>NC_051180.1:108293028-109024695 GCF_013339695.2 Rhipicephalus sanguineus
GCAAATGCCGGTCGCAAGCAAGCACAATAAGCAGGCTCACTTCTATTGCACTCATTCATTCCACAGTCCCGGCAGACCTCGGCAAAACATGGCTACCCTCTATAGCGCAGCAAATTCTGACCTAGTATATGTTTTTCTTAGGGATGGGCGAATATTCGGGCATTCGAATATTCGAGTGTATTACAGTATTCGAATTCGCTTCGATACGAATTCGATTATTCGAAATTTCGAAGTATTCGAATGACAAATATATGTATCATTTTGACTGCACATAACCCCCTGGTAAAGGTGGTTTCACAGCAGTGTCTGGTTGCTGTGCCGTGAAACAACCCATCCAAAAAAAATCTGCACTGCCGTGAAGCCACACTTCAAGGTTAAATGTGCATATTTTTTAAAGTTTAAAAGCGTGTTATATGGGCTCATATGTGCTAAGTATAGTCATTTTTAAATTGTAATGTCTTGCACCCTTAACTTGCACCCTACTGCTATTCAAATCTTGATACTATTCAGGCTGCTTCCACATCATTTCAAACCAAAAAAGTGACTTCACTCATCCCTAGTTCGAATCCTTAAAAATATTGTGCAAGGGTCATGGCAAAAATGCTCATTTTGCTTAATAATATGCCATAAATACTATTAGAACTATTCAATTTGAAATTATTCGACCAAATCGCTATTCGCTTCGGATTCGCTTCGAACCTCAAATTCACTATTCGCCCATCCCTAGTTTTTCTATTGGGGGAAGAGAAGAATTTCTCTCTGGACCTTTATGTGTAGGTGCTGTAAATTCTGTAGTGCTTTTTAGGGTGCTCACACTGCTTCACAGCAGTTTGGAGAACATTATTGACAATGCTAGAGAGCTCTCAAGGGAAAGATGTAGTACTTATATGCAGAAACTGCAGAGGAACATTCGTTGGCACATCTTGAACTTGTACTTCTAGCCTTACTCTAATATTGTACTGCTTGGATTGATGGAGTTGCTACTTTGATCACAAGAACGAGAGCAAGCTGTACAGTGCTTTAACTTCGATTGCAGTATTTCATCTGAGAGGCCGACTAACCACATTCATGTATAAAAAAAAACCCATTGCGAAGGCTCGGGAATCTGTCACATTCTAAATGCAGCGTCCCTTTTTGCTCTTGCCTACCATACCTGAAGGGGCCTTCATTCTTTTTTTCTGTGTTAAGGTTGGTTTTATTTAAATCAGTGCATGATTTCTGGAATTGCAAGAAAGTTAAGATGGGCACTAATTTTCAGGAAACACTGTACAAAGTTGGGCGATTAATCTACAGCATCTAAAATTAATGGTCTCACATGAACGACAAAACAGTTTTTTTTTTTTTAAATACACAATGTACAGCCCCTGTAACCAAATTCTCATGTCAAGCACACGACACCTGGCCAGTGCTTAAAGACGGGGAACTTTTCCGATGAATGAAAATACCTAAGCTGAGAATAGAAACGCTATATGGTAGGCCATAATGCAAGTACATTACTTCATTTTTTTTAGTCTAACTTGAGCGAAATGTTCCCTAGAGAAAAAAATTATGTGCTATATTTATATGGCAATGTTTGGCAGCATCATGTTACTTTCATCACTTGAGTACCTCCCAAGCAGCACATCTTGTCTTCCAAAGAATGCAGAAGCATTGTTATTAAGCAGAGCTAATAATGTCTTACGCGTTAGCTGATTTTACGCTGCTCCTTCGCTTGTTAGGAACATCTGTTACAGAAATTCACTGTTTTTTTTTAAAACACAGGAAACAATCAATACAGTGTGAATTCATGCGGGTGATGTGGTTCGTATGGGGGGTGTGCACAGAACATAGGTGGGTCAGGTTGATACTCACATGCTTTACTAGAATTGGGCAGCGACTTCCGAGAGTCAAGTGGTAACATCATGGGCTTAGTGCGTGAAGATTTCGGTAAGAGTGGCTTATCGGTTTTTGCCACTGTCGTCGCTGCTTACTGGTCTGTGCAGGAGTGGGAAAACAATAGGGGGGAAAAAAAACCAAAGGGGCACGGACAACGACCATGCATCAACGTTCATCACGTGAGAGTAGCAGGTGAAGAAAACAGTGAACAAACTGAACATAACGAAAAGAGTGAGAAAAAGAAAACATAGTGGGTGCACTGAGAAAATAGTGTCTAAACATAAACGCACACACTTAGACAGTTCATCATGCATACATGAACGTTTGAGGTTGAGTCTTAAAGAGTGCAAGGACTTGTGTGAAGTATATGTCTTGAGCCAAAACTATGGTACCTGCTCTTGCAATAAGAGCAAAAAAAGTTGGGGCATGTTCATATAAGGTAGCAGAGACAGCTAGATGTTGCACGCGCATTGCATCTGCAAAAGACGTTGCTGCAAAAATCCTTTTTCATTAGATGAAGGTACACTGTACTATCGGCGTCAAATGAAACGTGAACAGCGGCAAGCATTCGCAAATGGCATAGTGTGCGCCATTCAGTCATCCCAATGAACAGGTGTGCATATCCTGTTTCACAGCACTGCACATACGCGCACCTGTCCACGGTGATGACTGGACTGCGTGCACTACACCATTCTGAATGCTTGCCACTGTTCGCGTTTCATTTGACACTGATAGTACAGAGCATTATAAATGTAAAAATTGCAGTCATTATTCATTTTGCAATGAAAGCTGATCTCAGAAGATGAGCTCAATTAAAGAACACAAGGACATATGAGACAAACATCTATATATTTTATGCTAGGCTCATATTTTGCCAAAACATGATGATATGTCATCAATAAAAAAAGCATTTAAGGTAAACAACATGGCATGCATGCATGTAAATAGTCTTCATTATTTGGCAGTGTTGTCTGCGCTACCTCAAATGGTACAGCAGCTGTGTTCTGGAAGTGTTTGCTACATGAACTACAGTATTAAAATTTATATTGTGCAGGAACTAGTTCTTTGGTAGTGCACTGGCTTTCAAACACATGACATGAACATACAACAGGTGTGAATGAACTAAACTCATGCAGCATCATGTGAACTTGTGCAAGGCACTGTCATGAACTGGTGCAGCAAGTGCAGCTACATTTCAGGATACTTTATAATTACTGTACGAGTTTTCAGAAGTAGGATCTATTTCCTAAACATGTGTTTAGAAAAATTTGAGCTAGCCTATAATTCACTAGACCAGTGCTACCATGTTAAGCGAGATCATTCAAGAAAAGCAGATACTGCTACACTATAGGGTGTGTTAGAGTGTGATCCGGGATATCAGTAAGTAAATGTGCAAGTTGTTAATCATTTACTATGTAACAGATATGGAAATATGTATCCCTGATGTTAGGAACTACAAACATTCCAGTAATTTCTATATAGCAGCACCGTCTTTTTGGGGAAAGGCACTCCCATGCTTAGGCCTTCAAAAGCAGCAAATATGATTTAGTCAGTACAGATTTACAAAGCACAGGTGTGCACATGGTCATGTGCGCATGCACATTAGTAACATGCCAAACAGGTTGTTAACAGACCGTGCAGAGAAGTTTTTGCATGCAAAACTTCCAAAGCCCTGTGCTAGTAAAGTGGCAACTGGCAGTGTGAACGACAATGTCACGACTATCTCATATCCCAACGTTCTGCTACGCTGTAACTAAACCCAATCACAATCACACCCCAATGCACATTCCTGGCTGCATGTTATCTCATAAAGAGGCAGATTTAGCAGTGTTGAATCACAGCAGTGTTAGTGTAAACATTATTTACACTTTCCCACATGTACTGTACAAACTTTCTTGGTTTTGACAGCTAATGCACCAACAGATTGAACAGCACATGTATCATTATGGTGGAAAGAAACACAGAGCGGTTTGTGTGGCTTTCGGTGTGTGCTGCCATGTCTAAGTGTGCTCAGGTTAAACCACTGCACAAATGCAATTAAGTTACGTTGCTTACAGCTTTCAACATGATCACATATTTTCGGCTCACTTAAATGCTCGCTGCTTCTGAACTGTGTGCCACCCACTGGCAGGGCAATCTTGCACCTGGTTATTCTTTCCTATCACCTTTTTCTATCATCTTCCTATTCTCTTTTTTTTCTGTTTCTTCCCCCTCCCCTCCCTTCTCTGCACAGCACAAGGTAGCCAGACAAATGCTGTTCTTGTTAAGTTCTTCTGCACCATGGCACAGTACAGCCACACGTGTTTCTGGTAAAGATTGCCAAAGACAAGCTCAGCTGCAGTTGATGGCATGTTTCATTTTCTTGCAATGCCTTGAATAAGCTGGTTTTGTATTGTGTATATATAGACATGCTTCTTCTGGATGGCAGCATGCAATCTGTGGCGCAGTGCAAGCATGAGCACGTCAATTCTCATTGATGAAGTCTAACGCTTTGGAAGCTGGGGTGTTCAAAAATACTGTCTACTTTGGCCACTTCTGGTCAGATTCCTCGAAATAGCGGCACCATTAACAGAACCCTTATGCGAACTATGGAAAATCTTTGAAGTTTGCTCAAAAGACCTTTCACAAAACCCACGTGACCAAGCAGTTAGGAGAAGGTGGAGGAACGTACCCATGTAGCCACCACCCGAATTTTTCTTCTTGTCGAGTGTGCCAATGTGCTCCTCGGAGATCTCCTGGGAGTTTCGCGATATGGGAGTGGCTGTCATGGCTGCCTCTGGGTTGCTGCTCTTGTCCATGGCCTTGAGTTCCATCTGATCATGGTGGATCCACAGGTCGGGTGGCTTCAGGTCCTTGGTCGCTCCCTTGCCCCCCTTGGCGGCTACACCCTTTGCACTCGCATACCTGTCCAATTGAAACAAAGATGAGACACTGTTACAAATCACTCCTCAGTAAAATGGAACGTAAACAAAAATTGGCAGTGAAGTTTGTATATTTGGATTACCCGAGGCAGTCTAGTACTACAGGCTTGCTCGCAAGAGCAAACCTAAAACCCCTTTCGCAACGTAGAATAATCTCAAGACTAAAATTCCTTTACCAATTATATCATGGTCATTTCCACACATCACGATCTCATTACCAGCAAGACCCGCCTAAGCACTCATTGAGACTAAATCATTCTAAAGCAATCCGCCAACCACTAAGTTGTGTTAACGCTCACAAACACTCCCTTCTTCTGTCGGCTATCTCCCGCTGGAATAATTTATCTAACGGTATTGCATGTTGCAATACGATTGACTCACTCATAAACCTCACTCAATGTATCAAATTTTCACCATGAACTTTCGGCAATGTATGCACTTTCATGTATTCATGTACCCACTCCTGCATGGGCCGGAAAGGCCTGCAGTGTATTCAAATAAAAAAAAAAGTGCACACACTGACTGATGCTGTAGTATGTCCTACAGCTGCACAGTGCGATCCATTTCAGATGCTCTAATAGCTTCCATCTTTCATTAATTCACTGTATAGTTGGCAACATGACGTAAAGAAAGAGAAATTTTACATATCTGACTAAACTGTGGACGATGATGAACGAGAAGAAATCCAAGTGCATCTTTTTACTCAGACAGCTAAGGCTGAGCTGTTTTCAGCTTGGTTAGACGGTTACTGCAGTATGCAGCAAGGGTCACTGAGCTATCAGAGCCATCCATTTTGTGTGGTTTAGCACAAAAGCAAAATGTCATCACCTTCATGCTATCTTACACCCTCCCCACACATGAAAGTTTCTCAACATAACAACATTAAGTGGTGCGACCCGGATCTACAAATTTTCTGTGTTCTTTTGCATAGATGCCTGAAGTATTACAGACTTGTTGCAGGCAGATGAACTGAAGTTTTTTGGTCTCTTGAGGACAGTTGTAGTTATCAGCTAGAGCTACAAGTACATGTTCAACAAAATTAACTGGAACTTTATTTTTTTCCCCTGAAGCAGCTCAAGTTGCCCTACAAATTTAGTCAAGAGCAGTTGGCAAGTAAACTGCGCTGATAAAGGACAAAACAGCAGCCACACAATATTCGTACTCGTACGTGGGAAATGTACTACCTATCTATCTAGACTGCTTGGCTGTTTCAGATAAGAATATTTGGAACATATCCTCACTATATAAAATGGCTCGTGACGATGGAATACACTGTAACACCATGAAAGCAATGAGACAAAGATAAGGCTGTTGTGTAGCCAAGCTGCATGATTGGGCACCCCCGCATTTCCACTAAGAAATTCACTGGTGACAGAATTTTTTTACAGATGGTCTAATTTAAGTAACCGTCCAGCAAAACAGTCATTGCATTCTGCACTGTCATGTTCCTTCTCTTTATCTTGCTGTAACCATACTTTGTCTACAGCGAAATACCCTTTAATTCAGGACGAAATTTATGCATACTCTATGGCTTTTGTGTAGGGGTACTAAAATACTAGCTATTTCCTAAGGAGAAGCATTTTTTTTATTATTCTAGTAAACTAACATAACTTTATTTTGTAGGGCGGCCACCTCTGCAGAAGTACATCTTCACTATTGAATAGAAGACTGAGGTAAGCACTTTTACATAAATCATTTACACATGCATGTTGATGGTTCACCATATAGATTACACTTCAGTGAATTATAATGTACTCAACATTACGGCCGACCTTTATTAATTCGATATTTTAGGTTCTGTGACAGCGGCTTGAATGATCCAATTTATGAATTAAACAAGGAGTGAAATTGAACGGGTGAGGTTATTACCCACATAACATGGTTAAGTTGAGTGGACCACAAATAGGGCAGAAGAGTAATGACATTATCTTTTCCCCCAAAAACACCCACCTTACTTTAAGTAATCAGCTTAAAATGAATAACACAGTACTAGAAAGAGTTAGTAATACAAAATTTCTCGGTGTATACTTGGACGCGCAACTTTCACGGCACACACACGTACATGAGAAAACACTTAAAATATACAGAAAAATACCCATTCTTTACAGGCTACGCTACATTTTCCCAATAAAGACAATGTTAACATTATATCATTCTTTCATACACTCACACATCACGTATGCTATAATAATTCATGGATTAACCTACCCGACAACACTGAAACCCCTCAAAGTAGCACAGAACACAGCTGTGCGTGCCCTTTTCTCCATACCAAAAACAGACTCAGCTTCATATGCTTATAGACTACTAAACATACAACCCATCACAGTTTGTGTCAATTATCGTGTATTACTACTTGTCTACAAACTTTTGCATAACGCTGTTCAATGTCCGTCAATAGCATTAACATATCAAATGCCCACATATTCCTTACGTTCTACTTTAAGTAAACCATTATGCATACCCCGCATAAGGACTAACTACGGATCACATTCATTTTCTTATATTGCATCAAAACTCTGGAATAGTTTACCTTGTACCATCGCAGCATCCACATCATTTCATTTGTATAAGCAATGTGTTCGCGATCACCTGCAAAACTCACAATAGTAATACTTGAATTAATAAATATTATTTCGATTTCTTTGTGGTTATATGTATTTATGTATTGCTATGTTTCTATAATGTATTTATTGTATTTCGTTGCACTTTTATGTACTTATATTGCTCTGTAGCTGAGCAGTACCTACTACTGTTAAAAAACGGACCCCTGCAACTGCCTTTCACTGGGCTCTGGGTCCTACCTGTATAATAATAACCAGTCATTATATGTATGTTACACAATAAATATTGATTGATTGATTGATTGATTGATTGATTGATTGATTGATTGATTGATTGATTGATTGATTGATTGATTGATTGATTGGTTGATTGATTGATTGATTGATGCACGGGCGTTCTTTTGATCCACGAAACATGGTCAAGTCCAGTGTACCACAGTTTGCTAATAGGCATTGTATAATAACAGTATCGTTAACAGCCGGCCATGCTTCCATTTTGAATTGCCATGTGACCAGCAACTGCATAGCTAATCTTGCACTATGCTTCTGCTACCTCTTTAAGCGGAACTTCCATCCTGTTCTTAAATAAATAATCTCTTGGTTTACATGTGTAAAAAACTACCAGCGTTAGCTATCATCTCCACTGCCTTAGCTACACACCACAAGGCACAAATGTACAATCAAAGTTTAGCTCGAAGTGCAGAGGTACTTACGTCTTACTATTCACTGGACCAATGTAGCCCTGGCGCCGTCGGCACATCATGTAGCAGATTACAATCAGGATAAGCAAGATGACTGTGAAGCCTGATGCTATCGCAATGTACAGAACGTTGTTCGAGATCCCACCTACGCGGAGACAGAAGGCCAACATTAAAGTTATCCGCACTATTTAGAACACGTTAACGATGCACCAAACAAAGTAGCATATCTATAACACATGTATCATTAAAATAACTACAAGCAACGCTTGTAAAGCTTTGCTGCTAATGAACACACATGGCCTCCTTCTAGCGACAAGCCTCCACAAACTAAGAAGGCTGTTTGTAACTGAGGGTCTACTAACAGTAGTTGCAGACAGTAACACTACATTAGAGCCATTTCCAGCATTCAATAATTAGTAATGTAGACAGCATGCAAACTATATTTGTTCAACGATATTGCTACAGCTATGGTGTATAGCTCTGTCAATCTTTCTGTGACTTATTGCTCATTCTCTTCAGCATCGGATTGCTTGATAATGAAATTAGTTATTTTGACTTTGACTTTGCAACTGCTTCAAACAAAGAGGCTTTTGTTCCTGCTGTCGATTGACTGTACGACCTGTCTTTGACAGAATGTGCGATAAATACATCGCGTTGATAGAAAAATATCCAATACTGCTGCACCTGTGACAGTGATCTGCCAGGTGTTTTCTTCACCATCTCCACTTCACCAATACTGGACGACTTTTACTTTGGATTTCTGGCTCTCAATTCTAACTTTAGGTGTTACTATATAGGTGACATGGATGCTTATGTTCATGGAAATTACATTTTTCTGATGTAACTTTGTCAAAAGATAGAAGTCACTATAATTATGGGTGCCTAAAGCCACATTGGTTTTAATATACAGTACATAATGCACATGCACATGCCATAACACCACAGCTTGACATGCTTAGCATGGCAACATGTGGGTGATGCGAGTTAAATCATTAAAACAAAAAAAAACTAAGAAACATGTTACAGCCAATTCCTTCATGCCATGCATCTTAGACATTCACTTACCGTTGCTGGTAGCTCCAGTAGCAAGCTCTAAACCTAAATATCGCCAACAGAACAAACAATCCATAAAATTAAAACAAACGAAACGGCAACAAAAGAACAGCACACACACATACACATGGTGACACACATGCACGCTCTTACCATGCGAGAAACTCAAGAAAACAAAGTAGAAAACATTGAAAAAGGAAAAAGCATGCTTTATTTGAAGTAACAAAGAATGAAGGAGAAACAGATTTTGAATCTCAAGTACAATGCACTTGATAATTCATTTGAAAATCATTAGTAACAGAAACATGTCTCAGACACAAAATGCCAAACTTTGCTTCTCTAAGCAATATCATGCACTATATTGTACATATAAGCCTTTTTTTTTAGAACTCTAGAGTATGTGTATATATGTGTATTCATAAACAGCCACAAGCAGTACATTCTATGACAACAAGGTATTTAGATGCTGGTGAATGCCTCTTGCACTGAACGGCTTCAGGCACCTCGTGCCATATGAAATCAACTACAGAATGTGTGGAGAACCATAGGCAAACCTATGAAAGCAACACCTTATTGCTTAAATAGAATCTTTTTTAACAATGGGTGCTTATAAATTTTATTTTATTCTTATTTATTTATTTGGTTAACATAATACATAAATGCCATGACGCATGGGGCAAAAGATGACATTACAGAATCACCTGACTAGGCCTCTTCCACCATATTAACATTCACTGCACAAAATGATCTCATAAATTATTGAAACTGATATACAGCACATACATGCATGACTGCAGAAAGTAACAAGGAAATTCTGCCTAATGTGACATTTTAAACTTACAACATTTCTCTTAAAAGATCAGAACGAGTCAGGGAGCCATATCACAGTAATAAAAGCAAGAAATAAGGAAGTGCTAAGTATTAACATAGTCCTTCGAAATTGAGGGGCTAGGGTATTAGCATTCAGTCAAGAGCACAACTACAACAGCTATGGAAAAGAGGTACCACTTTGATTAGAACACAAGCTATAGATTTATACATCACATACGTGTTTTTCATTCCATCATTCTTTCACAACAATAATCTCCAATCGATATACCATGCAATTGCGGATAGATGCAAAATTGTAGTTTATAAATATAAGATGCCCGTAGTATTGGTTTGTTTGAGTGTGTTGCTTCGTAAAGCTGCTGAATACAAGTGTAGCCACTTGTAAAATAACATGCAGAAAAAGAACTTTAATTGTTCCTACTGGCATGTTCCAGTGTTTCACACAAATGATGAGAGAAAATATAAAAAACACAGGATACTTTATTATTGGACAGTTGGCTGTAGTTGTACAACGGCATCTCTAAAACCAGTGTCCTAAATATTGTGAAAAAAGATAAGAAAGAAGATTCAGAAAGACAGAATATGAGAAAATTTAGAGAAAGAAATGTTAGTGCATAAGCGAGACAGTGTCAATGAGGCAAGTAGAGCTCAAAAGAGCAGAGTTGTACTCCAGCAGCTCCAAGAGAATAAAACCTATTGTGGTTCCCCAATTCTTAGCAATGAATCAAGGTAACTTGTTCTGTTACAAACAAAAATATGCTACTGAAAAATATTTCGCACTGCTTACAAACAAGTTTCATTCCGATGAAACACTTATGAGGTAGCTATTCTATCATGCTGTTTTCATACATTTCCAAAAAAGAAAAAAAAAACCTTGAAACTATTTGCCTTCTGAATTTATATACAGGATTACAGGGAAGCTTATAAGCAATTCATCGCTTAAGTTTTTGTCCTCTAAAAAATGTGATGAAAAACATCTAAAAGACAGACCTCATGCTTAGTAGTGCACAGGAGTGGTTAAATAATTATTGGAAATTATTGTTTGCTGTGTAGAGAGACACAGCTGTTATGCTAACTTCAGTTATTTCTAGGCAAGTCGTCAAATTGATGACAAAGGAAGAAATGTTACAAATTACCTAAGTTATTATAAGCACACAAACATACACTTTTTAAAAGTTTGTTTGTAGACTGCGACATGCCTTAAGCTTACTCTAGAGTTCTAAGTACTAAAACTGCTGAAATTTCCAGCTTCCATTCTAGCAAAATTCAGATCCCAACTATACAAGCTACAAACTTTCAAATCAGGACAAGGAGCAATAAAAATGAAGTACTTCTGTGGCCACTTATGACTGCACATGAACCATTTGGGACTGTGATAGACAGGTTTGTGACCTTCAAAAAAGTATAATAGTTTTCTTCCGTGTATTGACACAATCTACACATTTTGCATTGCTTTGAGGACATACTAAGACAAAAAAATATGTTTTGTGGCTGCTGATGACCAATGTGATGGCTTGTGACCTTAACAACAAAGCTCGTGACTGCCAGAAAATAAGGCAACTTCTGCTATGTGTCTCCGCAGTAACGTGGCTAAAATAAAGGGGCACGATTCATGGCACGATTAACAACCAAATGCCGAGTACTTTCAGCCATGCAAGAAACAAAAAGTGCTTTGCTACAGCCATTGCATGACAGCTGAAAACAGGAGCAGCAACCACTGAGGGTAGTGCAACATACTCTTGCCTGTATGGTAGACCACCTCGGACGAGAGTGGGCCATAGCCCTTGCTGTTCCGGGCCTGGATCTTGAAGTGGTAGGTGGTGTCTGTGGTGAGGCCTTTGATCACAGCACTCATGCGATCCCCGACCACGGCTTCTACAACCCAATCCCGGTCTTTTTGCGAGTTGTCGGCTGTGTACAGGATCACGTAACCTGCCCAACAGAAGAGCAGAATACGAAAGATCCCGTAAAAAGAAAACTCAGGTTTAACATCCTGAAACTACACAATGGGCCAAGGGCGACACCATAGCAAGGCACTCTCGATCGATTCAAATGGGCTGGGGTTCACTGACATGCACCTGAATATTTACACATGAACATTTTTGCACATAGCTTCCCTCGACACATAGCCACATTCATCGAGAATCTAACTCAAATGAAAAAAATCAACAGTCTGAGGACCGCCAAGTCTAAGGAGGTGGCTCCATGTTACGGTTTCTCATTTTCAGTGCTAGACAGTTCCAGTATAGCATCGTGAATGTTTTTGTAGCCAAATGCAAAGCAGCTATGGCCATACTGCATGTATGCTCAACTACTGACAAGACCTTTAACACGTTCGCTGCGGCGCACTTTCTTGAGGTCTCGTTTTAGATGCGGAGTAACCCACCCGTGGGTCTTACAGGTGCACCGTGACCCACCGGTGGGTCACGCGCCTTTGCCTGTTTCATTCGCTCCAAAAGATGGCGCCGCTAACTTTGCGGCTGGCATGTGGCGCGCTTATTTGAACGACACAGTGCTATTTTTTGCCTTTTTCGTGTAAAGCTATGCTGAAATCTAAAGTGTCTGGCACCAGAAAACACAAACACATGTTTAGTTCCTCTGTGTTGTGGCATGATGATCCATGAGTCGCGCTAAAATGTTTGGGAGCAGCAGGAAGAACGCATGTATACTTATTTGAATGAAACATACTTGAAAAACAGCGGAAAAATGGTGGCGAGCAATACAATAGAGAAATAGGCCGCCACTCTGCTCCTTAAAAACAACATCGCCGTCCCACGTCGGATGCAATAAAAATATATGTATTGGTTTCATTCTCAAACCGTATACAGCAGCGCATGACGGAGAGTTCCTGAGCATGGGTCACCGGTGGGTCACACCGTACACAGCATGAAAACGTTTTCATTCAGTGAGTCATGCGTCACTGGTGGGTCACGGAATCTAACACCAGAAGAGTATTCTTCTGGTTATTTATAACCTCTTACAACAAGAATCGTACCTCTGTGTTCAAGTGTGATGAAGTTATCGCATCAGCAAGCAGATGTATGCTTGTAACATCGCAACCGCATAGGAGGAGCACATGCTGTGACCCACCGGCGACCCACGCCGCAGTGAACATGTTAATAGAACATTTTACATGGTGAATGGATGGCCACAGCTAAATGTTGTGATGCCACTTGATAACACAGAAATCAACTCTCGTGGTAACATCGGTGGCTTTTGTTAGTCCTGGCTGCATCACATTGCAAGGCTGATATCAGTAACAATGACATGTCACCATTATTTTGCCTTCAAAGAGAGACACAGTGATGTGATTGACTGAAGCTGTTTTGGAGCAGGTTTTTGGAGCAGCAAAAAGTGCGTTTTGGAGCAGGTAAAAGGGCTTTTGGAGCAGCCAAAAACGCGTTTGGGAGCAGGGAAAACAGCTTTTGGATCAGCTAAAAGCTCACTGCCAAGGGGAAAAATGAACCGTGTCAAGCAAAACAGTCAAATAAGGAGGAACTGTTTTGAAATAAAAAGTTCTGTCCAATAATGGCTGTTTGCATAACACCATTGGTTCACCTAACAGCGCCGTAAGCGTAAACATTGGACAAGGGTGTCAATGCAGGCAGCCATTGGCGTTGCGGTCTTATAATGGCTTAGAGTGGCCAAACTAACAATGCAGGTAGGGTTTCCCAACTACAGCAGAATCTCGGTGATACGAATCTGAAGGGGGAACGACAATATTCATATCGCCCAAAATTTGGTATCATCAAAAGACTAGCAAGACCTGTTTTCAAACCACGATATACGCACAAAACATTAACTTCTGTCAAAAGAACTCGCGTATGCCTTTCTGGGACACACGTGAACGGACAAATAAGGGACGGCGCAGCTGGCTGCCGCGAAAGCGCGCGTGAAAGCTTCGCATGAGGCCAACTGAAAACTAAGTGAAGTCCGCTCAACCATAGTGACAAGCGAAGATCGACACGAAAGACGAAAGGCTTCGTGCCAGGAGCATAGGCAGAAATTTTGTCTGGGGTGGGGGGAGGGGGGGGGGGGGTCGGCACCTCCTTGATTTGAAGTGGGGGCCGGGCAGGCAGATGTGGTCAAGTGTCATTTTGGGTGCTTCCATATTGCTAGCGAACACACACAAAGGACGACATAGAAGGAGACAGGACCATCGCTAGACTAGTCTAGTGATGGTCCTGTCTCCTTCTATGTCGTCCTTTGTGTGTGTTCGCTAGCAATATGGAAGCATTCAATCAATACCAACTAGCCCAGCTTAATGCATTAACGAGTCATTTTGGGCTCTGTATGCCATAGCAAAAAAAAAAAAAAAAAAATTTCGGCGGGAGGGGGGGGGGTTGCGCCCCTCCTGGCTACACCACTGCTTCGTGCCTTTTTCTACGACTATATAGCCTTTAATCTACCGCTCCGTTAGCCGCGTACCTTCGGAGCTCATAGTCGCTATCGATGATCGCGTTGATAGCGCCCGTGGTTTCGTCCGCGGCGGTTGCGGCAAACGGTAGTTCCGTTTTCAATCCGCCTGCGCTGGCTGCGCACGTGCCTTCAAAACTACGTTCTGCGTCGCCTGTATTGCTATCTATAATCACATCTGCCGCTCTTTTGTCCGCGGCGTTTGCGGGAAGCAGCGCCACTTGGATTGGGTGGGCGTTGGACGCACATGCACTTTCGGAGTCCTGTCAGTTTCGTCGTCACCATACATGATAGTGTCAAGAGCGACTGCGGTTTCGCCCACAGCGGTTATGGCAAACGATAACCACAGTTCTAACAGTGTGCGCACTGGCCGCGCGCGTACTTCCGAAGCTAACAGCATTCTGCTCTCGGCCGTCGCTCGACGGATTCGGTACCAAAGTTCGTATCACCCGCCGCGACGCGGAAAAGAGTTCGGGACATCCAAATTTCGGCCCATTCGACACAGTGGAATTCGGCTGGGAAATTTCACGAATTCGTATCAGCCGGTTACGTTTACATCAACGCCTCCTAAATTGGTTTACTTGGGTTCTCAAAGAGTCTGGATCGGATTGGGTTGCAATTTTTGTCATGTCGTCTGATATGCAGGTCTGTGGAGTTTTCGTACACCTGCTGAATTCCGACGCGTCTTCGTGGCCTAAATGTGCCTCTTGTGTTGCATTTCGCTTTATCGCTGCAAAACCATGCTGTTATTTCTGCTGTGTAGCTACCCCTAACCGTGGTCAGCCGTAACCGTAGTCAGCTTAACCACGGTTAAGGTTGTCCGTGTGACAGGGGTATAACACTCGTTCGAGTAGCGGAACTTAAAAACGGGTGCAAAAATAAGACAGGCATGGACGTCGCTGTACTAACAACTGAAATTTTACTTCTATGTTGCGGCGGCGGTGCGGTCACACCAGCTCGCTGCGAGCCGCTCTTTCCAAGGTGCATTTTTGGGGGGTCACACCAATTTGCAGCAGTCTGGAGAGGGTTATGTCGGTTATGGTTGTGTCCCCAAAAAGCGCCGGGCAGCGTGCCGAGAAAAATGATGCACGAACACATTCCTCTCGCGGCACGAAAATGTTGCCGCGCGGCAGCACGGCCGCCTAGATCATCGGCGCGCGGCCTAGCGCGGCTGTGTTGCAACACCGCTGCGCGACCCGATCCAGGCGGCCGTGGCGGCAGCTTTGGAGTGTCGCGTTTTGCCGCCGGCGGCGCGCTGCGCACGCTTTTCCTAGAGTTACTGTATATGCTACCGTATATGCTACCTAAAGGTAGCATATACAGTAACTCTAGCTTTTCCGCTAGTGTGCTTAGTTTGGCGCAGTTTTGGCGCAAAACAGCGGAGATGTAGCAGGATGTAGCAGCTTTCACGTCTTGGCGCAGTTTGGCGCAATTGGCGCAGCTATCACATCACTGCATACTGTAATTGAAAAGGCTGATTAGAGCAGTTAGTATGTTTTGCTGTCGTAACAAAAAAGCACACAGTCATAAACGCACTCCCAGTAATTCAAGTGACACAGGGTCAGAGCATTTGATAGACGACATGCTCATACCTGTAACCATGCCATTTTGCTGCTTAGGAGGCTGCCAATGAAGATTCACAGTCGTTGGAGAGTCCTCGCTCGGAACGACAGTAAGGTCTCGCGGTGGACTTGAAGGTGCTAAAAATAAGAACATAAAAGTTCAATCAGTATATACTTGAATGCATAAGAGTATCGAAATAAAAAATATATTTAATCATATTTGTTCAATAAACCGAGTTTCACCTTGATTAAAGGGCCCCTCACCACCCCAAGTTCAAAGATGAGGGAGTGGTTTCTTTCTCGCCTTCACTACCCTTCCTACAAGCGATATCTCCTCCTCGCCACTTATTTCTTAAAAGCATGTGTACAATGAAAGCACTAAGCGTGGAGCCTATCAGGACTTCACGTTTGTCAGCTACATGCCGTTATCTCCGCTTGTGCAGTCAAAAACACATAAAATGAAGTGAAATCAGTTGATCGCGCACGATAGTCATGCGAGACAAGGAAGAACGGGTGGGCGGCTGCATGGCAAAGCTGTGTAGGAGACGGTTCACAACTGATATTTCGCGTATATGGACCAATCGAGAGTATGTACCGTAATGACGTCATGCGAATCACTGTTCTTGCGTCACGAAGTACGCCAGAAAGACGAGAAATGCCAGGAGGGGATAATGCACTTGTGTTTTGTATTTTCAGAGGCTGCTAAGGAGCCCTTTGAGAACTGCACCAGTACATTTTACAGGAACACTGGGGGCTTACCTGCTTCCTGTGTAGTATTGAGGACATCCATACTATAGGCACTTTCCCGGCGACCCTTGACAACCTTCACGGCGAATTCGTAGAGAGTGTTTGGCCGCAGGTCGTCGATCATGCAATTGAGGTTTGTGGAGTTGAAGTAGCGGTACTTGGGCTGTCCGTGGCCCTTGTAGCGCACCGTGTAAAAGCGGTTGTCCGTGATCACCTGGCTACTGGCGAGGGTGCTGTCACTCCAGAACAAAACGACTGTGTTGGGTGACAGCACAATAGCCTTGAGGCCTACGGGTGGCAGCATTGGAACCAGAGGCTCTGGGGCTGAAAGATGGCACAGAATGATGACATCGTGGGATTAACAGGAAGCGAGCAAGAAAAACCACACCTTATGCCAGAGCACTAACAAAATGAAATGATTGCTAAGGCCATTGTTTCATACAACAATTGACCAATACAACAAAACATACAAATAATGCATGCAATATGAGAAAAAAAAAAGCACAAAGTGTGAAAGTGTACGTGTGCTGCACTTATTTACTTGCCGCCGCAACATTATTCTTTGAAGTGAGATTAAAACTGCACACACAGCCTTAAATGCGCTAAAACCATAAATAAAATGCATCATACATATGTGTAGCCAAGGTGTCAATTGCTCACCACAGGATCTCAGGAAACGTTGAGTTTGCATAAGTGGTGTGTGACCCCGGTCATTAAAACTGGTTTTCTGCACAAATCTAAATGCAAGGCTATGTGCCCAAGTTGTCGGGATATGAGTAAGCTTTTTCTCTTGGATCTTCAAGGCCGTACAGTTTAAACGCTGACTGTGCGTCTTACGTGGTCAGCCTTCCACTGGATTTAAGTGTGGCCAAAACTTGGCAAGGTATTCATCCTCGACAATTATTCCTGCCACTGAAAGCTTTGAAATGCTCGGGACACAATATACAGAATAAACAAATATAATAAGAGAAGTGAGGAAAGAAATATCTTGTTATAATGGCAATGCTAAACTTATTACTTACTTGATTCAATGAGTGTCTTCACAGTTTCATATATCGGCTGGCCATCACCAATCTGATTGAAAGCTCTCACGCTGATCACATATTCATTGGAAGGTTCTGCAAACATGAAATAATATAATGTCAGACGTATTCATTAACATACTCAGATTATTTAATATTCCCAGGTTGTACTGTACATCAAGATCCTTTGCTTGACCTAATTCATGATGTTGGACTCATATGTACTGGTAAACTAGAAAAGAAGCAAACTGTAAAGGCAAAACAACACATAAAATAATCAAGTTTTTATCTGGAAAGAAAATGAGTGACATTCTAGGCAAACATTTTTTTGTCACCCAATGCTTCATGCTGTGCAATGTGAACATGAAGCAATAGGCAGTTAACATAAATGCAAATCTTGGCTTCAAGATTAAAAAAAAACGCTTTCCTTAGTGAAAACATTTGCTTCCTATTACAACAATGACTTAGAGCAAATAAACCCTAAGTTCATTCGATACTAACATATATAGTTACAGACAGTGTTGGCAACTGTCTCAATCATTATATAATTAAGAATGACAACACAATGTTAAAGTTAAGACAAAGTAAAATATTTTTTTTTGTTCATTGGGACATAAGGTAACTGTAGAGACATCAAACAGTGTGTGATAAAGCTGAGAGTTTCATAAGACACAACTGACAGTTGGTCGTTACACATATGGACTAATTCTAATTGGTTTCGCCTAAGTTTCAGGACACAAACCTTCCCATGAGCTTTTATCACTGGCAGTAACCCCGCTGTGCTTGCTCGATCTTGAGAGTGTGAATGCTGCAGGCTGAAAAAAAAAACGTACAAAATAAAAAAGAAATCAGAACTCACGCAAGTTCTCAATGGTGTAGTAGCGTTGCTTCCCATTGAGCACCTTGGTGTAGACATCGGGCAGGCCTATGCCCCAGCCGATGGTGTAGCCACGGATCATGATGTCCTGATTTCGAGGAGGTGCCCAACTAACAAAGATGCTTGTCGACGTTGGCTTCGCTCGCAGTCCACTTGGCTGATCGGGTACTCGGGACTCTGCATCAAAGACACAAGGCAGCAGTTGATTGGGTTAGTATTCATGCACACTTACATCTTCTCGATATGTCTAGCAAATTAATATCGACAACCAAGAAAGTTCACTGATGACTTGCTTCATTAATTAGCATGGAACTTCATAGGTAGCATTCAGGCTGAGTGAAAATTGCTGCTAGCCTCTACTTTCTAAGCGTCACAAGACTTCAGTCAACGGAACTATTCACTCCCATATTTACTTTCCTGGCTATGCAGACTGCAATTTGCAATTATTTACGTCAAATAACTCAGAGGTAGAAGCAACAAGAAATAGTTGAACAATGGATGTCGCTGGAGCCAATGTTTCAAGAAGTGTACCTGTCATCGTTAGGGCAGCAACTGCTTTCCTTAGCAGCGATTTTATGTACGGTTTGCTAGGCAACCAGTATTCCAGTTTAATCTGAAAAGACTGTTCACCATCCCAAAACGCTTATTATACCTGGTGGTAAGTTGAGATTAAAATGTTCCTCACTGATGGAAGATTCAAAGTGATAAGAAATAAACAGAAGAGAAAGTACAATTAGTCCAAACTACTACCATGCAGGTCAACAAAAAACAAGAAAAAAGGCTCTATGCACTCATTACCAGCACCCATAAGAAACAATATAAGGTCGTCGCAGATTGAATCACAAGAAGGAGCTCTCACATTTAAAGAGGTGTTGCTACGTTTCTGAGCAATGTGCTCATGTACAGTGCATAGCCACATACTATATTCTTTCTAAGTGTTCCTCAAAAAGAGATGACTCCAGGGAATTCAGTACTAATTTCCCTAATTTCAATGAAGTTCAAGTATTGTACGCATTCACAATAGTGATATATTAAACCTAATCCTACCAAGTGTACCAAGAGTGGGCCTCGTCTTAAGTTCAGTGTGTCCATCGTGACAAATATTTCACCACTAGATATTGTTTTAGATTAACACTGCATAGCTTGTGACAAGTCAGGTAACTTGAAGCATATCTTTATGGCGTGTTTAGGCCACAGCTCTTGCCTGTGCCAGACTTACCATCGAGATCATTCTGATACGTCTCCACTGTCATCCAATCCGTGGCTGGTCCTGTCCCATTTACAGACAGGGCCGCAATTTTGACACTGTACTGGGCACCTTTCTCCAGTCCTAAGAAGGAGGAAAGCAAGAAAAAAAAAAGAAAGGAGAAAAATGCACAAAAAAATAGTCAGAATTCAGTGGTTCCAAACATTGCTAGACACTTCACCCGAGCAAAGCTTAAACAAAAGTATAAAGTCAGGCAGCCTAAAAAGACCAGGAGTGGCAAAAGCAGCTCGTGTCCTCTGCGTCTTGAAATGAGTCTTTTTTTTTAATCGTCTTCTTTGTGCTAACAAAGTTAGTTGACGTGAAACATTATTACTATCAATTAGCGAAAATTCTGTGCTTTGCACTGGTTTAGACAAATATTGCAAATTGAGGCGATGGTGAAGAATAGAGCAGCCAAAGCATCAGATAAACTTACTGTTTACTTGGCGAAATTGTGCCCAGTGACAACATGTAACACTCCAAACACAACAAAAGTGGCAAGCACGGCTGCTGGTTGTCAAAATTTACAAGGGTGGTCTGAAAAGTTCTCGGCCTGATGTAGAAAAAAGCACTTTGGACCTTCAAAATTATTTTTATTTTTCAACATAGTCTCCTCTCAACTCCACACACTTGGTCCATCGATATTCCAGAGCCAGGATTCCGTCCTTAAAATGACTTTGTGGAAGTCCTGAAAAGTATGCATCCACAGCAGCAATCGCTTCTTCATTTGATGAAAAACGTTGCCCACCAAGAAAGATTTTGAGTGTTGGGAACAGGTGGTAGTCCGACGGGGCCAAGTCAGGAGAATAGGGTGGGTGCTCCAACAATTCGTACTTCAAATCGTGAAATTTAGCCATTGCAAGATGTCCTTTGTGCACCGATGCATTGTCCTGATGAAAGATGATTTTCTTCTACTGCAAATCTGGTCTTTCCTCACGAATTTTCTGATTCAATTGAGTCAAAAGGTCAGAATAATACTCCCCAGTTATGGTTTTAGCCTTTTCAAGATAATCCACAAGCAGAATGCCTTTAGCGTCCCAAAAAACAGAGGCCATCACCTTTCCTGCGGAGGGAACTGACTTGGCTTTCTTTGGTGCAGGGGACCCGGCTTCAGTCCACTGCTTTGATTGTTGTTTCGATTGCGGTGTGTAATGGTGAATCCGAGTTTTATCCATTGTTATAAATCTGCGGAAAAAGTCCGCTGCATTTTTGTTATACAGCTCCAAAGCACGCTGTGACATCGTCATGCGGATGCGTTTTTGCTCAGGAGTAAGGATGCGCGGCACCCATCTTGCACAGAGCTTGTTCATGTGTAATTCGTTATGCAAAATGTGACATACAAGTTCCACTGAGATGCCAACAGCCTCGGCAATTTCACGCAACTTCACTCTCCTGTCTTCCAAAACCATATCGTGCACGCGGTCAATCAATTCAGGAGTTGTTGCACTTTTTGGGCGCCTTTCGCGCGGGCCATCTTCAATGCTCTCTCTCCCCCGCTTAAACTCAGCAGCCCATTTCTTGACTGTGGAGTATGAAGGTGAATCTTGCTTGTAAACTTTAACAAACCTTTGGTGAATTTCATTCGGAGATAAACCTTCTTTTACAAAGAACTTTATCACCGCACGGTACTCAAGCTTCTCCATGCGTTCCGGTGCTTCACACTACACCCACTGTGATCGACTGTCAAAGCCAAACTGCTAATCGGCACTAGATGGCGTTCCATCTGAGACTTGCAGAGACTTGTATGAATGTGCACGTGAGTGCTACAAGTTCTCGCTCGCGTGATTCTTATTGAGGCCGAGAACTTTTCAGACCACCCTCGTAATATTCATGGGTCAAACGCGTTGGGTATTCATACTACATGCATCGTATACTCTGGCGTAATCGCTGGTGCCTACATACATAGGCGTGCGCAGGGTTCCCCATCAGGGAGGGGGGCGAAGGTTCATCGCAGTGCCCCCCCACCCTACTCAGTCAATGTATGGGGCAGATTTTGCACCCCCCCCCCCTTCCTAAATGACTAGAAGGGTCAATGTACGGGGCAGATATTGCACCCCCCCTCTTATGTGATTAGGGGGGCCGGCTGCCCCCCCCCCTGCCCCCCCTGCCCCCCCCCCCCCCCCCTGTGCGCACGCCTATGGCTGCAAACATTCCAGTATGTATACCACAATTCATGTACACGCAATCTGTTTACAGACAAGATTATTCTCCTACAGAACAAAAGACCAAAGATAACAGCTGAGGTGATTCTAGTACATAACAGTGCATTTTGTGCCGAATGCTATTATGTACAGCAGTTTTTAGCCGTTAAAACATGATCACCAGCGAAAAAAAAAAAAAAAAAAGGCCATACAAACAAGCTCGTGGACATCACGTCAGAAACCAGCGATCTCGTTTGGAAAGGTGCGCACTGACCAGACAGGGCGTACAGCCTCCTGTTTCCATCAGTGGTAATGGTGTCTCCCCTTCGGCTACCTTTCAGCTTGTATCTGATCTTGTAGCCTGTTATGATGCCATTCTGGGACTCCTTTGGCGGGGGTTCCCACCTGATTATAATGCTCTGCGACACGGAGACAGAATGACAATACACTCACTCGCAGTGGCACACTTAACCAACTAACTCTTATGATCCAATCTTCTACTATTTTCTTTCGGTACGAAAGCTAAGCTTTTTCTTCCAAATCTAAGAATTTCTCAAGTAACGTAAGTTCTTGGATGACTTCTCTGAACTTCTAACTTTTCATTACCAAGAATGCATGCAGCATGCAAATGTAGCCCATTGTCAAACTTCCTTCAAGTGTCTGTTGTGTTGCTATAGTTAACAAGTTTTCAGATTAATATAGTTACAGGCAGTTAATGTTGCAGCCATAGGAGGCTATAGGCACATCGTATACCTAGTCGAGTGCTGTACTGGTCATTACAGGTTCCACTAGAACTACAATAACTGAGACGGAGAGTGAGCCCTAATGATAATACTTGTAACAAAAATAGTCACTAAAGTTTGCTTTACAATTAACTTTAGTTATAACAATGACTATAAGAAACAGTTCACAGCATGACTAGCAGATCGTCTCTGTATGGTGCAGGTCTTAACGATGGTTAATGAAGTGCTGCTTTTATTAAAGATGTTGATGCATTTTTCATCGTACCAAAAAATTCTCAAGTGCTTCAATGAGACAGAGCAAACTACTCACAGTGGAACTGGCTGCTTCAAGTGTTACATTTTGTGGTATGTCGGAAGGTGCTGAAAAACAAGACAGTGTTGAACAAAGGCTTAGCAAGGTTTCTAAGCAGATATATCTTTTATAAAAACTAACGTTTTCCCAGAAGGAACTGTTCTTTAACCACATTTTGTCTATTCAAGTAGGCTTGTCAGCCCTGTTCACTTCAATGCTAACGATAATGACCATATTACATTTCTCACAGGGAGCAGAGAACTGACCACACTTTAACCACGAAGAGGACAAAAAGTGGACTTAGTATTTATTATAATAAGCTTTCATGGATAATTATAATATGTAAACCAGACATAAATGTGGCTATCACTACTGCACATTTATTAAGGTAATAGTAAATAAAAAACTGCTTGTTGCATAACGAATAGATGATTTTTTTTTTCTGTATTGAGCAGATATGTAAAAAAGGTGACTTTATGACATGCAGCTTGTATATATGCGTTTGCAACCAGGTTTCACAGATAAATAAAGAAGATAAAAAGCTAACTTCAAACACCTGGCTGGAAGTTTCACTAAATTTGAACTGTGCTCAGTACTAGGCATAGTTGAAGTCGATACAATACATACTAGGCATAACCGCAGTTGACTTGCAACAAAAGAATGTGTACTGTAGCAGTAGTAAGTATAGGTTCAGCCTAATTAGATTCACCAGAGCCACCCCAAACTCACCATCCGAGAAGGTTCTTGCGAGTGTCTCCTCGGAGCTGATGCCCGAGCCATTTTGATTTACTGCCGTGATCCAAATGTTGTATTCCGTGTACTTTTTCAGGTTCCTCAGGTGGTACCACGTGTCCGTGGTGGTAACTCTCTTCTCCTCGTCCTCCGTGGTACCGGTCTCCTGATAGGAGAGCTGGTAGTGTTGAACCACCTCCTTACGGCTCTCTGGTGCCTCCCAGTAGACGCGTATAGCCGTGGCTGACACTGGAATTGCTTTCAGGCTGCGTGGTGGCCCAGGGATGCTCACTGTAATGTAACCGAAAAACAGAAGCAAGAACTGCTTTCTCAAGGCTGAAGCAAGCCTCTCATGCAATAAGCACATTAACCAGTGTTTGAATGTTGTACAATATTATGGCACTGCATTTCATGGCTACTATCTTCAAGCAGTGGATCTTCGATGATTGGGATGAATGAGAAAAGGCAGCTCCTTTTTACTATTCACAAAGACACATAATTAATCGATGAGTCAAATGATACCACAGGCTTTCACTACTCAGTAGGAACTGGTGTGTTGTGATGCCAGAAAAACTTTACATATAGAGCAAACATTGTGAATGCTTGATTCTTTCATAGCAAGCCCTTGCTGCCTCTGTCAGAATGAAGTCTGCCGCCAGCTTACCTTCAGGGTTTGTTTCCACCTCAAGCTCTGGTGAGCTTTCACCTGGTCCATGTTCATTGTAGCCAACCACACGGAAGTAGTACTTGGTGGATGGTCGCAGTCCCTGAATGATGATTTCCTCTAGACTCTGCCTTGTGGTGTTCAGGACACGTTCCCTGCAGCATGATGTGAACAAGCAAGTGCTCTAAATGTGTGCAGCACATGAATAGTTGGAAGTACGAACACTTTGTTCAACAAAAATAGAGGTAATATTTTATTCTGCAGTACTGAAAATGGCATTGCTTATTATGCAAAACAATCGAAGTGGAGCTCCGAGATAGACCTATAAAATGTGCTTGCATGAGTAATAAGACATATGTCCCTGAGCTGCAGGCAAGCTTACACTATATCATTTTTGGATAATGTAGTCAGTAATGGCGAAGGTGTGGAAGGAAGCTGCGTAAAGAGCTTGGCTGGAGTGACTGACTGCAGAGCTTGACTTATTGGGTAAAAACAAGTACATAAGGCGGCAGGCCTAGGCAGAGATCTGTAAAGCACATGCCAGTGTAAATATTATTAGGATGTCGTATGTTGAGCATATGTACAGTTTTTTGTAAAGCTTTGGAAGCCACTGCTTTCATTAACATCATTCTCCAGTAACAGGAAAAACAAATCAGTGTTTAGGACCATTTCACAGCGTCAAGGCCAAGTTTTAATCTTGCCATAGACTCAAGCCACTGGCCACCAGCTCCCATATATCGGAGCTGGAATATCTTTCCATTCCATGGCATATCAAACATCATAAACTATTCCATAAACTCAATCTCAAAACATGACAATCAGCTGATAAAGCTAGCGCATTGTGTTCATTGCCCAGGTCATGTTCAAAGCTGTACCACTATGTTCCTGCAGTCATACTGAATTTGAACGGCTCCTCACTGGAGTGGCCGTTGAAGACGAATTGCACTCGTCAGCGATATAGCATGCCTCATGTCTGGCAGTGAATCCTCTGGCTCATATCTGTAATGTCGTTGTCACTGTCATAATATGTGCTGTGCGGACGCGAAACCGAAACTAAAAATGACAACAGTGTGCCGTGCGGTGGCGAAGTGGATGTGATGTGTATGTGCCGTGCGGTGCCGACGAGGAAGACGACAGCTCGTGAGGCGCGGCCTCGAGGGTGCGTGGCCCGTGCCTTCGGCAGTGCGCGAGGTTGGTCGTTCGAGGCAGGACTACCTCGTTGGGCGTCTGGCCCATAGGTACGACCCCGGCCACGTCGCGACACTCCCACCAAAGCTCAGCCTCCGCTAGACGACCGGTCTAGGAGAGCTGACGCCGGGTGCCTGAACCTGCCCGTGCCCCGCTGGTCTTGGAGAGCTGACGCCGGGTTCCCGAACCTGCCCGTGCCCCGTTGGTCTTGGAGAGCTGACGCCGGGTTTGAACCTGCCGTTGCCCCGCTGTTCCAGGAGGGCTGGCGTGGGCTTCCCAGGCGTACTGTTCGTGCTCAAGGGCACAACTCCCTGCCGCCGGAACCCGTGTGTCGTCGGCTCCAGTCCGTCGCAGAACCGCTGGAGTTCGACGCGGCGACCCTGCGTCTTCCGACTTCGTCACGGCAGGTGACGGCGCCGCAACCACGTCTTCGCCACTGAAAGGTGCCGACGGGGAAGCAACGACGGCCCAGGCGACTACCCCGACGACCGAACTGTAGGCCGGACGTTCTATTCATTCATTTAGTTTAGTCCGCGTGCTTTTTGTTTGCAATGTCTTAATGAATGTTTGTTGTCCATGCGTGAAGGGTGCAATATAAGTGGGACGTGTGTTTGTCTCGAGCGAAACTGTCTTCCTTCACTGGTTTAACGAGCGGATCCTGGCAGGCTCGCCAGTTTGTGATGTTATTGGGGCAGGACCGCTCCAGAAAGAATCGGACAGCACGCCAGTGCACAAACACACGTCCCACTTATATTGCACCCTTCACGCATGGACAACAAACATTCATTAAGACATTGCAAACAAAAAGCACGCGGACTAAACTAAATGAATGAATAGAACGTCCGGCCTACAGTTCGGTCGTCGGGGTAGTCGCCTGGGCCGTCGTTGCTTCCCCGTCGGCACCTTTCAGTGGCGAAGACGTGGTTGCGGCGCCGTCACCTGCCGTGACGAAGTCGGAAGACGCAGGGTCGCCGCGTCGAACTCCAGCGGTTCTGCGACGGACTGGAGCCGACGACACACGGGTTCCGGCGGCAGGGAGTTGTGCCCTTGAGCACGAACAGTACGCCTGGGAAGCCCACGCCAGCCCTCCTGGAACAGCGGGGCAACGGCAGGTTCAAACCCGGCGTCAGCTCTCCAAGACCAACGGGGCACGGGCAGGTTCGGGAACCCGGCGTCAGCTCTCCAAGACCAGCGGGGCACGGGCAGGTTCAGGCACCCGGCGTCAGCTCTCCTAGACCGGTCGTCTAGCGGAGGCTGAGCTTTGGTGGGAGTGTCGCGACGTGGCCGGGGTCGTACCTATGGGCCAGACGCCCAACGAGGTAGTCCTGCCTCGAACGACCAACCTCGCGCACTGCCGAAGGCACGGGCCACGCACCCTCGAGGCCGCGCCTCACGAGCTGTCGTCTTCCTCGTCGGCACCGCACGGCACATACACATCACATCCACTTCGCCACCGCACGGCACACTGTTGTCATTTTTAGTTTCGGTTTCGCGTCCGCACAGCACATATTATGACAGTCACCAGTCCCACAAGTTGCATGCCCACTCCTCATATAACGTCCCATAGCAGTCTTCAAGTGTAAGTAAAAAATCTAGGGATGGGCGAATAGTAAATTTGAGGTTCGAAGCGAATCCGAAGCGAATAGTGATTTGGTTGAATAATTTCGAATCGAATAGTTCGAAGAGTATTCACCACATATTATTAAGAAAAATGAGCATTTTCGTCATGATTCTTGCACAATATTTTTAAGAATTGGAACTAGGTATAAGTGAATGTCGCTTTTTTGGTTTGAAATGAAGTGGAAGAAACCTTGAATGGGAGAATCAAAATTTGAATAGCAGTAGGGTGCGAGTTATAAGTGTTACAATATGTTACCAGTTAAAAATTACTACACTTAGTGCATATAAGCCCATATAACATGCTGTTAAATTTAAAAAAATATGTAACCTAACCTTGAAGTGTGGCTTCGCGGCAGTGCAGATTTCCCCTGGCAGTGTGGTTTTACGGTACAGCAACCCGACGCTGCAGTGAAACCACCTTTACAGGGGGTTATGTGCCGTCAAACATACATATATTCGTTCATTTCGAATACTTCGAAATTTCAAATGATATAAATTCGCATCGAAGCGAATTCGAATAATTTAATATTCGTTCGAATATTCGAAACGTCCGAATATTCGCCCATTCCTAAAAATATCAATTAAATGGCCTTAGTAACAATCTATATGATAGACATCACTGTTGGCTCAAGCTGTTATTTAATGTTGACACTAACCGTGTGGAGCCTTCCTCCCTGTAGTAAACCGAGTAGGCCAGGATGTGCCCTTCCACTCTCTCGGGGACGCTCCACGACAGTGTGGCAAAGCGTGTCGACACGAGGCGTGCCGTCACGTCACGTGGTGCCGATGGGACGTCCTTGCTTCTTTGCAGGTTGCCTGAGGTTTCCAGCAAGGGAGTAGTGAAAGTGGCATGGGTAGCAGGGCGAGGAGATTCTGAGTTAGCAAGCGTGAGCAGAAGGCCAAGAAGAAAAGTTGATGAGTATTTTTTTTTTCGTGCATATGCGATACAGAGTTGAAGCAACAAGCGCCATGCAAGAGACAACAGAATAGTAATTTGAAGATGTTAATGCATTTAGTACAGTATCGGTTGATGGCAAATGCAGTGTTGTGGTTAAAGAGCGATAGAAAGATATAAGGTGAAAGACAGAAAGAAGCAATGTTAGTATTTGAAGTAGGCATAAGAGAGTAATTAAGAAGACAGGTTTGAGGTAGTCGAAAGTGAAAAGTTTTAGTTGGCAGAGAAACGATTCAGCAAAGAATGTAGCAAAGGCAGGAATAAAAACAAAACAAGGATCGTGAGTTCATATACAAAAGTGCAGTGGTATGATGTTTTTCTTTTCATTTTTCATAAGTAACACTCAAAAGTAGATCATGCAGTTTTGTTGGATATCAGGTTGACAGAACAGGCAGTTATATCAAATTTCACCTTGACTGAACAGCTATTCTAAATATGCCAATACACTTCACGAATGTAGCGTGACAGTACACTGAGCGCAGAAATTATTTCTTTTCACACGTGCGTGGACAGTTACTGCGAACGTCAACTTTCCTCACACATGCGCAAAAAAGTTTTATGTCTATGAACTTGGTCAAGAGGTCAACGCGATTCTGGGCTTTTTCCGAAGAAGAAGCAGCTTGAGTGTCCTTCTTTCTTGTCTGCATCGTGATTGTGCATTGGTTCTTTTTGACAATGTTCAACCAACAAGCCCAGATGTTCATTAGAGTGAAGAACCTTTCAAGTCACTTCAGTTGTAGTGATTTCAATATTTCTAATATTAAAAAAGATCTCATTTTCAAAAGAATGTTTACATGCTCTGAGTTAACGTGTTCATGGCCTTAAATATAGTGTTTCAAGATGGCTGTGCATCACAGCAGACATCAAAACTTAAAAAAAAAATGTCGCTTAAAGTTATTCTGTGGCATTTACATATATCTTTCTTTTCTGTTATCCAAAAGAAAGACGGAGCCGTCTTCAGTGTTTCAGAGATATGCTAGATCTCTGCTGCTTAGACTGCACATTTGGTGACATTTTACACAATCGATGCACATTCGGCGACTGCAAACTTGTTGAAATTTGGTGACTGCACATTCGGTGTGCATGAAAATGCGCTCGAGAACTCACCAGGGCCCAAAACGATGAGTTGTACTGCAGTCTGTATGTTGCCAGCAGGGTTAGAGCCAATGCACTGGTAGATGCCCTTGTCTGCATCAACCAGACCCAATATCCTGAGGCTGTTTCCGTTGACAATTTGGAAGTACTCGCTCTGAATGATTGCCTCTCCGTTGTGATACCACTGCACCACTGGGTCTGGCTTCCCATACACTTCGCATTCGAACTCAACGTCTTCTTTTTCGTACGCAACCTTATTCTTTGGCTTCTTGGTGAACCTCGGAGGAACTGAAAGATTGCAATACACACAAATTCACACGGTTGCTATGCAACAGCTGTACAGACATTCAAGAATCCTAGTACCGAAAGGCTCAATGTCAAACAGCTTTGGAAACTGCTAATAAAAATATGTGTTGTTGTCCGAACAAAAAGACATAGAGCAGTGAGCGAAGGTGCGCAAAACAAAGTACTGTTTACAAGCAAAACAAACATGAAAGTGACACAGTACATGCGTGTCTGGTACGGCAGGTCTTACTACTATATCACTGACTGAGCTCATCTTTATGGAGCGCATGAACAGATTGTATATTACAACTGTACAATACCAATATCACAGTGCCACAGTTCGAAAGAAAGAGACAAAATTAACAGATTGATGTTTATTGCTAGTGTTGGCAGTGCTGATATTTTTAAAAAATATTAATTGAACTGCGGCATTTAACATAGCAAAGCTGATAAGATGATGCATTAGTGCAACTCTTCAGATCAATTTTGACCGACTGGCACCTTTACCATGTGCCTTCGATATATGCTACAGTGTCTGTGAATCTTGCTCACACCAAAATGTGGCCATAGTGGCCAGGAATCAAATCCACAACCTTGCGCTAAGCAGAGGCAAACCACAACTACGTACAAGGACACCACGGTGTGTACGAAGTAGTGATATATGACATGATGACGACAAAACCGTGTGTGCTCTCTTCGGAAATGTATAGCAGGCTATTATCTTAGATCAACAGACTCACCATAAGGTACTGTGCAACCAAAGTTGCGAATGATAGCTTGTTTTCAGATTACTGATGTCCTTAGAGCAACAAGAGTATTAAAAGTTTTACATGAAGCCAACACTGGTGATCAGCAAGATTTCCACAAAGTTTCAAATATAGTAGTACATACACCTCTGCAATTAACACAGTGGGTTGTGCTTCAGTTTAGGATGGACAACATAAGGAACTGGTACAATGCCTTTAAAGCCAATTTGGAAAGAGCCTTTTCTAAACTTGTACAAATTACTATTTAAGAACTCCTATTTACGTGTTTAATTTCAAAGTACCTCATGTAGTCTCCTTCAGCTGCTTTGCACAACTGCTGTAAAGTGTAATATATAACCGTACTAAAAGGCATAGGACAATTTTTTTAAGCACTTGTGATGCGGTTTGTAACTGTCGCATGGAAAAAAGGAAAATCACTGTACCATGAACTTCCACGGTGGCACTAGCATCAACTGAATCTTCGTGGTTCTCAGCTCGACACATGTACGTGCCTTCATCGGCTTCCTGGATGCTTTCAATCTGTAAGCTTCCCACCCCTACTTTCCTGAACCTGCTGTCTAGAAGTCTGCAATCAAACAGAAAAAAAAAGCAGTGTTAAAATAAAAAATTAAGGCAGATTTGCACTAGTGGTGCCAAGCCTGAAGAAAGTATGGAGCTGCGTGGCCTTCTTTGTTTCTCTTTATTTTTCTCTTTCTTTCTTCATCTCTTTCCTTTTCTCTCTTCTCTATACTTTTTTTTTCTCTCCCAATTTCTATTTATTTCTTTCTTTCTCTATCTATATATTTCTTTCACTTCTTTGCTCTTTCTTTTTTTCTCTTCCCCTTCTTTCTCTTTCTGTCTATCTCAATGTCTTTCTTTCTTTCATTGTCTCTCTTTCTGTTTTTTCCATTTCTTTCTCCCGATTTGTCTCATTCTCTTTCTTTCTATGCTAAGCTTTACTCTCTCCCCTCCTCCTTTTCCTCCTACTCACTATCATATCTCTCCTCCTTGCCCTCACTCCCCTTTCCCACCCGCTACACAAGGCTATGTCTTGCTCCACGAGTGCGCCTGGATAGCCGAGTGGTTACGATGCTTGCCTTCGGATCGTGAGTACGCGGGTTAGAATCCCACCTCATCAAGAAACTTTTTTTGCAAAGAATTTTTCTCTTTTTCTTTCTCTCTGTCACTCTTTTTCTCTCTTTCTTTCTCTCTCTGTATTCATTCCCTCGCCCATCTAAGTTATTGCATCCCACACAGGACAAATCGGTGACGCGGGAGAGCACGCGCTGGGCGAACATGTTCGGGGAGTGAAGCAGGAGATGAAGAAGAAGACGAAGAGAGTGCACGCTGGCCAAGTAATTGCGTTGCTCACGCTAGAATGGCAGAGGCCATTCATGATGATGATAGTTTATGCGAACGCATAACGACGTAACGAAAATCATAACAGCTTTGCTGTAAAGTCCGCACAGAAAATTACCAACTTAACGTTAACAACTTCAGTATAAAACTATACAATAAGCCCTAAATGGCAGATATGAAGTAACACCATAAGAAAAATAAGTTCAGATCATTTTAGTTGGCCACTCAGCTTCTTGTACCTCGCAGTAATCTGGCCCAAAAAATAACAAAGCATACGTGGCTGGTAGAGAGGCAAAGCAGTCCTTACGACATGTCTATGGTGACACCATCTTTGAGCCAGGTGAGATTTGGACGTGGGTTTCCATTAGCTGCACAGTCCAGGGTCACATTTGACCCCTTCACAGCCACGATGCTCTTTGGTGCTGCCACAAAGGTCGGTGCTGATATCTTCTTTGCATCATCTGTGCATAAACAAAGAGCAAACGACAAGTTCGTTACAGCTTTTGCACTGGTATAAGGTATAAGCAAGCTAGCATCCATTGCCACTGCCAAGCACATTACAATGTACTCTTTAACAGTTACCTTGCATCTATTTATCTAAAGGAGTACTTCACAGCTTAACTTGGATGTTACATGTTGTGATTGAATATGCCCATAAATTTAAAAGCCTTTATTAAGCGTACTTCACACATCACATATGTTCACAGCCCACGTTAAGACACTGATTAGTCTCCTGACACAACTGAAAGGCCTTGAGACTAAGAACAAGGTTTTTCACTTTCACAGGAGCATACTAGGTAGCTTCGAGTTGACCTGCATCCATGCAAACGTGCTGTGTTGTTGACAGAAGCTGTACAGTTGGTTTGTGCTTAGAAGGTATACAGAAGGCAGTGGCTTTACTAGACCATGAATCCCACTGCTATGGTGGCTAGAGGGGGAAGTGTGACGGGTGAGAGCGGAGGGCTGTACGAATTCCCAATGAAAGATGGCGGTCACACCAGCGCTGCCTGCGCCGTAGGTGCTTGCGGCGGCATTTGCCTGCTTTGCGTATGGCCGCTAGACGTTAGTTTCACTTGTTTCTAATAATCGCTTATACCCCACGCCCGTGCTGTTAAAGGCACTACGTGTTTGTTTCGCTAAGAAGCATGTGTTCAAGTTCATAGCAGTGTTAAGCAAGGGGAAAAAAAAAAGAAAACCAAGAATGCTATGAAATCAGACCGAACTGGCGTGTCTCCAGGTTTTCATATTTAAACGTTTCTTAATATCGGTTTGCTTTGACATATTTAATCTGCAACAGTGTGAAAAAACTGGGCTAGTTGGTTGATTTTCATGGTAAAAGCAGCGCAAAAAGATGGCAACACGAGAAGAACGACACAGGACAGGTGCTGAACTGTTCAGCGCTGGTCCTGTGTCGTTCCTATTATCGTGTTCCTTTTGCACTGCTTTTACCATATTTATAGGCTGCTTCAGTTGAACTAAAGCACTTGCTCGGCTGCATAGCTCAACTGACTTTAAAGTGTTTTTTTTTCCTTTTGGTGAAATGTAAACTGTTTACAATCGTTCATAGCGAGTATACTGGCTGCAGTGCAGTGCGTTTCTTTTTTTCTCTCTTAGTCCGCACCCACCTCCCCCATTCATTTCCTCTGCATTGTAGGGGGTTCTCTTGAGCGCGAAATGTTCAAAGCATTTACATTTTCCGGCTCCTTTTCCTTGAGAAAATTGAAGTGGGGATCGGAATGCTGCAGCTGGAGGCTCTTTGATACTGAACATTTTATTTTATTATTTGACCAATGATTTCTGTTAACTTACGGCTTTAGATGCATATTAAATACACGCAAGGGAAATGTTAAAAACATGTTTATTTATCACACATTTGTCATCCGGCCCATACTTATGTCAGACATTTGTAATCACATACTTCCCCATCACATCAAGAGGTCAAATTACTTGACCCTCCTCAACTTCAAGTGGTTTTGGCGCTCCCTTTGGGCACTCCTGTCTGCTTTTCTTTTTTCTTTTTTTTTTATTAAAGTACTTCGGTGCGTCCGGGAACACCGTAGGCACAGCGTCTTCTGACAAACGCGGGGTATCTCAACAACATTGCCGTTTATAATGAGTTGGTATATCCTTTCGGTGAAACTCACGTTGAAGTGCCGCTCGCAAACAATGCTGTCCCTCGTCAGCTCTTTGTCAGTCCGCTTAATATTTCGAGCTCATTGCTCTCGCCTCGAATGATCCTATGGGGCTCTAAAGACCTAAAGCTTCCCCGAGCACGATCTACACCTGCCTTTACAGCCAGGGACGAAGCATGTACTTGCGCGATTTGATGGCATGGTTCGCAGAACACGTGAGTAAACAAACAACGACAGCGAAGGCGAGACATCCGAACAAGGTGATGGCACAGCACAGAGAGAACGAACGAGCCAAAGCAAGCGCGGCGAGCACCTACTACTACACCAGCGCCCCTTGCGGCGGCCAGAACTTTCATTGCGTTCCGCGCATCCCTCTCCCACAGCGGGGATGCAGCGCCCGTCACACTTTCCCCTCTATAGCCACCATACCACTGCTGTAGCCACTGCAACAAGCTGGTCTAAATAGCAGAACAACAAACCCCATGATAAACAGATATTTTACAGAGTTCTGTAAGTCAACTGCTCAACACAGCCTGATCACGATCAAAATGTATCGGCAAGAATAGCTTGTCTGTTCATTGTGGGTGATTGTGAGCAAGAGGAAAACGCTAGCGAGAGATCAGTGGCAGTTTAATCTGTTATTTTTTGCATACTAACATAGAAATGAAGCATGACCATGGCATTACTACTGGGAGCATGTACTCCTTAAAATAAAATCTGTGCTGCACAATCAAAGCTCTTGTAACTGTCTGAAGAGCCCCCCCCCCCCCATTTTTAAATAATCAGCTTGAGGTAGCTTACACAGTAGTAAAACTAAGGGGCATTGGCTGGTAAGTCTATCTGCCCATAATGTATTTCACTTCTAAAAAAAAAAAGCAAGATCAGGACATCATCTAGCTGGGGATAAGCCATGCTGAGATGTCAACCGACAATGCTTCAAATGTGTCCGTGCACTTTGCCTCACCATGCATTTGCTTAGCTATTGACAAAGGTAATATTAATTCAAATAAATCTATTGTGAATATGGCTGCAGCATGTGGCTTCGTCAAAGGAATCACCTGTTCTCATATCTCATAAAACACGAAAGCTGTGCCCAAGTACACCAGTTAATGAACCAATGATGCTGCCATTAGTGTGGCAAGCCGTATTGCGGAAAATATTTGGAAATAGGGTTAGGGTCGATGTCATCTGTAGCTTTACCAAAGGAGAGGCTGACAAAGAGGTTTCCAGCAGATGAGACACGGTTGCGGTCAGCATTGTGGGCACTGCACTGGTAGGCCCCTTCATCGGTTGTCTGCACAGCGTCCAGCTCCAGGGCACCACTGGGCAGCACCAGCATACGTGCAGGGTCCAACTGCAGTGGCTGCTGATCCTTCAGCCAAATAACATCCGCTGGGGGCAGGGCAAATGCCGAACACGGGAAGTACGCTGTCTGGCCCGTGAACAGCCGCAGGTCCCGCGGCTGCTCATCAAACCGCGGCAAAGCTGCAACAGATGGCATAGCGAACGAATGTGAATGGAACCTTGAATGCAGTGCACACTATAACTTGCGATACATTCACAGCTCCCTGCAAGCAAGGAAGAACCTGTTGCAGACAAGAGCTCTTGTGGCACTCTTGGCTCCCTAAAGCTGCAAATGGTCAAGGCTCACGCACACTCTCTAGAGCATGTAAAGACAACAAATACAACCCTATAGCCTCAGCTTGTGCCTTACTGTCTCTTACATTTGCATGCACAGGTTTGGGAACTTTGGCAGAAAGTGAATTTCATATAACATACAAAAGGTAATACATAGCAAATGAAATTTAAAAAAGAAATTTCCAGCAAATTCAGTTTACAACCGTAGTAAAAGTCAGCGACAACCTTGTCCAGTTACCCTGCTGTACTCATCATGCTGTGTTATTCAAGTGCAGAAAGTGTGACCTGATGCTCACCCTCCTAATCTCTCTTTTCCTTCTTGTTTGCAACATAATTGCCTGGCCAAGGAATCACATGCCTTTCTCATACTCCTCCGTACATGCGGTTCCTCCTTCACTCTACTCTCCTCTTAACTTTTGTTACTCTCTACTGTGCTAGACCATCATCCACCAACCACGAAAACCTGAAGTATCTAACGAAAGCTATCGCTTTAAAACACGTCAAAGCTGCACAGACACAGCAGAAGAGCTTGTTAGCATGCTGTTTTACCAGAACCAACAAGTGCAAACATGCGTCTTTCCATTTTCTTAGTAGTAGAGTGAGGACAGGCATAGCTGAAGTAAAACTGGTATATGGTGTCCTTCGAGCCAACATTGTCTGCTTTTCTGCCGCGTTCCTGGCACCCCAAGTATGGATGAACGCAGAATACAGAAAGTTGAAGTTGAAGACTCAAGCATGAATGCACTTACCAGCCACTTGGAGCTTTGCTGACCTGCTGAGCATGGTACCAACATTAGGTATGGTAGCGACACACTGGTACACTCCTTCATCGGGACGTTCAGCTCTCGTGTGGTGAACGCTCCTAAAGTGCAGGGAACCATTCAACAGAATGGACCTGCAGCAATTGGAAGGAAAAAGCATGTGAAATTTGTAATAGTGTGCAGGAGAGTATGAAATACCCGCTAACATAAAAAGAACAGATGTAATTGAGTCACAGACCGAACCTCATCGTTTCACAGTTTTAAAGCATGATGTAATGATGTGAGAATTAGCAGGGAATGCAATGTCGAGTGATGAGCTCCTCTAACGCTTATGGTTTTTTTTTTTTCAATTTGAGACTTTATTCAAATTATGTGTTATGAATGTATGTCTATTTTTTGGGTTGATGAGTTGTGTTATGCACTTTCTATTCTTTTTATTTTGTATGAACTGTTTTGCCCCGTTTTGGCATATTCTTTAATTATTTACATATTTGCCATTGTGTAAGACAATAAGGACTATGAACAAACTTCTTGGTTGCAATACTTCTGTGAATAAATGTGAGATTTACTGCAACATAATAAAATTTACTTTTAAGACAGTAAGATTATTTCATTTTTATGTGCATAAGTCTGGCAGTGGCAAAGGAAACCAAGGTTGGTGACACAGTAATTTGAATGTGAAATCACAGTAATTTGAATGAAGTGAAAGCTTGCGGTCTTGTCACTATTATATTCACTGTCTGAGAGCTTTCATGGTAGCTTTAGAAAGCCTTAGAATATTTTAAGATTTTCTATGAACTAGCTTCACTCATGCATTTGTGCTGGTGTGTTAAATATAATTTTACAATGGCAACGAAAACTAACACAGCTTTCCAGAGAATATAGAGGCATTTTTACATGCACAAACCTTCTAGGGTCGTTAATGAGGTGTAGCAGCGTGCCCTCACGCTTCCAGGAGATAGTGGGCTTGGGGTCGCCTGCTGCGGAACAGTTGAGCAGTGCAGGGCCATCTTTGGAGACAACAGTATCTGAGGGCTCCTCCAGGAATTGGAATTCAGCAAAGCTTACTCCTACACCTGAAAAGAGAAAAACAATTTTTTTATGTCATAGGATGAATTTTCATACCACGGCTTGCACACACAAAAAAAATTGCCAACATTTATGTTCAGTTTTCAGCATATGCAGAAGCCCTTTGAAGGTGGAAGGAGCTAAATATAAAATAAAGAAAGAAAGAAGGAAAAATGTATGCACTATGGTAGGTTGAAAAATGTGGGTTGTGTTATGCAAATACTGCCTTTGTTCACGAAGAGTCAATATGTGTGTGGCATTCAGAGTGCTGTAAAAAGATGCAGATTCTGAATCAGCAGGCAGGATATTATCGAAAGTAACATTAATAGTGCACGCAAAACAAAGCGGAAGAAAATCAGCCCTACTTATTACAGAAAGATTACTACTGAGAAAATTCAAACTTTTCAAGGGTTAGTTATTGCGGCAGATTGGAGTGAAATGTTACAAATAACCGAACCTGTACATGCTTATGAAGCATTTATGTTGAAAATAACACAGCTCTATGACCAGGCCTTCCCTCTTGTACTGCTCAAAACGACCAAAAAAGCTAGAAAGCCATGGATAGACGCGTCACTTCTAAAGAGAATAAAAGAAAGGGATAAACTATTTAGCACATTTATTAAAACAAAGCAAATCGACTACTTGCGGCAGTTTAAGCAATTCAGAAATAAATTAGGCTCTGACATAAAGCGGGCACGGATACAATACTATGAACATAGGTTTGCAGCTATTATGAATGACCAGAAGGCAGTTTGGAATACCATGAACGATCTTTTATTTTCATCAAATAAAAAGACCATCACCGAGCTTACGATAGAAGGAAAGTCTTGCTCTGGTACATTACTTGCAGATATGTTCAACAACCATTTTTTGAAGTCAGGAGCTTGTGAAATTTCCGCTAGTACCGATACAGGCTGTGAACCATACATTACAAAAAATGTAACAAAATCGATTTTTCTGGCTCCCACTGATGAGTCCGAAATACATTCTTTCATCATGAATTTACCTAACAATTCTGCGGCAGGTGTTGATGGTATAAAAGCAGAGCCATTAAAAGCAGTCTCACAGTATATTAGTCTGCCGCTCTCACACATATGCAATTTGATTTTAAGCACCGGAGTATTTCCTGATAAGTTAAAGATAGCTAGGGTCTCAATCATTCACAAAGGAGGTAATGAAAATGATTTAAATAATTATAGACCTATATCTGTCTTGCCAATATTTTCAAAAGTTATAGAACGAGTCTTATACGTTCGAATCTCAAACTTTTGTAGCCAAGAAAATATAATAACAAAACAGCAATACGGTTTTCAGAAGAAAAAAAGTACAGAACAGGCTTTACTGTCTATCAAGGACAAAATAATAAATAATTTCGAGCAGAGATACTACACGCTTGGAATATTCCTTGATTTCAAAAAGGCTTTCGATTCGATCAAACATGAAATTCTCCTGGTGAAATTAAATCAATATGGCATAAGAGGTGTTTCCCTCAAGTTAATAAGCAGTTATCTAACAAATCGATTTCAGTACTGTGACACGCAGCATGCAATATCAAAAATGGATAAAATTAAGTACGGCGTCCCTCAGGGATCTATATTAGGTCCGCTGCTGTTCCTCCTGTATATTAACGATATTATAAATATACGGCTAACTCCAGACATGGTTTATACGCCGATGATACAAACGTTTTTTTCTCCGGCAAAGATATGGATAGCTTAGAAAAGCAAGCAAACAGATGGCTTCAGCACTTATCAATATGGTTAATCGCAAATAAGCTTGAACTAAACATCAAAAAAACAAAATATGTTATTTTTCGGCCAAAAAATAAAAGGGTACCCCGTGACATTCAAGTAAAATTTCGGGGAGATTTGATTGAACGGGTCACATGCCAAAAGTTTCTTGGTATTATCTTTCATGAAACACTCGACTGGACATATCACATAAACAAAGTTCGCACCGATCTTTCACGCTCAATTGGAGTAATCGGGAAAATCAGATGTTTTTTGCCAATTTGGGTAACCAAGCAACTGTATTATTCTTTAGTATACTCGCGTATTCATTACTGTTTATTAATATGGGGAACGACTACTAAAACAACAAAGAAAGCATCTATAAATTACAGAAGAGAATAGTACGGATAATCGAAGGTGTTCGCCCTAGAACGCATTCTACTCTGCTCTTTCACAAGCACAACATATTAACGTTTGAGAACATCTTATACAAAAAAATAGCGGCAGTTATATATGATAAATTGAAGTCTAACGCGGTGGCATTTCACGATGCATATTCTCGAAGGCATCATACATACAGCTTTAGACGCATCACATACTGCAGTGAAAGAATACGGACAAACTACGGTACACAAAAGCTGACGCATATGATCCCTAAACTACTGAATGTACATCCCACAATTACCACCATCGTGCAAGAGAGCCGCTCAGAAATTGCGTTTAAAAAGAAAATACACACGTATCTACTAATGCTTCAAAAGTGATTTTTTTTCTAGGTGGCATCTCTCAAGTTGTTAAAATTGACGTGCATCTGTCACATTTTCATTTGGTGAATAGTAATAGCATGGTTTTGTATTCAACAAGTCTGGATATTTGCACATATTCCTTGCTTTGTCTCTATAAAAAAAAATGTTATAATACGCTATTGTTATCAACTGAGTCTTGCAAACAGGCCTCGAAATGTTAATGTTCCTCTAACGATGTTTTATGTACTGTTATCAAAAATTGTGTAACTGTGGCTGATTGTATCGTTTCTAATTTTTTAACATGTATACATCACTGATCCTTGTGCACTTTATTGACTGGGACGGGTTACAGCACTTTATTAAATTGCCTTTTTGCTAACCCTGCTCCTTATCTGACATGTATGATCAATGTACAGTACAATGTACAGTACAAACACTGAAATTGAACATTAAAGGCGTAGCCAGAAATCTTTTGCTTTTGTTTTTTGGGGGTGGGGGGGTGGGTGTTCAAGTGCTTTTTGTGTATGTTCATGCATGTGTTTGTATGTGTGCGTGTATATATGCACATACAAGATTGCACAACTTCGGGGCGGGGATAGTGAATGCCCTCTCCCCTATGGCTCCCCATGCACCAATAAAACTAAACACTGCACCCAACCTATTGCTATATATATATATATATATATATATATATATATATATATATATATATATATATATATATATATATGTGTGTGTGTGTGTGTGTGTGTGTGTGTGTGTGTGTGTGTGTGTGTGTGTGTGTGTGTGTGTGTGTGTGTGTGTGTCGTCCAATTGACAGACTTTAGAAGTAATAGAGGTAGCAGCAGTAATGCACATTCTTTATAGCAGATAATAGTTGGCCTTTACCAGTTTTTACTTCTCGCATGTACTATCACATATATAGTGCCCTGCACTATAAGCAATCATATGCAATAATAAGGGAGCTGAAGTGGTTAGTTATTACAGACATTCCCGCGAACATGAAAGAGGCAGCCAGGAAAGTAGCGCGAGGCTCTCGGCGGGGGGAAATTAACGCCCCACGAAATGGCGTGTGGTGCGAACGCGCTTGATGCACGATACGCTGCGAAGAGCTCGCACGCACTGATGTGCCAGTGATGCGTAATTAATGGGCGCAGCGACGATTGCACTGCACGTACGCTCGTCAGCGGGCGAGAAAATCGGACAAGGCCGTGACTAACGGATGGTGCACGCTACAAGCGCGCCCTGCGTGCAAGTAGGCCATAGCGCGATAGCGCGTGCGCTGGTTCGAAAGCACGCGCTGCGCAGAAGACGGCACGCACCGCGCAGCAACCAGCGGCGCGGAGTGGGCGTGTCCGAGCAGAAAGTCACACCGCGTGACCCCAGCGCGGGGTTCGATGTCAAGGGACGCAATATGCGCGCCGTGTGCTTGTGCTCTCTCGGATGTCCGTTCATCCGAGCAGGCTACGCCAAACTTTCCTGTTACACGACGGCCAAGCCTCCGCGGCACGACGGCTGTCAACCCTAGCCGGCTCGCCCGTCGCGTCATACCTTTCTGTGGCCTTTTACGCGGCAGTATACGCACCTTTCTCACGTGACCAGCGCGCTTAGCGCAGATGCTACGTGATGCGTACATCCGGCTGCGCTCCGCAGCGCACGCGGCACGAAGTGTCAAGACCGCCGTGCGCTAGTTGCTCCACCTCCTAGCCATCTTTTGCCGCACTAATGCGCCGCGTACGCGCTATATGACGTCTACGATGACGTTTTCTTTTCAATCTCGGTCGCCGCGGCGAGAGGGAAGCCGGAAGATTGGCGTGAGGTTTCGTGCGCGTTCCGCCAGCCGTCCATTGCATCTGGTAGGTGTACCTGGATGCACTGTGCGCGGCGTTCGTGCAGGTGGATGCGCGCCTTGATGGGGTAGGCGTGGCCGCCAAAAGGCGCGTGGGCGCGCACGCCGGCATCGACGGCGACGCGTGTCTACCGCGCGGGTAAAGTAACGATTAAATTCCACGAAGAGGTGAAAGGGAAATAGCAAAAGTGCTCGCACTGTAAGCAGAAAGTCACGAAGGCAATTGCCTACGTTCTGTGAATGCAGCGAGTGGAGACTGGCTGGAGAGCTTTGAAGTTATATTATTCCTTTGTTTTATAGAATAAGGAGCAAGATATAAAGGCAAGATAGAGAAAAGAAAAACAAGATAGAAAGGATATCACGTAGTGAACATACAATGCATAACGAAAATTGTGTGTGATGAGATTTGTTTATTCACAACTGACCTCATTATTTGAGAGACATTTAAAAAAAATAGAATACTTAAGTCTACAACTTAATCACTGCGTGTGCATCTTCTTCCTATTTTCTCTCGCATTAGGTCCTCAACAACAAAGAAACAGCTTCTATTTTGTGTCTGTCCCGCCTCGTAACTTGAAGTAATCTTCTCTTCGTATATTACGATAGGAAATACGAGATAGTGATGTCGGATTTCATATCGCAGTGGGAAACGCAGCAAGTGCGAAGCAATCAATTCGTGGCAGAAAACAAACGCGGCGCTCTCTCGTTCCTGCGCATCCATTTATTGCCAAAACAACGTACCTTTAAAGTTGGTTTCTCCACACACTTACGATTACTGTGGAGAAGCCAGTTTCAACGGAGATTGCGGCTGCCTCGTTTGCTTTCAGGTCGCACCGTGTTGAACGGAAGAAAGCGCGGGTGCAAATTTGTATCGAGACGTTCACTACGCGCCGAATCCGCCTTAAATGATGGCTAACTCAACGTCTCAGGTGTATCGTGGCGCTCAATATGAGTTGCAACACGATGACCATGGTCCTATACTGTACCCTATACTGCAGCCTATACTGTAACACCGGGAAAGGTGAAATTGGTTTTGAAGTACCAGTGGTCGAAATAGTGCTTACGTCACTGATTGTCTTCTATGTCGGCGCCACCGCGCAGTGTTGGCGCCGCTTTCAGCACGGGCAGAATGTTGTAGCTCATATTGGGCGCGACTGTACGTATCGACAGCGAGCGGAGTTCCCTTCGCGCTATCCTGAGCAGCTGTTTCTCGCACGGAAACAGCTCGTGGTCCGCCACGGACGCAACACACACCTTGAGGGATCAATAGGCGGTATACTCTTTCGATCGAGCGTTTGAAACAACGGCCATTGCAACGGCTCCGCCGCCGTGGCGTACGTGCTGCAGACACGCGTGCCGGGTAACGCGGATTCGGGTCAGAGCCATGCGTCTTGTTTAAGGACGACGGAGACTCTCTGGACCCGAAGCCGAAAAGAAAACAGAACGGGATACGAAGACGGGGCACCACAGCCAAGGCCTTTCCGATAGAGACCTCTTTTTGCGCGGCGTTGCGGAACACGACGGATGCTCGGGAGTTCATCGACCAGCGAAGGACGCGAAACTCGATTCGCTCGCGCACGCGAAGACGGGGTCAACAAATCAATCCTGCCGTTGCCACCGCCCGACGCCCGTTGTCGTTTCCCGGAACGCGTGCAAACGTGACACAGCGCTCGTCTCGCTATCAGTTGTCGCGGGAAGCGCCTATATATCAAAGAACATAAGCACTTACGCCATTATCGCCAAAGGAAACTTCATCGCTGGAAAAAACTATACGCTACAGCAGGCTATACAGCGACGAATACGCGTACTGCTGTTTCGATAGAAAGACGTTAAAGGGGGAACTTAAGAAAAAGAAAACGATGCCATTTTATATTGGTAAGTTGTCTTTTCATAATATTAAGAAGACCGCGTTTACCCCGAGGGGACGCTTGGTAAGCCAGAAAAAGGTGCGAAAAGAAATTGAATGCCATTTCGGCAGAACGCACCAGGCCGCGATCCAGCGCCGTTTCGTCCAATCATCGTCGCGCCTGGTTGCCTCGGTGTGCATTACTACGACTACGACCATGCGCGCCAGGTTTTCGCCGATGGAAATTTTACGCTTGCATGTGTCTTATTCGACACACTTTAAGAGCTTTCCAGTGACGCGCGCGATTCTTTCTATACGTATTCGCGTGAGGTCATGGCATTTACCCTTGGCCACTGTATAGCCGTATCAAAATTGCGACGGCTGATTATATCAGGAAGAAAAATACAAAAAAAGGCCACCATCCCGCCTTGCGAACGTGAATGTCCAGCGAAGCTGTATCAAACACCACACATGCTGATGGGGGGGGGGGGGGGGGGGGTATGTTTTATTTAATCTTTACCGGGAACGCGTAGGAGGGTGTTCCCATTGTTCACTGGCGCCTTATCATCCATCTTGTTTTGTGGTTTTCTTTATTGAAACGAATACTGAGCTCTATGCCGTACTCCTGATTGCAATGAAAGACATGCCATTTGCCTTCAATTCTTAAAGGGCTCCTAAACAACCCAGAGGTCGAAATTTAGTTCTGGTGTTGCAGTAATGCACGAGTCTACAGCGAACGCTAGCGGATCCAGTCACGCGCGTTTGCTCGTTTCGCTCTTTCCTTCGCTACGCTCCGTTCGTCGGCTCGTCTGTCCACCTCTCCGAATGTCCTTCCTCAGCGTCCAAGGTGAAAACGCAAGGAGCGCGCGCATCTGCTAGCAGAGGAGCACGCGAGCGTCTGTGGTGAGGCCCCATTTCTGTGGCACATACGAGTTTTGTACTGACACCACGAAATTTTCAGACCAACGAGAGGTCTACAGCTTCGCTGTAAAATAATAATAAATAAAGTAGGCAATCGTTTTCCCACATGTGTCAAGGAACACAATGTGGTCAAGTTATACCTAAATACTCCACAATACCGCATTCATAATTAGGAACGCGGCTTTGAGTTAACTCGAACATCTCTACAGCGATACGACCAATGCGTCGAATAGCGCTTAATTTTCCTCTTACACGAATAAAACGCTTCCTGCTGTTGATTTCAATTGCCGAAAAAAAGATCAAGCATACGTAAAGACCAGCGGCTCAATTGGTTTCGGGCGAGTCGAAATAGCATAACAGCCGTACACATACTCGAGCGCGCCCGTGGAACAGCCGTCGGCTTCGTCAAAAGCCTCCCACCGGCGCCAATAAAAATTTCGAACACGACTCTACGAGTCTTCACAATGGGCCCAGTCTGCAGCAAGGAACAACAAACGCAGCCACTGACTGGCACGGCCACCCAAGAAGTCGATAAGTGCAGCACAAAAGAGGATGGGTCCGTACCACAATGCAGGACGAATGAACGTCGTGTCGTTTCACGGCCATTGAGGGAGAAGGCGCCTCACGAATAGACTCACAGCGGCGTCACGCTTCAATCCACTGCACAGCATGCCGGTATATAAAGACCGGCGAGATAATAGACCACGACCTTTGGTGATGGATCGGGACGGAGTTATTCGTTTACACGCGTGCCTTCTTTTGCCGTCTCAGCGAGGCACGTCCTCGTCAACGCCGCTGTCCACCACCGTTCGACGACTGTTTATAGGAGACGAAGGGAGAAACACACGGATACACACAACACACCAACGATCGACAGCGGCGACGAACAAAAGGACGCGGCATCGCCCGCCTAATACACGTGGATGGCTAACATTCAATCACACTTGGGAGACTCGGGGGCCGAGCGCTCTTTGCGGGGACGGAAGGACCAGCAACGCCGGGGAAGCAATGAGAGCTCGATCCCGGACACGGCGGGGAGGCATTCGGAACGTCCTTTCTTGCAAGAGAGGGGAGTGCGCAGACAGACAGTTGTTGGGGCAGTAGTCTCTCATTCTATTCTGATATAAAGGGTTCCTAATAAAGGGAAGTGTAGGGATAGTGGTACAGCAGTAGTAGTATATATAGTAGGCAGAGACAGCAGCTCTTCTTCTCTGCGCCTTATATTTATCCGGGCCCAGAGGGCGTAGGCGACGGTGGGGGCCCCCACGGACGCATTCGGTTGCGCTTGCGGTTGCGGGAGAGTCAGCGGTGGCGAGGCCGCGAGACGTGGCGAGTAAACAAGCGTATACACAAACAACAACGAAGCAGCGACGGCGTCTGGGCGGCGAGAGACAGAACGGAAAAGAATGGCGAGAGGCAGGAAGAGACAACAGCGAAGACGTCTCCAGAGTGAAACCGAAGCTGCATCCTCTTTACGAGCTCTTCCCGTTCACCGCGTGTATCTGTGATCTACCATGCTTGTGTTTCCAGGAAAGAAGATTCCCCAGCCGAGAGAGAGAGAGGAAGCAGAGGACACAAGGAAGAGGCGTTATATTTCTCCGTGCCAGAGACGAGAGGACATGCACGAAGAAGTTACGCGGTGGCGGTGTGACCAAACGGCCTGACTCCGCCATAGTGTACTCTATGAAAGATACAAGAGTGCCGGAGACTCTCTACGAGGGAGTATTCGCCTGTGCCATAGTTAACTCCATTTACCAAGATATTTTAACCCAATTTGAGAAACAGAATAAGGACGGCCTCTCACGGAATATCAGTACGCTTCCGCAACCGAATCTTCTCTTGTAAGGTCTAAAAGAGCGTCGCTCCCGAAACACACGGACAGTGTCACGCCATCGAGCAACGAACGAACACGTGGACATTTATTATCAACTTTTAAAACGGCGAGCTTGCCAGCCGAATCTAACAGATAGCTGGTTACTTTCCAAGTAACCTTTCATCGCTAGGGTGCTTGGCACCCTAGCGATTGAAGGTTGGATGGAAACACAAAAAAATGCGGCAGCCGCGCGGGCACCGGCGAAGAAGAACGCACCTGCTTCGCGAGAAAGAAATTTGTGACAGCATGTACTCTGACGCTGAGAATGAAGGCGGGCTAAAGCAGTGAGAAAAGATAGTAGTCCCCCCCCCCCCCCCCCCCCCGTCCCTTCTTTCCATCTTTCGGACTAAGCTGGGCATTTCGGATGCGCCGCACAACGGTTCGCTTTCTCTGCGCGCGGAGAGGATCACGAAAGACCGGCTTTCCAGCTGCCGCCCCGGATGGGGCCCTGCAGCACTGGCACGCTTGTAATTCGTTAGTTGTATGCACCGATGTTACTGTATACTGCTTCCACGCACCCGAAACTCTCCTATCCGTGAGCGAATTCAATTCCGAGGCAGCCACCGAGAGACCTTACGTGTTTCGACCCATTCTGGCATGTAAATTAGGGTTGCACTATGGTAAACGGAAAAAGAGGAAGCTCGTGTGCGCGAGTGCTTGATGGGGGTGGAGAGGGGTTGAAAAGGGGGGAGGGAAGAGGCTTGCACCGCCTCGAAACATATGGGGGCGAACAGGCGCCGTTACACTGTTACAGGCATGCTCTAACATATGGGCGGCAAGCTAGCCTAGACAGCTTCTATTTTGGGGTGAGCGAACATCCCGTCTCGTACAGCACGTATATAACAAGGGAGTAGGAAAATAAAAAAATAAAATAATAAAACACTAGGATCATTCGAAAAACAAAATGACGGCAGCAATGAAAAGCGAAGGGAGAGAAAAGGAAGAAAGCATGGGTATATAATGTGAAAAAAAAAATATTGAAATGAGAGAGCTTTAGTAAAAATAGCAGAGGATAATGAAAATAAGCATACCGTATTTATTCGAATCTAAGCCGATGTTTTTTTTTCTCGAAAAAACATGTGCGAAAGTGGGGGGGTTGGCTTATAAATTCGAGTACAATGATTAGGTTTTTCTTTTTTTCTGGCCTTGCGAATTTCGGGGGTCGGCTTAGAATCGGGGCCGGCCTAGATTCGAGTAATTACGGTATATAATCATAGAAAGCTATGAGGTAAAATTTAAGTCAAACGATGCGAAAGGTTGTACTGGAACAGTGAATGAAACAGCGAACAGTGAAAAAAGGCCCCACAAGAGAAGAAAGTCCTGAGACGTTGATTCAAGCACACGTGATACCACCATTACCATCGCGAAAAGCTAACTCATTATTGTATCGCTCTATTTAAGTAAACGATCTCAAGTTCTCAGCGTATACATGCAAGGCAAATATATGCGTGCATGCTTTGAATGCAGATACTGTTTCCTGAATAAATAACCAGGCTTATGGTGGTCACAACTTTATAGCCATCTCTTATGTCGACCGTTTATGTCGACCGTTTAAGTTGGCAACGATCATAAGCTTCCAACAATTCATTTACAGAGTGCATACACATATCGTTGGCGTGCATTTGGCATTAGAGATGTCATGTGCGGAGATATTGCTTCCTACTGGAACACGTGCTAGCTCCAGAAAACATGCACACAAGGACCGCGTGAACTGAGCACGGTACATGGTCGTTCCTGTATTTCGACCGCATCGAAATGCGGCCGCCGCGACTTTGATCTATTTCCACGACCCCGTGTGCACCAGCGCACCGCAATAGCCGTTAAGCCATCATGACTGTTGGCGACGGCGGGAGGGACGAAGCGCTTACGCACAGAACCGATCTTTGACGTAATCGGTTCAATTATAATCTCGTAAGTTCATCCTTGTGTGTCTACCGAACAAATTGACTTAAAAAAATATAAACAGTTCGCATCCACACGTGTTACAACGTAGCGCCCTCCAGCCATCACGTCGTTGCCTCCATTGCTTTATTCAGACACCACCCCATTTGCGTTACACAACAGTAACTGACGTCAGAGCGACGAGGCCTAACAAAGCCCCTGTAATGGCTTCAGGTCCGTTAGGACCATTACACTACATGTAACTGTCGGCATGTCTGTTCGACGACTCTCAGCAACGTCCCCTGACTCGCCACAGCTATTATCTAAAGACAAAGAAGATGGGGGGCAGGCACTCTTCGACGCGGAGGGTCCGGCCTCTCCAGCGCGAGTCGGAGCGCAAACACGCGGTGAACGAGTAGACGTGGCGTATATAGTTGCGTGCAATGCAATTCTGGCCAGATATCATCCCCAGCCTCTTGGTCGTCACAAAGCAAACGAACGGGGAGCGCAAGCAAACACCGCGTCAAGCCACAGCGCGAGAGCTCACCCTCGTCGCCATTTACGTTAAAAAGTCCCAGCATAAATGGGATTAACGATTTTACACCGAGGGGCGCAATCTTTGCGTGAGAAGGGCTTGGTCATTGACAGACAAACCGTTTGATGTGCGCGCCAGTCGAATGTAATACCGAAGAGTTGTGCGTTAATTTCAGTGGCAGTGAATATCATCTACTATTACGAAAAGTATAGTAGAGATAGCAATGATGAAAGAGTCATAAATACAAGCGACCGCGGAATATTGCTGTAATGTGCAGCACGCTTACGGAATAGCGAGTCTTGCTAATGAATGCATCGACTTAATTCGCATGAAAGCACCAATGAATAGTCTCGTCGAATGTGGGAAAATGCGCGAGACAGCGTTCGTGAGGCAGGAGTAGAGGAGCATGCAAGTGACCTTGTATAAGAACAATAAAAAGATAGCATGGCACACTGGAGTAGACAAACAACGACCAGGTTTAAATGTCAATCACCTTGAAACGTTGGCGCAGGCGCAAACGCTGCATGGACATGAGGAAACGTCACATATCTAAGCAGTGAACTACAAGAACAGGCGCTATGTAAGACACCTGTCGTGAACAACTGCGAACACAAAAACCCCAAAATGCAATTGTTGCGAATAAAGAAAAAAAAAAAACTTATGCGTCTATATAGGCTTTTTGTGGGTGAATTCCGCAACTCAAATCTTAATCATTTTTTTTAAATTGTGGGAGCGTAAAATAGACATATACTGAACCTTAATGAACGAGTTTTGAAGGATGCACCTCACTAAGTATAATTTCGTAGCGCCTATTAAGTATGTCAAGGCGTTTCTTTTATTTATTCATCGTGGCGCATCTCTAAAGCTAATATTTAATCACCGTTTTCGTAGCTTTGTCGCATCATGTGGTGAAAGCGTGGACCTATCTTGAGCCAACAACGACGCGCGACAGTTTTGCGATGAGGGAAATCCGAGTTTGCTAATTCCTAATCACTGATTGGTTGACTACAATTACTCGTGTCACTGTTTCTTTCTTAACGATGGATTTCTAATTTATGATTCTTCGCACCGAGACTGTGTGTAGTGGCGCCGCACGCAGCGGTACGCGCACGAACATTACGAAATGAACAAACACGTGCGCGTCTAATTAAAAGCGCTGTCAAACAAAATCCGTTCTACCGCGCGTATGCGAAGAACAGCCAAGGCCGCCAGCACTGCACGCATTTTACGCGACCGCGACTGATGGGAACGGCGAAGCATTCCTCGCAGAGATGAGGGCCAACAGGGTCGCGTTAATGAGACCAAACACAGCGGAGGAGAGAAGGAAGTGTTTGCAGAGACGGACAGCGCTCCCCACGAAGAGCCCTTCAGGAGCCACATAAGCGCACGCGGTGCCTGAAGACCGCACAGGTCGGCCGCCCCCCATTTCTCACTTGCATACATTATTTACTTTCCCCGAAGTGAGTTGGCGTCTTATCAATACAAGCGAAGTTTGACAGCACGAGTTGAATGCGAACAGGAATCGGTAGGTTTGGGTGTGAAGCTCTGCACATTTGACATGACGAAAGACGCGCGAATAAGGGTCATCTGATGTGCTTACGTGGGAACGTCCTCAACTGCTCGAGAGACGACGGCGCGACCCCGGTCATCGTTATGCGGTCGTCATCTGCGGATAGGAAGGAGGCGACGTCGTGGGATGTCGACGTATGGTAGGTTGTTACAGCAGTGATGGATGACCTCCTCGTTGTGCGAGCGGCGCGGTTCACATCAACGCGCGTGTGTGTGTAGTTTTATATCGCTACAGAGTTGACGACTTCCGAACGGAGGCGACGAGCAGCCAGAGTGGTAACGATAGATCCCGTGCGAGGGCGTGTCATATACATCGTTATAAGGCATTAGGAACATCTCTCAGCTTTGGCCACAACACTTTGGGTGCCTCGTAGAACGCTCGTACTGGCTAACGGTATCAAAGATCGAAAAAAAAAAAATCTGACAGTATACATACCTGGTTTTTGTCGCATCTCCGATTCTTTCTATAGATTCATTTATTTTGCCATAGGCCATGCCCATATGTTCGAATAGAAAAGAGAGAGCGGCGAACAAGGAAAAAACACGATGATTGCGTGGGCACTTTCTTTCCTTATTCCGTTCTCCCCTAAAGAGCCACGCGTACATACACCACAGCAACAAGGCTACGGCCCATCGGCCGCGCGGTAATCGGAAGCGGAAAGAAGCCGCCCTGTGTTTCGCAAGGGCGATAATGTTTCCTTCCGTCGCGCAGCTCCAATCTGTGCGGACGGGACCAAACGACTTCCAAACAAAAATGAAAGAGACAACAGAGTGTTGCATCGTGTCTCCCGTGATGTATACTTCGTCGCGTGGCATTCCGCCCTCCCTTCTTACGAGCTGCTGTCGTCGTCTGATATTATTATCCTTATATTGTGCTTCCACCTACTCTGCTGGGATAGATCGGTGCAGCGCAGTATAATTTGCCGGAGCATCCAGATCGAGTGACAAATTTTGCACGCTGTCTATCACGAGCGTTCTTCTGTATAGGGTGTCACTCCTACACCCGTATCTGGAATGCCTAGATGTTTACGTGGACATGACAAAAACATGTTGAGTCGACTCGTGGGGATCAGGTTTTTAAACGCTTATGAATAGGGATGGGCCAGCTCGACCTCTGATTCAAAGCGCTTGAATTGATTTCACATAAACGAAGCTATGGAGACCCCAACGTCCAAGGTTCACAAACGTGCAGCGCGTACTGTGTCGCTCGACTGGGACCCAAGGATACGCGCAAAAGATTTCATCCTCCTGTCACGCGTTTGAACACGCGTTTGTATACGCGTCACCAATGCATCGAATAAAATTGCAGCAGGGCGCTACGACTACGACAGCGCGGAGAAGGAAGTCCACGGGAGAGGCATAGAGTGTTCAGGCTGTGGGCACCTCGTATATACGGTGTTAATCTTGCGCAGCAGCAGCAGCAGCAGCAGCAGCAGCAGCCGGGAATTGCTCATTTCCTGCGCAGTCCGATGCGCGAAAGCCCCACGGGGTCCAGCCAACGCCACTTGGCCGCGAGGTCACGTGGGAAAACAGCCGAAAGAGGGGCAAATGCACCACTCGCCGCAGTGAGTCAGGCTCGAAGCAGCTCGAGTTCGCGAGAATTACAGGAAGGAGTATATAGTGAACACATCTTCAGAGACGACGAAGGTGTGCGAAGGCGTGAACCTCAAGCTAAGGTTAGAAATAGCGCGCCACGACAGAGTGCGTCAAGGTTTTCGTCTTTCATGCTTGCCCTACACTGTGCCAACCCACAGTGTTTTATTTATTTATTTATTTATTTTTTACCGCGGAGTGCTTGCACATATTCTCCTTCCTGATTTATCTCTTCCATGGCAGATATAGCGTGGACTCAATGTGGACCTAGACTCAGATGGAGTGCTGGCCACGGTATCGCACTGTACCCTTTCTCTAATTATCTTTCGTCCCTGTCATTTCCTTTTCTCCTAACTCCTCCCGCATACAGCGGCTGATGTGTACACCATGGTGTGAGACAACAAACGCAGTTCTCTTCTCGTTGTTGTTCTTGTTTTACTGTTTAAATGGCTCCTCCTATAATCACTTCCTTTTTTTTCTTCTATACATGAAACAAGCGAGTGCCTTGAGAATAGACCTGAGTCGGACGCGATTTGTTTCACCAGTATGTAGTACTTATTTACGCACAAGCTTTGGCCCCAATGCACAGTTCAAAAAGCCAATTTTTCTTGTTTTTTTTTTTATTCCAACGTACTTGACCATGCAGTATACGCCACGCGATCTCTTAAAAAAGTGAAATTTAGACACTAATAAAGCAGCAGAAAAAAATACCAGCGAAATCATCATGATTCCCTCGTCGATTGTGCAAAGCGAGTTCTCCCTCGCACAATTCTTTCCCTGTAAATCTCGCAAACGCTTAGATTTCCTTAATTTCGTATGAATTGCGGCATCTTATCGTGAAGTCGCTAAATGCCGCTTTGTCGGGAACTACGTGCCAGTAGTTAAGAAATGCCGAACACGGTAACACAAGCAGTGCAGAACCTCAACACGAATTTATTACAGGCGATAAGGAATTCCAATGTGCATTCCAACAACCTATAACACCGCAATGATGCGCAGCGATTTTATTAACGTGCCCATTCTATGACATGTCTGAAATCCGCACGAAAACTTGACGTTGAACTTCAATGGTGTTATAGCCTTGCTCTGCAAGCAATTACTTTATCGGTGGTCTCTGTGAGCGCACCACAGCACCGACAACGTTAATGTTAAGGACTGCAAGTTAGGCATTAACGTTGTCGGTGCTGTGGCGCGCTCGCAGAGACCACCGATAAAGTAATTGCTTGCAGAGCAAACTATGGCTTTATATATAATCCGAGACCACCATACCATGGCAACGCATTACGCAAAGCGAGCTAAACAAATTTAGAGTGTCTCTGCGGAAAAATAAAACAAATACAAGCAGTAAACGAGAGTTCCATCGCTTCGTTAAGCAGCCGTGGCTCATTATAAACGGTGAAGCAATGCTGGCTAATTGATTCGCCCGCCCCCGCGAGACAACGAGGGCAGCATCAATCTTGATTACCGCTTCAACGATTTTAAAACAGTCGCGCGCCGGATCCTTAACGTCCCGCACTTTGCATTCTACATTTCAAGTGGGCTGATGGATGCGGCAACAATGAAAGACGATGAAATGAGCCGTTATTTCTTCATGAGAGCTAATTAATCGATTTCAACTTACGCGGTACCGCATGCATAGACAGAATATTAGCTTAGCTGGCGAGATACTTGAGAAAACTAGAAAGAGGCAGAGAGCAAGTGCAAATGACGTAAGAGGCACAGAGGCGCTGTAATGTAAGGTAGAGACAAAGTCTGAGAGAGGGATTACCGTGAAACGACCGCCAAGAGTATATCACGGCGTCTTATCCACAGTGGACGAATATCGCACATTCGCGGGCACACATTAGCGATGAACGAATCTTTTTTTCGCATTGCCTCGTGCAACGACAGAACATCTGAACACGACCCTCGTCATTGCGTCACAACTCTACGAAAACGTTTCGATAGGGAGGCTATACACACAAAATGAGTGATATGGAGAGTTCCCTAAGAAATTCGTCCACAAGTTCACAATGAATGAATGAATGAATGAATGAACGAATGAATGAATGAATGAATGAATGAATGAATGAATGAATGCGTCGATAAACTCAGAAACTGCTCTCGTCAGAGTTTCTGTTCTTTTGTGCTTTTTTTTTTCTTTGATCAAACAAAGCTCTGCGCCGACGGCAACGCGTGGCAATCTCGGAGCATCATTTCGAACGCGTTCCGCGTGCCCTTAGTTCCTTTTTAATGAGGCTCGTAAATTTAAGGGAAAACAAAGGTCCTCGTTAGCGCGGCCGAACTAATTACTTAGCGAGTAATTGGCGTCGGCTTGTTTCTTTCAGCCTCGTAACGTGCGCAGTAAAAGCTGGAACAGAGTGTACGTTCGCAACGACCACTTCGACTGTATACGCAAAAAAAAAAAATAGCGGGGGTCACTCAACCTGCCTGGCTTCCTCCAACGTCTTGGCGGGCAGATGGAAACGCTGATGAACAGTGCCAAGAGAGCGCTCTCACGGAACGTGCGCGCACGGAACGTGGCGGGCGCGCAGACACTGCAAACAAGCACGGTGCAGAGATGGGGGAGTAAACATGAGACTCGAGGGGCTGGGAGGCTCGTTAACGCAATGGCGAAGCACGCGAGTCGGTGAAACCAAGACGAGGTAAACTAAACGAACGGCAGAATACCGCGAGGACGACGAAGAAAGCCACCGGCGGGCTAGCTATACGAAGTCAGCCACGAGAACGGGTCTTCTGCATTCGTAATGATGCGGCGGTGGCAAACACCAGAAACAACCGAGCGACTCGCTGTATGCCCACGTATTCAAAACTCGCACCGGAGTCTTCGTGCTGCATGGGAGGATACGTCGTACAGCAGGAACGCCTCGTGGAGAAGCCGTTTAAAAAATAAATAAATATATAAATAAGAGAGCGGGGTTGTAACTTCGAAAAGAGTTGTTCACATTGTTTGTGGAAGTGTACTTCGGAGTTCACTTTTCATCAGCCACCGCATCAACAAAGTGCACATAATGCCCTGCAGATGTGTAGCGGGTACCTCGCTTTTCCGCAGAATTACGAATAATGGCGTTGTGGGTGCTTCCCAACTTGACAAAAATTATGATTTATGACGTAGTGGGTACCTTGTAATGTACTTGTATTAGTAGTCCCAAGAGAGTTAACAGTACCGGAGAGTTAACAGCGGGCTGTATAGAAAGGCCACTATTCCAGCTTTCGCTGTGACTGTGCAGCGCTTTCCGCGCAGGCCTGACGTTTTTTTTTTTGTTTTTTTTAATCAAGAGATCTATGAACAATAATGAGCAAGACAAAAGCTCATTAAGTGATGTTGTTTTACATTTCACAGATGAAAACTTGGTAGGGATAGAGCAAGGGGATAGAGCCACTGTATACACATTCTGCGAACTGCCATGAAAGAACTTCAATCACTCCGATCTTCGTCTCTAGGCTTGACGAATGTCGGCAACGTGCTCGCCTCAACACAGAGGCCAGTCAACAAGACCGTAAGCAGCGTTATGACAGCTTTCATCGCGACGTCACCTTCCATCCTGGCGATGAAGTACTACTTTGGACGCCTGTTCGTACTCCTGGATTGTGTGAGAAATTTCAATCACACTTCCTTAGACCTTACGTTGTTCGTGAACAAACATCCCCAGTGAACTATCTTGTCACCCCCGTCGAGGTCTCTTCGGACCGTCGTTACCGTGCTTCTGAGATAGTGCACGTATCGCGTCTCAAGCCATTCGTTCGGCGTACCTTTCCCGCCTAAATCGCGGCCGGGCCGGCCGATCGCGCGCGCGGGGAGATTAGTGTGAGCATTGTTGATGCCCTTCATGTTCTCATATGTACATACTCATCATCACCAACTGTGTTTGGGTTGTGGGGCTCATACTCGGCACAATAAAGAAGAGTCTTGAGAGTCCTAAACGTTGCCTCACAATAGATTCATTTTCCGAAGCTAGTTGTTTCTTTCTTTTTCACTTTTTGTTTGTCAGGTAGTCATTCCCATTTGAATTGTCATTTCCCCCTCGTTGATTTCACCGGGAAAATGTCTCTTCACCCGTGCGTTCTATCCACCCGCCAGCAATTCTGGGCTCGCATTCACAGTGTCGGTGCCTCGTATTCTTCTTTGTTCGAAATCTATTCAACCGCTGCACACTCCCTTTTCTTTCCAATTTTTTCTTCATTTTTATTATATCCCAGTGCTCTATAGTTCATGTTCAGTCGCAATGCATTTGTTGTGTTCCATTACTCTCTCCGAGCCCCTTGTGTGGTAGGGTCGCCTCCAGTTCCCTTCTATAGACATTAAAAAAAGGTAGCAAAGGTACATATCTTAAAAGTATATTGGCTCATTAGTTATTTTCTTGAGTGTAAAGAGATATGGTAAATAAAAGCATCCCTTCTAAAGAGAGAGCGTAGAAAATCTTTTTTTTTTTTCGTTTCATATTTGCCGATCGTTCGTCTTTTGACAGTTCTACTCGGTTTATCCCAACTTAGACGGCTCAGACTTCGCACATCTCTCCCCCCCTCTCTCTCTCTTTCTCTCTCAAATTTTCTACTTTCTAAGCTCAGAACGGAAGCGCGGCACCGCGATTCCGGAGATAAATAGGATAAAAGGATGGGAGAGCGAACAAAGGAAATCCGGAAGTGCCAGACAGGGCGGAAGTGAAACGACGCACGAACCGTCACAGCGAGACTAATAATAGTAAAAAAAAATTAACGTAAACGGGAGCACCACTCCCGGAACAACGAAATGATTGTAGCTAATTAAACGCACTTTAAGAGCGCACAAAGAAACCGAAAAGCTAAAAAAAATCATAAAAAATAAGGAAGCGGGGAAAATGAAGGACTCGAATTGCTCATTGTGTGTACGTTCCTCGGAAACAGATGAAAAGACCTCGTGTTGCGCTTGTTCGCGCGCGCGCGGGTTGCCGTGTTTCGGCGCAGAAACTGGTAATATAGTTATGCGTTTCTTTTTTATTTATTTATTTTTATTTGCCTCAGCAATTCCAGCTCGTGCGCACTACTGTATAGTTTCAGTACATGCAAGCAGCCAGCCGGGAAACGAGAGTCTATATCGAAAGGATCGGCTGAAAAGCGAATAGCGAAAAAAAACTCCCACGAGCCGTGAGAATTGGATTACGCGCGCACGGAGGGTTCCCCAGTGACGGGCACGTATAATGCATTTCTGTAGTTCCCGTCCATTTTACTGCCCCGGAAAGGGACGATAGAAGCGTTATATGTCCTTCTGACTGCGTCAAGATAAGCTTTTACGTATAGTTCGCTGGGCTCGGATGACTCATTCATTACAGAGCGACTCGCGGTAGTCGATTCACAAATATATCGAAAGGCAAAGCATGTAAAGAGCAGTTTCACCCGCGATAAGTCGGCCACGAACCTGTCACAGAAACGCGTCTCCGTATAGACGTATATTACAGCCGCTGACATGGACAGCTGTCACCGTTTCCCAGACATTGTCCTAGTTTGAACATATGAGAGATAGTTATAGCAGGCAGTTTCTAGAGGAGCTTCAGTTTCAGTTAATTTTAGCACAGGTTAAGTGCGGCTACCGTACCGTCACTGATCCCGGGTACTAGCCGGACTCGCAATTATTCCGCACTGCGCATGTGCCACCGCGCAGTGATGATAACATTTAACAGCGTGATGCTTCAGGGGCGTAGGCAAAAATTTGTTTCGGGGGGGGGGGGGGGGGGGTCACGGGCGCGGTTTGCCACCCCCTGACTACGCCACTGTGGTGCTTTAAATCGTCGTTTGCCGCTGGCGCAATGCCCCAACAAAAATCTTGTACACACAAACATTAGGACAGACGGTCAGTGAAGGAGACTCATAATATATGAGGAAGAGAGAGAAGACGGGGAGGTCAACTAGACTATGTCCAGCTTGCTACCCTGCACGTGGGGAGGGGAATGAGGGGAGAGAGAGAGTGATCGGCTGTGTATGACTGCACACAATTCACAGCACACATGTGCTGTGAATTGTGTGCAGTCATACATAGCCGATCACTCTATTCACTTGCCTTCAAGAATTGCGGTAGCGCTCGTGTGAGGCCGGGCTCCCGAGATATATAGTATATGAATGCATACAATATATGAATACTTACTGGATACAAGAGCCCCCCCCCCTCTTTTATGATGATGCTATATGTTAATTTATGGCGCAAGGCCCAGTTCTATTTTATTTATTTATTTATTTATTTATTTGTTTATTTATTTATTTATTTATTTATTCATTCATTCATTCATACATAGGCAGTGCGATTTTATACAAGATCTTGGCAGCGTGGGACATATGTAAGCGCATAAGACAGAAAAGTTAACGAGGGGGAAAAACAGCCAACGAGTTTCTTCGCACAAGCGCTTTGAAGAGCAAAACAAAAAAGGCAAGCAACGTTATTCCAACAATTTTCAAATCAAACCGACAATCAGTTGTGACCAAAGATCGTCAAGGCTAGAAAAACAAGCACATGGTTTGTGTTAAGTCTACTGTATTCACTCGCATACTACAAGCACCGGTTAATTCTGGCTAGCAGTGGCCAAATCTGACACTCTTACTCTGGCACATATTGACTAGAACTGGAGACTCTTAACCAGTGGTGGCTATCAAGGTGTTTAAAGGTGACGTTTAAATGTTTAAAGGTGATGCTATTATAAACACATTTCTCACGCATTTACCGCTAAATCGCCACTAAAGTGTATTTTTTTTGTTTTTGTTTTGTTCTCACCAAGTTGCATCGATTCCAGTTCAGGCAACCAGTGCTGCCCCTCTGGTGCCTGTTACTGACGTCTCTCGGTTTGTCACGGGGGCGTTCGTCCCAGGCTAGCGGCCGCGCCGTACTACAGCCGCGCACCGCACTTCCGCGGCATTCGAAAGCCGACTTCCAAAAGTCTTCCGTCATGTCGCGGAAAGCCGCGGCTTGCGCACAACGCACGAAGCACACAATCCTCCCCGGCTTGCAGCTCCTTCCTTCTGTCCGTCGGCCTGAGAACGATCCTTCCCGGCATCTTCCGATGATACCGCCGTGCCTCTCAGCTCTCCCTTTCTTTCCCACCTCCTCGATACCTCTATTGGTTTACTTATTTCCTTATTCATCTCTCTTTCTTGTTCTACCTAACGTCTCCATCCCTTCACGCGCCATTTATTTCGGAACGAGCGTACAGATAGCCCCCGTGGCGCGCAGCTATTCCCTACAGAACAAAAAGCTAGCGAAATAAAATAAGATAAAGAAAGGACAGAAGAGAAGATGGAAGGGCCCGCCAGCGGCAGAGGCAGCCTCGATCATATCGAAGTTCTTTTTCATTTAGCCTCGATATGATTTATGAAGGTGACGAAAACCGGCAGGGCGGCCCAGCGGGCGTTTTTCTTTTTTTTTTCTTTTTCACGCTTTTGCACAACTGTCGCCAGCACCTGCGCTTCCGGCACCTTCTTCGTCGGCTCCTCGCGTATTTTCCACCGGCCAACAGTTACATCGTGCCTTCGTGGAATACACAACATGCTGAACTAGACGACACCTGTATACGTTTTGGGGCGAATCCGCCTTTCTTATTTCGGTGCAACGGCGCATGCGCCCTTCCCCTAACGGAAAAGCAGCGAAACGATTTGCTGGGTATCCACACGCCCTCCCATCTCGGATGCTTTTGTTCTGGCGATCCCCGTTGTCCCATATCCCGCCGCAAAGCTCCGCCCCCTTACCGAAACAGCAGAGGGCAGCACAGGAATATAAAAACAGGCGGATTGAGCCTTCGGAGATATCGGCAGGTTTTCTAGAAAGTGGCAGGTCTAAGCACCGAGCACATTCTCAGATGCATGTAGGCCTGAGTGTGGGCGTTTCCCTATGTAATCTAAGGAGGGCCCAACGTTGGCAGGGCCTCTCGGCTTCACGCAGCGCTGTAAAAAGACATCGAAGTTGGTTGTGCTCGCACTACGCGGCGCCACATGTGCATTGTTTCGTATTATATTTTTAAATGAGTATTGAAGATCGTTACAGAGAAACCATTGTTGAGAAAAGTACCACCACGGATATCGAGCGACGGTGAGAGTCGTAGGTGAAGACCTGTAACACGTGCTGCGGCGGGGTCGGGATTAAATGTCATTCAAAGAACAGCCAGTAATATAACGTGAGTGCGAGCTGAGAATTCGCTTTCATGAGTAATTTTCAGGGTGATGGCAAAGTTCATTGAAACGTTGAACCTAAAGCGTGTTTCTGAATACGGTGGGCCAAACAAGACTAGCAGAACAAGTGCACGGTGTAGCGAAGAAGAGGAGGGGCGGTTCGTCAGGGTCCTGCGGCGCTGGCTGCAATGACATGTGCTTAAAGCGGGGTCCGCATCGAATAATCGTATCAAAACTCCAGGCGCCGGCGCATGCACTTAAATTTCACAGTAATGCGTTGCTCTATATATAACGACCCCAGCATCTCCCCAACTCGTACGAATACGCGTAAGTGTTCCATGATCACTTTTATGCGCAGATACAAGAAAAGCGCACTTCGGATGGGGTCACGACGGGCGAGAACGCGGCACGTACGAATACTCTTACATAAATATCCGTCCCCGTTTCAGAGTTCTGTGCAGCGCCGGCTATAGCTCGGCCTTCGCTGCGGCCCCGTCTGTGTGTCGCGTAAAAGGTGCACACGAGCGTTAAGCATGTTAACCCCGGTATTTCCACAGCGGTATTCGTCAGGCCCATGCATGCATCTTCTGTGCAAACGAGGCACGCCAACTTCGTAAGCGTTCGGTGTTATCTCGCACAAGATCTCACCACTTCATCATAGGGCACTCGTTAAAAGTCAAGACACGTGCTCCTTCAGCGTCGCAGCGCAGCACGGTAGAGGTGCTGTTAATTAAACGCACTTCCTCGTTTCCCTGCGGATCAAAGCAAACACAGCCCAGCTCTAATCTGCACGTTACGCGCCTCAAAGTGAAATAGACTATACTGGTAACAGTTCTGTTCCAATAAGCGATAAACCTAATTAAGACGGATAGATTGAACTGGAGTAAAAAGCGACGTGACGGTCTGTAGGTATTTCCTGTCTGAGGTGATTGTTGACATCTCTGCGTACACAGTTAACTTATCACCTAGCTCCTAAGTTGCACTGATTCTTGGCGCAGATTACTCATTAATGCTCAGAAAAACGCCTCCTCGAGCGTGCACTCAGATGCAGCCCGTCCGCTCTCAGTTCTAACGGTACGAACGACCTGCACACAACTCCCGCGAGAAAGTTAAATAGGCCTGCGTGCAAAGTCCGCGGCTTCCTTTGGGCTGGAAGTGGGGAGAGGTAGCGTCGGCTCCCTTTGAACCCCGTGCCGCCGGAGCCACGAGCGACGTCGTCTACTCGGCATGTAAATGAATACGCGGAGCGCGTCGCGAAAGCGACCCATGTCTGCCCCCGACAGAGAAGGCACGCACTGCTTGCGCACAGTTCGTTGCGACAGGGGCGGAAGCGCGATATCTGCCGTGCTTACGCGATTACTGTCACCCTTTCCTTCTCCTCCTTTCTCTTTATCTCCGTGGATGCACTTGCTAAAGCAGGTACCTGTAACAAGGGCGAAGATACTGCATAGACACGCGAATTCCTTAAACATGCCTCGTGTGTTTCTACCGTACAGATACTTATAGTTTATTGTTTTTTGCCGTATACTGTTCAGTGACGTTTATGTTTCCTCGTCAGATGTGTTCCTTAGCAGTCATGTAAGTCATTATGCGCGTGAGATGACACCGTGTGGCATAAGACATACCAGGTCAAAGAGATGCGGGAACACATCTGACACGCGCCGTATAATTAATGTATGCTTATAGGGATGTGTGGGGCCGGCGCAGGTACGAAATACTTCTCTTACGCAAGTGTTCCCATCTTCGACTGGTCACCTGTAATCTCGCTATCTATCGGATCATGATCATTAACGCTAGGTATTTGAACACCGGCTGATCAAGAAACGTCATTAGCGACTGAGGGACCGGCGGAGATAATAATGCACGGACATTTGTTTCGAAATTCCGGCGCTGCTTCTAAGGCAGCAAGCAGGTTAGCTCACGAGAAACCAGTACGCGACAGCCAAGGCACGTGTCGATCGATTGCGGCATACCCGGAATCGCATTCGAGAACGACAGCGTTCCGAATCTCGGCCGCTGTTCGCTAACAAGAACATGTATTATACAAACTAATCGCTCCCTCGCGACTGCCTCCGAGCCAGTGGGTTTTCTCCTAGCGTTGTCCATTCGTATAGCCTGCTACTGTATGCAGCCGTGCGGACTCAGCGGCGGGACAGTAAATCTTCGTTCCGCTTCTATATAAAGACGACGGAGGGTAAGAAAAGAGCACAGCTCGCGCATATAGCCGGCAGGAGGATATACGCATGCGGGGCATTAGCCTAAATAAATAAGGGCAGCCCGGCCACCCTGTTACCCATATACTCGTGTCAGAGCAGCTGAAACGAAACTGCCGCGAAGGACGGACCCTGTTTCGCTCCGCGAGCCCGGTACAAAATGAAACTGCGCGGTAGCAATAGAGATGGGTCTCTTAGAAAAGGGAGATTATACAATTTCTCGTAAAATAAATATTACTCGTTACCGGCCTTTTTTTCTCTCTTTCCTTTGAGAAATAAAGGAAATAATTGAGTAAGGAAAGCACAATGACAGACAAGAGACAATGTCCCACGTGGCGTCCTACAGTTCACGCGGTTATAACCGCGTGAACTGTAGGAACCCGATCGTTATAATGGGTTCGCCGGGAAAACCGCGCGCAAGAAGTTTTCTCCAAATCGCACGCGCGCTTCTCCAAACTGCGCATTTTCCGAACCGATGGCAGCGTTGGTGGTCTTTAAATGATGACGAAATGATAGGTATACACATGATGCCATGGCTCGTCTTTTGTTCATGGTTCTATCGCGCGATTTCGTTTCCCACATCGTTTTCGAAGCAAGCTGTTTGCACAAGCCATTTGCCTAAAAAGAAAATAAAAATAGACTACACCGCCGTTGGATGGGCAGGAATGTCTCGTTAAAAATCCGGCTTTACAAATATGAAGAAGGGTTTAACGCATGGCGCGAATGTGCAGATGTATTGCAGCTTAGCCCTTTCAGACGCCACCTATGAAGGACTGACTGTAAATGCGTCAACTCGGCACAATGCTATTTCAAGGCGCTCAATATTACATTGATACAAAAATAACGTCGAAATACGTTAATTTATGCGAGTTATAGTAATCATCCCTAATTACTTTGTAAGTAAATATCTGTTTATTCTGAAGCCATTCATGCTCTGTTTTTGTACAAGTAGATAATAATAATAATAATAATAATAATAATAATAATAATAATAATAATAATAATAATAATAATAATAATAATAATAATAATAATAATAATAATAATAATAATAATAATAATAATATCTCAAGAATTCAGGTCTCCCATGGCCCTACACAAATTGTACACGGCAATATGTCTTCCGCAACTTGAGTATGCGTCCGTGATATGGAATGGCATTGCTTAATCCAGCGGTAACACCATTGAACGAGTCCAGAAAAAATTCCTCAGCATATATAACCATCGCTTTGCTTAAAATGACTCTGGATCTCGTTCAAGTACTGCTGAATTATTATCACTGTCATCACTTCACTGCCGACGAAATCGCTCTGATCTCTTATTTCTTTACAAGCTAGTCCACGGTATCATATCCTGCCCTGTACTTCTCAATTGTGTAAATTTTCGAATTCCGCGTAAGTTAACCAGAGAGAACAGACCGTTCCATGTACCCGCCTGCTTCTTCCAACACTCTACCGTTCACAGAATACAAAGTCTCTATAATGTTAATTTTCTTGATCTTGACGTTTTTCATAGCCCACAATCAGGGGCGTAGCCACGTTAGGGCACACCGGGCCCGTGCCCCCCCCGAAATTTTTTTTTTGCCATAGCATCCAGAGCAGAAAATGACACTCGACCACATCTGCCTGCTCGTCCCCACTACAGATCAAGGAGGTGCCCCCCTCCCCCCCCCCCGAAAAAAAATTTCTGCCTACGCCCCTGCCCACAATCATTGTTTTTATCCGAGCTTTGCACTGTTTTGACATAGTGTGGCACAATGTACAAAGTCTTCCCTTCTCTGTCTTTCCACATAGTTGTATATATGCAATCTAATATTTTATGCCCCGTCAATATTTCTCGTGTTGTCTTATTTTACTCCTCCCCTTTTGTGTTCATTTCTCTTTGTCTACGTGTTTTTGCTCTTTTTATTTCTGAAAACTGTCTGTATTGTATTGTTTATTTTTATTGTTTTTTTTTGCGTGCGCCAGCACAAAGACCTTACGGTTGTTCCTGGGCACGTTAAATAAATCATTGATTGATTGATTGATTGATTGATTGATTATTATTATTTGTTGAGGTTTAACGTCCCAAAACACCGATATGATTATGAGGGACGCCGTAGTGGAGGGCTCCGGCAATCTTTTTTTTTTTTTTTGCACAAATAGAATGATATCTGAGGCTAGAAATATAGTACAAATTCGTTTACGGTTATGTCCACGTTGAGCAAAGAAAAATTATACTTTTGACGTGGGTCGCGGGAAGCGGTACGTCGAACGACTCGATGGTAGTGCCTTCAGCAAAGTGATCATATGCAACAGTACGCTAAGAAATGAAGTTAAATGAAGACAAATTTATTATGCAGGAGGTTCAATTAATCCAAAGTTCAACGCATATTGCCCTTTCTTAGCCCCCAATCGACACAAATAGCAAAAACAAGTGGTGTACACAGTTGTGTACATAACGTCTCAAAGGGTTAGAACGACAAGTTGAAATATAGTTGGCATACATTGTTCATCATGAAAGAAGATTAAGTGTACAAACACGGACACAAGAGAATAGAACAAGACAAAACAAACACACGGCGTTTGTGTTGTATTGTTTTCTTCTCTTGTGTCCGTGTTTGTATACTCCTTACCATATATTGGATGTATCGTATAGTGTGTACAGTATAGCATGTAGTGTAGTATGTAGAATACATTTGGCGCCAAAATGTACGCACGAAAACTGGTCACTAAACAGGAAGAAAAAAAAGCAAAGATAAAGCCTATGAGTAATAACTGTGCGAGTAGCGGTGCATACGTAGCTCGGGTGGACTCAATATTTCACGTCACACAATGGCCTTATCGCTGCGGTGGCGGCAAGCGAGGCCATTACCCCATACGAGAACCACGTGAACAACACGCGTGTGTGCCCAACGACAAGAATGAACGGACAAGCCGACACCGTTCCACCGTTCGCTCCATGCATGTGGCGCAGAAAGTAAAGCTCAAAAGCGACCGTAAACGCAGCGGCAAAACCGTAGAACCACAGAACGCCCTTCGAGGACTTTCTCGAGGGTCTTTTGTGTTGGCCTGGCCGTCGCTCGGAACAAGAATCCCGATATTCGCGCGCACTGTATAAGTCATCGCGTGCCGCAACCGGTATGTAGGACTGGCGCGGCCGAAACCATTAGCCGTTATACGAAGACATGCGGCAGCGTATAGCTGCGCACGTGATCCAAATGGCAACAAGCGGCGCAGCAACGTGCGGAGAACTTCGGCACGCAGACGTGCATTGCTCTGGCCGCTTCTCGCAAAGTGACGACGCATAGACTATATACGGTAGCGCGCGGTCAGCAACAACTCGGGACGCGAGAAGTTAAATGACTCGGGACAATGGCGCATGCGCCATAACATCGCGCGAAGCGAATATCGCACGCTTCTCGTATTAGCATACATAGGGTATACCGGACGCTCCCACTAACGTGCGGCGTGCACGCAAAACGGCTCGCAAAACGTGCTCGGTCAGCGCGCGCTTCTCAATTTCGTCAGTATGACCTACTGCGAGAATACAGTGTGCTGCAGCTTAGCAAGCAGCCGAGAAACGGGGTGCGCGCTTCATTAATGTGCGACAGTGAAGACGAGCAACAGTTAATAAGCTAGCACAAGCGCAGGATGAGCCGAGGGCAGAGAGAGAGAGAGAGAGATTAACCTGAGAATGAAGCTGAAGCGCGGGCAACGCAACTATATATATGCCCGATTTGGCGACAGTCGTAAACATTGCGGACGACTCCTAATTCCTACACCACATCTTGTGTGAAACAGATCATTACAGTGTCCTATTATGTGGGATTCGCGCAGACGCACGCAGAGTGCCAGTCGAGATAGAAACGCGACAATGTGTGATATTAATGAGAAAAAACATGGCTGATCCCTCTGTCATAGTAATCGGTATAACACGAAAGTGAAACGTGCCTTCACAGATGTATTTGAGCGCTTGTTGTGCATTCTTTCGCCCCAAGCTCGAAGGAATTAATGCTACAGCATCAAATTGTAATGTTACGCAAAGAACGGCAAGCCGCTCGAAACTTGCAATGCGCTGCTCAAACAGAAAGGACGCGCGGAACGAACATACACAGGATGAGCGCGAACTGTCACAGTTGTAACTTATTTCTGTGTGAGCAGCGCGCTCCTTTCGCAAAAGCGGCCGCTGCAGTGAGCGAGTTGACCTTCGTGCTCTCAACGGAAACTTCCAGGCAGAGCGCAAGACGTACAAACCACCGAGATCACAAGATAAGCGCCCGCACGAGCGACCACGCCCTGTCGAGGCGCGCGCTAATCCGCGTGGGGGACGACTTTTAAAGCGCGCTCTTCGAGCCCTTCGCGCCATCTCGCTAGTGATAACGAAAACACGCTGTACCGCCGATCTCTGAGTACCGCCACCTGCAAATGGTGTACATAAATAGCTCGCCGTTAGCATAGCAGAGAACATACCGTCTGTGGCGGAGTCGTTTCGCGCTGTGCGCTGGCGATCGAGTGGTCGTAAGTTCGACTCCCGGCGACGGAACTTTTTCTTATAGTTTTTTCTTTGCCATATGTTAGTCTTTATATTTTACAACGTCATATCTGTGACGGAAATGCGTCAGTGGAGCCGTGGTGGACCCCGGCATAAAACACTTTCGTGTTAAAAGAAAAACTGGAGAGGTCGAACTGAGTGATGCGGCTCTAGCCAGCTACTCCAGGCTGAGGAAGAACCAGCAGCAGACCCTCCATATCTAGTAAATTTTAGTTGCCCCACCGAAGCTTCATGCTTCAGGCTTTTAAAGCGCATGGTTACATATTATCCATTAGTTCATATTCATATGAATGATAACGACGAATAAGAAGACTGAAATACAGGCTCTACCGGCGGAATGATACAAACAAATATGAATACGAACGTAAGGTCGATTTACTTTCACAAATAAAACGACCTAAAGAAGAAAAAAAAAAAGCCTCGCTTTTCAGGGCTTCCGCGAGCGCTGGCTTCTTCAGATATGTTTTCGATAAAACCCAGCCTCTTGCATTTTCTCGACTCCTCCTGTCGAATTACTTCGACATCAATCATATTCGAAGGAACCGAGCGAAACGTTGCAAGATTCCCCCAAAGGAGCGGAATATGTAGGAAACCGCCGCGAAGGAGAACGTCGGGCACGTTTGCCTGCTTATCGTATACAGCTCAACGCAAAGGAAGCATGACATCAGCAAACTTGATCGCATCTGCGAATTAAGAACGTCGATCTACTTTAGTGCGCCAACTATACACAAGGAGAGGCGAGGCATCCCGACAGAAAACAAAGAAAGAAAGAAAGAAAGAAAGAAAGAAAGAAAGAAAGAAAGAAAGAAAGAAAGAAAGAAAGAAAGAAAGAAAGAAAGAAAGGAAGAAAGAAAGAAAGGAAGCGTGCAAGTGAGCGGGTAGTTAGTGTTGCGCGGAAGCGAATATTAATCGCCAAACTTGTAGAGTACGACAGGCTAATTTCATGCACCGCCCTGCTCTTGCTTCTCAGCAGCGCCCCCCCCCCCCCTCTTCCCAAAGTGTACCAGACACGCGAGGTTTCTTTTCCCTGGGCGTGTACCTTATTACACACGTTACAAACGTTTAAAGAATAAACCCCGCTCCAAGTCGGAAAACGAGCGGAACGATAACGAGAACGGTGGGGGGGGGGGGGGGGGGGACGTGCGCTGCCCGCAACACACAGGCGTCTGGCGGGGAAGCACCCGTGACGGCAGGAAAACAAAGGACGGGGGGGGGGGGGACGAACCAAGAGAGACAACTCGCGAGGCGTTTACACGCCCGAAGTAAACGCACAGCAAGGAAGCAAGCAGGTAAGCGCAAGAGTGGCTGTGGTGACTCAGGAATTCCTTTTATCTGCCTCTCTCGAACCGCACTCGGAAGAAAGGGTGCGGAAGAACTCGCTCGGCAGGAGCCTCCGGGCTTTCTTTCTTTCTACGAACGAAAAGGGTGCAAGCGAGAAAACTCAGAAAGGGCACGTACAGCTGAATGTGCTTATTCAAATCAAGAAAGCTGGACAAAAAAAAAATTCTTTCTTTCTTACTTTCTTTCTTTCTTTCTTTCTTTCTTTCTTTCTTTCTTTCTTTCTTTCTTTCTTTCTTTCTTTCTTTCTTTCTTTCTTTCTTTCTTTCTTTCTTTCTTTCTTTCCTTTCTTTCTTTCTTTCTTTCTTTCTTTCTTTCTTTCCTTCCTTCTTTCTTTCTTTCTTTCTTTCTTTCTTATTTATTCTTTCTTGTCGTCGTTGCTGTTGTTGCTATCACAGGCGGCACATTTGCCAAACACAGCGCATCGCAAATGAGAAAGAAGCCGCGCGGAACGACCCCAGGAAATGCCAGTCGCCTGTTCCTAACCGCCGCGAAACACCACGAACTTGTCTTGTTGTTGATGTTGTTTTTGTGAGCTCTGGCAAGCAGATGTTGATGAGGCAGTCGTTCTAGCGCGTATACGCGCGCGAATATATTGCGAGCGCATACACGTGAATACATGAGAACAAACCGTCGAAGACTAAGCACCGTGCATATCACAAAAGATAAATAAAAATATGCATTAATATCCTACGCTCGAACGTCGAACCAGTGTACAGCCCGCACGGTTACCTCCTTGCCCATTCAAGCTGCTTAATGACCGTGCCCACGCTCGAATTACCGCACAGTAATACGAGGCCGCAGAGACAGGTATAGAGATATATATTGTTCAGACATTATATGTGAAAGACGCGCACATTAATGAAACGCTGGAAACGTCGTTTATACTCTGCAAAAAAGGCTTTCTCTAGAGATATTTCGGAAGCAGTGGAACTGCACGATTGTGAAGTGCGTTTAGTTCATAATTATGATACATACGCCATTAATATAACTGGTGGGGTTTTACGTCCCAAAAACACGTTATGAGGGATGCCGCAGTGGAGGTACCCGGAAATTTTGACCATCTGGTGTTCTTTGACGTGCACCTAAATCTAAGTACACGGCCCTTAGCATTTTGCCTCCACTGAAATGCAGCCGCCGAGGCTGGGATTCGATCCCGCGACCTTCGGGTCAGCAGGCGGGCTCCGTAATCACTAGACCACCGTGGCGGGGATGCACGCACCAAAAAAGAAAAAAAGAGAAAAAAAAAACGAAAGAAAGTGGAGATCAGCCATGTTCCGTTAAGGAATTTCACACGTGCACTGCGTGCTTCACTGAGGACTTTCAGGGATTACCGTACTGTAACATATATTACAACGGCTTTACTTCTTGCAGCAAACGATTGGCACTGGCGCACTTAAGAGTGCGTCTCCCACTGGATTTTGCTAATAATCTGACATGCATTCTCCGACTTTTTGAAGCGGGCTTCAATGGGATAGCGAATAGTGAAAAAACGGAAGGAATAGAAAAAAATAAAATAGAAAAAGTGTGCCGGTGTTGAGACTAACAAAATGGCGGATGACAACACCGTCAATGAACCAATTTCCGACTTTCGTACGCCTGAGGCTTGCCTTAAACTTTCCATATTTATAGGACCCATCACCCATCGTAATATGCGTGGTCTTCCCCTATGCCACGCCTTCAATATGTACCCATTTGTCACATAGAATTACATGTCGGCGCCGGCGTCGGATATCTCTGCTGCGTGCATCATTCGCTTCATCGCTTGGCATTATATACATTTACCTCCGCTGTCACGTGGTCTTGAATCGGGCAGAAGTACATCTATTAACATTATAAATCGTATATATTTCGTCATACCTTAAAGTTACGCGGCAATATTGCCCGATATGCTCACGCGGCCACAGCTGTGAAATAGCGAAGGCTTTCCCGCACGCCAAGTGTTATAGTGGAGAAGCCAGCTTTCAAGGTATCTGTTTTAGGAGGGTGCCTAACTTTCACTACATACGCTGCCCCATCAGCAACGTATAAAAATGCAGTCGAACGCCAGCGTAGGCTCTCACTTTCGCGTAAGGTCAACGAGTACAGTGCATTACCGGAAGGGACGCCATACAGACTGTTCAATACATGACACCGCGATATTATGTCTGTCCTTACATCGAGAATGTGGTCTTTTAGTCCCTGTCTCGTTTGCGCGATTCAACCCTTTACATCGAGAACCTGCAGGCGACATGTTCATGTTTAGAGTGTGGTGGTTGCGCGAGTTGGTTAATCATAGTTGGATATGGGAGCTCACTTATGAACAAGTACGACACTCACAGAAGGTGCAGCGCTTGTGTTTGTGTCATCTAGGAGTGCTCAGGCGTGTTACAGTAATCGGCGCCGGAACTTCTACAGCTTCGTAAAGACCCTAAAGGAGGTCTTTATGCCGAAAAAGCCGACCTAGAACCTGATGAAGCAAGGAGCCCCGAGTGCTTCGTGTCACACAAGAGTATTCGCGATTGCCGCTTTCAGTTCTCAAAGTATTGCAAATAAAGAGCGCGAAAACGAACGATAATGCGCAAATAACCGAGGAACACGACAATGCCCACAACTGTACGAATTCTATACAAGCGCAATATTCGTAAGTACCAGCAACTATTTTCCCAGAATTTTATTTTTTTTTCTCTCGCGTTTGCCAGAACCTGTTAACATCGCTAAAACGTACCCGTTCAGCCAGTGGTTGCGCAAGCGTCAGCACAGAGTTCCAGTTAGCTTACGGCCGGCAAAATCTTTCTTGTCCCTTTTGTATTAAAGACGCGCTGACGGCAGCTAATCGTACTTCAAAATAACGGCGCCGACAACGAATAACACGCGCTTAGTAATTGGAAAGCCTGCTACGAAAGGGTTGGCGGGACGTGCTCCTATAGTACCCAAAGCGAACGCGCGGAACAAGCATGTCTTGTAGTCAGTGCGGCCCAATGAAAGGCGCCTGGGGAAAATGACTTCTCGAAATCCAATCTCCGATGTTTGCGATAGAAGAACGCCGGATGTGGAGTTTTCGAAGCTGTAATGTCGCGCCTGCTGTCGCTCTTTGTAAAGCCAAGAGAAGAGCACGGATTTACTTCATTTCCTTTTCGCTTTCCATTCATCAGTCCGAAGAAAACAGCGCGCTAAAGGAGCGCGACCCCCTTTCTCCCAAGCCTCGTCGAGACATGTCGACTACGACTGCGCCACCATTCGCTCGGCTTGTCTCGTTTTTGGAGTTGACCACCCTTCAATCTCGCCCCACTATACGACAGTTTCTCGATAGACACTAAGTGTCTTTTGAGGAAGACTGCCGGGGAACACAACGTACAGCGCATGCGGAGAGGTAGTGAGGCCAACGCGCCGTATCTCAACCAAAGAAAATGAAGAAGAAAGGCCAGCAGACCGACAGGTCCGATCAAGCGAGCTCCGCAGTGCAGGGGACAGGAGGTTGTGTCGGTGGCAGAACCTGTAATTTTCTTCCGCCCAACGGGTGCCAGCCCGAGTGGGAAATTACCGCCGAACGGTTCGCAAATACCAGTGCAAATTGGGGCAAGCACACACATACGCCAGAAAAAGGTAACGAGTTCCAAACGCTTTGCGGCGGTGGCAGTCCCGACGTTCTTCATAGGAGAAAAAATGACATAATAGCAATCAAAGAAAGTCAGGCGAAAGCGATGTATTGGCAGCGAGAATATCGAAAGCGAGAAACGAACGCAAGAAATGCCGCTGCTCTGCTAATGACAGGAGCGGGAGCAGAAGTCAAATGGAGGGCACTTTCTTTTTTCTTTCTTTTTTTCTGCCGTCGTTCATTTCAACCCTGCACCTTTTCGTTCTTACGGCGAATCAGGGAGGCTTAACTCTTAGGAAGAAAATAGACTAAAACAAAGAAAGATACTGAAAATGCAGAGAAACAAGCCCGTTGATAGCGCGAACTCGGCTACCCCCGGGCTCCCTTCCGACAAAATGGCGGGTAAGAGCTTAACCTGTCTCGGAACCGCAGCTCCCTTCCTTATGCGGCCGCCGCTGCCGCCTTATCCACAATAGGGGTGGTGGCGAACGAAATAAATATTCCTGGGAGAGAAGGTCACCGACCACCTGCTGCAATCTAAGGAGGGGGGCGCGACACGCGATCCTCCGATCGGTGTCAGAGAAGATGTCGGAGAGGAGGGAAGGGAAGGTGTGGCTCACATTGCGGGGGAGATGAGGGTCAAGGACGCGCTCTCTCCCCCTCCATGTCGTGTATTTTCAGCCGCGCCTGCAGTTTCCTCGCGAAATTTATCGTCCGCCATCCAGAGTGCCACGCTTGATCCGCTCGACGTATACCGGCGACGGTGTATATAGTCCCGAACGCTCGCACCGGAGTGCGCGTTTATTGCACCCACGAAGAGGACCGCAATCGTTACAAAGAGCTCGACGACTTGGCAGAGCTTAGTAATGCTCCTGAAGTTGGGAACTCTATAAGCATTTCGCAACAGGGCTCTATCTCTCTCTTCTGTTCTTTACGGAGTGCGTAGAGCGCAATGACGGTTTAGGCTCCGTTTTATTGCCGCGATTCGCTACCGTATTCGCTTTTCGAAACGGGCAACGTTTTTATAGCTCCAGAAAATATCGGTACCAAGAGAATAAGAGGGCGAGAAAGAATAAATATCTTTATTTCGCGAATGTAGCTTTGTAGAGGACTCTCGCGGTCAAACTGTCCTTTCGGTTGACGACAGCTAGGCGGCACGTACGGTGAGTCCGTGGTTTTGTTGCTGTTGTGTAGTGCTGACATGGAAGCGAGAGATTGAGCGAGAATTGAGAAACACAAACAGCTGCTGTAAGGTCCCACAAGCGCTATTAGATCGTCTAAGTGCTGTTTGGTACAGCACGTATAGTTACACTAGCGAGTCATTTGAATAAATTCGATAATTTAAAAACATCCGCAGAAGCAGGTCTGCCATGTCATGCGTTCATCCGGAAAACAAAACGAATTCCGGAACTACACAGACTGACCTCACGCTTTCGCGCCGATCACTGCTATGCGCCTAAACAATCTTGATGTTCTTCCTCGGAACATCCAACTTCCAAAGTTACAGCCTAGTGATGAAGAGGAAGTCATCCTCCGCATTTACGATAGCCAATGTGGTCCGTAAGCAGCGCCCTACCACCCTAGTGGTCCCATGACAGCAATTTGGGAGCCCCTCCAAGCGGCTAAAGCTTCGTATGCCGTAGCACCACCCTCTCAGCCCGCTTTTTTGCGCAGCAGTGACCTATTGGACAGGCTATTGTACTCCCGCTCCTCACCTTTCCTTTGTTTGTTTGTTTTTGTGGGACTCGTCGTCTCTTCGCTTCTTTTCCATCTTTCCTTCCCCTCAAAAACAAAAAAAGAAAAAAAAAACAGGATGTTTCAATTCTGGTTGACCTCCCTGCATTTCCCTCATTTTTATCCATCTATATATCTCCCCTTCCCAACCTTCCTATCTTTTTCGTAGAAATCAGAGCGACATTTTTATCCCAAAGCAACACCGCGCGGTCTATATACAGTAGCCTTCCCGCATCCGCGATGGGGCGTGCAGCACGTGCAACAGAACAGAAAGAACGAGAGACCCATTCGCTACGCCACAAATTACCGCTTACCACGCGTTATCTATCAAAGCCGCGCAAAAGACAAACCGCAGAACGTACGCGAAGTGTGTTACCTGGCACAATCAGCGCCATTCATTCAAACCACGGCGACGTTGCTTCCGTCCGACCTGTCGCGTCGCGGCGTTCCTTATCGCGTTCGTTTTCAGATCGCAGATAGCCGCTTCCGGCTAGCGCATACTTGTTGCGGACGCGGAACCGACGCTCGCGCCAACAACCGCCCGAAACTTGTGGTGCCGGCTGGAGAGACGGGCACCGCTGAAAGGAACACGGAACACACCCAGTTGCCTCGACCCTCACGGCATCGCCCGGTAGCCTCCCCCTTCCCTTTCCGCTCTCATCCATCCGCATCGTGCCCCCGCCAGACCTCTACGTCTGAATTCAAATTTCAAGATGAATCTTCGCTTTCGGGCCCCGTGCTCTGCCCAGCACCGCATCTCGCGAAATCACCGCGACACGAGCTTCCTGAGATCGTTGGGGGAGATAAGAGGTTGTGTACAGGAGAGAACACCGCACTGTCGCTGCCCCACATTTATGACGGCCAAAGCAGATGCCACTGTGGGAACAAGGACGAAATATTTACTGTACGCGTAACCGAACGGTGCACGCATTTAGGCTCTGTATGTCTGAAATTATATATTTTCATGAGGAAATATAAATAAGCGACTGCAATTGTAATACGACAAAGAAACCAAGCTAAAACGGATGCTTGGGCGAGGTGGTACATATCTAAACATGATAAACAGCACACGAAGGACATAACGCAGGGGCACGTGTCTTTCGTACATGCTTCGTTCACGGCCGCTGGATGAAAGATCGAGCGGCCGTGCTTCGTTCATGAGTTTCCTACTTTCCTTCTTCCATTCGATGTATACTACAGTGAATTGCGATCGGGGAATACAATCAGTTGCGAGTCAGCGCTGTATCTGTGCGTTTTCTTCCATGTGGTGTCTCCATTGTGCGCTGTTAATGATTTTGAAAGAAACCAAGTTTGACTGTTTGTAGAGAAGCGAACGTAGCTAAGAGAGAAACCGTGTGCCCTGCGCACCCCAGTGCCGACGCCCATGCTAGCACTTCCATCGTCAGGTGTTTCTTAAATCGGTGGCTTCAAGAAGTAAAGACGCCTGCACTTGGACTAATTATTACTTCTCAAGTTAAGCTTTAGAGAGTTGGAAGAATTAGCCTGAAATAGCGTAAATCAGCGACCATCTACGGATAACGAAAGGCATACATATAAGGAACATATCCGCGTCCGTGTCGTGTCCGTGTTGGTTGTTAACTGTTCACAACCTATATAATGACATAAGCTTACGAATCCGCGAGAATTTTTCGGCTGTAAAAAATACATTTGTATCGCTTTTTTAAAGATATTGCCACCAAGGCTATTCCAAGCCACACGGCACCTCAGTTACACCCCGGCACTTAAAATAAAGTTGAAAACAAAGAGACGGCAACAGCCTTCTTTGTGCAGGACTCATACATCACGGAAAGTAAAGATATTAGCTCGTTCAAGCGCGCGTCATCACTTAGAAATGTCAAGACTGCAGGTTGGAAAAGAAAAAAAAAAGATAATCCAACGAAGAATATCGATAAGGAAGAGCAAGAGAGAAGCGAAGCTCCAAATCCGCGACCATTTGTGAGCCGCGCGCGGCTGAGCAAAGACGCCGAACTGCACGTAGAGCTCAGCTGAGCGTATATCCGTGTCACCCAAATTCAGAAAAACTCGCGAGGGAGGCGAAAGTCATCGTCGCCGCACTGAAACCGCCCTCAATCTTTGGGGGCGCGAGGGCGGAGTGGCAGTAAGGAAAAAACCGGGCGGTCATTAGCGCGTAATCCATTAGTCGCGGCGGTCAGCTCAGCTTGCCGCGTTCAACCATCCGAGTATATATTACACACTTTTTTCTTTGCCACGTCCTCCTCCTTGAGCGTACACGACCGTTGAACACATCACGCGCAGAACCCCGCCGGGGCGGCAAGGTCGCGGAACGCGCATGCGCGTATAACGACGTTGGCTGCACGAGAGAGTGGCGACTATGCTTGTGTATATCAACATTTACAGACGTCACGCATGTGCTACACTGCGCGCGCACGCGCGCACACACACACACACACACACACACACACACACACACACACACACACACACACACACACACACACACACACACACACACACACACACACACACACACACACACACACACGCACGCACGCACGCACGCACACACACACACACACACACACACACACACACACACACACACACACACACACACGCCTCGCACGCGTGCGGAGCATCCGCAAACACTCCCTCTTCCCCTTTCCCTTCAACCTCCTCTCCTTCGTAACTCGCCTCACACCAACCCTTTCACAACAAGCAAGCCAGGTGCGGTGCGGACTGGGAGTATCCGAAAATTCGTGCCCATGGATGCTTGTGTGTGTTTTTCATACAGTGTACTGCGAAGAAGCTGTGTCTGTTTTTATTTTGTTGTTTTACTTCGGCGCTCCTCGGGGGTTTCCAAGCCCAGCTGCTGAATTTGGCATTCGAGCTGAAGTCTTCTGGGTAAATTTCTCTGCGAGTCGTGCATACTCCCATGAGTGATCGGATTACGGCCAACCTAGTATTGCACTACGCTGCTTGAAACAACGTAAAAAAAAAGGAAAAGAGAAACAAATGGCCCGTTTTTTTATGCTCTCGCTTCACCCACGAATAGACCCCGGTACAAAGAAAGCGTAAATGCTTAACTATGTATGCACTGCCCTTCATGCGTTAATATACTGCGAGTAATCTCACTGATCCAATTTTACGAAAAACCCAAGGGCACTTCATCCAATCAAGAACTTTCAACACGGGGTAACTGCAGGCCGCCCTCACAGGCAAGCAGAAAAAAAGTAGACGTTACGCATGCCATCGGAAAACTAAGATCAATCTAATGTTCTTAGCGAGTCACAAATGTCAAAAGAACGAAAGAAGGGTAGAGTGGAAGCTTTAGTGAGGGGAAAAGAGAGAAACTGCAAAAAATTCACTAGCAATTCCAAAATGAACGTCGCCTCATCATTATCCGCATCATACCCATACGGCAGATATTCTGTGCGCGAATCACGCGCAGATGTGAGTCGCACGCTAACTGCTGTCTTGCTGGCGAATCAGGGAACATGAATGCAGCTAAATACAGCAACCAACGGATGATACCCACGGAAGAAGTAATAAGGAAATTGTGGGCCGATCGATATAGAGAAGCACTTAGTGTATTGCTTGCTTCTTACGCTCTGAACTCGCATTTCCCGCGAGACAACCCGCCGTACATATAGGCGCACGTTACGACGCGTGCCCGTTGTATAGCTCCCAACATTGCCGACCTGGGACCCGCAAATGACTGCGAGCCGCAAAAGGAGCTGAGGTAAAAAGATGGAGAACAATGAACAGACTATTATAGTTCCCGTCTTCTTCTTTGGACCGGGGTATCGTTAGCCCGGCTGCAGAGCACGAAGTGGCGGCGAAACTTACGCGGCGTTCGCCGTACTCCTTATACGTATATCTGTGCAATGCACGCAGCCACGCCAAAGGGTCCTGCATAAAATCAACTCCCGCGGTGCCAGTTTCACCGCGGCGCTTATTGCACCGTACACGAGGCACGCCGGAAATGTAATTTGCGAGACAAACGATCGCATTTCCCTTCCCGCCATCGTCCGCCGCCACGCGTCCCGATGGAAGAACGCGCGAACGAACCAACCAATCGATCCGTTAAGAGATTGCATCTGACCGCACAGGCAGCAGCACACACATGAGCGCACGCTCTCAACGAGACGACTACGGGCATCTCTGTCTGGGCCGCCATGCTTCCATCATCCCGTGCCGCGGCGCTCCATTCATGCCTTTTCCTAGCCGTTATCTTTCGTTGTTCTTCTGCACGTCTTTTCGGTCTCGAAGTTCCGAACGAGGTCTGAAGCCGACGAGGCGGAGGCGCGAGAGCGCGCCAATGGGACACCATCATTATCCAGCATTGTGCGCGGGAGCTCTGGTCTCGGATGCAGCTTCTCATCCATTCATCCATTGAAGGACGCGTGCATAGCCCTTTGCGGCACAGCGTTCTCATTTGGAAACGTGACTTACTTTTGTTATTTATATGCACCATTGGCAAGGAAGAGAACTGAAAGCACTGAGATAATGGTAAAATGAATGAATGAATGAATGAACAACTTTATTTGACCCTGGTTAACGGGAAGGAGGCAATGGGACAGAGGGTGGGGGTAAATTAAGCTTTCTTGTTGCCTACAGTTCTGTGATATCACTTCTCATTGAAGTATTTTGCTACAGGCGGTCGCTTTGGTGAAGGCAGTGGAGTGTTTGACGAGACGTTGGACGTGGGGTCTTTCGGCAGGAATTTCAAAGTATCTTTTTTTTTTACTTTTTCAGCAATGCTCGCTGCCAGCAGATAACTATCGCAAGTAATTTCCCACAGTTATAGACAGTCGATCATAATGCGTGTCACAAAGGGATAGACTGCGACCGAGCGCAAGCGAAGGCTGGTGCGTCCGCGAGGCGACGCTCGTATTCTTCATGTGTACAGTGAAATTCGCCCGGATATAAGCGGGTGTGGCTTGATGATGCCACGTCTACAATTAATTTCTGTGAAGTGCGGAATGCAGTTCAGAGGTATGGGCACTCTTGCCATAATTATCTTTTTTAAATCTCATTAAATTTTCTTCTCTCCGATAAAATTTGTTGCGGGGCTAGTTGGTGCATAGTTAAGTATAAGACGGTGGCGCAAAAAGGGACAAGGACGAAACACGAAGAAGAGACGTATACGTCTCTTCTTCCTGTTTCGTCCTTGTCCCTTTTTGCGCCACCGTCTTATACTTAACTTCTCTCCGCCCTGCAGGTACAAAAGACATTAGGCACAACGTGCTCAATGAAGTGAAACCAAAAACAGAATATTGCAATCGGCTTCAGTCACTAGATAAATTCGCTGATTCATTGCGACAATAGCTCCGCCAAACACATCTGCGCGCATTCGTTTATCTTACGTCGTTCTAAAATTTTAATCCGTATGTCTTGAAGCAGATTCAACGGAGTAAAAAAAAAAGAAGAAAGCAAGTATTTTAACTTTTCAAATGTCGACTTTTTGGCTTTCTATATATTCCACCGTCGCCGAAACAAAGTCGTCATATAAATTGAAATTTCAACTCTGCTAGGAAGTAAACGACGCTCCCAAAAATGTCTAAACTATTGCCCGTTCATGTTCTCAATCGAACTTGACGTGTTCACGTGCAACTTAGACGTATACAAAACAGAGTGATCGTGTAAGCCTGTACAGAACAGCGCGCGAACGGATGATTCACAGCGGCGTAACGTATACTACCGACGGACGCCTGAGACCAGTGGATCGGATCGTCTTCGCACACGCCCCTTCGCAATCGGATAGAAAACAGACGCCCGCGCTCGATGAAATCCGTTATTCCCTCAGGCCTCGCTACGTGTACTTTACACAATCGCCCGGGGGAAAGACTTCGAACGTTCCATCCGAGAAGGCCTGGCGACTCCTGCCAGTGTTGCGCATCGATATATACCAATACGCACTGACTCCGTAGAAAGACCAGGGTAAATGGGTTGGACAGTAGTGAGGAGGATGAAGGTTGTATTCGGTACGGCGTCCTTAATGGAGCTCCCGTTCACGTCTGGCGAAATAATGTGATTGCCCCGCAGCGCAGACACGCGGGCACACGCGGCTGCTGAAAATAGCGCCGCTGCCGTTAGCGCGGGAGGCAGTGCCTATAGGCGTCGACGAGGCCGATAGAAACAGGCGGCCCCATGAAAGCTAGTCTACGTAATCGAAGGGATAACCAGAGCGCGCTGCGCATGGCAACGTCGTTATCCGTGTAAGGAGAGGTGCACTCTGAACGAGACGTAGCCAGCGTGTGAGCAAAAGAATAACGAACTACTCTAGAGCACACATTTTGAGCTTTTCAGGAACAGCAGGCAGGAATGTCAAGAAGATGCGGATATCTGCGAGGCGAACTATTTTCGATATCTATTCTAGGCCTTAATTTCCCAAAAAGAACTCTGGAAACTGTTAGAGACATCTTTTGATAATTCTCTGAAGCGCATCGTCAGAATGAAAGGCTTAAGAAAAGGTAGGGAAAGTCGCTTAGGGAGGATTCCGATGCATTTCGACCAGCTGGGGATGTCTAACCTGCACCGAAACCGAAGCGCCCGAGCGTTTTTACCGGTGTGCAGTATCCACAATGCGAATGCATGGAAGGCTTCAAGTAGTTACTGAAAGCTTCGCCGGCCGCCAAGAGTGTACCTATATCCGCCAGTCATCATGAAGGCCCGATATCATTAGGGCACTGCTCAAAGACCTTCAAGTTCCATAGGCTTGTCTCAGAACTATAGGCTCTTTTTAGTGAACCCGGACTACAGTCTATTTTGAATAAAGTTGTTCTCTCTCTTCAGATATCGGTGTTAGAAGGTAAGGCAAAAAATAATAATAAGAGGCTTCTAAAGTAATAAAGAAGAAAGCTGTATAAGGTTGTGTCATAAATGATGAGGGGAGAGGGGGGGGGGGGGGGGGGCTTCGGAAGATATGTTGCAAGGACCACATACCCGAGCTACCCACAGCCGGTGCTACCGTGAAGAATGTGTTCTCATCAGCCGCGCAAGCCTCCCCAACTACGGTGGCGCAATAGAAGCTGGGCCGGCAGCATCGCTCGCAATCTCCCCGTCAGCCGACGATGCCGAGGAAAGAGGGAGGAAAGCGGAAGGCTGCCGAGGCTGGCGTGACGCATGGCCCCGTTGTATTCGCAGTGCCACACCATCCTTGTATACCCAGCACAACCAAGAGAAAACGGAGGCTATCTGTTGCGCCACCTGGGCCGCCGCCACCACCACCACAAAGTGCGAGAAATCGCCTCGGGCTCTGGCTGGCCCTGCAGGCAATAACGAGTGTGCTGCAATGTTACAGATAGCGCACCAACACGGCCCCAGGACACCTCTTTCGGCTGTCTGCGGCACTGCTCGAAGCGACAGCAGCACAAAAAGTGTACAAAAGGGATGGAAAATGTATTGGACTCTTCAGTTCAGAGATGTGCTAGAGGGCGTAATACACTCAGGGGCACCGTCTTAGATGTTTTTTTTTTTTTTGGTCCTCGCGTCGAAGCCCGAGGGCCCGTTCAAGCTCCCCTGTTCTTGACTTTGCCGCCCGCCATGTGTGTACATGGCGACCGTGAGCAGGTCCGATCGTCGGCCGCCGCAGGTACGCGCGCATGCCAGCGCGTACTCTTCGAGGCGATTTCGAGAGAGAATAAATAAATGATTAAAGGATCTTCTCGACAAGGCGCATATAAAAAGCAGCCAAGCCAAGTTCAGGGACCTCGCAACGGAAAGGTTGAGAGAGGTCGGTGGAGCACATCGCCGCAAATAAAAAGCACAGGGAAACGAAATCCGGCTTAATAGCGAGCCTTGAGTGGGGTCCGCCGGGACCACCTCGCAGCAACGCGACCGCGAGAGGACACACACGTTTATACTGGCGCCGTCGATAGAATGAGCGCAGCTTTTCCTGGACTCACAGAAGCACAGCAAAACGCAGTGACTGCTACACGTTGGACGCCTTCAAAAAATAGGAAGATGAAGGCACGACGCGACAGTGGAATAGATGGATGATGCATTTGAAGGCGCGATTTCTTAAGAGGCGAACCGAAACAGCCTGCATGGTGGCTAAGGCATTTTCCACCGTGACAAAGTACTCACCGGTGAACAGCGGCGCTGTTATAGACTAGACCAGAAAGATAGGAGATGTGCTCCGTCTTTCTTTACCAATTCTTGCCCCTGACTCGTGCTGTTTCCGCGCAAAGCACAAACCAACTGAATGTAATACGCATTACATACCGTAATAGTTACTGGCAAAGTAATCGTCTGACCCGCTGACTTCAATTCCAATAACAACAATCAGGTGCTATGGCGTAGAAAATATTGAATTAATGAACTCAGTATTCCGTGTACTTCAACCTATAAAGACAGGCGACCTTTGAAGGTTGGTAAAGCAGGCTCCTCTCCGACATCTTGTGGGCTCTTGGGGCTCACTTGGCTACACAGAGTTCAGCTCATGCATCTTGTACAGACCTCTGAACTGATATCACGCCGTCTGTATGCGAACTCTGCCTTTATGTTCTTCATTCTTCCCGTTCGGCCCTACCTATGCCCTACCGTTCTGCCCTATGATAGCTTATGGCAGCGCCCAAAGGAAAACAAGAACGGCACAGAACGTAAGAAACAGACCACGCATAAGCGATGAATTTGACCTGTCGTTGCAGTTCAGCCCTTATGTTCGTCTATTATGTCCAGTGTCGTCCCGGTTTCCGATGCACCCTGGCATAAGCTATCAAGCTGACTTCATTTTCTAAGTTTGGCTTCTCGCCTTTCCATTGTTTCATCTCCGTACACCAGACTATACAGCACGTAGCAAACAGGACGTGCATCTAATTGACTCCATGTCTCTCACGCTTCCCTTTTCACTCTCTGACATGGCGTCTGTTTGTGCTCACCCCGCACAATTCTCCTCCCCATCCATCTCTCTTCTATGGCTCTCACTACTGGACGTCGTACAGCGCTTTAACTTTCTTTGCTTTCTATTTTCTTTGTATTCCTTCTGAACCAGAAAAGATAGGAAGCCAACGAAGCCTCGTATTACCAGCGGGGCCATAGAACCCCGTCATATAGCCTCTTCTCTACATACAACAGCGCGCGATACACAGCGCAGGGGTCGCATGAATTCTTTAGTTGGGCGTGAAAAATGACGGCCGCCTAGAGTGCATAAATATTTCGCGAAATAATTATGCGTCCGCGAAAACGCGCGCGTGTGCGAAGTGAAAAGCGCCACCGCTAGCTGTACATGGGTCCCCGATGAATCGTCCCGCGGTGTTCCGTTTCCGCCTGCGAAGCTGTCTTCTCTCAGCTGGCTGCGCTCTTCCCGATGATTTACGACACGCGAGTCGCTGCTCTCTGTGTGAACGGGCACAGAGGCAGTCACACACGTGCAACAAAGGAGTCCGTTCATTGATTTTTCTTTTGCTTGAAAATAAATGAGGAGAAGAAAGACGAAATATTGAAAAGCAGCTGTGAAGATGTCCTACAGTTGCAGATGTCATTCATTCATTCATTCATTCATTCATTCATTCATTCATTCATTCATTCGTTCGTTCGTTCGTTCGTTCGTTCGTTCGTTCGTTCGTTCGTTCGTTCGTTCGTTCGGATGTTTATTTTCCCTACATGGGGCCTTCTCGTCTCGGCACACTAAAAGAATCCCTAAACTTGCAAAGTTCACTTTTTTGGCTCTTCTATATAGAATACAGTGTAGTGAGGTAAACATACATATACAAATACAGATAAAGAATTAATTACCTTTACTCAGGAAGATACCGTGGAAATCCGCAACGTCACATCTAGCTGGCTGATGCTTGTCGTCATTGAATTTCATGATTACGTCATATATGCCGCTCATGAGGCCTACTGCAATTGTAAAAGCGACATCTCTTTTTTTAAATTACAGAGGCGGCGAGGTCCTACTTAGTTCTCTAATTGGGGATCTTTAATTAAGATCGCCTTCGGCAAAACAACTTGGACATTTCGTTACCGCACACCCAGGCTCCATAGCGTTCCTTCTTCTTGCAGACGCCCCAAAGCCCCAGAAGAATATACAGATTTGGTATTATGTATATGAAGTTCAAAGCACTTGTCCGGGTACATACCGCGACACCAGCGAATAGCGACGGTCAAAGCAAGCTACATAGACCAGCGCGAACAACTCCCTGACAGAACGCTCGACTCCCGCTATGTGTCTGGAGGGTATCTGCCAAAGACACCGTGTATCAAGGCGAGTTGCTTTATCGCACACTCAGCGAAGACGGCCCGCAAACGCTGCTGCTCGTCGGAGGCATGTATGCAGGGCACGTGCATTCTTTTCCCCGAGGCCACCACTCAACGCAGGCGGGCCACATCCGAGTTTGTCGAATGAAGCGAGAAGTGAAAACAGTGTTCGCCTGAAAGCTGTCGGCGAGCCTCCGGAGGTCCTATAGTTTATGCACGCAGGCGGCGCGTAACCTATGGCGCATAGTCAGCGATTTTCGGAGTAAAACAAAGGATGCTGTATACAGTACATGCGTATTTCTTTCTGTTCGTACCACTCGACTATTCTACATACCAGTATATCGCGGCGGTAGTGAGAGTAGGTGCCGCTTTATGTCTAAAGTACGGCGGCTCCGTATAAAAGCGAGACAGCGTAATCCGATTTAGCGTGCCAATGCTTCCCTATCCACCTCTGCTTAGAAGACAGCGCTGGGCGGGCTCCAAGAAATGAAAGCCTCGGGCTGAATCGCTTTCATCGCTTTATTTTTTCAAGACGAGCCGCCTTTTATATAGGCGCGCCTCCTGAAGTCTATCGATCGGCTGGAGGGACAGCGGACTTTGCACTTCGGGCTGCCCGGCTCGAACAAAAGAGAAAGATAGATATGAGAAGGCAAAGACTTCGAGATGGAATCAAGACCGGTGCTTCGTTGCCCAGAACGGCAGCCGCTTTCGCGAGCTCTCAATGCCGTTATCGTCGCATCTGCGGCGTTGTTCACATATATAGCCTTACACGGCATATCGCATGGACGCTGGGATATATGAGCTCGTATAGACTGAGCGCTTCCCTCGTCGTTTACTCGAAATAGCCGTTCCAATTTGCCGTGGATTACGCGCCTGTGTATCCGGAGGCTTCTTCAATCTGTTTCGAGTCTTCTTATAGGACAATTTTCGTATCGAAGCTACAGGCGCTTGAGACGGTATAGAAAGCGGTAAGTCGGATCTCTTTCTCACGGCAGTCGGGCGTGCGTGATGCGCTTGTTATGCGCCTCGCGTTGAGAACAAATACGTCGTAAAGCCTCTTTACTTCAGCTCCGCCCTGCCGTTACCGACGTATATTCCAGCGCTCGTTACGTGGAACAGGACAGTACAGGCTTACGCACAGAACAGCGTTCGCGACGTATTAAAACAACCAAAGCAGCTCAGATCATGGCTCCTGCCCGCTCGTCAGTCACTGATTCCTCGAGAGAAACATGTCAAAGCCTGGGGCCCCGCCTAACGGAATTCCTTCTTCGCTTCGCGCCCGCCTCGCAACCACAAAAATAGAAAAATCCACGCCCGACGACGTCGAGGACGATAACAGCGGGTCGGTAGCCCGCCTGCATCATTAGCGATGCGACGTGACGTCGGCAGCAACAAAATGCCTCCCGTCCTCCACAATCAAACATCCTCTATCTCTGCTCGCCTCCTTTCCCCCCTCCTCTATTTCGTGGCCGTTACTTCTAGCACATTTGGCTTCCGCATCCTTCGTAAACTCAGGCTGGCCGCGTTTTCTGTCGCGTCGCGCCCCTCAAATACACGCGCCACCCGACGACGCTATCAGTTGCAGCGTCGGTCGCGAGCATGACCCGCCCATAGGCCGCTGCATTAAACGCCGTCAAGTGCAAAACGAAGCAAGAAAAGCGCGATGGAATGTACTACGCATACGCGCATACACACCACACCAGTTAGCGAGCGGCACGATGCTGCGGCGCGCCCGCAGCTAACGACGAAGCGGGACGAGGACGGGGTGACAGGAGCCCTCGATTAACCCGAGCGCACAAAACATACGCGCGCGCCTCTCATGGGCGATCGCTTCTTGTCGGCGCAGCCATTTAGCAAACTGCGTGCCTCTCTCGAATCCTCCTCGCACAATCTTCGTGTACAGCGGTCGCCTCCCTGCTTCGACGTTTTTGTCACTGTGCACGTCTTACGTTGTTGCCACATTTCCGCGTGCGCTTACACTATATATGACATATCTAGACACGCCCTGGAGTACAGCTTTATGCCGCCTCTTCTGTTGTTGTCTCAGCTCTTATCATAATTATCATTTTTGTCTTCGTTCATGTACATTGCAGCCGCCTGATGACCGCGCGTGCGACGACGCCAAAATGAAGCGCGTGCGCGGACTGCCGGTCACGTCCTCCCGACGACAAGCTCTTTGTCAGCCCAGGCCGTGGCGAGGATTTAGCAGCTTCCACGCTGGCGCGTCCCGATGTAATGTATGTGCGCGTGAGAGACTGATGACTGCAGCGGTAGTGCTCAATCAGAACGCCCAAGCTGACTCTGTGGAAATAAGAGCAGTCAAGTGCAGAAAGGAAAGTGCGCATCGTACATGCTCTGGCAGCGGTTTCGCGACTAAACGTATCTCTTTTGAGAACGAAATTTGTGATCTCCTCATGCGAAAAGTCAACGTCTCAGACGAAAGTAGCATGTGGCCGTAATCAGATTGGTCGCAATGGGAATGTTTAAGCCCATGCCGGACTGCCAAGCACGTGCAAGGCCACCTTTGCGGAAGATGGTTGGTATAGCATATACTATACAACATAGACATAGAAAGAGCAACTGAAGGAAGGTTAACCAAGGAGGAGGAGGAGGAGAGGTTGAGGAGAGGAAAAGACGCAACTTCTGCAGCCCTAGTTGGGAGCACGCCTCAGCGCCTAAGGTTAACCAAGCGCACATCTCTTGTTGGCTACATAGCACGTGGAAGTATGTACGTAATCTTTGGAAGAAAAGAGTGGTAGTGCTGAATTCACAAAACTTCCCTTTTGTAAGTGCGTTTTTCTTTCATTGGTCAGCTGCAGGGGCGTAGCCAAGGAGGGGGGGTTGGGGGGTTCAACCCCCCCCCCCCGAAATTTTTCAGTTTTGCTTGCGTATATATACACGCACACATACAAACGCACGCACGAACATACATAAAGTATAGTTGAACCCCCCCCCCCCCCCCCCCCCGAAAAAAATTTCTGGCTACGCCCCTGGTCAGCCGTATTCCCTAATGATAAGTTCCGCATTGTGATTGGCTGAAATATACTTTTACGAAAATGTTTAGCGCACAAAATGTTTTCTTTTTTCTGAATACGGACCCAGGAGTCGTATTGAAAAGCAGAAAAAGTGTATCCTAAGCACGCGCGTTATTTCCGTAATTTCCGCGGTTCTAGGGCATCCTTTACGCGTAAAATACATCCGCATGACAGCAAGGCAACCTGGCCGATGCCGGCAATTCCCAGTAGTGAAAGCTGGCCACAGCGATGCAAATCCCCAAATGCAGGAACATACTTTCAGCCGGAAACGCGTTTTCTACAGCAGTGCATTCAGCAAAGAAACTAGGCGTATACAGTCTAAGCGTCAGTTGTACTGCCGCACTGAACGCACAATGGAAGTAGAGAGTACTCCACTGCCTTGCCACCTTCACACGGTTTGCGGAAAAAAAAGAAGACACTAGATTAAAAATCTTAGTCACCCCCCCCACAAAAAGGGATAGCTTTTCTCTTGTCCGCCTTCGCATTTGTCCGCCCATCGCGACACAACGTAATCGCCACTACGTACACCTATTTCTCCCGCCTTATACTTGCCGGTGCAAATAGGAAAACACTCCACAGATACATATGTAAATAAACACATGCCTGCACAGGAACACGCAAGCGAGTGAATGAACACGCGAGTGAATGAACACGCAAGCAAGCGAGTGAATTTTTTTTTTACTGCGATGCTGCATACGGTTAGGCGAAAGCAAAAATTCACTCGCCCTATGTGCAGAAAACTCCTAGCACGTATGCGCCATTCACAGACATTGGGCAAACCCCACTACTCACCAGTGGTCCCCTAAAAATGAAGGAGTCTTCAACGGGCAAAAAAGTATGTATCACAGAAATTGGACAAATCTCACTAATCATCACAGGTCCATTAAAAATGAAGAAGGGAACACGCGGGCGGCAAACACCAATTAAGATTTCTGGACAGACGTAACCAATAATTGATAAAGACTTCAATGAATGGATTAATCTAGTGACAAACGCCGAAGCCGCACGTTTCAGTTTCGCTGGTTAACCGTGCATACATGTGTACGGAGTGCGCGGGCGGTGAATTTTTTTCGTATTTTTTTTTACTCCAAGATATCGTCACAACATCGCAGAAACGAAAGCATGAAATAAAGAAAAAAAACGTCGCGCGCATCCTATAAGCAAGCATCGACACAAAAGAAATCCTGCAAGGGCTCCATTAAGAACGAAACGACGCCGGAAATGGTCGATATCTCGGGGCATCAATTACCGAGACGTGATGAGTAATCTAGCCCGGGTTCTGCCGCGCGACGGGTGCAGATAAGTCGTGTGTTCAGCGCGCACACGATGATGTCGCGCTGTAAACAGTGGGGCCGACGCGAATCCGCTCCGCCCCTCAATTTCTTCCCAGACGAGGCGCAACACTCAATCAAACACGGCCGTCCATCTCGATACGAACGCGCTCTGTGTGTGTGTGCGTGTGTGTGTGTGCGTGTGTGTGTATGTGTGTGTGTGTGTTGATATATGTACGGCGGTCGCCCCCAGCGCTAATCTGGGCGACGAACCGCTCCTCGCGATGGCAGACCAAATAACTTTATAATAAGCAGCACAAACACAATCACCCAGTATACCGCAGAACGGAGAGAAAATGATGTCCCGTTTCATTTTCTCCCCTCCGCCCACCTCTTCCTTTCTCAACGACAGCCTGCGGCCAGAGAGCTTGGTTAGCATCGTAGTTCCGTGCACTAGGCTGAATAGAAACTAAGCGGGTCTAATTTATTGGCGGGTGTCCCGACACTGGCTGCCCTTGTTCATGACGAGACCTCGGAAGTTAACGAAGGGCAAGAACTGAGTCACAGTTGGAGTCCTCGTACATTAGACTATTACGAACTAGGCGGCAGCATCTCTGTTGTTTTGAAGAGAGGATGACTATATATATGTCACTGATTTGAGTCATCCCCCGTAGACCAAAATGATATCTGAACACGCGTGTGACGAAGATGAAGAGCGCGCCGGCGCTTCTTGGCATGCTCTTTGAGCAGCCAAATGACGACCCCAAATCGTTTACGGCATCTTCACCGCCCCGTACATGTCTGATCCTTTTGACATTCGCGACCTAACAGATGACGATGTCCCGCTCTTCCACATGTCACGCTTAAATGAACACGTATACTGGTCCACAGAACAATCGTGATCCCAAATGATGGTATGTATAGCGCTTCCTGTACATGCCTTCTCTTTGAATATGTATATTTGTATATGCACTTCGAAATGTACGCAGTTTTCACGCAAACACACCAGGCCCTGAACAAGTTCTTCGACGTTCGTGACACGCGAGGGTTCGATACAGGCAGCCATGTTTTGGTTCGCTTTCTGAGGTCGACACGGCTGGGCAAGATTGTCCTTTCTGCCTTCCTATCTTTCTTCATTCTTAATACTTTCTTTTACCCGTTCTGATTTCGTCAGAGTGCATCTTCGATGTGCTGTACCATCACTGGTTAGTAACAATTACTGAAAGACGGGCAACATGAAAGCGAACTCCACGGATAACACGTCATATCCTCAGCACACGCGGTTCTCTCACCAATAACGCCGATAATACCGCCAGACACAAGACCTACGACGAAGCACTCGTACCGGGGCTCTCTGACTTCACAATCCCGACGCTTGTACAGCGAGCACCGCACTCATACTGGTATCCTCTTAAATCATTTTCATCGCATGAAGCGCTCGCTCTTAAACGAGAGGTCTCAATAGTGATGCAGAACTATCGGTAAATGGACTGTCGATAGCATAGATAGTCTTTTTTTTTAACCATCGATAGTGTAAAGAAATTATCGATAGTTCCGCTATCGATAAACTATCGATAGTATTATCGACAGTGCAATCAGTAGTACCATCAGTAGTATTACTGCCGATACTCAATAGTGCCGTGAATAATTATGCTGTTCTTGGACGGCGATATTGCCAAATCATTTGCGATAGCCTATATACTATCAGCAGTGCTCAATTCGCTTAACTTATGAGCAATTTTTTGGCGAAAGAAATATATTTCCGCAGTGAAAATGACGATGTCCATCAGTGAACTCATATTCAAAAGCAACCAGTTACACCGTACAATTAACAAACTTAGTTCTTGATATCTTTTTTTAAATTTTGAAATCACAATACACTATAAATTTGAAGCCGCGCAGTTCTGCCGCATATAACGGCTTCCTTTCCGCTACAGTCGAACAGTTATTATGTGTCAGCCAAGCATACTGGTGAATGAGTAAACATTCTTGCCCTTCAGCCTGCTCCTCCTGCTCCACCATATACTACGCACTCGGGTAACGGAGTTTATGCTGCAACGAGTTCACGCGGTTGATTTTATACTATCGATAGCACTATCGATAGTTTTTGCTACCATCAGTAGTGCGACAGTGACTCAACTATCGATAGTATCGATAGTAACATCGATAGTTCTCCATCACTAGGTCTCAATCATGGTTTATTCTCGTTGTATGCAAGTAATGAAGGGTAATTTTCAACGTCTGCACACGCGTGTCTCGAAGCTCCGCTGCACGAAACTCCCCTAAGCGGTGGCCCCGCAGCGGTTGTCGTCGGGCCCGTTCGTAATGACGTCTCCGGCGCTATATCGCTAGCTAACCGCGCTCGGCAGCGATCGCTTTCTTCCCAGTCCCGGCGATGGACGCACCGCCCCACTCATTTACTGACAAGCCACGGCACTGCGGCGGGCACTCCCTCCCTGAACCATCATCTGCCGTCGCCACCGCCGCGTGCGCGAAACGAACATGACGCTGACGTCGCTGGGTGAAGGGTACGTGGCTGAGCTAATACCGTTTTTTGCCCCGTGCACGTGCGTACATGCACGCGTGCGCGTGTTCGGGAACGAGAGCGAGTGCAAATGAACACCGTAGTGTACTACGCATAGGCAAAACGAACAACAGAGGGGGCTACAAACAAAATACGGCGCCGCCAGACTACATGCGAAGACACGACGCATCCAAAGCGCGCGGCATAGCGAACGCAGACGAACAAAACATAATGGGAACGGTGAGACAGACAGGTTGGAAGTAGTTGGAAGGGGCTGGCCCACTACGGCTTACACGATATTCAACTCACGTGAGACGGCAATAAACGAGGTGGGGACTCGCATCACGTGTGCCGCTGCACACGCGGCCTTGCCAACCAGCTGTCGGGAACGGGATGAATTCCGCGCGGCGGGGCGCACGCAGACATGAAAGTAAATGCGTTTACGGCCGATCCCCATGGACGGGGGCCGAACGTTAGGGACGCGTGGTGCGCGAGCTCGTCGGTCACTGGTGACGGTCCGCAAAATGGAATACAACACGGAAAGAGAGAGAGGAAGGGAAAGAGAAAGGGGAAGGAGAAAATTACACCATCTCCCGCTAAAGGGGACCATGAGGCGATGCGAAGCCGGAGCACTTGCACGATCGCGTTCCGTTGGCGTTCGTTGGGCATGCTACCGACCTCGCGTCGTGGAACGCGAAGAGGGACGCTACGCGCGTCGTATTTTCCATCTAGCCTGGCCGTTAATTCTCACAGGGCGAGCGGGAAACGCGGTCGACAGGCGGGCGAGAGGGGGCAGCGTAGGAGAGGAGGGAGAAGGGGAGGGGACGCGCATGCGCTCGAGCTCATCGCGGCGTTGCGCAGGAGAGAATTTCGGCATGTGTAGCCCGCGTTTCAGAGGAAGAGTGGTATGGGAGAGGGGAAGGGGAGAGGGAACGGGGAGAAGGAAAGGGGGAGGGGGAGGGGTATGGGAGAGGGAAAGTGGAGAGGGAAAGTGGGGAGGAGAGGGGGAGAGGGTGAGTGGAGAGGAGGTGTGTGGAGTAAGGGTGGTCACGCCGCACACCACCACCACCACCACCACCACCACCGGATTGAGCTCCGCCTTAAGATACTTCGCATCTAAAAGGGAGGAGGAAAGTACACTTCACCGGGAAGTTCGAATTAGGGGGCACTCGCAAAGTACATGATGCCAATTGACAGAGCATCACGTAGAAATGAGAAGCAAATGATATTTTATCGCCCTCTCAACTTACGCGCATTTGCTGGCCACCTCGCGGTGAGATCAAGAGGTCATGTAACGACGTTCCTGTGGACGTTTTATGGAGTCTGTTGCTAACGGACATTGTGAAACAGCTGCTGGTGCTAAGTTGCGTTTTATACGTTGACAGCTTAGACTGCTCTTTATTCATTTTCTCCATGAAGAAAGGGAAATGACATCTGATGCGCGAAACAAAGTTGCCGCGAACGACCAACAGTGACCGAACAATGTTTCCAGGGTCAACGTTTCGACAACTAAGAACAAACACATGTATCCGCGAGGTTCATGCGCAACTTACAAACAAACTCATCGCCTTTTATAACAATACTGACAAGGACAACTCCCTTTGCTGTCGAAACGTTGCTTCTCTAGAGACACATCTTGTTCCGCCGCTTACTAATCGAGTCCAGATTCATGTGAGCCTGTCTTGTTTACATAACACACGTAGACGACACGTTGCGAGCGTAAAGCAAGAATTCACTAAATAAGTGAGCGCCAAGCTATCAGACCCTCACCCGAAGAGTTAGCGCTGCCTAATAGAACGGGCTCAAGAGATGGCCATGGTCCGCAGCTACACATGGAATAAGGAGGCCGCGCCAACCTAGGACGCACACTGCTCATCCTCAGAATAAAATTTTATTCTCCTCCTCCACGAGCAAAGTACAGAAAAATACACAGAATAATAAGTCGGTGGCACGTTACACTTTACTCCAGGTTATACATAACGCGTGTTTTGACTACATTTTGAGAAGAACAGCGCGGAATTTTAATCAAGGACAACATCAGAGTCCTTCAATGCTTTGACAACACGAAGAGGAAAAACACAAGAGAGCGCTGCAGTTGACAGTACGCGCAGTAAACGTTGACAGTAAACGACGCGACGACATGGTTCAGAATGGAACGCGTAGCTAATGCAGGCAAATAATTTAAAGCGAAGTCACAGGTTGAGTGAAGTCTAGAGTGACGCACTGCGGACTGAGCGCCCCTCTGGGCATAAGTGGTCGGACGCTCAGTGGAAGAATAGCGCAGATCCTACCTGACATGTCAACACAGCAGAGATCAGACTCTTCTGTTTCAATTAGTAGGCCTAATAAGCAATCTATCGAAACAAATGTGCAGTTGCAACGCACACCTTAGGATCTATGAAAACCGAAGCTTCAGTAAACCGGGTAATTACACACTACGAAACGAACAGCGATGCACACAACTGTGTCGCAAAGACACGTTCGCTTTAGAGAGAAACTAACACATGCAGTTTGCCACGTGTGTCGAATGAGTTCTCCCCAACCTAGCTGAGACTTTTTTTTTTCAAGCTCCAACATAATTATGCGACCCTAACGAGCATCACGGACACGTTCGGCCAAACGCGGGGAGTCTGCACATGCAGGCATCAGCCACGCGGCAAAATTTGCATCTTGCCTGCGGGTATATACGGGAGTGCGCGTTCCGAGGCCGTGCTCACGCATGCATGCGCGACCACGTGCGGCGGCCTACCATATGCCGAGACCCCTCCACCAATCCGACTACACCCGACCCCAGCTCACACATATACATGTTTAGCCGGAGGGGAGAGTCACGATGCGCGCAGCGACGCGGCTGGCGCCACGCGGACTCCTGAATCATACACGGGCCGCTCAATGACCGCCGCCGCCGCCTTCCTTTCACCCCCAGGAGCAGAGAGCAAGGCCTCACGGGAAGGCATAGAACAACACTAACAAAATGACACGTGCACAGTGAAGCGGAATGAGCAACCAGTCGGCAATGAACCGCGTGCCCTCTGCGATGCGAAACGAGTTCCGAATGCGAGGTACATGCTTATCCCAAACGAATACGGACGGCTTAGCCAGAGGAGGCATCCGCAGAAGCGCATGGTCTGTGCGATGACCGTAAAGAGCTGAAGTCATTCTCGAACGCGCAACGCCTAGTTTCGTGTTGACGGTTACTTCGACTGCGTGTACACGTTGTAGGCGAAAGTTGCGACAGCGCACGCGCACGCCTGGAGCATATTAATATAACGCATCGGAGTCGCAACCAACGCGAGACCATCGCCATCGTCCATCGCAGCACGCGCGTCATGAAGCTCGGTCGGCACAGCCAGACCAGTAAGAGAGTCCCCAAAAATAGGCTACACACACGGGCACACCCTTCGCGGCACACACGAAAAGACATGAACGATGGCGCGTATTGGACGCGCAAGCGAAGTCGTTCCTCGCAGAACAGAGCAACAACGACCAACCGAACTACCGAACCGAACTGCTATGCCGAGGCAAAAAATAAAATATTGTACACGCAAGAAAAATATTTATAAAGGTATAGATGCGCAAATAGAAGTTTTAGGAATGAGTCCGTTTTCGTTCGAGGGAACATGACCGTCGGTCAACTGCCTTTGTGAACCCATGGTTGCATGCGATTCGCTCCCACGAATGTTTCCATAAACAGGCGAGCCGCTCCTCGTCCCCACAAAACGGCGTTATTTCGTATACGATCACAAAAGCTGGCCGTAAACGCACGAGGATTCTCACCAGCGGAGTCATTGCGCTTGCAGCAGCTGCCGCGCATATAACACCACAGGTGTACATTTCCGTGGTATAGATACATACGTAACGACAGTCACGAGCTCGGAACCTCAGATGCTGTGGGAAACATGACACGGAAAGCTATACCTACTGACCACTTAAACAGGCGGATAAGCCGTGAGCAAAACTGCACGTATGTACGGGGCTGCTGTATACAGAGGTTTGCACTATCACTCGCACAGCAAGAGCGGTACGTCCGCGAGGAACACTAATGGAGCCAACGTGACCAGAGTGCTACCGACACGGCCAGCGCGCCTGCGAGCCGCCTTCCCGCGCCTTCACACTAGATTTCGTTACTATGATGGACGGCGTTCGGATGTGCCATAATAGCGGGGCAGCTGGCGGGAGTAGGTTATAATGGGTATAAGTGTACGTGCGGGAAGAAAGCATGGCATTGATACATACTGCTGAGCGTCACGATACGCGATAAAGGGAAAGGCACGGCCAGTCCCGTCCCAAGAAGTCAGCATGAAGGCTCGAAATTTCGTAGTTGCTCGTTTAATTATAGTTACACGCACACGATTTGTACGATTTCACCGCGAGAGCTCGGTGAAACAGACGTCGAGATGGTGCGAAGTTTAGAAACTGATAACTAAAGTTAGCTTACGATCGTATGATCTACGTAGAGCAAATATTTTGGGTTAGGCGCCATGCTTGCGGCAGTCCAGGTTATTTTTGAAATATATATGCCAAGCTTCTTCGGTAAACGCAATTCGCTTGCGCACACTACTCGCAAAAAGATAGGAAATTGCGATTTCGTAAAGTCCTGGGTAACGTAATACGTATGAAACAACACGTATACGTAACGGCATAGCGCTTAGGAAAAAAACAACATCAGTCCGGTTTGAAAGGACGTAACTTTTTTTCAATCCTATAAGCTCACTCTATTTCATTTCCACGCACGGTGCGCCTAATTTCAATTAGCGTACGCTCATCACGTGACGAAAGCATGTGCTCGCGTCATGTATATGTATAGCCCAATACACGCACAAACTGTACATAGCTGATCCATCACGCTGGATGCGGGTATCACGGGCACACGCACGTGAGTTCTACGACGCAAGGCACACGCTGTAGATGAATCTAAGAATTACCTATAACGCGAATGCATCATCAAGTTAGCATGTCGCGGGCTAGTGTGGTTATCCAGTCTTTGGGTAGCTAGAGCCTTGCGTATTTTACGGAAAAAACAAGGTGAACAAATCATCGCCGTTCAAGTACTGATGAGAGTTCGTGATGATGTAATGATTACATAAAAACACCATTCCTTCTCAAGCTTCGTCGGACCTAATCGCTCAGTTGTGGACTATGAACAACAAGAGAGCGACAATAAACAATTATTCACAGAGTGGCTGGTTACTAAAGTTGGGTGGGGACAAGAAAAGAAAAGAAAAGAAAGCAAAAGAACAGAGTAAGAAAGGAAAAGAAAGAATAAATCAATATTTACATTATGCCGGCCTATCCATTACTTATAATATTCACATTCTGGCGGCCTGTCCGTCACTAGCGTACTTCTTTGGAAAGATTAGTTAAATAAGGTCACCAACTTAACAATACACTCCAGACAAACGGAGCTTCCTATATGCCAGCCTACGCATGTTGATGGGATAGCTGGCTCTAACGTAGCCATATCTTCCAATTGTAGCGAAGCGTTCGCAGTCGGTAATGGGTCGTCCTCTCGAGCGCCTTCTAGTGGGTCGCCTCTTCTCTGAGAGCACGCTCCTCGCGCAGAGAGTCGGCCCCGCTTTTGACTGTCGCCGTCACCGAATGCCCGCTAATAAACGTCTTGACAATTTGGTGGAGGTGCTGTGCCCTTTCAACAACTACGGTCCGCATTCGATGCCCTTGGAGCTTCGATCCCGTACCGTGCCTGCTACCATGACTCAAGACGCCGCCCAGCAAACGCTTCCTCTTGCACCGACGCCATGTCCAGGTGTCCCCCGCATCCGCGACCCTCCTGTCTTCACCGGCGCGGATGGCACCGACGTCGAGGACTGGCTCGCGATCTACGAGCGTGTGAGCGTCCCCAATAAATGGGACGAGGCAGGCAAACTGAGCAACCTCGTTTTCTACCTCGCGGGTGTTGCCGGCCTATGGTACAACAACCACGCATCCGATTTTGCTACGTGGTCGGCTTCGTGGAAGTCGTGGAAGCCATTCTTGTTGTTCACCGCAAAACTACTGCTTACCACCCGCAGACGAATGGCCTCACCGAACGCTTTAACCGCACGCTCGGCGACATGCTCTCGATGTACGTCGCCGCCGACCACACAAATTGGGATGCCATTCTGCCCTTTGTCACGTACGCCTACAATACCGCCTCTCAGAGCACTACTGGTTTCTCACCATTTTTCTTGTTGTACGGCAGGCACCCGTCGCACACAATCGACACCATCCTTCCCTACAAGCCAGATCAATCTGAATGTGCGCCTATTTCGGACACAGCCAGGCTTGCTGAAGAATGTCGCGAGCTTGCGAAGACCTTTACAACGCACGAACAAGAGCGGCAGAAGAGCATTCGCGGTGACACCAACACTTCTGAGTCCACGTTCCTCCCTGGAGCGCTCGTGTGGCTCTCGGTCCCGACCACTGCAACTGGCCTCTCTTCCAAACTACTGCCCAAATACGAAGGCCCTTACCGTGTCGTGGAACGCACATCCCCGGTCAACTACCTGATCGAACCCATCGAACCATCTTCGGACATGCGCCGTCGAGGGCGCGACATTGTCAACGTGGAGCGCCTGAAGCCCTACCATGACCCGCTCATAGTGACAAGCTGCTAGGTCGCCAGGCGGCTCCCTTTTCGTACCCGGGGTAATTGTAGCGAAGCGTTCGCAGTCGGTAATGGGTCGTCCTCTCGAGCGCCTTCTAGTGGGTCGCCTCTTCTCTGAGAGCACGCTCCTCGCGCAGAGAGTCGGCCCCGCTTTTGACTGTCGCCGTCACCGAGTGCCCGCTAATAAACGTCTTGACACAATGTTTTTTAAAGACGATAGTCTTTCTTGGGGAACTTAAACGCAGAAATTTTGGTCTGTCTTTCTGTCTGTCTGTCTGTCTTTCTGTTTGTCGGCACGTCCCTCGATTCAGCCACTCGGCCAAAGTTGAACCACTTGCCCAAGGGCCAGCCGTCTCGAACTGGTGCGGCTGTTCATACTTGTGAACGTTGTCGATCAAAAAGTAAATATCATGCATATCTGAGGTGCGACATCACTAGGTAAATATTAGCTGGCGTGTTCCTTTAATAGAAAATGCATACATACGTAATTTTAAGGACCCTAGTTTCTTAAGCTGCGCTCAAAATGCATAAGAATGGAAGCTTGAGCGAGTTGGTATGCGTTCATCTTTGTTGAAACAGCGCTCACTAGACGACGACGAAGTAAAAGAATGCACAGGACAGGCAGCGCAGCTGTGCCTTCTTTTACTTCGTCGTCGTCTAGTGAGCGCTGTTTCAACAAAGCTGAAAATGCGACTGCGCTGAAATTTGCCTTCCTCCGTGCCCTTCGCACGAGCTCATTGTTGTGTTTCGGTTTCGGTTCTGTATTGCACTGTACGAATGCCATGGGTTGGTGTTGAAAAACTTTAGTTTTGAGAAGGCCAAGAAGGTGAAAAAAAATATTTAAAAAATGAAAAAGCAGCGTTGTGGGCGGCCTTCAGGCTGCCGGTTGTGGGCGCCGCTCTGGCGTTCCTGTTTTACCCAGGCGACGTGTAAATAAAATAGTGTGTGGAGAGTACTCGTTGAGTGCGGACGTTTCTCTGCTTCAGCGCTTCGCGCCAAACCGCGTTTTCGGGCTGGCTGGCGTCCCCGCCGGTCGCGTTGGTCACCGCCGGTCTTCGCCTGCTGCTGCGCCGGGACTACCAGCACGCAACGCAGCACTCATGTTTCCCGACGTATTGCCAGATGGCGTCCATATCTCACACAGCGCCACTTCTATCGTCTTTACACGACATTTGCAGCGAAGCACGCAGATACGCGGCCAATTTTTTTTATATATACAAATAAAAAAAAGAAACCTTTCAAATATTCGAGCGATGTATGCGGTCAAACCTGCATACAACTTCCCCGGAGTGAACCTCATGTAAATGCACTTCACACAGATGGTTCCTCCGCCCTTTCTTTACTGGATACGTATCCGTCTTCCTTCGCGCGCTATTTGCATAACACAGCGGCACGGAAGAGGATACCGAAAGCCCCGCCAAGTCGATGAATCGATGTAACTGCGAGCGCCAGACAAGAAGAACCGCCGGCGGCATGGCCCACTTCGACAAAGCGCGCGCCTATAGCGGTGCACGCGACAGCCGCACAACACGCGCGCACACACCCGCACACACACACACACACACACACACACACACACACACACACACACACACACACACACACACACACACACACACACACACACACACACACACACACACACACACACACACACACACGCACGCACGCACGCACGCACGCACGCAACACACACACACACACCCGCACACACACACACACACACACACACCCGCGCGCACACACACACACACCCGCGCACACACACACACACACACACACACACACACACACACACACACCCGCGCGCACACACACACACACCCGCGCGCACGCGCACAAACACACACACACACACACACACACACACACACACACACACACGCACGCACGCACGCACGCACGCACGCACAGCACAACACTACCGCCAGCTCTTGTGGACAAAAAGCGACACGAAGAGGAGCAGAGGACAAAACGAATCGGTCTCTCGACGAGGTGCGCACTTCATTATGAATCAGTTCCCTCGCGCTAGGCCAATCAATGCGGGTCGGATGTCGGACCGACAAAGGCCTGCCACTACTGCGGAGCTGCACACTGTTCGGTCTAAACAGCCCCTGCGCCCCCATCGCGGGGCCCGCAGGACGTGAAAAACGCATTTGCGCTCCAATTCTAAAAAGCCGCACCGCAACATCCTTCCTCTTCGGCAGCTGTCTGTATCGCCGCTATTCGTATCATTCTCTACCGAAACCGCGGCGCACAAGCCTTTCGGAGCGAATTTCCTTTTTGCGGGTAATGTTATTCGATTGTCCATCGACTATGCCTCTGTCCAGAATCGCTGCTTCGTCGACGGACATGTTTCGCGATATTTACTATATCGCTCTCTTTCTTTCTCGTTATCATTGGTGCGAGCTCGGAACAGACGGAGTGAGGTTGCTTAGGCTGTCGTTGCTACAACGCCTCTGACAGGCGAAACATGCCGCGCGAATCATATTCTTAGGCAATACGAAAAAAAAAAACAAAAAAAAAAACAGAGCAACGGACCAACGTCAGTACTTGGTAAACTTGACCGTGGTACTGATGAGGCTCCAAGATGTAACGTGAACTAAAGTCAGAACTTACAAAGTTGCTTCTTTCCTTCTTTCACTGCTGACGGACGCGTCACTATACATACATATATGTATATGAACAAATACAGAAAGGCATGCGCCGTCGATATGGCTGAGCAAAAACGACATTTGCTTCAGTCCAGTGCATAGAAATTAGCGCAAAAAGAAATTATTGCATTTACAATTTCAACATGCTGTTACAGATACAATGCTTCGATTAAGAAAACGTAATCAAACATTGGTCTATTTGACTATAAGAAGACAAAAAGCCGGCAAATCCCACGCATTGTGGGAATCGATGTAATGCGAAGCAGCCAGCAAAGAGCTGCATACATCGTCTTGTATGTAATTCAGGAAAATGCGTGTCATGGTTTTCATGTTAACTCCTATTATTTATGTTCGTCACACAGTAACGTCGCGCAATACCAACTTCGGGGTCGATCAAGCTAGAGAAACGGCCGCCAGCGCACAATGAGCGTGGTACGTAAGCCATGCTGTACATGACATGTGTGTCATGACTTTCATGTTAACTCGTGTTATTTATGTTCGTTACACAGTCACGTCACAAGATACCAATTTTGGTGTACATCAAGCTAGCGAAACGGCCGCCAGCGCTTCATGAGCGTGGCAAGTAAGTCATGCTGTACATGACATGCGTGTCATGATTTTCATGTTAACTCGTGTTATTTATGTTCGTTACACAGTCACGTCGCAAGATACCAATTTTGGTGTATATAAATCTAGCGAAACGGCCGCCAGCGCCCCATGAGCGTGGCACGTAAGTCATGCTGTACATGACATGCGTGTCATGATTTTCATGTTAACTCGTGTTATTTATGTTCCTTACACAGTCACGTCACAAGATACCTATTTTGGTGCACATCAAGCTAGCGAAACGGCCGCCAGCGCCCCATGAGCGTGGCACGTAAGTCATGCTGTACATGACATGTGTGTCATGACTTTCATGTTAACTCGTGTTATTTATGTTCGTTACACAGTCACGTCACAAGATACCAATTTTGGTGTACATCAAGCTAGCGAAACGGCCGCCAGCGCCCCATGAGCGTGGCACGTAAGTCATGCTGTACATGACATGCGTGTCATGATTTTCATGTTAACTCATGTTATTTATGTTCGTTACACAGTCACGTCACAAGATACCGATTTTGGTGTATATAAATCTAGCGAAACGGTCGCCAGCGCCCCATGAGCGTGGCACGTAAGTCATGCTGTACATGACATGCGTGTCATGATTTTCATGTTAACTCGTGTTATTTATGTTCCTTACACAGTCACGTCACAAGATACCAATTTTGGTGTATATAAATCTAGCGAAACGGCCGCCAGCGCCCCGTGAGCGTGGCACGTAAGTCATGCTGTACATGACATGCGTGTCATGATTTTCATGTTAACTCGTGTTATTTATGTTCCTTACACAGTCACGTCACAAGATACCTATTTTGGTGTACATCAAGCTAGCGAAACGGCCGCCAGCGCCCCATGAGCGTGGCACGTAAGTCATGCTGTACATGACATGCGTGTCATGATTTTCATGTTAACTCGTGTTATTTTTGTTCGTTACACAGTCACGTCGCAAGATACCAATTTTGGTGTATATCAATCTAGCAAAACGGCCGCCAGCGCACCATGCGCGTAGCATGTAAATCATGCTGTACATAACATGCGTGTCATGATTTTCATGTTATGACTTGTCATTTATGTTCGTCATACAGTCATGTTACGCCATACCAATTTCGGTGCACATTCGATTAACCAAGCGACCAGGAGAGCACAAAGTCGTAGGCGGCTAGATAGATAGATAGATAGATAGATAGATAGATAGATAGATAGATAGATAGATAGATAGATAGACAGACAGACAGACAGACAGACAGACAGACAGACAGACAGACAGACAGACAGATAGATAGATAGATAGATAGATAGATAGATAGATAGATAGATAGATAGATAGATAGATAGATAGATAGATAGATAGATAGATAGATAGATAGATAGACAGACAGATAGATAGATAGATAGATAGATAGATAGATAGATAGATAGATAGATAGATAGATAGATAGATACGCTCAAAGTCGCAGAAGTTCGCTAAGAAATGCTTCGCATTTAAAAACAGAGTGAAAGAGTGGGGATAAGTATTAAAAAAAATTACACCATCTCCCGCTAAAGGGGACCATGCGGCGATGCGAAGCCAGAGCACTTGCACGATCGCGTTTCGTTGGCGTTCGTTGGGCATGCTACCGACCTCGCGTCGTGGAACGCGAAGAGGGACGCTACGCGCGTCGTATCTTCCATCTAGCGCGGCCGTTAATTCTCACAGGGCGAGCGGGGAACGCGGTCGACAGGCGGGCGAGAGGGGGCAGCGTAGGAGAGGAGGGAGAAGGGGAGGGGACGCGCATGCGCTCGAGCTCATCGCGGCGTTGCGCAGGAGAGAATTTCGGCATGTCTAGCCCGCGTTTCAGTGAAAGAGCGGAAAGGGGGAGGGGAGGGGGGTATGGGAGAGAGGGAGGGGAGAGGGAAAGTGGAGAGAGGAAGGGGAGGGGAAGTGGAGAGGGGAGGGGAGAGGGAAAGTGGAGAGGAAAGGGAGGAGAGAGGGGAAGGGGAGAGGGAAAGTGGCAAGGGAAAGTGGAAAGGGAAAGTGGAAAGGGGAAGGGGAGAGGGGAAGGGGAGAGTGTGAGTGGAGAGGAGGCGTGTGGAGAGGGTATGCGCATGCGCAGTAAGGGTGGTCACGCCGCACACCACCACCACCACCACCACCACCACCACCGGATTGAGCTCCGCCTTAAGATACTTCGCATCTAAAACTGTAGATTGCGCATACAATTTGGAGGTGGCATATATGAGCATGAGAGCGCGTATCACAGATGGGCACATGTCGGCATCTATAAGAGCCAGTCTCGCAACCCCGCGCGCTGCACGAAACCAACTAAAGCCCCAAAGAAAGTTCCGCTAAGGAACCTCTCACGGGGTGAAACAGCTTGCATGCACTCGCGCAAACGCGGTATACAGCTTCAGGTTGTAAGCGAGCTAGTAATTACGTTAAATAAAAGGCGACGTAAACATCGGCAAGGAGTACGCGTGCACACGAGCGCTCGTCTCCAAACTCGCGTCGAACGATGCCAAACACGCGGGAAGCGTTATAGCTCAGCACGCGCTGGACGTAATCACACGCACGAGCGTGCGTGCATTCGTGCAACGCAGGAGCACGATAACGACATCGCGCGGCACACGACCGACTTCCTGCCCACACGCGGGGCTGGACGCTCGCGCACGCACAACGCTTTCGTATACGCGTTGACAGCTAAAGGCAGCGCGATAAGCGGGATCGACCGGCGTAAGTTGTACGCGAACGTGTCATCGCCACATTAAGTCGACGGAGTGGCCGCAAGAGGGTCACATCACCAAAGCGACAGGGGCTATTTGAAGGCACACACGCGATAGTGTTCGCGTGTTTAGCGGGCTTCATTACGAGCTTGTCGTCGTGCTGCTGTCCCGGAAGCTTCACTGTCCGACACGCTCCGCTTCCCGTCGGTCAACAAAGAGCCGAGACATAACACCGGATACCGACCGGTTTCTTACGCACGCTATACATTCATATCGCAGCTAGATATCTACCCAACAGTAAAAGTTCGCGAGACGCGAAACGTTTGAATGAATGAACTTTATTGAAGACTGGTCCGGCAGTTTTCCCGGCAGGCGAGGCGGGAAATACGTTTGAGAATGCTATATTGTCGCTCTGTCTGGGAACGTAACCTCCAACTAAATGTTCCAGCCTGTACTTGATATTGCAACCTATACAGTCCAAAACTAAAGTAGAAGCAATAAGCATTATTAGAGCAGAAATTCGCATTTGTTCTGGAGCCAACGTCCCCTAAACTTTTGCTGTTTTGTGTACCTAGACGGACTAGGAACTTGCAAAGTTTATTTCGAAGTCACTACAATAGAACGTCTAGAAATCCTTCACAACCTCGCTTGCTGGCAACGGAACACGCTGTTACGGCACTATGGAGCGCCTTTACGTGGGCAAAAAGAAGGGCAGCCCTCCAGGCTGGCTGGCGCTGTACGATGGCGTTGGTGTCTCTCAACTTTGGCATCTGCGATGGCATTGGCGCGTGCTTACATGAAAGAAGGCCGAAAGTCATCCCGACAAAGGTGACGATGAACGAATTCTCGCGCAAGCTATCAGCTAGAGTGGGTAGCATCTAATTCAGTTTGTAAATACGCATTGTAAATATAATCATCTGTGTAAATATGGCCCGTCATTCACGCACCAATACATTACCGCGAGTGGAGAGAACAAATTCGAAGAGCTCCGGTGCGATGAAATAAGACTTTTATCGATACACGATGGCATGCGTGCGAGAATTGAGGACTGCACTTTCAGTAGCTGGGTCGAATTTCCCTATCTGCTTGCTGCTTGTGCAAAGCGAGTCTCTTTTAAGCGCTCTTCGAACGGAGTACAAATATGCTAGCGCGTTTCTATTTTCTGTTTCTGTAAGATATTTTAAATGCATGCGCGTTCACCGAGCAAACGCAGCGGATACGGTGGCGACACTTCGTATTATTGCATTGTTTAAAGGAGCAAATATCGACAAAACAACCGCTATTGTCCCAGCCAGAGAAAACAAACAGCAAGAGACCCGCTCGTCGGATCCGAGGCCGACCCCACTTTCAGATTTGTATGAAGATGCATCCATTATTTACAGATATAACACCTGCTTTCCATTTGGTGAGGAAGACCCACACGGAATTCTTTGTAACAGCACTGTACCAGTCTAAGTTCCATCACGTACGGGACGCATGGTGTCAGTGAAGCGGGAGCGAAGTTCCTACGGTACAGCCAGTGCTTACCTGCAAAAGATAAAGGAAAGAACACATATTCAAGGGCAAAAAGAATAAACGCTTTCGCCATGTTTATGCACAACGACATGCAACAACAACAAAAAATTGTGGTCTCAAATAGACTTTACAGGTTCAAAGTAGCGTCTGTATCCTAATAGCAAGCAGTTGACAGGTTATGAAATTTCCACGAAGTATTGCACATCGTTCTGTCCGAGCATAGCAAAGTGTTAATTATTATTACCAGTGAAATGCTTCCGTACAGCCATTGAACATGCTAGAAAAGCCATGCATGCGTACTCCACTGCAGAGATTTTAACAAGGCGACGCAATTGGCTTGCGTTCTGCGTATGCACGGTAGCCGTTGCGGAGGTAACGCCCTTTTTGTTTTCTTTAAATGCGCCTTGCGCTCACTGATCTAAAACTATCCAATAACGACTTTTCGAGACAGGAGGCCGGAAGTTAGAACTCTACTGGGAGTTGAGTGTAGCAGTCGGCTGAGTGCACCGTAGTGTCGTCTATGCTCAATCTTTGTGAGTACTTTGAATTAGCGAAGGCATATTGCATCGCTTCTTTATCGCCCACTAATTATCCCCTACAGGTGTCTGCATTGATCGTTGAGGAAAACAAACGTTGCCGTTATCGCACAGACGGTACGTGTGCTTGTTTTCTATCACTCAAGTGGCACTAATATAAATGAAAGAGAGTCCCACGCTTCGCTCGCGTCGTGTTATCTTCATTATCGCGCGTTCTCCGTAGAAAAAAAAGTGATAAGCATGACACTCCCCAGTACTACGCAGACAGCGTGCGCGCGTCAGGGCTCGCGCCTTCTGCAGCTGTCCGGACTCATCCCCACCGCAGAGGGAAACCAACAGCACAGAGACACCAAATAGGGGGCACCAAAAAGGGCAAGAATGCACTTTTCTGTTCCAGGCCACACGCGTCCGTCCAAAAATAGGGTTTTCCCACCAAAACAAACCGATTTTCCTCCTCAACAACTTCACACTCCTGCGTGTCCAAAACCTCGCCTCCTTACTAAAGAGGAGGCTCGTACTGTTTTTGCACACACACACCCAACGCCACACAGGCGCCTCCTTGCACTTGCGCCGCCGATTCCTCGGCGAACAAGCGCGCCCGCCACATCAGTCGAGGCTTATCAAGCGCGTCGCTCTGTGGGGATCAACGAACCGGGCGCAGCACGAACGCTCCGTATACAAACATGAAGCGACCGCAGACTCGCTCTCCTTACAGGTATACAGTTCAGCTCAGAAAGAGGAGACTAACAACAAACACTCAAGAAGGGGGGCGACAGGCGTGCGAGGTTTAGACTCCTGTCAGTCTCCGGACAGGAAACGGGACAGTATATATAAACGCGAGGCCCTAAACACCGCGTCTTTCCTCTTTTTCAGGCATCCGGAACGCACCACTGCCTAGATAAGACGGCGGGCGCCGAAACGTGGCGCCCTCCCCCGCCCTGTTTGAGAGCGCTATCTCAAAACGGAACGAAAAGACTGACGCGCGAGATCCCGCCAAAGCGTCAGAAAAGGTGTCAGAGTGAAGGAGACGCGCGAAGGTGAGGGATTCCTGTTTCGAGAAATTTCTTCGGCACCGTTCCATTTTCACGTTCTTATTCAATTTCCTCCCTCGCTCCTGAGAGAAGTGCTCATTCGACTGCTTGAATTAGGAACCGTCACGTCCATATAGGTAAGAAAATGGCAAAACGTCCCTGCGGGCACACTCGGCGTTTCTCCCGCGAAATTCTCGGCGACACGGGCGCTTTCAGGGAGGCCCGAATCCATCTTTGAGTCGGCTGTGCGTGAGGCTTAATGAAGAGAAGGAAGAAGAGCCGCGGCTGGCTCCGAATAGAGCGCTTCCAGTGCTTTGGGCGCGGAGCCCCAATGAAGAGGATGAGGGTGTGCGCGTACACACAGACGCACGTGCGCACACGTCACTTCACGGCTGTTATGCGAGGAGGAACAAAGGAAGACCGGGACACACGGAGAGCCAATTAGACCATCCCCTCTGGGAGGGAAACCGGTGCCACGACTGGGTGCCAAGCAATGCACCGCAGGCACTCGCAAAAAAGAAACACGAAAAGTTCCCCTTGTTCACTGCGCCTTCGCGAAACTATAGGGGCCAGCAACGTAAAGAAAGGAATCTCTGCTCTTCATGAAAGGAAGAGAGCCCATACGTGGCAGGCTGGGAAAGAAAAAGGCACTAACGTTAAATAAAGCGAGAGGAGACACCGTAGTGTGCTTATTAAGAGCCTTAAGGACGGCGCCGGGGAAGGTGGCGATAAAGCAAACTTGGAAGCGAGAAGAGAAGGCAGGTGCTGACCGAGGAACCGAAGGACGACGAAGAGAAGGAGCAGCAGCCTCACTCACTCAGACTCACTGTCACTGTCGCTCACTAACACTCACTGACGCTCACTCACTGTCACTCACTCACTGCCACTTACACTCACTCACTCACTCACTCACTCACTCACTCACTCACTCACTCACTCACTCACTCACTCACTCACTCACTCACTCACTCACTCACTCACTCACTCACTCACTCACTCACTCACTCACTCACTCACTCACTCACTCACTCACTCCACTCACTCACTCACTCACTCACTCACTCACTCACTCACTCACTCACTCACTCACTCACTCACTCACCCTCACTCACTCACTCACTCACTGGAACTCGCTCCCTCTTACTCACTTTCACTCACTCACTCACTCACTCACTCACTCACTCACTCACTAACTCACTCACTGAAAAGGAAAAGGAGGGAGAGAGAAAGGGTAGTATGAACACGTGATGAGAATGTGAAATTGATCAAATAAGGACATCAACGCAAATAGAGTTAAGAGTAACGACAAAAAATTCAGTCAGGGAGAGCCTTCGTTACTCTTGCCGAAAATGACACCCTATTTAGGCTAGGCTACCAGAGGCCTCGTCCAGACTGATCACCGGGCGTCAACGCATAGTTCGTTCGTGGCTCCGAGGTGTGGGCGGTAAGGCAGCGAAATAATAAAGCCAGGCTCAAAAAGTTGGAGAGACAAGTCGGCGTCAATGGCCGCTTGCCGTCGGAACTGATTGTATGAAGAGGACGGAAATTAGTCCCGGAGATCGACAAAAACTACCTTCTCTATAGGAACAAGACCGCAGGGCAGCGGCAAAGCGGGGAAGGCAGAGGAGGAGATCACGTGAGGAAGGTTTTCGTCGATTCCCAATCGAAACCAATCTTGAAGTCTCCTCGGTTCCCTCGACGCTTCTCGCGAAGAGGTTACAGCCGCATGAAAGGAAACGGTTTTTCTTCCGAATTAAGCGACCTACTTTCAGGCGCTTTTCAATTTAAAAGAGGGAAAAAAATAGGAAAGATGAGGGAAGGGACCAAAGAAAGCAACGAGCTGGATTCGTGATTGAAGGGTACACGTCTAATAATTGGATGACAAACTGCAGGAACGATATAAATGGGCGACGAGTCGCGTAAAGGGTAACGGGAGTTCTTCGATCCTGTTTCGATTCGCACAAGCCTAAGTGGCCCGTAGTTCGAGTTCAGTGCCTTGTCGGGAGTTCATGCGGGAGTTTATTCGACCCGCGCAGCAGACGATGTGGCATCGGATTTATCGCAACGTCCATGTACTGTGCAAAAGGTAGTAATTTGGCTGTTTTCTACTCCTTCACTAAGAAAATTGCTAAGTAGAGCGAACACTTGAAAGTAAGCATCAAAGTACACAAGCATTTCTCGCTATATAAAAAAAAATGTAAGCACACAGGCGTGCACACCACGGCCGCGTGTAAACAAGCAAATGTCTGCGTTTGTAAAGCTAGCTTTTCTGCATAATGCCTATTACCGAGGGAAAGACCACCTTGGCGAAAATGCCAAGGGAGGAATGAGATACGCTTTGCCGTGTATACTTTGGAGCACACATGTCTCATAATCACGCCCTTATCTCAATGCCTTTGAATCAGTTCGTAAAGCGCTTTACAGAAATCAGGATGAGTGCCAGAAATTTATGCGTTATGCAGGCGAGAAAGTACTTTGGTAAACCTTTTGAATTAAGAAAAATAAAATTTATTGACCGTGGCGCAGTGGATAGCGTGCCCGGCATCTGTTGTTGCGGATCCTTCAAGTACCGGATGTACTGGCTGCAAGATATTGATTGGTATGAAGAACCACCATAGCCACTAAGAAGCATAAAAAATAAATATATTTGTCAGTTAACATCTCTATTCATCAGATGACACTCATATGCAAGCACTGAAGAGGAAAATGATACCAATTTACATTATCACGCGTCTTATTGCTAATCCGGCTCTGCTGATCCGGCAGGTCCACCTACATGTGTTCGTAAGTAAAGCCAACCCATGTGCTAGCAGTATATGTATTTCAGCACAACAAGCTCCTCGATAATGCAATCTCAGCACAGAATTATTCACGATTTTCTTTTTCTGCTTGCTCTACGCAGTCCCGTCTGCAGTTGACGTAGGCGTGGCGTCGGAACGACTGTAGAGAGAGAGAGAGAGAGAGAACTTATTTACAGAAAGGCAGAGAGGTCGGCCTGAGCTATATTTTGCTCTGCCCTGCTACTCTACACTGTGTAGGGGGGACAGGAGAGCGAAAGTGTGATGAATGACGATGGTAAGGTAGGGAGATGAGAATATAGTTCGCGACGTGCATCCAGTCTAATGGCTTGTAAGAAGTCTAAGCTGCTGCCAAATGCGAATGGATCGCCATGCACGTCAGTGCACACAATAAAACAGTTGCCGCCTCTGTTGTCACGACATAAGGTCGTCCCACGCGTGAAAGTGGTAGTACACAAGCGTATAGAACAACTAAAGCAAATCATAGTACAGAGATGCTGCCTAATGTGACGGAATATACACTGAAGTCCCGGCAGACGCCACCGTACTGGCAATGAAGCTGACGAAAGAGCCAACAAGCGTGCTGCCCGTTCGGGCGAGGTTCCGCAACGTCAACGATCCGCAAAGGCGATCCATCGAGTGCAGCAGAACTCCACGTGCCACGGCGCCTACGGCTCCTCCCTCTCCCTTTGGCTCTAGCGAGGACAGAGTAGAGCGCAGTGTGGCCAATGTTTGCGACACGGCTTTATCCGACCACGGTTGACGTACTCCGGGCAACACTGGCGCGCACCTACTACGTGGCTGGTGAGAGACTGCAGTTCAGCGGGTCCGTGTCACGTTAACTGTCGGTATTTAATTCTACGGCCGCCACTGTACCGATCGAGGGAATGAAACTGTTACGTCACGCGCCCGGCAATAAAAAATAGACCCGAAAAACCGAAAATCAGCACAAGTTTCTTATTTTTAGTTTGGTTTTTCAATACTGCGGAACAAGCATAAAGAACGTGCGCGACACGCCAGCATACGAGCCATAACTGTTTTATTGCGATAGCAATTATATGGACTGTCTCGGCTGGATTTTGCCGTCGCCGTCGCCGCCGTCATGTACCGTATATGTATAAGTATGTATATATATACAAAAGCCCCAAAGAAAAATAATTCAGAAAAGTGCTTCCGAAGCGCGGAATCGAACCAGGGACTAGAGGTGTGCACGGGCTCCGGGTAGCCCGAAAGCCCGAGCCCGACCCGGCCCACGGGCCGGGCTCGGGCGGGCCGACGTATATTCACCTCGGGCCCGGGCCGGGCTCGGGCTACTTGGAGTTTTATCGGGCCGGGCTCAGGCCCGGCGCAAAGCCCGACTCAAGCCCGAAATATAGAGAATGAGCGGAATGGTTTTCGAGCACGCATACAGCGCCTTTTCCGCGACCGCCCTTTACCGCTTTCCTTTCCATTCCCTACTTTAAACAAAAGGGGAGCAGGTAAAGCAATGCCCCTGGTGCACTCCGACAAACAGCGAAGTAACACCACCTGAGCTAGTGACGGCGCCACGCGACTGTTCGCGTTAGATATAAGGCCAAATCCCATATTAGTGAAAATGCACGCGACAGCGACGAGCGGCCTGACGTAGATCGCCTTCGTGCAAGCTGACGCTTGCATGGGCATACCCCATACACGTGACGGCTTTGGCGAGCGAACTACATTGTTGCCGGGATGAGGCCGTCTACTTGTAATTTGTAATCTGTGTAATAGAGACTGTTCGTCGTGTGTCGTTTGATCATATTTGATATGCTCAATAAAATGCCAAATTACCGGAAAACAATGTTCAGTTTTCGCAGCGAACCTTCAAAAAGCCGGGCCGGGCCGGGCCGGGCCCGGGATTGTGTTTTCGTAGGTCGGGCCGGGCCGGGCGGGCTCGCAGCCCTTTGCCGTCGGGCTCGGGCGGGCCTTCGACAAAGTCAGCGGGCCCGGGCCGGGCTCGGGCTCGGAAATACGGCCCGTGCACAGCTCTACCAGGGACCTCTTGCTCCGCAGCGAGTGGCGCTATCCACTACGCCACGAAACGCAGATCCTCCACGTAGCTAACGACGAGCGTTATATACACACCCTTTACCGCTGGACGGACTCACAAACGGCAGGCTATAATGAGCGTTTCTTCATTACCAGCGAGATGGCGCTAGGAGCGCGACGGGCGCATTTAAAAGTCGTCGGCGAGCTCGCTCGCTTGTTCTTATATTTGCGCAGGGAGAGAGAGAGAGAGTGATTCGTGAAAGAAATGAAAAGGGGCGCTATTTTCTGCCTCCCGTCGCGGGGGCACGGCTCAGCGCCCTTAGGAATGGGGAAGGGGAAGTAAAGATGATAGAAGAAAGGAAGATAGAAGAAGTGATCAGCGTGGCAAGTGTGTCTTGTCCACGAAGGCGGGAGCACGAAGCCAAAGGGCTCGTCTATAAGGTGGCGAGGTCCGCAGAAGCCGCAAACTCCAGGAAGGCTCGCAGGGCTTGCAGCTTTGAACGTGCAGGAAAGAGAAAGTCCTCCACCGTTGTGGCAGGGAGCCCGAGCAGGCGATAGCGGCGCACCATCAAGCGTCGTTCAGCGGCCAGGGCAGGGCAGGCGCAAATTATATGGTCCAAAGTTTCGTCGTCACCGCATCTGCGGCACGCCCTTGCCCTTCCGCTGTCTGCTCGCGCGGTTTTCTCGTGGTGAGGGGAAGAGGAATGTTTCGAGCTTTCACCGTGATGTCCGCGCTCATGTAACGGAGCGTACGAAAGTCACTCGAGCTCAAGGGACGCCGCTAAACGAACAAACAGAAGATGAGCGCGAACTATCAAGTGTCACAGCTCGACACTTGAAGCACGCTAGTTTCCTTCGCTGCTTCGGCCGCCTTTGCAACAGGAGCGCTGTTCAAACTGAGAGTATCCATTGGCGAGCCTCACTTCGTATAGCATTAATTTCTTGCTATCGCATTCATTGCTTCGCCCTTGCGGCGAAACTGTGACTTTTTTAAGGCTGCGACATTTTATGCATTTTCCACCAAAATTCTGTACCAGGGTATGTCCGATTTCTGACCAAATTCAATCATGGTAGTAACTCGCATGCTACCAGCACTGTGGGTAGCAATGCTTACCTACTGGCTGTAGATTTGGCTACATGATGGCTAATTTTGGCGAGTAATAGCAAACTTTGGCTAACTGTAGGCTGCTATGGGTAACGTTGGCTGCCCGCTGAGCAAAACTGTGCTCCTCAAGCTCAATCCAATGGTTAAGCCGTCTACCTTATTTGGGTTCTCAGTTGGTCAATCTGTAGAGGAACATAAGAAGACTACTCTGAACTCTCGCAGTGAGCAGCAATAGCTCCACTTAAAAGTGTTGCATCAAGGAAACATGGCGATAACAAAGCCGTAAAAGTCCGCTGTAGCATTTCCCGATAATATTTTACAGTAAAACAAAGCCGCGTTTACGTTCAGTCAGTGGTACAAAAGCTGTAAAGTCTGGTAAAAAGGCCAAATTTTTAAGTTGTTGTAATACAAGATCGCTTTACTGAGCACCTGGAAAATGGCGATATCAAATCGTGCAAATCTGAGTACGCACGTGGCAGACAGAATGCTCAGAAGAGGCGAGGCAGAGCGTCGTGTTTCGAGAAAGGAGACCTCCATGTACGATTCCCACGCCCACAGAAGCATATAACATTGCACGCCCCCAGCGGGGAGATTACCTCTCACCCATTGGTCACGTACAGGTGATGACACAAGGCTCGGCCAAAAAATGCACACGCGCGCGCGCGCGTGTGTGTGTATGTGTGTGTGTGTGCGCGCGCTGAGGAAAGACGAATAACGAAATCATCAGTTGCGCGCGCGCTGCCCCCACGCGGCCATTATGCGCACTTAACGACACTGCCGTCTCGCGATGCGGGCGGCTGAGCGTGTGTGCATTCCACACGAGCGCGAAGAAGTCGTGCCGTATATACTATACACTATAGGGGTGCTCGCCGAAAGGCTGCGATCGGCACCAGCGATACGGCCCGTCAGCGTAATGAGTGCGCTCGTGATATGGGAAATGCGCCCCGCGGGCATAAAAAACAAGGGAGGCCCACTTCCATTACGAGCTGCAGTGGGCACCCACGACTGCACCCACCGGCATACTCCTTCTTTCATGCCAAGACGGAAGAAACGTGCTGAACCGGAGTTGCGCAGTGAAGCGCGTTCCGCCGGGCTAATAGTTCGAACGGCCCCTTTCAATGCGGCGCCTAATCAGGTGCGGCGCTGCGGACCCCACAGCGCGCTACGTAGCCTAAGGCCAATCGAGAGTCTGTCCGGCAGCCACATGCATACTTACATAAGGACATTTTCCCCATTATGCTGACCAGCATGCGTTACAAACAGCACTCGGGGAGAGGTAATGTGAGAAGCGCGTAATTTATTCCCGCGATTTATGTGTCCGTGTATATTAGGCAGGATAAAAGACGAGTGTGAGAGGAAGAAATCGCAAGTGCACGTGACACAAGATAAGAAACGGAAAGAATTTGGAACAGTCGCTCTGCTCCATATAACCAGGACATTTCGTATGTGGTACACGCAGATATCAGTACAACATTTCGCGAAGCAAGATGATTCGCAGCATAGCTTTAATTCATACTCGGTCGATCCTCTCCTCGTTGTCTCTCCGTTTACGACTAGGTGTAACAATACGAGAGGAAATCACTAATTAATACAAACTGACAGTACGCCACTGTCAAGCAGTATACGAATGCCAAGCATAGGAATGCTAGCACCTGTATGGATAGCGGCACGGATACTCCATCCAGCACCAGCAGACCGTTGAAGTACAGGACACTTCACATATACTCATTCGCTGAACCCAAAGTTGAAGTTCCGTAAAGGGGAGGCTATTACAGCAGAATGTCTATAGCGACACTTGCGAGGGGCAGCACGCGGTTGTCAGGAAAGACCAGCCCAACCAAAATATCGGTCTGTAGTAACGAGTAATATATACGTTCCCACTCAGTAAAGTTGCCGATGATTAATGTGTCAACTTTCGCGAACAAACGCGGTCTTCACCGACAAAAGAGTTTTCGCCAACTGCTCAGAGTGAGACCTTTAATAAATTGCGTGATTCCTAGACAAGATGTTTAACGCTGTCTGCAAGTTTTCGACTCTAAAGTTTAAAGCACAACACTGCCAAGTAAACGTAGGGCTTCCACCTAAACGTAAGAGAACATCCCCTGACCTTTACATATTAGGGGAAAGTGTCCCGGCCATTTATAACGCACAAAGAAAACAAAGGAAGCGTCGACAGACCCGTTTCGGCGCGCAAATTATAAGCCTCATCCGAACAGCAGCTGGACATCCACGATGAATGTATGTTCTTGAATTCCACTAAATCAAACGGAAATCATTAAAAGATAAAGAAAACAAGCGATCGAAAGGCAGAGCGCAACCGCGTTCTAAGTCATTCCGAACGCGCAGAAAACACACAGTAGTTGCATGCTGGGACCATGTGTATACGGCGCTCAGAAGAGGCCACAGGGCAAGCAGTTCATTGCAAATGGCACAAACCACCCGCATGCCGGAGGAAGACAAATGAAAGCGGGTGTTGGCGGTGTGGCGAAAAAAATGACAAGCCATGCGAGTGGGGCGTATCGTATAAATAACGAAAAAAAAGCAATACCAAAAGATATGACGGCTCACGCCGCGAGGCTAGTCCGGGAGCCGAAGCACTGCGCGGAGGCCCCACTTTGCACCTCCGAGGCGCTCCCGTAATCATCGGTTGTCCGGCGAGGCGGACCGCTGTAACGAATGGCCCTCGCCCGAAGCGCACACGGGGCCGAGAGACGCAACGAAGCGGTTGGAGCCAGATGGACATTAGGCACGTTTGCAGAGAGGCGAGCACGACGCCGATTCACTGCGAGCTAACTCGAATCGTTTCCCACTGCCACACTGTGAGATAGCGTCCGTCTGTATATGCAACGTTCGAACGCGACGAACTCCGAGCATGCTGCACTGAGAAAGGTGCCGAAGATTCGGTGAGTGGATAAGTGTTCCCGCGCACGGCCCCTTCGGAAAGACACACAAATCGTCCCGATGTGGGCCGGTACAAAACGTGTGGTTGATTCGAAAAGGAAGCGTCGCTCACAAATCACGCCGTCACGCCTCTTTCCTCAGAGCTCGGCGCGACGTTCGGCTTCCACGAACGCGGCCTTGAAGGGTGCAGTCGGCTTACACACGGGTTATGTAATTCAGAACGGCTCGAGCGCACTGACAGAATGCACGCGAATTTACAGTATGATTTCGCGAAAGGCGGCTGGGAGATGCGGGAGGCCACATCGGGGGCTCCTCACTCTGAATGAACTTTCTTCGGCCCGCTTTCAAAGAAATATGGAAGAAAAAAAGAAAAGAAAAGAAGCTTACGACTAACTGTGGGAAAGATGCTAAAGGCTGCTTCCAGTTCACGGGATACATAAATCGAGAAGGTTCATCACTTCGTGTTTAGGTTGCTGCTGTTACACACAGAACGCTGGAAATACAGACGTATAACGTGTGCTAATATACATGTACCTATTTTCAGTTAATCTGGGACATGAACGTGAATTAGCCCACCGTAGTGACATTAAGTGAGCAATGTGAAGTGCTAGTAGTTAGCACGTACCTTCTACGGTAATATTTTGCGTTTAATTTGCGTTTTACGGTAACATTTTGCGTTTTACGGTAAGACATGGCGTTTAATGCTTCTTTGTTATTGCCCCAACTTGGGGAAGGCGTTGCAATATTTCACATGCGTCTAAATAACGTAATTTTTTCCTCATTTGTTTTTTCTCGCTCTATTCATCGTCGGCACTGTAGAGTAGTGCGGATCGCCTCAAGCCTCGTCACAGATATGGTCGCTTGAAGGCAACTTCATCGCGTGGTTCATGCGATGTTGAAAGACAGAACGCCATGTGAACGAATTTATCGGGGAATTAGACGAAGGGTGCAGGAAGCGAGGAACGAATGAATTTCGCAAAACACCGCACTGTGCACGTGTGAAAGAATCAAGCACCCTTATTCCCTTTTCTCCTTGTTTCTCTTTCATTCCCCGCTTCCTTCCCCCAAACAGCTTTTGACGTGCCCACCAATGACTGTGGGCTTCCCCTTCTCACTGCCTCCTCTTCCTACAGAGCAAAGTGCGCGTTATAATCTTTATATAAACACTGCATGGTGGACCGACCACATACATTCACCGTTGTGGGAGGTACAAGATGAAGCTCTCAGGAACTCGATGCGGCGTTCAGGTTCAGTGTGCAGGAGGCGCGCCCTACGGATAGCGGCGTGCGCTGCGGGAGTCCGAGGCGCGTCATCGTTGCGTGCTGCGCTTAGCGCGTCCTCTCGCTGGATACACACAACGAAGGGCCGTACACGCCAACCTGCCGCTGATGCAAACGGACGCCGAAGCGCGGGCAAGACGGTGCGAGGCTATTGAGGCCGTCCGTGCGGATGAGACGACCTTGTGGCATCTCCGATCCCCGCGAACGCGTCTCGGACACCGCGGGAAGCCGGCCTGATTTTTCACCCTCGAGCTACTAGTCTCGTCTCCTCCTCGGCGGCGTGAAAACTAAATCATCGTCTCCGTTCGTTCACGTGCAGGCGGGCAGGCACCTTGTCAACGGAGGCTCCCTGGGCGCCGCCATAATCTCCACTGGGCTGTTGTTAATATGCGTGAGCACCAAAAACGCACTGCCGAGTCTTTGACGTCAGCTTTTGTACTCCCGTGCAACAGTACAGAAATAAGATGATTCTTCTCTTCATTGACTATAGGTCTATAGAGAAGGGGCACTGTGTGGAATGTTCACTCGAACGTCTGTGGCAGATGTACCGCATTTCACACGCTTACGCTGGGCTTCTTTATGGACTTTCGGCTACGAATCAACTCTATGCGAGAAAGAAGTTAAAAAAAAAAAAACAGTCGGTCATTGTGCGCCGAGGTTGTTCGGTAGGTATGGCGCCGTGCCTCCGGACCTGTGTTGGACTGTTTGTGACCGCTATGTGTGTGTGTTCCGATGAAGACGCAATGCGAAAACTGATCCGGTGTTGTGCTTTCGATTCGCGTAAAAAGGTTACCAAGAGGTCAAAGTTGCAGTGTCTCTCTTAGCAACACTGTTGTTTTAGGTTTTTCGAGATTGAAATCCATCAATGAAAAGTGAGGGATACGAGACAAACTTGATAAAAATGAGCAACAATACGAAAACGGATATATATATATATATATATATATATATATATATATATATATATATATATATATATATATATATATATATATATATATATATATATATATATATATATATATATATATATATATATAGGTCAGAAGTACCGTTGCGCAACTAAGAAATATCGGAACTCGAGTGGTCTTGCTTTCAATGTGATTTGCTGCTAAAAAGACAACGTTTAAGGTCTATATACAGCTGCGCGCTGAATGGCCACACTCGTACGGCCGGGACATGCGCTAACACTACAAGGGTTGTCCTACATAACCAACGACCGTAACGACATACGACGACCTTTGCGTCTAAAACGCGCACGCCTTCACAAATAACCAGCACGACCCGTATATCAATGGCAAACATTAAGTGAAGAGTGGACTGCCTATTTCAGAATGAATCCAATTTCGTTCGAACTCCATGCCCCCAAGGACGCATTCTACAGAGCGGCGCGCGCAAACAGCCGTTATTCAACCAAGTGCGCACTTCACCGAACGTTTTATCCGGCGAACTCAGGCTTTGGATGAACTGGGAACGCTATACCCACTAAACAACACAGCCGGAGGCGAAGAAGACAATAACGTCGAACCCCTACGGCCATCAAACCCTTGCGGAGAAAAGAGGCCCCATTCAGGTAAACAAAGGCAACTCTTTTGTACATAGGTATTCGTATACACATGGGTTCGTATACAGGCAAGGTAGTCTTCCATTCTCTCTCGGGGAATCAACTTCGATGGCAGCTTTTCACTCGGCGCTAAAGAAGAGCGCTTTGCGTGAACGACGTGCGTGTCTTTCACGCACGTCTATAGGAATAAGCACTAACATGGCGACCGAAATGCGCTTTGTAAATTTGAAAGACAGGAACGGCACGTGGAACTCCTCGATTCGCCCTTGGCGGCTCCTAAATATACAGGGTGGTCGAAGATGAAAAAGTTTTACGAATGCATTGTAAGCAGGGCGCGGTAGAGGCCAACCATGCGGTCTGAGAATAACTGCCGTTTCGAAGAGGCTGCACTCGTGCGGGAGGCTGCAGGGAGCGGCGTTATAGGGCATATATAAACCAGTCACCTTGCACTCCCCCCCCCCCCCCTTTTCCTTTTATCGTGGTTCCAGGCGTCCCTTCGCATTAAGCAGTTTCGACGTTGATTAGTGGCTATATGATTGTAGTGCCTGCTGCTATTTCATCGTACGCAGAATGCGATGGCCCGTAGAATCTCCCATCTTGTTCTAACCGTGGCCTTTCATATGCAGTATCGGCCACGCGTGCTTCATGATGGGCAGAGATCCACGTGACCAGATTTCCACTATCTGTGTCGCAGCGTCACAGGGGCGGAAGCCATGAATCAATCGGTTGTTGTGAGTAGCTATGTATATCTAACAAATTTTCAAAACATGCATATATACTTGGTTGATTAGCGGACGTGACCGCTAATCAGGGAATATAGCTATTGCAGGACCCCACGCGGTATGTGCAAGTGCCTCCTCTGAGTAACAATGTTGTTCCTAACTCGGTCATTCTTTTTCTCGAAATAGTGCTTCTACTGGGCTAGGAATGTACTTGGTTCGAATGGTCCCTGTGCCGCACATTTGCGCTTTTTCAAGGTTCGTCGAAACAATTATTTCGACTACCAAACCAAATTAGCCACTTGATGATATCGAAAACATGTAAACGGTGCTACGGGCACGTTAAAGCAAACGCGAGAAGAGCATACGCATTCATCTCTTAATAACGAGCTGTTTTCAAAATCTCCAGCCGCGGAGCCCTCATCGTGGACTCGCTTGTTTGCTCTGCATACAAAACACCGCGTCAGCGACCATTCGCGTACTCTATAGCACAACGCATAGGAGGACCTGCCGCGCACGCATACATGGGAATCGCCGATGAGCTGCGCACTGGCCTCCGATGCCCCGAGGAAGCAATTTACTGGCCGCTCTAGCCGGCAAAGCGCCATGCAACAACAAAAGTGTTTCGATCCGTGCGTTTGCAGCCCGCAGTTTCACCCTGGGGCCCTGCCTTCATCCCTCTCACCGGACTGCCTCGCTCGGATGAAAACGTTAGAAAAGTGAGCTGCACCGCACACACTCATAAAGGAGCCGTGTATACAGCTGAGTACCAGTTCACTCTCAAGCGCATCTACGGATATTTATAGTATCTCATATATACATATATCTCACTCCATTCTCTATCGAAGCAAAGAAACTCAAACATCACATCTGCAGCGCCCCGCACCACTCGCGGGACTAAAAATAGCAATAGATTGGGTATATATACTGCCCTTAGGCACGATGCTTTCGCAAACCTCTTCTGAAATTTACTGACCCTGTCAGGCTGAACAAAACTGGACGGTATATAGAAAGGAAGGCGAAAAAAAAAAAACAAACAGAATATTACGTTCGCGTAAGTGTATACTCGATATATAAGTATATATAAGTATATCGCATATAACATTTTGCACAAATGTGCAAGAGCAAATGACTCCAGCGGGTGCGCGTCTTCCCTGCGGGCGCACTGTGCTCTTGAGAAGGGCGAACAACACACCTGTAGGGTATAGTACTCATTTATGCAGTTTTACGTAAACGAGGAACGAGGAGACACCAGCAGAACAAAGGTTACTGTGGGTACTAATAATAGTTTACCAAGTGGTTGCCACATGTGCTATTAACGTGCTAGTGACTAAAGATCTGCCTCTCTTCCTCTCTTGCCAGCCAGAATTTCTACCAGCGTCCTGGACTTTGTAGAACACACCTGCAAATCCCTGATAACTGTATGAAGCGGTGATAAGCCCCACGACAGCGGCCGAAACGACGTCAATAATATGACAAAGTCAGTGCAATATACACGTCGCGCGTCATTAGAACTGACGAAAGCATGAAAAAAAAATCAAACATGCAGTATTCACAAACCAACCTCGTTCTAGCTTATCTCATACCCGTAACGCGTTTCATAAAAGTCTTTACCTACAATCGCAGTATAAAGAAACACGGCAATCAAAGCAGCAATCACAGAAAGCGCACAAAAGCAAGCAGTCTTGCATCAGCACGTGCATGAAGAGACGCACGCTATAGTGGGAGGGGCAAAAACACCGTTAACGCTGAAACTCCATCGGCGGGTCGAGAGTGGCCCCTATACCTTTTAGCCCCAGTTGACGCACCCATGACGTACACACTACGCCGACGTAAAAAAAACAATAAGTAAAAAAGGCGGGCACGCTAACGTTATACGTTGCAAGGCCGGTTATGCAGCGCGCTGCACTGGCCCCGTTTAATAATGCTCATAAATCTTGTCAGATTGTCTCGTTGTGTAATAACAGAGCAGACGTGCGCTGACGTGTAACCAAGTTACAAAATATTGCTGCGTCAAACTTGGAACAAGTGTAGTGACTAGCCTATACCGCAATCAATCGACGATTCACAAGCTGACGCGTACGCGGCAATTTAGCTTCAAGAGATGTCCTCTCAGGCACATATAGGTCTATGACGCTGCGGAAATAAATGTGCCAGCGTATAGTCAGGCGCTGGCGCGGTGAGCACGCTTGCGTGTATCTAATCGCATATTTTTGTCTTTTCTTATTTATGAGAGGTCGCTCATTCTATTTAATTACCGGTCTGCCGACGGGGCGCCGAGTGTTGCACGACCTCTCCGACATGAAATGCGGACGTTCCCCCTTTACTTGCTCGTCTTACACATGCTATCTTGCTGTAACATATAACCCAGCGTGCTAGCGTGTATAGCGCCGAAGCACGAACACACTGTCCGCCTCCTCTTATTCCACACAGCCGGTGCACTCTTAATCAGGTCCCGCGTGAAGTGCTAGATATCATCATCATCATCAGCCTGTCTACGCCCACTGCAGGGCAAAGGCCTCTCCCATGTTCCCCATGTTCTCCCATGAAGTGCTAGATATAACCAGGGAAATAGACCTTCTTGTACAGTGTCCTCGCTTTAGCCAGGAAAAATAATTGAACAAGGGCTGTCGCTGGAGCCAACGTTTTGACAAGTTGTCTTGTCTTCTTCGAGGCAGCAACTACACACCTTAGCGAACACTGACATGAATGAATGAATGAATGAATGAATGAATGAATGAATGAATGAATGAATGAATGAATGAATGAATGAATGAAACGTATAGTAATTACGGAAAGGTGCCAAATTGTTAGGAAGCCCTGAATCCGGGGCAGCACATAACTGCTAGTGCTAGGCATAGTCCAACACGTTTATGGCGCTGGGTACGTGACAAGAATGAACTGGTCCCGTCTAGGAGGCGTCACTGAAGGCGGAGGTATAGGAGAGAACGGATTACATATCGATATAATTTATTGTTGCCTGTCTCAGTAACCTTTGCTTGAAAGCGCACTCAGTGCAATGCCCTGACTACCCTAGAATGCAGTACGATACGTCAGTGATGCCATGAGGAAGGCATCACATGAACACAGTCTCTTAGAAATGAATTTATTGTTTTCCTTTCTGAAAGTGATATTCATAAGCTTTAGCACGACACGTCACACATGCATGCTTTTCTGCTTCTATTTATATTGCGCGCTTGATAGCCGAGTTGTGGCTTATGAGAAGGGACAAATAAAAAAAAAACACAGGAGGAAAAAATGTTATTTTTTTGTTTTTTGTTTTTGTTCTGAGGCAGCAGCGGCGCCACGCTGCTGTAATCGCGCGGAGCACGCTCAATCCCGCGCAAGCCTGCGAGCCTTCAAGCGTGAGAACGAGCTCTGAAACAAGATCGCTAGCTCGCTGCTTCCGCATTTAAGAAGCACGGAAGGCTTAAGGCACCGAAGAACAGATCTTGATCACAGTGATAATAATTATAAGCGTCGTATTACACTCTACGAGAAAGTTTTTGTCCATCAAGAAGAAACTGATAAGCTCCTCAGCGCAACGCCGGCCACGATAAAGCAGAAATCGCGCTTGAAAACGAAAACGCTAAGACCGCGGCCGCCACCCCATAAAAAAGAATGCAAAGAAGAAAAAAATCACGTGGTTATATAGGAAACGACAAGCTTAAGCGGGAAGCTCGAAGGGATACTGAGGAACGCCTTCCGGGATGAGGGCTTATATCGCTGGGGATTTACTGCGCGTATACCTCAGCCTTTACATTCTCCCCACCAATGTAATTTACCCTCGGTATATACATATAGTTAATAATAAGAAATGTAAAAAGAAAAAGTACAAACGCGAGCGGCGGAATAAGAGAACGGCAAAGAACGTATTAAGTACATTAATGCAGTATGTATAAGGCAAGCGCATAAAGGAACGATTAAGCTCTTCGATTATAAGTTTTCTAAGCGCTTTATCTAGAAGACAGTGAAATGATGAACGACCCGACTTCATCGAGAGGAAGGCTCCGGCCGCTCTGGAAAGAAAAAAAAATAAATTTTTCGGCGCAGTCTTATAGCATAGCGCAGCAATCACTGAGGCCGGGCAAAGGCTGAAGTCCGTCTCTCGAGGACGATCTCCACTCTCGAAGGCAAACGAGATCCCGAAAACGCCTTACATAGGTCAGAGTTCATGCGCAGCGATCACGTACTGGAGAACTCGAGCTCTTCCTCACGGCACAATCTTGAGAATCGTACCAAACGTCCGTCAATCTAGATTTATTCCGTGTTATTCAATTCACGCTTTAGTTCTTAAGCTCACTGACAAACCGCCAGCCTGTATTTTGCGTACACGGAATCTCCAAATCGCGTGCCATCAGTGGATTCGGTTATTCTCAATGGAGACTTGGTGCAATGTGGTTGGCAAACGACAGTGAAATGTTCGCGTACTACGCGTGTGCTGTCGCCTTAGCTGCGAAAAGAATATCATTGTAAGTAACTACAAATATGAATATTAATCATAAATATCGGGGTTTTACGTCCCAAAACCCACGCTATGATTATGAGCGACGCCGTAATGGAGGGTTCCGGAAATTTCGACTACCTGGGGTTCTTTAACGTGCACTTAAATCTAAGTACACGGGCCTCTAGCATTTCGACTCCAACGAAATGCGGCCACCGCGGCCGGGATTCGATCCTGCGACCTTCGTGTCAGCAGTCGAGCACCATAACCACTAGAACACCGCGGCGCGTAGTAACTGCACATTTGTATACACTCATGAAACACAAAAGCTTTGACAACTTGCGCTTTGCCTACCGCATTCTTCATCTACCCACAGTATTCCCAAAAAGAACTATACGCAGATAAGGTTCTATCAGCGCGGTGCCGTTTCCAGATGGCTCCTGGAATACGTACACGATGAACTTGGAGAGTGCTGACTGGTATATATCCCAGTACGCACGTTTCGCGTTGGCCGAGCTCAAGCGCTTTTTTTATTCATCGCACTACCCTTGCAGGGCCACAAGCCAGATCATCACCTTACGTTAACAGAGGTCTTTATTTTGTCCGTATGCCTCCTAACGTTACCGTGTTACCGGAATACCGGATTGCGTTTACCGTGTTACCGGAACGCATGTTGTAGCAAAGCTTTAGCTTCCCATACGTCAAAGTTTACGTGCGTCCGTAAACGCAGAAGTTTACGCTTGCGCAAACCACTAAATGATGATGATAACTGCATTTAAACTGTATTTAATTTAGATGACATTCTATCACCGCTGCGGCAGAGTCCTAATAGAGGTTTTTAGCGTGTACGGTATTCCAGGTGTACGCATAGTGCAAACGGCCACTGAGGAGGACAAAACGGTAATGGTCACGGTTCACTAACCCACGCTGTGATGTGGAAAAACAGACGGAGAATCGGAGCACAAGCAGGGAAGTGAACACAAAAACTCCGAAGTTCGTCACCCAGTCATCACAAGGTGTATAGGCCGTTTCTGAACATCAAAAGACGCCGCAGCGTACTTATAGAACGGCCACGGCGGCTGTCTATCATCATGCGCGACGTTACCACTGCCGTTGGGAAGTCCCTATGTAACAGATGTAGACCCATAGCCAGGAATTTTTTTCAGGGGGGGGGGGCACTTGCTGAAAACCTTCACTATTTGAGAAAAACACCTAATTTCATTATTTATTTCTGGTAAAAACGCCTACTTCAAAGACCCCCCCCCCCCTAGCTACGGGCCTGAACAGGTGTACTACCTGGAATGAAACGAGAAGACTCGTTCTCGCCGCCGGACTGTCTTTGGCAGAAGACAGCCCGGCGGGCAACGGAGCCAGGGCCGGATTCACAAAACTTCTCTTTCGGAAGTGCGGTTTCCCATTGGTCAGCCAGCTTCGCTAATGATACGTCCCGCATCGTGATTGGCTGCAATATTCTTTTGCGGAGATCTTCAGCCTAAGGTGTTTTTCTTAATACGAGCCCTGATTGGCAGGAAGGGCAATTCAGAGATGCGAAGGCGTTGGCCCCGAAGAAGAAATTCGCTTCAGTGAACGCGCGACGCTTACATAAATTATTGAAACCGACAGTAAATTAGGCCAAGGAAAGCATGGGGGACGTTATTTGTGGTTTCTTAACTGTATTGTAACGATTCTCACTTACACTGAAAGAAACTAAAGTGGACGAAAAATCTGCGCGTAATTCGAAGGTTGTGGGTTCGGATCCTTCCGACGGAAAGGGTGATTTTTCGTCCACTTTAATTTCTTTCAATTAAAGTGAGAATCATTGCAATACAGTTAAGAAGCATCAAATAACCTTACCTATGCTTTCCTTGGCTTAATTTACTGTCGGTTTCATTAGTTGTGTATAATGTAGAAAACGAGCCCCTCGGACAATTTCCCTGCTTTCGTACATAAATGATGAGCGACAGTGTCCGCAGCGCTTGCCTCCTCCTGCACTCGCGCGCAAGAAAAGCGGGATGAGAAAATGCAATCGCCGTTGGCGACCCGAAGTTCTTGTGCATTCAGCGTCGAATGCACAAGGCGCGGCTTGCAGGTGCGAGCTACACGTTCGCGACTCGGGAGTCCCAGGCGCCAATAAATTTACGAGTGACGCCGTAAAATGGGGAATGCATACGTACAATACATACTATTTAGCTGGACGAAAGCCACACTGCTTCGTAGGCAGGCTTTGCATGCCCCGTACTGCTACTTCGCCCCAGCTCAATTCCTTTGAACGTCCATAAAAAAATACGAAGACGCTTGCGATCCCAGCGCGGGACTGCATGCAGCCACCGAAGCTCGTAAACAGCGAGAGGCCTTTATGACCTCGATATGACGCCGTTGCTAAAGAATTCATAACGAGAAGTATATATACATTGTAAAGAAGACAGCGGCGCTCGGGCACGGGCGCGAGATCGGCTAGGACGAATGGCCAGAGGATAGAACAGCCGGCCTATAGTTAACAGGTGTTGTGTCTATTTCCTTGTCTCCTGTTTCTCTCTTTACAATGGCGCAGTCTACGCAACACAAACCTTAAGTGCGTCCTCGTAGGTCATCGGCGCTGCGGGCCTTCCATCGAAGGAACGCCCACGATCATGCAGCCCGCGTCCCAACTGCCGGAAGAACCTATGCCACCACTCAAGGACGGCGTCCAGGCCTTCCTCGGTGGTCCCAGGGCAGGCATATCCCGGCGACGCCAAGACAGCGCACGACCTCCTGTTGCCCGGGACCACCATTCACGCTTCCTGTGGTGACGCCGTCTCACTCAAGACTCCATCAGCGCATGAGCCGCTTTGGGATGCTGTACAAGCTCCCTCCGACAAGCATCCTGCCGCCGTGAGCACTGGAGCCGCTGTATCCTCCGCAGATGCCGGCCCTGTCTCTCCATGCGGATCAACCGACAGCGCCGCGGAGCTGCTGCGTACGATCACGCAACTCCGCATCACGACTAACGCCTTGACAACGTCGAGTTCCGAGCTGCCTCCTGTCGCGCTGCCAACACTGTGCGCCATCAATGCCGTGTTGGCGGCCGCCTCACAAAATCTGGAGACCAGTTCACCCGAGAACCGCCGAGAGCTCCGCGGTGTCCTCACGCGGCTCTCAGAGCAACTGGCATGCTTGGCGTGGGCACACTCCGGATTTTCGCCTGCCGTGCCACCATCGGCGGCTGCCTGCGAACTACCGGTGTTCCGCGGATTCCAGGACGACGCGGTCCTGTGGATCGAGACCATCAACTCGCTCGGCGACCACCATGCCTGGACGGACCAGCAGAAATGGCTAGTAGCCATCGACCGCCTTCGCGATGCCGCCAAGGCATGGCATGCCTACGAAGGCATCAGGCAAAAAACTTGGCCTGAATGGTGCGCTAAGATGAAAAGTCTCTTTCGCCCGCTTTTTCATGCCAGCGACCCCCTCCCTTCCGACCGAGTTACTACCACGCATGGGAGTCGCGAGGTACACCACCTCGATGGTGCAGCTCGGGCATTCACCAGCTTGCCCTCCCTCTATGACCTAGATCGTGGAGGGCGCCGTCCTGACGGTGCAGTTGTGCCCTGCACTAACGAGCCCTCTCTCAGATACCGAGTTCCTGAGGGGCAACGCCGCGATGATGAATCTGTGTCTTGCAGCTCCTTCACAGCAAGCTTCGCGGAGCACCCAGCGACAGACACAGGCCACAAGGTGGGCTTGGCGGCCGAGGGCTCAAACTCCGCGTCGCGACCCACTTCACGACCTTCCTTACCCGAAACCAAGATCGCCTCCACGCCACAGAAGTCGATGACGCAGGCCGGAAGCTCATCACTACCTTGGCGCGTGGAAACGCCGACTCCTCTAACAGTCAACACGCTACCCGTTCAGAAGCCGGAGTCCATGCCAGGAACCAGTGTTAATGTGCTCTCTGACCCGCCGGAGCTACACATGCGAAGATCAGTGCAGTCATTGGCCAAATGCACAGATGGTCACCTTGCTCGTAGCAAGAACCGAACGGCTGGTGCAAGCGACCTTCCTCTCGAGCCCATGTGCGCAGATGGCTTGACTGGTGGCTTCCGCAACGATGTCGCCACCACCATGACTCCGCAGTCGACGCTACCAGTATATCACAAGCGCGCACCAAAAAGCGCTTGTAGAGACGTTGCCGTCTCGTTCAACGATGTCTCTGATGGAGGCCGGAGAGACCAACCCGGCTGCAGGCTTCGGTGACATGCCGCTTCGATCCAAGTGTCACTCTCTTACGACCAAAGAACGTCAAGTCTTGTGGCAGAGCCAGCATCCACATGCGTATAGCGCTAAAGTAGTGGGCACTGATGACGCGGCAGTGCGGAAGCTTGTCCCCAGGTTGCAGAAAAAGTGCCAGCTGCTAGCGTCCTCTTCTGCCACTCACCACGTAAGGCCGCAGCCCGACCGAGGCCTTCAACGACTACCAGGACACAGCGAGTGTCGCCCCGCAGAATGTGCAGCATTTTGGCACGACAAGTCGGGGCGTACACAAGACCGACCGTCGCGGCACAGTCAATGCCGCACGCCAGAGTCAGTTTCGACAGCTCTCCATGCAGTGTCACAGCGTGGCCGTGAGCGGCCTTTGCGAGGCTGCCAATGCCGCCCGCCAGAAGCATCGGTGTCTCTATAAGCCGGCGCCCCTATAATGGTTCAGGGCCCAGGACCTCTGAATGTTTTCATTCAGGACCTCTGAATGCGTCTAGGGCCTGTGGGCCTGCGACTACCAGCGCTGCACAGCCAATGTCGTCCACCCGAAACCATTTCTGCAGCTCGCCATGTAATTTCGCAGCGTGGCCGAGTGTAAAGAAGACAGCGGCGCTCGGGCACGGGCGCGAGATCGGCTAGGACGAAGGCCAGAGGATAGAACAGCCGGCCTAGTTAACAGGCGTTGTGTCTATTTCCTTGTCTCCTGTTTCTCTCTCTACAATATATATATCTATATATATATATATATATATATATATATATATATATATATATATATATATATATATATATTGTGAACGCAACGGTTAGCGCGACCTTTATTAGGCCCCGAAGACACGGTGAAGCGACCACACCCGAGGCACAGATCACAATCAAGCCGAGTTCCCACTACAGATGAAGACGACGAACACCCATGATGATGACCATGTACGAGGAGGGTAGATGTGTCTAATGAATGCCCATACTAACTTTCCCCCCCACGCGAGAGCGGTCATCCTGACCGCGGGTTAAAGCGAAGAACGACTTGCGAAAGGCTTCATGCGTGATACGTGGACTATCTCTGCAGCCCGGCAGCGGCGGTCCGCTGGGAGAACAACGGGTGCCACGCGATAGTTGACGGGAGACGTTTGCTCCAAGACCGTGTAGGGGCCAATAAAGCGTAGTTGAAATTTGTCGCACAAGCCAGGAGTGCGAATGGGTGTAAGAAGCAGCACTTCATCGCCAGGGCTGAAGGACACGGCGCGATGAGAGGCATCATAGTCAAGCTTGCGGTCCTGTTGCCTTGCTTCAGTGTTGACGCGAGCCAGCTGGCGGCAATGAAGCAGCCGGGACACGTATTCTTCACTGGTGGATGGAGATGGTTTAACAGGCGCAGAGAAGAAGGAAACGTCGAGGAAAGAAGAGGGCAAACGACCATGGACGAGGTAGAATGGCGAGTAACCTGTTGTGCGCTGTACGGAGGTATTGTACGCGAAAGTCACGAATGGCAAAATTGCGTCCCAGTTTCTGTGATCCGGTTGGATATACATGGCTATCATGTCTGACAGCGTACGATGAAAGCGTTCAGTCAGCCCGTTCGTTTGAGGATGGTAACTGGAGCTTGTTTTGTGGGTGGTGCCGGATGCCTTGAGCCCTTCGTCAACGAGTTGTGAAAGAAATGCCTTTCCACGGTCGCTCAGGATGACACGAGGAGCACCGTGACGAAGGATTAGGGATCGGAGTATAAAATCAGCAACTTCGGGAGCTGATGCGGAAGCCGCGGAAGCTGTTTCGGCGTAGCGTGTCAGATGGTCGACAGCTGTAACGATCCATCGATTACCGGCGACAGTCATAGGGAGTGGACCGTACAGATCGATGCCAACTACCTCAAATGGCTCCAGCGGACACGGGAGTGGTTGTAGTTGCCCGCTTTGAGCTGATGTGGGAAGCTTTCGACGCTGACAAAGGACGCACGAAGCAACGTACTTCGCTACACTAGTGGACAAGCCCGGCCAGTAGTAGCGACATCTGATGCGGTCGTACGTTTTCTGAAATCCCAAGTGTCCAGCGGTCATGTCGTCGTGGTATGCCTTGAGGACGTCAGCTCGAAGAGAGCGAGGTAGAACGGGCACCCAGCGTTGACCATCAGGATGGTAGATATGGCGGTACAGGACGCAGTTGTCGAGCTTGAATTGCGTCAGCTGTCGACGAAGACGTGCGTTAGGGGGCCGCGAAGTCCCGTCAAGGCGGTCCATGAGGCGGCGACAGTAAGGATCAGCGCGTTGGTGAGATAGCAATGAACCACACTCGTTCAAAGAAGTTGGGGCCCATAGTAGCTAAGGATGAAACGTGTGAAGAAGGGACGGCCGAGAACTCGTCGCGTGCGGTCGTGGTGGTGTCGTGATACGGTTCCGAAGGAAGCGGGCAGCGCGAAAGCGCGTCGGCGTCTTGCTGTTTCTTTCCCGACTTGTACGTAATACTAAAGTCATATTCTTGCAAACGAAGAATCCAGCGACCAAGGCGGCCAGATAAGTTCTTGAGTGTCGAGAGCCAGCACAAGGCGTGATGGTCTGTAACCACAGTAAAGTGGCGGCCGTGAAGGTAAGGTCGAAACTTCTGTATAGACCAAACGACGGCTAGGCATTCCTGCTCAGTGATGGTATAATTCTTTTCTGCAGGTGTCAGTACACGGCTGGCGTATGAGACGACCCTCTCGCGTGAAGACTGGTCTCGCTGTAGCAGAATACCACCAATGCCATGACCACTAGCGTCCGTATGCAGGAGTGTAGGTGCGGTTTCATCGAAATGGCAAAGGACTGGTTCGGACGTGAGGGCACACTTCAGATGGACAAACGCCGATTCACATTCAGGAGACCACACAAAGGGAACGCCGGAGCCGAGCAACTTGTGCAAAGGCGAAGCGATTGAGGCGAGTCTCGAATGAATCGACGAAAATAGGAAGCGAGGCCGAGGAAACTGCGCAAATCTTTGGCTTTTTCAGGACGCGGGAAGTGCTGGACAGCGGAAACCTTGTCTGGATCAGGACGAATGCCGTCCTTGCTTACGATGTGACCTAAGACTTTAATTGTTTTGCTCGCAAAACGACACTTCTTGGTGTTCCGCTGAAGGCCGGCGTTGGCAAGACACGTGAGAACTTCGTCCAGACGTTGCAAGTGCTGATGGAATGTTGACGAGAAAATAACAATATCGTCCAAATAGCACAAGCAAGTTTTCCATTTCAGGCCTCGCAAAACGGTGTCAATCATGCGCTCGAATGTTGCTGGAGCATTGCAAAGGCCGAATGGCATGACGTTGAATTTGTAGAGGCCATCTGGTGTTGAAAACGCTGTCTTTTCTTTGTCGTCCTCAAGGCATACCACGACGACATTCATTAGACACATCTACCCTCCTCGTATACATGGTCATCATCATGGGTGTTCGTCGTCTTCATCTGTAGTGGGAACTCGGCTTGATTGTGATCTGTGCCTCGGGTGTGGTCGCTTCACCGTGTCTTCGGGGCCTAATAAAGGTCGCGCTAACCGTTGCGTCAAAGATATATATATATATATATATATATATATATATATATATATATATATATTATTATTATATATCTATATATATATATATATATATACACACACGTAGTTATGGAGAGTCTGTCTTCGGTTGCCGTAAAACAAGTAGGAAAAAGGTATACGCTTCTAAAAAATTTTTTATTTGTCGACGTTTCCATCGGAGACCGATCTTCATCAAGACGAAATTTACCAGCCTTCGAAGCGCTTTTATATCATTGTCCTCCAAGCCGAGAGAGAAAGAGAAAGTAACAAACGTTAAAAAAAAGTTTAAAAGAAAAAAGGAAAAAAAATGCTAAAATTAGAGAAAAAAAAAGAGTCGCGAACAGACCACGTGCTCATACTTGGACATTACGAAAAAAAAGAAAGAAGAAGTAAAAGGCGAACGAAAGAAAAATATGTAGATATACATAGATGGTCCAGGTGGACACATGAAGTACATTCCTGTCGTCGTCCATTGTCGAGCTCCACTATACGCGGTGGCGACCTTTTCACTCCCCTCAACGTTCACATTTCTTTCTTTCTTTCTTTCTTCTTTTCTTTCTTCTGTCTTTCTTTCTTTTTTCTTTCTTCTTTCTTTTTTCTTTCTTTTAAACTTTCTTTCTTCTGTCAACAAAGAAAGATCAAGAAGAAGAAGAAAGAAAGAAAGAAAGAAAGAAAGAAAGAAAGAAAGAAAGAAAGAAAGAAAGAAAGAAAGAAAGAAACCCCCCGTGTGAGGGTTGAGGGGAGTGAAAAGGTCGCCACCGCGTACGCTATGTTATCCGCAGTCGTGGTCATTGCGTCTGAAAAACGATCCCCCGCTACATCACATCGCAGCACTCTCTCTCTTTCTTCTATGCCCGCGGTTAAAACAGAGCGACTGCGCAAGCGCCAATTCGCGCCATCCGTCATCGTTAGCGCTAGCAGGAACGGTCGCGACGCAGAGTGCACGCGGTTGAAATAAGTCGACGCGCCAACGAAGCGGTGCACGGCGCGGAAGCCTCGCTATGGAGTATCTGCGCCGGAGCCACTCAGTTCTCATCGCTGTCACCAAAGGACAGAGCGTGTCCAGAGCTGGCAGCTTCGCCGCACTGCGCCAGTTAAGTGAAACTGTCCACTACAGTGCGAGAAAACTCGCTCGATAGGATCATTCGTCAAGGGGCCTATACCGCCTGCATATGTGAGTTACAGTGCTGGAAAAACAGCGTGGAGAAATACACGCGACTCGTAAACACACACACACACACACACACACACACACACACACACACACACACACACACACACACACACACACACACACACACACACACACACACACACACACACACACACACACACACACACACACACACACACGCGCGCACACACACACACACACACACACACACACACACACACACACACACACACACACACACACACACACACACCACACACGCGCGCGCGCGCGCGCGCGCGCTCGCTCCCTCACTCACTCACTCACTCACTCACTCACTCACGTCATCGTATCTCCTATAGGAACGCCTCAGCGTAATCTCAGCCGGAAAACACATGTAAGCTCTCTGGAAGAGTATAAGGATTTGCATCAGTGATTGCATTCGAGAAGTCCGTTTAAATATTCAAATTGGGATACAAACCCAATACAAGAAGAAGTCTTAGAAGAAAGCCGCGCAATCTAAACAGCGCGCGCGGTTTGCGGGTAATTAAGCACTTGCCCGTGTACGGTCGAGTGATAATTTAAATATCAGCACCGCACGAGTGCTAAATTATGGAAACGCCTGCGGCTGAATGATTTCTCACGATCACGCGTCTGTAACAGAATGATGACGGGCGAAACCCGCCCTAAGAACGAACTCTGCCTGCGTTAAGAACCGACAAACGAGCTTTTTGTTTTGTTTTGTGAATGGGATTTGTATCGTGGAATGAATTGTTGCTGTAATCAAAGCAACAGTGAAACGCTGATTGCAGTTATTCATCGTTCGCAAAGAAAGAAAGAAAGAAAGAAAGAAAGAAAGAAAGAAAGAAAGAAAGAAAGAAAGAAAGAAAGAAAGAAAGAAAGAAAGAAAGAAAGAAAGAAAGAAAGATGGAAGCCGGAATTCCGAATGCCATTTTGATAAAAATAAATGTCACCCCACCTCAACACGATAATGCCGTTTTTGTGTGTTATGTAATCATTTCGGAGGCATATAGTGCCGGACAACTTGGTTCATAAGTGCAACACTGTTACACCTCGTTGGCGCTAGAAGACGCCGTAATACCCGAGTGCTGCGCATTAGTGATTCTGACCACCTCATAAGCGTTTACATGAATGAATGCGCACAGACGTGCAAGCCTTACTTTAGTGTTCGTTCACTCGGCCGTGACCAAGCGATCTGCATTTGAATTGACCCCATAGTCGTCCGCAGCTAATTAGCACACGCTATCCAATGCAGGTCACAAAGTGCGAAATCCGCCTCGTCAGAAGGTACGCTATAAGCCGCGCTAAGCAGAGTTTCGTGTACTTGCTGACGAAGTGGCAACGATGTCGTAACAAAAGTCGTAACACGAACCCTGTTGGTGTCGTAACCCTAAATAAAGACGGCTTCTAAGTGTTCCACTAGTATAAACAGAACACGGGAAACAAGCTCCTCGGTGCCGTAATCTGTAAGCTAACATTACGAGCCGCTAATGCTAGCTCCGTTGCATTATCGCCTTCCCCCATCCCTTCTGTAAGTACTTCACGCAATGCCCTCTTGTCTAAGGCTTGGAGTGGCCTTCTCAAATACTCATTCCTGTCGTAATGGCTGAGAGGCAATTAAGCGAACTCTGCGGGTGCAGCGAAACAATCGCGCACCTTCTCTAAGAGTGCACCCGTTTTGACGACCGAAAGGGCGGCTCTCCCGGCCACACTATAAGGCCAGTTGGACAACCGCCCACTCACAGAAAGCGAAATTCTAGCGCGCTGGTCTACACAGACTTCAACGCGAGTCGCTGTGAGGGCTTTGCAGTGGTTTCTTAGATAAACCGGACTAAACTACAGATTGTGACAATATTTTTGCGCCTTAGTTGGACATTGCCATAGTCATAATGATTTTGCAGTGTCCTCATAGACTCTTTCCCTCTTTCATTCTTCTGTTCCTCCTTTCCCATTCCGAAGTACAGGGTGGCCAACCTGATTAGTGTCTTTGTATTTCCCTTATATTTTATCGTTCTCTCTCTCTCTTTCCTTCCGCATTTTTTTACTTATCGAGCTAAAACGAAACGAACATTTCTATAAAGAAAAAGGAGCAGGTGCCCTCGTTAATAAAGAGATTACCGGGATACGATTCAGCGTGGTCCCGCGGGAAACGGATCAGCCTTTATCTCATAATTAATTTCCTACTAATCTGCGCCGCACTTACCGGTACAGCAACCTGATCGTTAGTCTAGTCGTTAATGTATTGAGCGCCGCTGAGTACTCGCCGCGGCAATATATAGTCTGACCTCCGGTTTTCTGTGAAAGCCGGCATTTCCTATCAGTCCTACATGGAGTGAAATTTATAGTATATACCCGCAGTAGGATTTACTACCCACACCAAATCTGCTGACGTTCCTAGACGGTCTTATAACGCGTGTGGAAAAGTAAAAGGGTTGAGGTCGCGTTGTGGCTATAGCGTAAATCTTTTTTTCGGGGGAAGCTTTTACTACCCGTAAATCAATCTCGTTTTTCGTCGCAAAGCGCGGCAACCGAGGCGCTGTTTCATGGACGAAGACCGCGTACCGCTTACGGCGAGTAAGGCGCCATCTTTGTTTCTCCTTCGAAGACCTGTAGTGCCCAAAGAAGCGGGGTGAAAAAGAAGACAAACACTGATTCATAAATTCTGACCCTTTCAAATCAGCTCTCACTTCGCCTTTATTTAAACAAACAATAAACGCGTATATACGAAGTTTAGGTTCGAAAAAAAAATGCTAGCTGTTAACGTCATCGGAGCACTCACCTCGAAGGCTCCATTCCGCCGAAGTACGTGGCATATTTAGCATCCCTCAGACGGATATACGACCGCAAGGTTAACAGGGGGCCCTCGCGGGAGAGTTCAATGAACACGAATAGCGTCGGTCCATTGTTGAGGGCAAATTTGTGGTAACCTCAGTCTGGGGAAGGCGCTATGATAGCACATATATTACACAACCTAGCCGCCTGTCAATCATCATTTATTTACAGAGCGCCCCTCGGCTTGCGCAGCAAATAAGCAGCCACTGAATTCTAGTTTGAACCGTATAAAGGTACACGCGCGAAAACCGAAACAATAAAGATGATCGGCGCAAGCCATTCTTCATAGCAAGTGCGCCGCGCTTTGGACATCTTTAGACCGCAGCCCAACTGTCACTCCTATACGTCCTTTCGTCAATGAGGAAATGCGGGAGCAGTCGCCTTTAGATATCCGGGAACAAAAAACAGAAAATACCTACCTTTTTGTTTCGCGAATTCCTTTGGTGAGAAGCGTAGCTGTTGAACACGCAGTGCTCAGACTTTCGTTAACAATATACGCTATCCAATAAATTGAATACTTTATGTCGCTGCTGGCGTTGGAATCGCGACATGCGTCAACGCCATTAAATGCCAAGCGCGTAGAACACAATCATCGCGAAAATTGATATAGGCAGCCTTCAGATCGTCCATAAACCGAAAGCGCGCTATCTACGCCTTCTGAAGTTCTTACCCGTTTTTCGATGATATGCATAAAATTTTACCTATAAGGAGACGTCGCCAACTAATTTATCTACCTTAAATTATCGTGACCATATATGCATCTCAAACGATCGGTGATTTCCATAGGCATTAGTTGATGCAAAAGTATCGAGCGCGACATGCGCAGGTTGCCTACACAAGCTTTGTATATAGTAGGGCCCCAATAAATTACTAGATTGTCCGAGTGACTTTTCGTGAGCGCGGTCCCAGTGTACATTACAATGAAGCCAGAAGCACACGCAACACAGTGGGTCGTCGGCAGTTCCCGACGCGAATAACTGTGCCGTCTGTGTAGGTGGGTGACCTGTCGTAACCGAAATGGACGGGAAATGTACACGTGCGAACTTTATTTTTGTTTTCCTTCTTTTTTTTTACAGTTGCACGAACACAAACTAGGAAGGCGACCGGCAGCGGGTGACCCAAATTGGCAGCAGCAGGAACAGCTATCGATCCACGTCCCTTGTGTAGGTGGCGCTGATGAAAAAGCCTATCGCGATGAACTTGGCTCACGCTACTACATGGGTTCGTCAAGAAGTCTTTAAGGAACGGCACACAGCAAAACACAAGCGCATGATGAGGTTGATGAGAGGAAAGAGGGCCCGCTATTATTATACTATTATTATTTTGGCGCTCTTTGGCCATCATTGGCCCTTGCGCCACAAAACAACACATATCATCATCATCATCATCATCATCATTATGCGTGTATGGAAAAAAAAAAAAAAGAAGACGAGCTGGCAGCGCCACACATAAGCGAGCACAGTGAATAACGAACCTCTGTATGTTCTAAAGTGGCTTCATGATCTTTATTCCGCACGCATACATACGTCCGTAGTTATTCGAGAATGCCAGGCGAGAAAAAAAGAATTCGTAAGACCCTTATGAAGCGAACGTCACGAGCGACAACTTCCAACGACCACATTTCGCAAGCAACACACAAATGTTTACACAATCCACGAAAGGCACGTGGAGATAGGAGCCGGAGTGTGGCTGCGTGCCTCCGGCAGGAAATGCTCATCTTGAACGAACGGGCGTCATCGCCCGCGGTCGCGCGCCGCATCTTTAAAGGCGATCAGCAGACAGTTCATAGCTTTGTACGTGTTGTGCTCTTATCGCAACGTTTGCGGTGAAGCCACAGACAGCACGAAGGTCACTTCCCTCGCTGCAGCGGCCGCGATTTCTGAAGGAGTGGGCTGCTAGCCCACTCCTTCAGCATCGTATAGCATTCGAATTTGTTGCTACCGCATTCATTGCTTCGGCATTGCGGCGAAACTGAATTTTTAACGTGGCAGCAGTATTACGCGATTCGAGCGCGCGTCAACACCGATCACGTCGGGCAGGAAGATGAGGTCCTCCAGAGCAGGCGACGCCCCGCGCAAGCGAGCCGCAGCTGCATGGAAGACACGGATTGTGGCAGGGACCTTCGTTGATCACGGGATACCATTTTATTCGTTTGACTATATTTTTAATTTCTGTTCGTAGACACAAACATCTGCGTCCTTACCGAGGCAACGCCCGACGATCGCTTGTCGAGACGGTTCACAAACTCGCAGTCACACGCGCGTCGGTACGAGGGAGGCGTCTGGAATCCAGATCGCCGCCAATACCGGACCGAGAGTCTTGCACTTGCAGGGAAACGAACATGAGATATATGCATGCACGCATTTGCCAGCTGCTGCTGCTGTCGTTGATGTTACTGCGCGCCAGGACCAGTGCAATTAATCCCGCGTCATTCCGCTCGTATCGAGCCATGCCCGACTCGCCCATCACACGTCAACAACACTCCATCGTTCGCGCTTCTCTCGCATGCTCGTCATTTCTATATCTCGCTTCTTCACGTTGTTTACGTCGTTTCTTAGCATATCTGTTCGTCGATTCGCCCCGTCCCGAATGTCGTGCGTATACCTATCGACCAGCAAGGACACGTCCGCGCCGTGCCGACAAATCCATCAGAACGACATCAGCGATATACGAACGGCTGTCGCCTGCATGGTCCGAGTACACCTACAGGGGATGCTGTTTTGTCAGCCACCCGATCTTTCTGGGCGTCTCGGGATAACAACTGCTAAGCAAGCAGAGCATAACGTAATGATCCCTAAACCGAAATAGCATGAGTTCCGAACAGCAATTGACTGAAAAATCAGCTGTTCGCGAAGTTCCTGCGAATTACATTCGTACCTGCGATTGGCAAAGTGATCAGGTTAGCTTCACTTCGTCACTTAGTTTTTTTTTTTCTTGATTTTAAGTTGTTGGTGTTTTCCTCGCCGATACACAAGTTGACTTACGTTGTTGGCCTGTTCGAGAAATCTAGACCAAGCTTTTGTTGTTAATAAGCAGGATACAGCTAAAGAATGATATTTCCAGACTTTAATAGGAGCTCGAAGATGCGATCGAATATTGAGAACACCCCATCGCATAAAACCACGGAAACGCATTATATTCAACGCTCCATCTCCCACGCACGTCAGCTGCAGCTGTCGAGAAAAGATTAATCGAGCACCGGAGGAGATCAGACGTTGACTGCGAGTATGTGCATACTAATTGCTTCCATCGCTTCTCCTAGCCGCTGCCGCCCGTCTATAAGCAGCAGCCACACATCCCTACGTAAAACGCTGCCGCGCTCACGCAAGCATTAACCCTGTCTTCGAAGCTATCAGCTCCACAGGGAGTGCAAGTACCCCGTTGCACCTGCATGCCAGCCGCGCGGGATCACTCGTTGATTGGTTCGCACGATCGCTCTCGCGGGAAATAATTAGACGCCGGGTAAATAATTAACTTCCATCAGCTCGGTTCCGCCGCGCGCGCGCGACATCATCGAGATCGAGGGGGCAGTTGCACAATGTCGGGCGGCTATCTCCGGAGCCTTCAGGCGTATGTCCATTTATATGTGTAGTATATATATACTAGACGCGAGTGCGTATAGGTAGCCGTCTAAAGCCGCGAAGCCGAGTCGGCATGCCGGCGCTCGGGGGCTGGATGCCGGATTAGAGCCCCGTCGGTGGTAAGTACAACCCGACGCATGCGTGGTTGGCCCCGGCGTGCCTATACTGTACTAATGAATGCCTGGCTAAAACTGCGTGCTGACGGACGCCTGTTCTGAAGCACGGCTTTGTGCCCCTCTACGACAAATGCAGCGACAGCTAGAAAATGTAATAAAGGATGGAAGACACATCGTAATATATTCTACCCCCCACCCCTCAAAAAAAAAAAAAAAAAGCAATCACACTCGGGTGTTTCGGATGAAAAGTACAAAGAACGCAACTGAATAAACGGCTTTCTCCGAGCCAGTAGTGAGAGCAAACCACACGTGTTTGCGACAAATACGAGCTGGGGATTACGGAAGTCCGTGCATGTATACAGTACAGTAAACCCCCGAGTTCTCGGAATGACAAATAGATTGGCAAGTTGTTTTTTGTTCATAATGATGGAAAGGTAGCACTGGAACGAAAACAAAAGGAACGGGAAGAAGACAGGACATGTGGTTGTGAGTATAGCGCAAATCCTGTCTTCTTCTCCTACCTATTGTATATTCGTTCCAGCGGTATACCTTTCCATCATTATGAACTCGAGTTCTCACTGCGCACCGAAACAAAGTTCAGTTTCTGCACTTCATTCGTTCGTGCTGCGTCCCCTCAATCTGTGCGGATTCCAAGGGTGGGCTCTCGTTACGGGAGCCGCGTTTAATGAGACTCTGCACTTCAGGCGCGCCCCGGCGGCGCGTGCTTTGTTTCGCTGCAAGCGACGGTTTAACGCGGAGTTGCGACCACGGCCTATCGGCCGGGCTCCTGTTCCACTTTAGAAGAAAGTGCACTGCATGCTTTTCGAGCATTCAGGTGATTGGCAAAAGGTGACAATAGAGCACGACCTGTGGCGTTAACTAGCCGGACACACTTTGTATAGCACTCTGTAAAACAGCCAGGACGACGGTGTCGTGTTTCAAGTAAACACACACACACACACACACACACACACACACACACACACACACACACACACACACACACACACACACACACACACACACACACACACACACACACACACACACACGCACACACGCACACACGCACGCACACACACACACACACACACACACACACACACACACACACAAAGAAAATAGAAGATTTATCTTCGCTTCACGAGTACAGTGTTGTTGGCCTTGTACTTCAAACTTTGTTTACTCAGAAAGGTCGCCCGTATTACAATTACTCGACAGTGACGTGAACGCAAAAAATGACAGACCCCTAAATGACTAGAATGACATCAAAATGAAAGAAAAATGTTTCATTAATGAAATGTTACAAAGGGCGGTCGGAGACAATTTAATTATGAGTAGTGACATCGCAGACCTAAGGCTAGAATAAACAGTTTGTCACATGAGCCGTTTGGAACCACGAGTCTAGTGCAGCGTGCTGTGTGGGAATACGGGAATCGCAAACTGTGTTCGGTGATTGAATTTGGTATTTTTAGTTTTACTTATTTACAGATAATGCAGCATGGCACAACTTCAAAGCGCTAAAAAACAGGGAAAGACGAAAAAGAGTGGACACGACGAGCGCTAACTTGAAACTGAAATTTATTACAAGAAAGATTGGAAAAAGGTGTCCACTCTTTTTCATCTGTCCCTGTTTTTTAGCGCTTTGAAGTTGTGCCATGATGCCTTACAAACTCGCCCAAGCTTCCGTGCTTCTAAAATAATGCAGCCCATAATTGCGCTATCGCAGGAGTAGGGGAATGCGGTGTATCATACATACAAAGAAAAACACACAAAAAATACAGAAACGTATCAGAACACGGTTGTAGGCAGCAATTATACGAAACTACAAATTCCTTCTGTGTCAAGGACCGAACCGTAGCAGGTAGGTTATTCCAGAGTTCAACAGTCACTGGAAATGCACAACTGTATTTGTCTCCGTTAAAAAAATTCGGCAGATCCCACGTACCGTGGGAATCGATGTTATGCGAAGCATGCGGCGGGAAGGTGAATGTGACGTAATTTTTGTTACTGAGCGAAACGCTACAAAATGACGCTAAAGATCTATAAATTTTGTACGCACACATATATGCTGAAGAGCAGCATATGTGTTATTTAACCAGTTGTTTACAGTTGGGTAACGCTGCCAACGGCAACGTGGGTATTACCAACACCAGAAGCGGTAAGCTGATATGTAGTGTTTATACTTGTCCCTAATGATGGAGAACGCACGCACGTTTCACGAACCCGTGTGCATGTGTGGAAGAGGTTCTTGGCAGTTCTTGAATAATGTCATCATCACCGTGGTCAGTGAGCACCAGCGGCTAGTCATGACTTGCTATTGGATCCGGTCGTGATCGCGGACACACGCACGCGTCCCCAAAGCGCATGCATTTCGCAATCGTGTTGAGTCAGCGGCTCTGCTAGCAAGAACCCTGAACAAACGAATAGGGTTGAGTGCAGAGCTGGAAGCTTCTTTGCAATCGTTGCTAGTCGGTGCACTAAATCATTTTTTCTCTCTCATTTGCACCGCGCTACGCTCATCCACGAACAAATCTCACATTCGTAACTACGTTAGTGCGACTTGGATTCTGGTAGTTACCGTACTAATACACTAGTCAAAATCTAGAGCCACCACTATCCAGAGATGCTGAGTCGTGTCTGTGCCGGTTGTCGCACGACCGTACGAGAGCTTAAACGCATATAAATGACGCGCAGTAAGGAAGACAAAGTGGAGGACCGAGAGCGAAGGAAAGTGAGGAGAATCAGTGAACCTCCGTGCTTATGTAAAGTACGCGCAGCGAGCTACTAAGCCTGCGACGTACAGTGCGTATGAATAGGAAGATAAAATGAAGACACACGATGAAAGCCAGGACCACTTCTTTCGTACCACGTGAAACAAGAAACGGAAAAGTCGCCTTGCTTCTCACTGCAAATTCATACAACGGCATGATGAACTACCAGATTTGCTCGTTTCCTGCCTCAGCGAAATTCTTTCTTTTTTTTTTTACTTCGGACACGACGCTTTCGAGAACGCTAGCTGCGTAATTTGTATCAATATGTCTTGTCGTCGTCAGAATATAAATGTCCGCTTATTATGAGGGATATTCCTGCACAGGTCCGAGAAGAGGTGGTTTTGTTATTCCTGAGAGAACAGAGAGTGACACATTTTAACTCGCCCACCATTCCACGAACACGTAAGTTTACTGGGCTACTTCCCACAAGACGTACCACGAGAGAAAAATATAATAAAAAAGCACGAGGACGCAATAGCTACACAATTGTTGTTGAGCTGTGTGCTTAAAACAACATGGAAGAGTCGAGAGCTGGAGAGAGAGATAATGAAACGAGAGAAAGGCAGGGAGGTTAACCAGAATTGTAGCATCCGGTTTGCTACCCTACACGCTTTCTACAGAGCTGGTAGCGGTGCCGTCGATATACGCGTGGCACAAAAGTTAAACAGCAGAAAGAATAGATGAACGGAAATCCGACTCTTTATTCCGCTTACGTCTTGCGCGACAAACAGCAGCATTTTCAGCTCGCCGTGGTGGTCTGGTGGTTATGGTGCTTGACTGCTGACCCGCAGGTTGCGGGATCGAATCCCGGCAGCGGCGGCTGCATTTCGATGGAGGCGAAATGCTAAAGGCCTGCTTGCTGAGACGTATAGGCGCACGTTGAAGAACCCCAGGTGGTCGAAATCTCTGAAGCCCTCCACTACGACGTCGCTCATAATCATAACGTGGTTTTGGTGCGTGAAACCCCGACAGTTATTGTATAAATAACATCACTTATGTGTATACCATCTAGTCCACGTGTCACTTTGGTTTAGCAACATCACGCAAAGGACGACTGTGGTTGGTGAAATGCAACACATGGGTTCTGCGCTGTTGCTTTAATCGCGCATTTTCCGCTAATACTATACTTTCCCTAACATGGAGTATTAGGCGATAAAATGGCTCAGCTTTCCGTACCGCTGGCATCTCGAAAACTATTTTTATTCGTTATCGACTGTGATAAAACAGGCGATCGCCATAGGTGTAGTCATATTGCCAAGAGGCGCCTTTGCTTGCTGTGAAGAAAAAAAAAAAAAGACGCAATAATTCTCCGGTTACTTTATCGCCCGTTCGAAGCCTGACCGACGTGGTCTTTGTATCGTTTCGAGCACCGAGCAAACATAATTGGGTACGCTGGCTTTCTTGCCGTATTTTCATTTCCAGCGGCCGTCGCTGAAGTGGTCTCGTTAACTGAAACTGGGTTTTCCCCTGTATGATTATTTATTGGTCTAATAATTCATCGTATACGTGCAGGTAATGACCGGCTAGGCCAATTAGGATATAACAAGAGGGGTACTTAGCCAATTAACTGTCGATCGTAGCAATAGGGCGGAAATCAATTCCGTAAAGGAAGAATCAAAATGTGGCTCCACCTGATCGCATGCACGCAACAAGGAGTGCCTGTACTACGGTAGCTGGCACTAATATTTAATGCGTGCTGCACACATTCGTAAAGGTTAGAATGTGCGAGTGAAACCTGAAGAAAGCCCTAAAACTCTACATGAAAATTTCTATGGAAATACTGTTGCATTTTATAGTTTTTTTTCTTGCCATTTCTAGAGTTTCTGGTGACATGGAGTTAAAGATCAAGCAACATTTCATAAAGAAAGATTATACGCGTCGCCCGGGTCATAGTCGACATACAACTGTGCACATAGGAGAGGACACGGAACAACGGCAGGGGCGTACCCAGAAATATTTTTAATGGGAGGGCAAGCAAGGGGGGGGGGGGGGGGAGGTCTAGCTCTCGATGTATGTTCGTAATTGTGTTTTTATGCGTACGCCTACATATAAACATACAAAATGTAAAAATATAGGGGCGGAGGACTTTTCAAGCCCCCCCTACCCCCGGCCCCAGCTACGCCACTGACCAACGGGTTGCTTACAGAAACGCTTGCACATATTCTCTTTCACTAAAGCAATCTAGACCGCTGTTGCAGTTCCCAACGCACTGCAGAGAACAGATGACACAACTTTCTCGTCAGTGAGTGGAATATAAAAAGATAAAGGAGATTGGTCGCAGCGTCTGTCGATAATGAGGGTCGACTGGGCGCGTGCCCCCGGCGGAACGCGATAAAGGAGGCCGCGGAATGCGCGCGCCTGCAACGTCGCAAGCGTCACAGCTCCTTCCTTACGACTCCGCCCATCGCATGAGGCTGACAAGCTGCGAAGCGGAGAATGACGATAAGCAAAGAGGACCGCCGTCGTCGTTGCTGCATTCGACCGAGGAGAACTACGCGTGTCTCCCGAGTCATCGCCCGAAGGCGAGAGCTAGCTATAGGCGCAAGCGCGGTGGCACTTAACGAGGGACGCGAAAATGGGAATCGATAGGGCGAACATGATTAACAGGCTGCTTAATCTGGTCCGACACGAGACGACGCCCGGAAAACGCCTCTCCGACGGTGGTGGCCGAGATTGCAGTCGGCGACGGTCGGAGAGCTAGACGACTGGCGGCGGCAGTGTAATGCGCAGAATCATTTTCACGTGGTCTGACATTGAGAATGAAACAAAAACGAAATAAGTCTGACATTCCTGCGGTGGACAGATGGGGACAAAAAGGGGAAGGGAAACGAAATATGATGCGAAAAAGAATGATTGCAATGTGACGCGCACAGTTCTAAAGCTTGCACGAACTGCTGTAGAGAGAGAGAGAGAGAACATTATAAAGGAAGGGGGGTTTAGCGGATAAGCATCTGGCTTGTTACTGTTGGAAACCCGGAACTCACAGAGCACAGGATGGCTTGGTTGAATAAAAGAAAAATTGTTTTAATAAGCTGAAAAAAAATGTGCACGCGAAACAATACACGTATTCAAGTTCGTCGCATGGGGGAACACACATAGCGTCCGTCGAACTCGCACACGGTCTCTCGCGCTCACACACTCACGACCGCAGCATCGCACGAACGCACACACGCTCTCTAAGACACAATCCCACCATCAGGCTCGTCTCAGGCCACTGTCCGCTGAACGTGGCGCACAAGATGGGTGGCGCTACCTACCTGCTGGTAAAATAGCCAACATTACATAGGACGGGAAAATAAACGTTAGTGAACCGTCTTTGTTCGAAAACGCGCCTTACAAAAACTTGTTCGCGACATTAAACAAAAATAGTGGTTAGCGCCACGCGCTACAGAGCGAGCGGTCGCTGGTTCGATTCCGCGCTTCGGATGAATTTTTCTCAGTTATTTTTCTTTGGAACTTATATATATATATATATATATATATATATATATATATATATATATATATATATATATATATATATATATATATATATATATATATATATATACGGTGCATGACGGCGGCGACGGCGACGGCAAAAACCAGCCGAGACTGTCCATATAATTGCTATCGCAATAAAAAAAAAACGACTGAACGACAAGCCGCGTTTTAGATCAGAATTTTCGTTCACGACTTACCTATGGACAAATGGCAAGCATGTTAAACAAACGGCTACTTCTCTGCAGAATGAGATCTAGTAGAGACTCCTTGTCAATAGTGTACTCAAGCAATACACGCACAGGACAGACACCGAAGGAGAAACTGGCCGAGGTAATCGTATACGTATCATTGCTACTGCAGTTTAGCAGCGTGACGCAGGATATTTTGCGTCGGAACAGCGTATATTTTATCGAGCCCCTTCGAGAGGCTGCTGCCTCGTGCATTTCTGCCCGAGGCTCGAAACACCGGGACAAATCATTCCTGGCCAAATCTACAGCCAAGTCACGATGCACTTGCAGTAAGATTAGGTCGAACGAAAGGAAATCGCGGGATTTTGGAACATAGGCGCCAAGGAGAAACATGCATTTGAGGTCTCCATACATAGAGTGAGAAAAAAAAAAACAGCCGAAGAATAGAGCTTAAGTGTATAAACTTGATAACCCGTCGCGCAAGTCTTTCGCGAAGGCTGCTTATCGGATTCCATCGAATTCAATCACTGCAGCGTGGGCCTCCGTGTTGCCTGTCATTGCTTTCGAGAAACGAGTTCGCCGGAAGTGTAATACAAACAAACGAGCGCGCAACGCCGACAGCGGGAAGAGGAAACGGAAAGTCTTCCGAAGAAAGAAACCTCGTTTCGCCTGACTCCAGCCAGAAATCCGAAGCTGTCTAAATCGACACATAGAAAGAGATATAAGAAGAAGGAGCAGCCGAACAGGCCACCGAAAATACGTCCCACTGCAGTCGTATAAACGTCAGGCCGTGTGGAACGGCCAGGTCTGGAACGGTTAGGCAGATACGAACCTTATGCCCCCTTCCAAGTTACCCTTGCCTCTGTATGTATACTTTTTTTCGCCGGAGACGCTGTCTTTGTACCTGACGTTGTTTTTTGTTCAAAAGACAAAGGCCCCGAATCGATATCGGATGGATCTGGGAAAAGGAGAAAACGTTGGATGCAGATGGCTCTGGCTTTTATACACATTGCGCGCGGGGAAACGACCGCTGTAGCTGCGTCCGGCTACATCGAGGAACAGATTGGTTTCTGGCAGTTGGCGGTCACGGTATATGCAGTTTAACGTAAACATGCTTGCCTTGCGCAACTTCCGCAAGAGACTCTCGGGCGAAGGACCTTTGCTTTCCTGCTTTCCTATGTTTGGCTCTCGACGAAATGAAACACAGCAGCGGAAGCTCGCTCAAGCTGCCCAACACTTCAGATGTACATTACAGCGTACTTATTTCATACATGCAACATGTAAGACAGTTTTCATTGGTTGCAATGAATGAATGAATGAATGAATGAATGAATGAATGAATGAATGAATGAATGAATGAATGAATGAATGAATGAATGAAGTAGTACGTATGCATTGGTGGAAAGTAACTGTAGGTGACAGATGCTATTTTTCCATCATCATCATAGTCGTGTGCTTATGTCGGGTACGTTGATAAAGATAACAGAAATAAGCAATATTTATTCCATGGATGTGTCTAATTTAGTTTTCCCTAATATCCAAGCTCTGTATCAGCCGGCCAACCAGGGGCAGCAATTAGGAAGCTTCACGTTTTTTGTCATTGGCCGGCTATCATCGCAGATTATGTCTCTTGAATTGTGATTGCTTTGAATTTCCTCTTACGAAGAAGTATATAAGTATATGTCGTAACACCTCCCTTTATTCCTCGATGGGCGGACGAGAGGGAACTTTATATAAACATTCTATAATGAGTAAATTTCGGTGAATTCACCTACAAATATCATCGCCTAGGAGGGGTTTATCGAGTCGTCAGGGCTCGGCAACACTTTCGCGAAAAGACCGATCCAGCATGTCGCCCTAGTGGAAAGTCCCGTTAACTCATTAGTCACATAGCTGGGATGCGCAACCTAGTCCTCTGCTTACAGGTATTTGCGGAACGCCCTCCTAAATTCATTCACTAATGTCGAGATGCCTGGGGTTGTTGCCGACAACAAGGACATGTGCTTGTGTACAATAGCAAAGTACTCAAACAATGTCTCTGTGTGAAAGGCGATCAATTGCACGGCTTACACCAAGGGCAGGGCCACAGATAGACGGCAAAAGTCGCGACTCTCTTTCTATTTCGGGTGGCCGCCCGCGCGCCTGCACGGACAACGGTGCAACACAAAAGGAAGGTATATTATCTCTTTGCGCTGTGCGAACCATGTAAGCCTTTGTCACAGGCACATACGTTTCACCTAAGCCCGTAAAAGTTGTGCAGCTTGTATCAATTTGCGGTGCGGATAGTAAGACGCTGAAAGAATCTGCGCGGTAAGTCAGAACGACTGCTCATTATTTAAGAAGACAAACGCTTTGGCCGTTTGTAGTTATATGGGCCTGCTTACACAACAAAAAAAGTAAGGCAGCTTCGCCCTAGGGGCGCCAAGCCTGAAGGAAGTGCGGAACTGGGCAGTCTTCTTTGTTTCTCTTTCGGTTTTCTCTTACTTTGCTACTCTCTTTCTTTCTTTTTCTCTTTTTCCACTTTTTTCTGTCTTTTTTTTCTCTCTTTATTTCTATTTATTTCTTCCTCTCTCTTTATCTAGTTCTTTCTCTTTCTTGCTCTTTCTGCTGTTCTTCCCATTTTTCCCTTTCTTTCCTTCTCTTTATATTTCTTGCTTGCTTCCTCTTGTTTTCTATTTTTATACGCGGTTTTGCCTGCGTTACGCCAAGCGACGACAGCATGCGACAGCCCGGGCCCCTAAAGTGCTCCGCACTTATCATCATCAAGGCGCTCGAAGAACAAGAGGAAGAAGACTCCTCCTTGGCGCGAACGCGCGCTCAATATGCTACAGATGGCTATGCTATTCGTGGTTTTGCCTGCGTTACACCAAGCTACGACAGCATACGATGACAGCATACGATGACAGCATATGATGACAGCATACGACAGGCCGGGTCCCTAAAGTGCTCCGCACTTAAATAAAAACCTCTTACCTTAGAATTGTTCGCAAAAGAAGATTTCAGTAAATTCAGACAAGACGTATTATTAACGAAGCCGACCCCTAAGGCCGCGTTCACAAGAAGCTCTTACGCAAGAATTATTCTTATAGAAGAAAAATTCTAGCCAATGCCAGACGTACTACCAAGGATGTTCCGTAAATGGCAAAGAGCATTTACGAACAATGAGCACTGTGTAATCAGCACTTGCAGTTTAAACCAAGCATGACGAACTCGCCTCAGTCGCGCACTGCACACAATTCCGCGCGGGCTGAACAACATTGACCATTGTAGTCGTGTGACATTTATTACGCTGTACCATGTCAAAGAAGGCTACAGCAAGGACTCATAAGGCGCGCCTGTTTAAACTGCTAAAGTGTACGCGACAAAAGATACATCTGTGTATTTATATATGCCGGCCAAAATAAAATATCGATGTAAGAAAAAAAAAGACAATTACGGTGCATTGATCAAGTTAGTATCGCTTCGAGCTTAAAATATTTCGCCGTTTTAACATGGCGGTATCAAATTCGCAAAGTTTCGGTGCTGAGAAATGGCCAGTGCCTCTGCCGCTGAATTCAGGGATATTTAACAGGACACAATGCCGAACATAGTAAGATTGCGAGAGACAAAAACTACGCATCTACGCACTTTTGCCATTTAGAGTAAATTTTAATCCACGCAAGGACTCCCTGAACAGTAGCGAGAAGTAATCGTGCAATTCATCGCTCCACGCACCGTTGGTCATACGACGGCGAAATCTTCTTTTTTTTTTCTCTTGTGTGACCGCAAAGTATAATATACGAATGAAATTTGATGAAACCATGTAGTCCAGTTTTATGTAGATACTGCAAAAGTGAAATACAGGTGCATTGTCCACCTGCATTTCATCGCCCGCAGGCGAATGTTTCACCACCATTGCATGCCTTCAGCGTGCATTGACTCCACGGTGAGAGCCAAATATCTATTTTGAATATCGTGATCGGCGGCTTGTCTTCCGGAGTGCATAAGCATGCCGTATCACTGCCACCTACAGCCATCCGACTCAGCGCTTGCTTAAGAGGACCAGACGCAAACTCTACTTCGATGTGAAGGTGTTTCGATGCACCGATGCGAAATAGCCTCTGCTTCAATGCAATCTTGCCTAATTCGGCAACGTTTGCCTGCCTCCTCCAATCGGAGAAGGCAGGCAATCTCCAATCGTCCACTGAAGTCACTGCGTTCTAGAGTGGCACCGGTGGGAGCCGCTACAGAAACTTCGCGCAGAAGGTAAGATGGCGGAATTCTCCGAGAACGTGGCCCCGTGATTGCCTGGCGCTCGGTACAACTTTCTAAAAGCCTCCGCACTATTTCAGAGGTGAGAAAGACAAAGTGACAAAAAAAAGCACAGAAAGAAATCCCGACAGCCACTACAGCAAACTCATCCTTTAGGGAAAAATATTTCCTGCAGAAATAAAGCAAGAAAAAAGATGATATCATTGACAGCACGATATTCTCTCTTGGCCGGAACATATAAATACACAGATGTATCTTTTGTCGCGTACATTTTGGCAGCAGTGCGACTTTTCACAAAGCGAACTGTCGATAACGTCTGATTTATGCAGCAATGGAAATGACATTCGCGTTCCCTATAAACAACAACTTAACAATGCCGTAATAAATGGCGCACATATCGCAATATAAGCCCTTTCTTTTGGGTCCGGCGACGCATTCCAAACGAGCCTATAAGCGTGCGATAAATTCAAATTCAAGCCATTCCAGCGGGGAAAAAAATGAAAAAGGAAATCGGCGAAGTGCTCCGCAAGCTCCGTGTTTTTCGCGCCGGATCTTACGGATCGAAGCCGAAGGAATTCGGAGCAAAAGAAAAAAATTAAACGAGGCGCAGAGAAATGAAGATGGCGAATCGGACGGCGCCAGATTTTGCTCTTTCTCAACACGTTCTCCGCTTCGTGATTTAATCGCGCCCATCGAGAAGAAATCCCAGGACTTCGCTTTTAGCTCGAAGTGATTTTCTTCCAGAAATAAAGGGAAAAAAATGTTACTTTAAAGAAAAGAGAATGCGAAGGAAAAGTTAAACGCTCCTGCGAATGAAGAAATAAGCTTTCGACTTCACACGCAACGACAGCAGAGCTGACCCAGCAAGAGTGTTCGTATGCAGCGAAGCGACAGCAAACCGAAGGCCCTCCCCGTCTTCCTCTTCTTCATCGAACGTATCCTTTCCTCGCTCGCTGTTGCTGCTACCGGTGACGCTACGATAAGCTTTTTTTTTTTCTTCTTTCAGCGCACCAGGTTCCACAGCGTGAACTGGAGTGACGGCTCACAAAGCCGAAAGCAGTTATGGAGATGAGAGAGAGATCAGAGCGTCCCGAGCAGTCAGGACATATACTGACTGCTCGGGCACGGCCACCTGGATCGGGGCGCGCGGCGGTGTTGCTCCGGCCGTCCCATTCGGACGGAGGAGGCGTAATTGCAGAAAGGGGCGTGACCACTCCTTTCGCCGCACCGCGGCGCGGGCCTACTACCCCTCCATTCCTTTGCGCTCTATGCGGGAAGGTTTGCGGCGCATAGCGGCGCCTTGAAGATATCGCTGTAGAGTAACCGTGGGTTAGCATAGCACTTCCACCACGTTCACAAAAAGCACATAAAAGGATGGATGGCGGCTATCGCTATATTCTTTATTTTTTGTGTGTGTGCGCCAGTCCTTGTCGTGATGATGGTGACCAAAGCGAAAACACCCGTGAGTCACTTTTTAAGAAAATTGTTTTGGTGTTCTTAAGTGCAGCATATCAGTAAGAAGTATACATGCGAAGGAAAGCACGAGATTTATTAAAAACTCCTTTTTTTTCTGAGTGCTTCCAGAATAGCGGAAACGATCCGAAGGTTGGTTCCGCTGCTTAAAGGAGGTTGGCGTATTTCCCTTGGGATGCTGCGGCCTTGAGTGCGCGAGCTTTACCTGCTGGAAGGAATGCCACTTTGGCGTCGAGGCAACGTAATATTCCTTGGTGTTGACTTACAGTAAGGCACGCAGCAGTACGGCACGTTTCTGAAAAACACGGTAAATTACACACGGAATCCCAACGCAGACTAAAAAACAAATTACTTGCCTGAAATCAACGTGGTATGACAATGTGAAAATGCATATGAAAACATATATGCTAGACGCAGAAAGCCTTATCAGCAGCCGTTCAGCCAACGAACCGGTAGATTAGTTCGAATCTTAAAGGGCAAACCGCATGCACGCAATAATGGAGGTGGAAATTGGGGGACCCTTAAGCTTCGCCTTTAAGAGTTAAATGCGACAGCGATATCTGCGCGCATACACAGACGCACACGAACGTACACACACACACCGCCGCCGACACCGGAATTACTGCGAAACGGGTTCTTCCATGCTGTCGCGCTAAAACGACAAGCGATACCAAAACGAAAGTGGCCATTGCGCGACCGACCCTTAGCTAATTCGCAGGCGACAAGCGCGCGCTCATCGCTTTCGCGTTCAAATTCGCCTACATGCGGCCTGCGCTTAAATAAGAACGTCTCATTCACATCACTGTCGTATCGTGGGAACTTCACAATGCAAAAAGACGTGCCCACCAAAATGTTGCCTACCATCGGCAAGGTGAAAACGTCTACAGCATTATCATCACCGCAATTTAGTTTTCCAGCAACGACCGCAGAAGATAGCTATGCAGTGCAGACGACGACGAAATGTATTTCCTTTAGAAAGAAGCATGGCGCGCTCCGGTCCAGGCGGCCGTGGGAGAAACGAGCGCCAAAATAAAGAATGAGAAGCACGGCAAATCACGTACTCGGCACAATACATGTGTCATATGGCACTTATGTAGCGGCCGTGGTCATGGGATATATGAACGCGCCGCGCCATACGAAGTCGCCTAAGCACGCTGCTTGGCTCTATCTCGACGGTAATATGCTACAGAGAACAACACACACTGTGTAAAGCCCGATTAACAATACATAACAGCGTACCTTGATTCCAGTCACCACGTGCACAATGTCCAGTGTGCATTTTTGCAAACACATCTGCGGCTGTCTACGGCGCGGCGAGCGCGGCATCATCCGCAAGGGGGTAGGAGAAGAGCGCCGCGTTGCGGCGCGCGGCTGAACTACCTCAATTACATTTTTTCAAAGGGGCGCGCGCCGAATGGGACGGCCGGAGCAACACCGCCGCGCGCCCCGATCCAGGTGGCCGTGGCTCGGGACATATCCTTGCCCTCTCACTCACCGCCTTCCTATCCACTCATCCCGCATAGAAGCACCTGAGTCTATTCCCAAAGCCCGGCTATCCGAGCAAGAAGAAACGCGTCTCTCTTCTTGATGCAGCCGGCACTGCTGTCGCTTTTATTCCCCGGACCTCGGAAACGCAGCTGCGCACGCGGTCTCTCTTCACCGTTTGTTTCACCTTCGTTCAGACGTGCGTCGGCTCCTTTGCAGGCAGCGGTGCGCGAGTCGTGAGCGGCTTCGCTTCTTTTCCGTACTGCGCTCTACCCCGAGGCGGGTGCCCGCAGAACGTATGTATACGGTGCTATTCATTCGTGTGTTCAACTTGCTGAGTAGCGACGTAGGCGGCACTTCGACGTTTACAGAGCCTTTTGAGAGTCAAATACAAGTGCGAGACGCATAGAGACAGAGAGCGAGAGATAATAACACGAGAGAAAGGCAGAGAGGTCAACCAGGGAAGGGGGAAAGAGAAATAAAGATGGAAAGGAAAGCGGAGAGAAGAGCAGGCGCGCGAAAAAAAAAAAAAAAAAGAAGGTGCAGGGCGCGAGTACTACAGCCTATCCAATAGGCCTCTGCCACCCAAAAAGTTCAGTAAGGCCTGAAAAGTTCAGTAAGCCTGACTGCTCCTACAGGCGTCTGTCGTCAAGGCGGGCCAAGATAACAGCTATAGTGGCAGCCTTGCTCGAGACGCATAGAATCTGTTATGCAATTATTGCGACAGTGGTAAGGTTATCGACAGCTACAGAGCATATAAAGCGGAATCGGCTTCTCTTCTGAACGAAACGGTGACATTCAAAATGCGGTATAGTGCCACTTCTGTGATCGTTCATAATAATGCGTCGCGTAATACATATCGGAGACGTAGAGCAATGCATTGGCGAGTATGAAAGCACGGTTCACAAGTCAATTACGGAAATGTACTTCGCGAACACTTCGGTCACTCTGACACGAATAGAATGACGAGTACATAATAATATGCCTTGCGGTAAGTGTCTCAAGAGAACGAGAAAGAGGGACAACACGGATTAACTTCAGTGTCTCAAGGCGATCAAATGAACTTCTTTCTAGTGATAATCACGCACATATACCTGACCAGTTTTGCACGCGTCCTTTGCGCTTAACCGTTCAGACCCAAAGGCGAACTTGCAAGGGCGTGACGAAATGTCGGCCTACAATGAAACCGACGAAAAACGTAAAAAAAAAGGCGGTGAATTTACTGACGCGTGCGGAACTACAGCAAAACTCAAAGGCATTCGAACAAGCCGCCCGTCATTCTGCAGGAAGCACAAGCGTGCCTTCACTGCCTTGTGGGCCGAAGAGCGATGGGGAGGGAGTCCTAGAAGCACCTTCACGGAAAGTGTCACATCATCCAGCAGTTAAAGTCTACGCAACTGTGTATGAGAACGCGTGCCGGTAACGCGCAGTACGACCACGTAGCTATACGGCGTCCCAAACGTAACCGAATCGTGTATTCTGCGGAGAAGACTTTGAAGCACACATATAACCTCCTTCGGCGCAGTGCTTTCTGATGTTGTTTTTTTCTCGATGCGGGACTACGATGCGGGAACGCCACTGCCGATAATGCCGAACAAAATGAAGAGCCACGGAGGGAAGATGAAAACTAAAGACTTTCTCTAAGAGCAGGAAAAAAGTAATGGGGGACGCTTAAGCTTCGTCTTTAAGAGTTGAACGCGATGGCGAAATCCGGCCTCTAGTGCGCACTTTAACCACTAAATGCATACTTATTAATGTATATTGTTACACACACACCTACACAGACACACACACGTATCTGTAGTAATGGTACAGGTTTTCAATTTAAAGCACTTCGCTGTGCAAGAGTCGAGACGTATTTCTCACAACGCCTCACATATGAGAGCACATTATCTAACGTTTGATGTTTGCTTTATCAACGCCTCCTCTATAAAACAGGCGTTGGCTTGATATGTTTTCCGCTATACGGAGTTGTTCAGTTTTGGAGCTGTCTGAAAGCTCGTGAGTGTTTTTAGCGGCGATGGCTGCACTATCCCCGCTTTTTTCGAAGCATGGCGTCGCGCAAAAAAAAACGTAGTTTAATGGCCTCGCCGATGCGCCTACAAATCGCCGAATGGGCTCATTTTCGTCGTGACACCTGCCGAACAAAATGCGTTAAGGAGACTCCTTCCCCTACATGGCATTTATGTAGTGTTTTCTTCCGAAGCATTTGCAAGTAACATGGTTGCTTTTTGGTAGGACATCTGCTTGACACGCAAACGGCCCGGGTTCGATCCTCAATGGGACCGAAGATTTTTATTGTTTATTTTATTTGCATCTTTCTCGATTTTTCGGTCACGGACGATTTTTCGCTCACAAGCGTCGGTAGCGACGCCGACACCGTCGCCGACACCGGAATTTCTGCGACACGAGCTCTCTAACGCTATCGCGTTAAAACAAAGGGCCAGATTAGGGCGACGACGCTACCGGAGTAACATTGTTTCTTCGGATGACCGTAAACAGCTGAAAGGCCGCTGATGATCAAAGGTGTTGACGGCAAAACGCTTCTCGCCTCCAAGAAAGCACCCACGAAGGTCGAAGCGCAGCGACCGCAACGTTAACGAAGTCTCTAAAAAGAGAACGTGCGAAAAGACGCGAGGGGATTCGATAAGCGAGAGTGCAAAGATCAGAAATGCAGGGCGCTATAGGGCACAAAGGCTGACACTATAGGCTCCCAGAAGGAACAAAGGGAACGAAGAAAAGAAGAGGAATGTACAATAGAAAAGAGGAAGTGGACAGAAGAAGGGTTAAGGAAGGGAGGAGGAAATGGCCAAAGTCTCCTGGGTGGCGAAAGCGTCGCGTCGCGCGGACGATTAATCCCGGGCAGCCCCTTCTTTTATGTGCTGCCATTCTGCGCCGGCGGCTTCAAAGGAAGGCGGGCCGGAAGAGTTCAGATGGAAGCGCCGAAGTATTGCGCGCAGGCGCATCGCCGAAGAATAGTGGACGAGACAGAGGGTGGTAAGGGTAGAGGACTGGAAGGCTTACACATCGAGATAAATTAAGGCTTATGAATTTATGAATCCTAGGGTTCGAAAGGCATGTACGCGTGCGGGCGACAAAAGGGAGCGGTGGAAGGCCCAGCGTGCGGGGAGGAGCACCGTTAAAACTGTGCCGCTCGAGTGACGCCCCGTGGCCGAACGGCGAGTCCGAGGACACAAAGGGAAGGCGTGTGTCGACTCAAACACGAGCCAAATTAAAGAACAGCTCCTAACAAAATGAAAGTAATAAATCGAATTAAAAGCTTCGAACGAGATTGACAGATAAGGAGCGATCGAAAAACGAATGTGCTTTGATGAAAAAACAGACGCCCCGCTGTTCGCCGCTGTCGTTATCGCCCAGCCGTAAACCAGGCTAGAGACAGCAGGAAAACAGAAAAGCAAAATACAATGAAGGAAGGGATGCTGGATCTCTGTGCTGCGTGTGTCCGGTCGGCGTGGACACAAAGCCAAGATGAAGATAAAACAACGGGTGCCAAACACAATGGAAAGGGCGCCCAAGGCGCTAAGAGAGCTCTGAGAGCGCCGATGGGTCGGTGGTGGCCGCGTTATATAGGAACAGTTCTTATATCATTTCCTCACTGCCTCCCTCCGTCGCTGCCGCGCGTTTAACGACCTTCGCCGCAGGGGCCACAAGCACAAAGAGCGGCGCAGCAGCAGCAGCAGCACGCGAAAGGCGTTGATGACGGCGTCGAGGGAGCGTCGACCGAGCGTGAGAGCCGCGCTAACTCCTTTCTTCATTCTTCCGCTCCCGGAGGCAGTGTGTGCGATGCCCGACAAATGGTCACGGAAATCACCCGCCAGGAGCACTGGCTCCGACTGGCCCCGCGCGTAAATCTTTTTCGAGATCATCCGGAACCACTGGCCCACGGCTGAGTGTTTTAGTACACAGATGAGTAGTGCGAAGAATGCAGTGTATATACGTCAATTCCGTCTGGCGATTTCGGTGGGCGCGATCCTCCTCTCGTGAGGGCGCGAAGTTCGGTAACAATGTAACCGCGTTCCTTACATTCTTCGAGTGGGACGATCTTTTTTTTTTTTCGCTGTCCTCTCGCCCGAGCTGCTCAGATTGATTGGCACGTGTCTTCTCGCACAGGCGCACGAACCATTTGGATTCTTTCCTACGACAGAGGTCTGTCGTCCACGTTGTTCAGCACGTTGCAAAAGCGATTATCTCTGTGTACACTTATACAAACGAGTCTGGTAGTTACTACGGGTAACTCCAACCAGAATGAAACGGACCAATATGAGTAGCATATAATAACAGGAGAGACTGGCTCAACGGCTGGGACGTATATGTAATAGAGTATGCGAAGAAATATCATCGGCAAGAAAAATCATCGGCTTCAGGCGAGCGATGTCCAGGACATCCGGAAGAACAATTACTTTCAAGTTATCGGTAACGGTCGCGTTTCGTTCAACGTACGAGTTATGAATACCAAACGAACTAATGAGCACAAAAAATAAAACAAGAAAAAAAAAAGAAGCCCGAGAAGTGCCAAACGCATTCCAATCAACGCGCGATGAACTGGCGGTGAGGGGTCGTAGCGCTGTCCGCGGTAGAAAAGTGATGCCGTACTAAATAGAACTATTTCACGCGAGAGCCTAGGTCATAACGAAGTCAGCCGTCTGTACTTGCCTGTATACTGTATCTGCAGGCACGGCAACTCGAGACTGTTTTTAAGATGAGATGGGCTCGCCAAATGTCAGATTACACATTCTCAAGCAGTTCCCGTATTTTAAAACGCCTTCATAGATCAGTTGTCGAGCATTTAAGGCAGAATGGCTACAGTTAGCTTGTGCTGGCATTTCACAACGATAATCTATAACATATACGGGATAAGAAAAAAAAATTCACTAGTGACCAACTTTGGGCCGTCCGGCAAGCCGAGGATGCCGCCCGGGTCCAAGGGCTTCAAGCCGTCACCTGACGCCATCATCATCGACGGAGAGTGGGACGGGACAGGGGTTAATCCCCTCTTCCCCCCGCCTCGCCCGGACTTTTAATAAAGTTTATTCACTCACTCACTCAGTGACGGCGAGTAAATTACGGACCGTCCTTACGAAGGACTCAACGAATATGTTTACGAACTTCAACCCGTAATTCTTGAAGATCGCGTACGCGTTGTGGAATCCTGCCGTATTGAAGACTGTCCTTATTTTGAGTTCGTGTTTCATTTAACTCAAATTCAAATGGCTATGCAAAAAAAAAACAAAACAGTTCAGGAATCAGTCCTTCCAGCGATGCATTCATGCATATACATAGAGTACAGGACAATGATAATTATCTACACATATAATACGAGCAATGTTGCCAATACGCAGTCATCGAGAAATTACCAACAGCTTCTCATATTTCGACCCAGTAACAGCATGGAGCATACATCAGGAAAACATCTTGGCCTACGAGATCACGCAGAAAAGGCAGCGGAAATAAGCGAATTCTTTTGGCATCGGACGCTCTTCCAACTTCGTTTCGAAAGCAGACAACAAAGATGGCCCTATACGGCAGGAAATGTAGGTATCTGATAAAATAGCACAGCACCCCGTCGAAAAAAAAAAGAAATCTAGATACTTCACGCGCCACCGATTCTAAACTGCTCGAATGTAGACGTCCTTTCGCAAACTGAGCATCCTCCACTGGGGCGTATTCTTTCAGAGCATACAGCTGAATCAAACTGATTGATGCGTGCGCACCACTCATGAAGTCCCGAAGTGGTCCGCACAAGCAACGCGATGGGGTCTTCTCTCTTTCTTTTTCTGCACTTCTCTATATGTTTATTTGGTTCTGGTAGCTGTCGCTCATCGCTCAAAGCAGAGGCCGGCAAAGGGCACCACAGACGCCATATTGAATCGATCCCTTAAATCTAATAATAGCGACCAGTTGTGTCATGCTCGCTGGATTTCACTCGTTCCTCCCGGCGAACGTTCGTCGGTACGCGTAAGAGTGAAGTCATGCCGTGACAAACATTACATAATAATATCGTGCACGAGTATGAAGTAGACTTCAAAGATCAAAGTTCAGTGTATAACTTTCTGGCCGGAACAAGGACAGATACGTGCGACACGAACACTGCGACGAAAAATCGCAGCCATAGACAAGAAATAAAGAGGCGGGGTCTGTCACGTGAACGCGATGAAGTGCCTTTGATCCGTAACGTAGGAGAAGACAATGAATGAATGAATGAATGAATGAATGAATGAATGAATGAATGAATGAATATGACCTTTATTGAAAGACAAGGACGACCCTTGGCCTCTGTTGGGGATGATTTGGGAAAGGGGTGAAGGGATTAAAGGGTGGTGAGCAACTTCATGTGACGCCTTAATTCACGCGAGTCAGTCGACCTCTCCTATACCACTCGAAACAGGACACTTTGACTACACCGTATATTGCGAGAGCTTTCTGTGCTTCATGGCCGGACTTGAATAAGTTTGCACACTGTCAGACGCTATGCCGAGCAGATTTAGAACATCTCATTTGGACATGCGCAGCTTTCTCAAAAGGCAGGCGGCACATTCCACGGCTGCTGCACGCCGATATGACCAGCTCTACAGAGGATCAAGAATAACGCCACTTGCAGACGGTAGCCGATGCAAAACAGAAGGATGCTTATGTTGACATGACGATCGCATACTTAAGAAATGTAAAATGACAAAATTCCATTTCAGAGCGCAACTCTTGCGCGCCTGTTCCTGCGTTCAGCGGCGTCGGTGTCGTCGTAACCGGAAGAGCGAACGAAGATGAAAGAGAACGAACGCGGAGCGCAGCGGAGGGTGCAAGACGGTGATAGCGAGGAGAGCGCGAGGAGGTTGGAACGAAAGTGGCGAGACGACAAGTTCCGCGGGGGCCACCCACGGCGCCACAGAAGTGCGCGCCGTCGTGCGGTCGCCGACGACGTCACCACTAAGGCATGCGGCGAGGGCGTCCACCGATAGCATGTATGAAAATAAAGCGCTGCATGAACGGATGCTTGTCTCCGGCGGTTGTTGTGGAACGCGCCCACGCGCTGCCTTCCGCAGTCGCCCGGTTAAAGAGGCAGTCGCGCCTCAAACTTATGGCAAAACCAAAACACCTAAAGAGCTGCGCTCACAATTCGCATTAGGCAGTATCGTAATCGTCGGTGAATTTTTCCCCCCTACTAGAATCACCTGTCTCTCATTCGTTTCCTTGTTATCTTTCCGACTTACCTTATACCCCTTCGCCAAAGCAGAGTATCAATATTTATCTCCGGGTTAACCTTCCTGCCTCTAGAATAAATTTCATCGCCCACTATAACAAGTGCAAATTGTTTTCAGTAAACAATCCCTAGACGGCACCTAATAACTGCAAGTGCAGAAATAACATTTGCAATGGAGACTGATGAAGGCGCCCTTGAAAACCCACAGTCAAACCTTCACTGCTTGAGCTCACTCTATGACGAGTCTAAATTTTGCTTGCCCTCTAGCACTCGTGCTCCGGCATTCAGAGCACACGTCTGCCTCCGCTAAGGACCTCTGCTCGTTGAACACGTCCGGTCGCAGATATAACAAACTGTACAGAATGTTTTCGAAAGCAAACGAGACCGAAGCGGCACGCAAGTACATAAAGCCGGGTTTCTATGCGTAGCCGGATAATCAGAGCGAGGCTCTTGAACCTGAGGCAAAAAATAATCATAATAGCGGGGCAAAGGGGGCGCTTGTTTGTGCACGCGCGCGCTAATGTTTGCCCGAAATGCCGCAGGTAGAAACGCGCGCCGGCGCACGACGCTCGAGACCATTAAGACGCACTTAAGATAACTGCGAGAACGAGAGGTAGGAACGGGCCATCACCGGCGCACGCGCGCTCCTGATTAGAAGGCTTCCCCACGAAACGCGCCGCTCTAGAGAGCGCCGCACGCCAACCAGCACGGGCGCGCTGTCGCGAAGTTGATTGGTATACAAAGACGGCACCGCATCTCGGCAGCATACATGATTTTTGAAAAGAAGTAACAAGGGCAAACGAAACAACGAAAGAAACGTGGGGGGTGGAATCAGCGCCAGCTGAACTACAGGAAAACGTGCGCGTGCCTGGCGTTGAGCGAGACTCGAAAACGCGGCCTAAAAATTCCACGCGTGACTCGCGGCTTAGGACACGGTTAGTTCCGAGCAGTGAATGCGCGACACAAGTTGCCGCCGCTAAGTGAAGCGAACGTATCCTCTAATTTCCAATGCTACAAACTTCAGGCAGTGACGTATAACGGGCATAATTCCGCATGTAGCAGCACGACACCGAGTTAACGCTGCTGTGAGGAGCGTAGCGATTCCTTATCACTTTCCCTCCTCAACGGGTCCTCAAACAGGATGGCAAAACAAAACAAAACACAAAAAAAATGTTGCAGTGGCTTAGCTCGGCTATGCCAGGATAACGTAGCGTTAGCAAAGGTTCAGCTGATTGTTCTTATCTGTCCTGATTGTCTAGGATTTGCTTGATTATCATGCTTACTGCTGCTCCAATGACACACACATGGTATACATATTATGTGGCCCATGTATATTTATTTTGCCAGGCAACTACTTCGGGATCCGCTGAGTTAAGCTTCTCCGCTCTTCTGCGCCGTTGAGCAGCATTTGCGCTCTCCTATTCCATGGCTAAACCACACTGGCAAACGCCAGTCAGAGGCGCTATGAAGCGGCTCCAGCGCAGTGTCAGACGGTGACTGCACAGCGAAGGCGAATAGCTGCGTGCGCGCCGGCGACAGTACGTCTACCTCGGCTACGACGTCACTCCTCTGAAAAGCGCAGACCGGCGGCAGCGGCGGAGTGCGCGGGAGGTGCCGTCTCCGATGCGCCAGCTGTGTGACATCACTGATCCTCGCGCATGCGCAGCACGGCTCTTGAGGAGCCACGCGAAACTGGCTCGGCTAGGCCAGTGTAACTAACGCTACAATAAACGCGCTCTTGTCACATATTCTTCCCACAATTCAAAATCAGTAGCCCGAGGCCAACATAAAATCCTGAGGCTGAAAAAGACGTAGAAGCAGCCGCCAAAACAAAGAGTCCGAGGAACAAACAAAAGCCTCTCAAAATCTATCGAGCCCGCCGGTGCACGAGGGCGAAAAAAGAAAAAAAGGAACGGCGTGAAATCCGCTCGCAGGGCGACGTGAAGCACGGCGCGAATGCGTCATGGGCGAGTAAAATCCGCTTTGACAAGTCACGTTTCTAACCGGAGGGCACGAAGCACCGAAAGGCGGACTTTGCCTTCCTGCACGCTGATGCTGCAGCAAAGACCGCTTGCCGTGGTAAGTACGAATAGCAGGACGCGAGGGCACAAGCGGTAAGACGGAAATCGTACTCGAATTAAGAAGCGTAGTTAGGGTTAGCGAGTACCGGATTTTTCGCGGTCCTCGCTGCTTTCGGCTTGCTGTATGCACCACGAATATGCTTAATCAAGCGCGGAGAAAAGAGAGCGAGCGATAGAAAGAATGAAATAAAGAATATGCGTAGAGAACATAGAGCCGCACGTAACGCACCACGCTGCGTTCTTTTCCGTATTCGTTTCATGGTTTTCCCTGTTTAGAGAGGCACGCCTTTTGGTGGCACTTCACTAGTGCTCGCGATATCATTCAGAACTATACCAACGTGGTTATCATTAATTTTGACCACGGGAGGCTTCTTTTATTGCCGTATAAAATAGAGATAAAACGTCCTTCATTCAATACTTACACCGATACCGCAGCTCCCGCATACGCCAATGTGACGTGAAAAACTTCGAAGTCGTTTCTCGTACATGGGTATTCCTGGCGCGGCATATGGTTTCTACAGATTTGCAAGGTTCAGCCCTCGATCCTCCTTTGAATACAACACAGTTCCTTATTCACTGGTAAACGATTAAGCAGAGCCCAGTATATCCCACCTCATGAAGATTCGTGAAGTCATGGTAAGATGTTGCAGAAACTACATGGCGGCGGCGCCACGATCTGTGCTTCGATTTCAAGTGAAGCTCGCAATGAGTTACAAATTTCTGTGGCGGCGATGTCACACGCGAAAAACGCGGCGCTGGACGTGTAAAGAAATGCGGCACTCGTATTTGGATGCGCATTTGGATGCGCATTTGGATGCGCCGTTTTATGCTCTCTCGATCTGGAGCTTGTTGGCGATCAGCCGTTTCTAATTTGGAAATCTGATCTTTTACCGAGGTCACTTCATCGAGATCATTTCATAGTTGCCTGGGTATGAACGCATGACCTGACGTTCCCGTGCCGGCGCTGGAACGGGAGTCATTAGGCACGATGTCAACTGTGTAGGCGCGCCCTCACGCCACGCCCGCAACCAACCAGAGCAGTTTCGCTTCCGCTGGTGATAAAAGAAAGAAAAATAGCAGGTCAGGCCGGCACACACCAAGCTTCGCTTGCCCACACTTTCCAAAGAGGGAAATTGTTCCTGAAAAATGTTTTTAGGTGTTCTTTTTCTGGTCTGCTAAAGCTTCTTCTTTCAGGGTGAGAATAGTCGTACTGCTGGTGCGGAATCGCAAAGTAGCAATAAAATGTTATCCTTAGCGTTAAATGTTTATCCTCGCTTTCAGATTCACTCCTCTTGAATTTCTTTTAGTAAAGAGACACGACGTCAACAGAGGTAAGCTATACCGGGCGTGGCTAAGAAGCGTTCGCGGCGCCCTTCAGGGCGCGATCGAGTGGTGCGAGCGAGCCAACTGCGCAGTGCGCGCTGTTGTTCCCGGTGGGGCAGAAGGCGGGCACGTGCTCTCTTTTGTCCCAGCGCGCACTATCGATTTTGCGGGAGCCCGTGCGTTCTGCACGCCGTCCCGAAGAGCGGCCGCGGAAATTGAAAGGGCGCGAGAAATCGCGCTCCCGCTTGCTCCCTCGATGGCACGCGCTGACTTTGAAGTACAACAAATGCGAAAACAAAAAGTCGACGGCCTAGAATAGGAAGTTCCCTCGTTTACCGCCGGCGCGCGTCAGAGAATGCGCGATGCGCCGTTTTGTTCCGGAAAGCGGAGGAAATGAGGGAAGAGAAAGCGCGCCACCTGGTATTGAATTTCGTAGTGAGGGAAACAAATAACGGAATCCTCGCCGCGTAGGCGAAAGAGCTACATACAGACATATCTCAGGGCTGAGCGAATGCGGAAACCGCACCATAGATGACTACGGTGCGTATACTGCAACGTGCAGTACACTGCTGTAACGTAACCTAAACGAGACAGTGGAAAGGCAATGTCGGTTAGTCTCTCTCAAGAGGAGAGTGCCTAATTACAACGGTGAGCCAGACAAAGCGGCGATACACGAAACCGATAGTGCCCCCAAATGAACGCACGCTTCGAAACGGTGTTCGTACACGTGATATGGCCGTGCCGGCAATCCAATGATCCCATGCCAACAATTTGGGACCCCTCCAAGCGACAAAATGTTCGGACTGCTGTAACGCTACCCCAAAACTTGCTTCTAACTAGTACTTTAGACAGGAGGGTGTCCGGCCGGCACTCGCCATCGAAAACGATGGCGAGTGCCGTCGACGGCGAGTGCATTGGAACGTGACACCCAACCGCTTCGCTGCAGCTACGGTGAACCGGCAACCCTATCCGCCAGTATACGCTTGACAAAGAGTATCCTTTGTATATCTCGCGGGAACGTTTGTCGAAGACCATTGTTCTTATTACATCGTCATCGATACATCCAGTATAGAGTTGCCTATGGGACCGGTGTGAAAACTCACGAAGCATGACGTATACAGCAGCTCTCGTCATGGCCAACCCTACATTACACTTTTACAACAAATTATTGAGCAAAGTAAAACAATGTTTGTACTATAATCAGGTCCATGTAAGCGCATAACATCAAGGAGACACACGCATGTTCGGTTGATACAGAGCAGCTGCAAGTGCCGGATAGCGCTACAATGCGCCGCATTATACACAGGGCCATGGTACCAATGCTACCAAGAAATCGCTGGCTACGGAGGAGGCCAATTTCACACATACCAGAGGGAAATTTTCACTCATGCGCTCTACACTGAAGCGCGTGCTCAAGCACACTGCATTCACAACGCAGCGGCCAGACCAAACACGCAGGTCGGAAGTAAGTTATGAAGCCATAGTAAGGAGCCCCATTTCTTCTAACAAAATGAAGGGAATGGGACAAAAATTACCCTCTTCAGAAAAACACCGTTCTCTTTAGTATCGCAGGCTCCAACGGCGTCTTTTCGCTCAGCGAAAACTCTTTTGCAAAGGTTACGGCGATGGGTCGACCCAGGGCTCTTGCCTAAAGCGTGCCAGTAACGCGCCCGCGATAAGCCTCTATTCCTTGCCCGGGCGATAAATAAAGCAGCAGTCTCCAGCAGTGCAGCCTACACGCGGCCGCGTCCAGCGCGTGCGAAGGGTGGACGCTCCATTAAGCTTGGCCCGCGGCGTCAGCTGCCCGTGATGCCCAACCTTTATGGTTCCTAAATGCCCAGTGCGCATACATACACACGCTCCTGCCCACACCGCCCCACCGCACTCCAGAGTATGAGTTCATATACATGTACGGTGTTTGAACTGGGCTCAGTGGACGCGCACGCCTGTGCTTGCCTTAACGTCACGGTGCGCCTGGACGGCGAGTATAGGCAGTGTACCGCGTTCCGCGTCATTATATTGCGCCCACATGAAAGTATTTTTCCATGCAGCAATGAGAAATTAACGGGAAAGCGCGTTAGGCTGCCTGTGGGCTGCTTCCAAAGCTGGCGCTGTTCCTTGTCAGGAAGCTTTGGAAGTGTATGTAGACGGCATCGCGCAAGATCAGGCGGAAAGCGTACCCCCGCATTGACCGAAATGGCAGCGCCCTGTGCACGCAACTAACCTTCGGTATAGTATACGCCACGAGAACGCGGCGACGGCTCGTGGACGCTTGGCAAAGATATGCTCGCTCCACTGCATTGCCCGCGAGCTCTTCATTATAAATTATAATGCGTGATTACCAAACGACAACGGCGACGGGTGACCGCGAGATGAGTACCGCCGCCACCGGACGATGGACGCGAGGACTGACCACGAAGGGGCCGACCCGCAGTTACGGCCGCAGCAGGCAACACTGCGCGGCGACGACAGGAAAAAGGAAGTTCTAGAAAACTCGCTGAATCATCCTCCACCTGCGGCTCCGTTTTCTCATTAATCGCCGTATTCTGCACAGAAGCTCCGCCGTATACCGCGACGCTCGCACGTTCACGCCTGGTACTGAAGATGAGTGGAAACACAATTAGCTGCGCGATAAATCACTCGGTGAAATTATATTCACCTTCCAGGCCTTCTCGCCCACACGCGCTTTCTCTATACGGAACCGCCGCGCAGACACACAATACGGCCGCCTATGCAGTTACGCAAGCTGCACGAAAATCGCCTCTCAGCCGATCTTTTTCCCTGCCTTCTAGAATCTCTCTTATATATATATATATATATATATATATATATATATATATATATATATATATATATATATATATATATATATATATATATATATATATATACACACACACACATCTGGAGCTGCTTGAGCGTATACACCCCTACACCTTCGATGTGCGGTTTGACTCTCTTACGAAAGTGGAGACACACGCAGGCCACACTGACATTACGCAACTTACATATAAAAGATAAAAGAACACTTTGTATTGAAAGGAAAATCGGTAAAGAAAACACTCTATAACGTCGTTTCCTTCGTCAGATAATTATATCGAGGTAAAAAGGCCGTCGCGCAGTCCGGCCCACCGGACAGAGACTGCTTTAGTCTCGTCGCCAAATATTGTCTCCCGCATTTGCGCGGCATGCAGCGGACTTACATTCCCTACGAGCGGCTCGATTCCAAATTAGTTGCGAAATTGGGCTCAGATTTTTACGACGTTAATTACCACCATTGTTCGATTGGAACGGCACGTGTGTTCACGACATATACGCAACGCTTTCAGAAAAGCGGGTCCCACCGAATGTACAATAGTTTGGTAAATTATTCTTGATTATTAGTGACCAGCTTTGGGGCTTAGCTTCGTTGCAACGCGATAGTATGGCAACAGGCGGTGGGCATTGGCGCGGGACGAGTCTTAACCATGTGCATCTAATTAGCACTAATTTACAGATTTCCTGTGCGAGACGACGAGCCGAGATAACGAGGGATGCGCTTTTTTTCCCCGTATACGACATTATAATAGTCCTAGTAGTCGCTATGGAATCAGGGCAGAATCCTCGGCCTTGGTGATGCGTTCGTTTGTCTAGACATATTGACGCGCTTTATTAAGAAGGAACCTTTAGAAAACTAGATCCATATAGTTAGTCATGATGGCTCCATATATGTGTGAGCACGTGGATCCACAGCCTAAAGTTCGCAGATGTCGTAAAGGTGAATTCGAAGTGTGCTACAAAGGACCGCTCGTGATCCCGATCTAACTTTGAGCAGTGTCCATATTCTTACTACACTGCTGACGCCGATTAACACGTAAGAGAGATATCACTGCGCTTCACAAGGATGCGCGTTATGTGGCGCGCCCGTATCTACAAGGCCGTCTCGTTGTCGGCATTGGTGGACCATATCTCGGATGCATATCCCGGCAAGTGCCGCCTCCGGTCTGATGACCAGCCGGCCCTTTGGCGTCAGATTGAACCGTTGCGCTCTAAGTGAAGCAGGCGCACTAGCTACGCGGCACAATAGGGCCATTCACTGGCGGGCGCCAAAACATAAACAAGCGGCCAATGAAAGGACGCTACAAAAAATATGCGAAAAAACAAAAACAAGGGCATGCGTGAAAGACCATGGCGCTTCCAAGGAAAGCACGACTCCGCTTTCGGACTGCGTAATCTTGCCTGCCCGGCCTATGCGGTTCACAGAAAGGGTTCCTGGTCCTCTTTAGGCGATGGCTTGATAGAGATGACAGGTGCGAGCGTTGATAGCTCACTTCTCGGATGAAGGCTGTGTGAATACGCTCGTAGCGCTGACAGGGTCGCAAGAATTTCGTAATCGGAATATCCAGACTGCCGAGAACTGTCATTGTATACGCGGCGTCTTTCAGTACAAGGGGTACATGCCCACGTCGGAGCAAGAAGGGTGGTCCGTATAGCCGCCCGGGGCTCTGTATCACCAACAGCCTCTACTTATTGTCTTTTTCATTGCATTCTACCTCGCCAGGTGACATGCCATTCCAACCTTCCTTGTCAGCCCACCGAGGTGACATATGTTTAACTCTTGCCATTTTTGGCATCCACGCTAGAGATAAACACTTGGACAGATAGCTTTAGGAACTAATCTAAAAAAAAAAACGAGCCATACAAGAAGATGGCATTAATTGCAACGAAGAAAACATGCGAGAGAACTTATCTGTTGAAAGAAATATCCCTGCCGGAGCATGTCGCATCCGTAACCTCTTGCGACGCCTCGTTAAATAAGCGCGGTAGCCGTTCCGAGAAGCGCAATGAAGGTATTTGCGCAATATGGTGCTACGCATATGTGCGTATAGGGGGGAGAGTAAACCTGTAGGCATCGTCCATATGACAGCTCTGACGTTCTCCAACGTTTCCAAGTACGCATTCTTTTTTTTTATTTGCGTCATAGACTTGCCCTTAAGGCATAATATTTGTTATGTATATTTGTGTTAAATGTGCGCCGTTATTCCGCCTGTCGCATCATAGTCAGTCTTTCGTTTGTTGTCATTCAAGCTTTTTGCTTGTTTGTTTGTTTGTTTGTCTGTCTGTCTGTTTGTTTGCAGAAAGATTAATGAGAGATAACGCTGAGGCAAACAACCAGACTGCACTGGAGACGATCTCAGCGGTGCACGTATGCCACCTCGCTGTTAATTCGGAACTCAAGGGAAAGCAATTGTCGGTGCTCGATGGTAAAACAATTTACCTGCGGTGCGGATGATTGAGCACGCTGCTCGCTTGTCAGCAAGACCCGCTAGCGTGTAGACTCGCGTGTCTTTGTGACGTGACAAAATGAGTCCCGCACGACGTATTTCCAACGATTCGCTCGGCATCTCTATTTCGCGAACGCTCAGGCACAGTTCGCACTGATACGTGAGTAGTTGTCTCGCAGAATTCGTTTCTTACGTGCGAGCGGGAACCAATTGCACTTAAGGATAGAGAATGGAAAAAAAAAAAAACAATCGTGCGCTAATTGAACTTTAGCTGAAGAACTGACACACTCGCACGCTAATCGACTGCACTCTCTCCACGGTGTGCACACTCACTCCTCGAATAAACACGCGCAGTGGCCAAACGAAGGTTTGCAATACAGACAGTCTACGACGTAACAGAATAGGTCAGCTTACAGAGAGAACTGCGATTTCCTGAAATTGCAGTGGCAGTCGTCGCTGACGTTTCTCAACAACACGCCAAAATGTTACTCGTACCCGCACCGATAACAAATTAGGTTTCAATATTAGCATTCCCGAAACGTAAAGATGAATATCAACGCCCCGAACCAAATACGAGATTTACTCTCGTCCCCGCAGCAATGACCGGGCTGGACCCAAGTATATCGTGCCCGCAGGATGTGTTAGCGTCATGGCATTCAAAACGAATCCGAAACGTACGCCCGCACGTAATTGCGCTTTCTCTGGGCACCGACGTACTGTAGGAGTAATATCGGGGCCAGACTGTCCCACTTTTACAAGAAGAGAACAGTGCAATGGGGAGGGGGGCACATCTGCGGCAAGCAAAAGGGGCTCGAGAGAGTGGTCACTCATACAGAAGTCCGGCCGGTTGCTGCCAGCGGACGCATCGGCTTTCCTCTCATATCTTGGCGCCGAGTCGAGAAGAGGTCGTGACAGCCAAGCATGTCATTCCTCCTCTGAGAAAACACCTCCCCCCAACATCCCCTCCAGACAGTATACTACGCCTCTCGAACGTCGTCCACTGTAGGAGCTCCTCCGCGCTCTTTTATTCCGCCAAGCACATTCACGGGGCTCTTTCGTTTTGTCTTATCGGATGCCACGATCGCCCGCGGTGCCCCGCTGGATGGCTGCACAATAAATGGCACTCGCGCTCGGCCGAAAGGCAGCTCTCGACGCTACCACGCTTCCCTTATTTATTTATTCCCGGGGCGGTTCTCCCGCCATTTCTACGTGCCCAGTGAAGAGCGTATAACGCACTAGATGCGGTCATAGCCGGCTGCTGCTGCTGCTGATGCTGCTTGCCACTTTCTTCCTTTTGTGATTATTTTTTGTTTTGATATACGTACACACTCCAGCAGCTTGGGTGCTCGCTTTCGATGCCTCCTCTTTTATGGCCACCGCTACAGCAGCGTGCAGCCTCCGTGAACTCTACGCTGCGCAACACCACCGAGACGGCGACACTCCGCCAGATAAAAACGCACCCCGAACTTATCTTCCTGCCGCTATGGCTCTCGAATTTCGTCGCCCCTTCTCCGCTCCCTCGTTCTCTCTTCCATCTCGCCGATGTTCCCCGAGTTTATAAAGCGCTGTCGGAAGCGAAAGCCGCCAGTGGCAGTTTATGCATATTTCGAACTTGGGATGTCGTGTCGAGAAGATAGCTAGGCACGCTCGCATATTATATGGACGAGGACAGCAAGCATTTAAATGGTACGCCCGTGCTATGCAGTAGCTGCGAGCTTTCGTTTCGGCCATCGCCTACGGAGTTATATCCTTTATGCGGACGCGAAGCGCGCGCGAGCTTCAAGTTATGTCTTTCATATACGTCAGGATCTTGATATTTCAGGCGCGAGGGAGGCGGGCAGTTCCTCTTGCAGCGGGGGTCTAAGCATCGTCCACGAGCCATGCTCGCATGTCATATCGTAGCACTCGCACTCGCCCAGGGCGGCGGGCGATCTATTCTCGCGACTGGTCAGCGGCGAGCCAGCAGGTCGCGACGGAGTGCGCGGTAGCGAGGCAGTCCGATAGGCGAGACTCTCACCGAGCCCGCCTTTATCGAGCCCCCGTGCGAAGCCGATCGATTCTCTTCACTCCGGTCACCATGACCTAAATTACGGATGACTGCCAGTCCAATTAGATCACGCTTAGAGGTGGCTATACGTGTGGTAAGTTCTCAAAGAAACTCCCTTTCACTTTCAAAGTGTTTCCACTAACGTAGAACGAGTTGAGCTTTGCAGACATGAGGTTTCTGTTTTCAAATAGAGAATCTTAGCAGTCATAACCACTAGACGGAGAAGGAAAAATTGAAATTCGTGTGGCACCTACGTTTTCCTAATGTACTGCACCTGATTCGCTCTGAAATATATTGAAACTATATGGGGACCGTTAACGCCAGCGAGTGTATTGAAAATGAAAGCGCGCGCAGAATGATAATTTTATAAGTGCAGGTTAATAGGCTTTAACATGTAAGATAATATATACAATTAAGAATAAAAATCGGGGACTGCGCTACGAACAGCCATGGAACAGTTGATGAATAAATGGTGGCACGGATTTTTGATGCCAGGTGGTTTCACAGGCAATGTAATGCGTAGAGCGGATAAACATCTATGTATAAAAGTTACTACATGTGTTCTATAGGACGGAAACGGCAGTCGGGAACGGCGCAAGATTAGGCGGTGTGAGAAAAAACTTGCAAACTTTCAAAGGAAAGAACCCGAGAGTCAAATGACGCAACGCAGACTGAAATGGAGGACAAAAAAATCTGGTTTTTCGTTCTACAAAATCAGTTTATTGTCGGTTTTTGGAGAACGGTCAATACCGATCAATAACACAATTGTTAATACTCGGCGTTCACGCCATATGAAGTGCAAGTTTTGTGTGACTTGCATGAGAGTATGCTTTTCGCGCTGCATTCCCTCTGGACGGAGCAAAAACCGACGCGATCATGGCGGAGTCTGTTCGTAAACATACAAACGCCTTTACCTCTGGCTTTTCCGCAATCGCGGTAATTATGTGGAGAAGCCCACTTGCGTGGTGCACACTCATTTGACAGCATGTGGGAATTATCTCTACGCGCATTCCACAGACCGCCTTTGCCAGTTAAAGTAAAATGTCGTCGAGTAATAGATACATAATCAACCTATACCGATTGAAGTAACGGCTTGGGACTATAGCAATCCAAAAACACTTAAAATGCCAACCAAAAACACTTGTAAAAATAACAAAGACGTTCCGGCTCCCGTACGGGGGCCTTGTTCGCAAATGAAGCAATGAAAGAGCGGGGGTTGACAAAAAAAAATAACAAAGACGTTTCGGCTCCTGTGCGGGGGCCGAAACGTGGGCATATGAGTAGGTGAGCGTACCCAAATGAAGAAGCGAACACATGGGCGGCAAACACAAATTGAGTTTGTGCACGAAACGCCAAGCGCATGCGGCAAGCCAGACGACGCGTGTCGCGAAACGAAGAGCGTGGCAAAAAGAAGCAAGTACAATGATTATCAAATGGAAATTTTCGGAGAAGCGTACGATAAATTCGAAAGGGACTTAACGGACACTTATCGTCTATGGTATGAAATATTGTGTCACTCCTGTGTCATGCGCTAAACGGCTTCGCTGGTCTTTCAGGTTCACCGAGTGGAATGACTCGTAATTTTTCTCCATGGATGTGTAGGCTGGATGAGTTATACACACAATTTTTTTTCTTCTTTTTACTACGCACGACCAGAAGCGCTTCTAGAATTGCGACGGTGAACTCTCTTCTCGAAGTACGTTTTGATCGATTTGACAATCTCCATATCCAGTACAGCACGAGCTATAAATAAACAGAAGAACTTGTTCTTCGCCTAGTTTGGTCTTGCTGCGTGACACATTTGCCACTAAAAAAAGACACGAGGACGAATGAGTTTTGTCATGTTTGTATTCCTCTCCTTCGTTGCCATGTATTACTTAGCGGCAAATGAATCGTGTATAAAGCCACAAACGTGGCACACAAGTCACGCGTGTGCGTACGGCTCCATTCCACTTAGACACGTGGAATGCTTGAGTGACCTCCCGCCCAGCAGGCATCTGTACGCCTTTGTGCGACGATACCCCAGGCGCCGGCGACCCATCATAGTTCGGCGAGGATTTTCAGCGGACTCGACGACCTTCGCCGTAGGCGGTCACCGTGAGGTAGCTTTCCTTTCTTTCCTTTGTTTGATTTCATTTCACTTAAGATAGGCGGCTGTCCACTCGAAAAGAAAGGAGAAAAAGAAAGTACCGTTGACACTGCGAAAAACACGGTCTATAAAGCTCTTGAACATGACGGTTCATGCCTTCGCATCGCAGAGGTCACATCTAGGTTTGATATGGTGACTTCTTAAGTTTGCCGAGAGATCCATTTGTGTTTTCACTTCTTGCTTTTTTTTTTCGAGCCGGAATTTTTGTTTTTCGCAGATTAGTTTCCTTCAAGCCAGGCTGGACAATTCAGCCAATCTTTTAAACTATGGTGCGATTTAATCTGATCTAAAAAATAAAACAGCGTCTATACTTTGTCCCATTCTTTATTACATTTCTCAAATCAGTCTTTTGTTTGTCACTGCACCTTGAACGGAAAGACTGTTGCCATTGTTTCGTCTTATTTCTTATTTATTGATTCATTTATCTACTTTTTCAGCGACGGTGCCTACAGAAGCAAGCCGTATTTTTTATAATCAAACAGGCATTAACAGCCGCACCTACTTGTCGGAACCATCCTACATCTCGACTAGGCACGACCACTCCAAGAAAGTACGCGCATACATTTGCAACACAAATCATTTTTCCAGATCTTTTTTTCCACAAACTGCTCGAGATTAGAACCTGTTACCGGAAGACTACGTTTCTGTACCTGATAATCATAATTTTTATTCCCGATTGTGTTTACAATAATGTATAATTGTGCTAGTTTTTGTTCCAACTTTATGTTACCTTTGAACATGCTAACCTATTGTCCTTTCACTTGTTTATCTTGATGTTAACCTTGTTTCATATATTTTTGTTGCTTATTTTCACTGTAAAACATGTAGCATATGATCATACAGATGTCTCCCCTGCGATAACGCCTTTGAGGCAACGCAGGTATCCTGTAAATAAATAAATAAATAAATAAATAAAACAAGAAAGCAATTGAATCTAGCAATGTCTATAAACCAAGTAAGGATACTCAAGATAGTGTCCTTAACAAATAATAAATAGCATACTCACAGGCGCAATCAAACCAGCGATAAATGCTACGCCAAAAGAATCCACTATACCACACCGGTCCATGATACTCACGCAATGGATTTATGGTAGACATTTAACCTTGTAACGGCGTAACACTGTCATTAAAGTTGCGAAGGAGGAAGAGGAATAAATGTTTATTTTGAAACAGTCAGCAAAAGTAAACGATCCATAGCAACATGACAATGCGCTAAATGCAGAGTTCGACCACATAAAAATAAATGTCGAGTAATCGCGGGTTTCTGATCTTTACGCACACTAAAAAGAGCAAATCAAAGTGGTCAAGCTTTCGCAAGCACTCGTCTAACATGCAATGGAGCTCGTCAGTTGGTCTGATGCCCTATCTTCACAGCCGGTTAGTTGCTTAAACTTAAATAACTGGGAGCTTTCATGAACTGCGCAGCTTCGATTGTATATATACACTTTTGCTGGTCGCCGACCGCAGTGCTCGGCCGTGCGTGACGCGCCATGGCACGTGCAACCAACACGGCCGACCATGCATGCGCACAGAGGGCTCGCTTCGTCTATCAGCGGCGCCGATTCCCTCCTCATCCAGCAGGCGGCCATAAGATATTTTCTCGCTGGGCGTGAGAGAAACGGCCCCTGTTACATGTGCCGTCACCTTCCAGTCGACTGGGCAAGAGGGAAAGGAAAGGAGGGAAGAAATTCTTCCGGCTCAGTTGCGTCTGGCATCCCCCATCCCAACACCACCCCTTCGAGTCGTGGTTGCGACAAACGCTGTCTTTCGTCAAGCGCCGGACAGCCGATAAAAGTGAGCGCGATCTGTGACTCGTCGCCCACCCTCACCCTTTCCATCTTTCGTCTCTGCTTCTCACTCTCCTCATTCCTTCAGTTGGGTGAGCGAGAGGCGTTGCATTTTGCACGCCCACGAGCCGCTCGCGAGGACATCCCAGTAGAGGCGCGGCGGCTGAAGTTCTTCAAATCATCGGTCTGGTCCATCCGTCCGTGTTAATTTAGCTGGCGAAGCAGCCGCATACCGTATGATCACTATTTATAAAGGTGTAGCTCACTGCCTTGTGAGGGACCTATCGGCGAGTGTGTATTGCCCACTTTTCGCTTGAGAGCGAGGAATAGTGAATTCCATATTTCGGGTGGCTGAATTCGAACCCTGGATGGAGCATGGCACCATCTGCTGCTCGAAACTATGTCGCTAAACTCGCGGTTGAGAAAAAAAAAGAAAAGAAGAGAAAACGAAGACGCTATCATGCACTTAAACGGGACTTGATGCCGTGGTTGGACAAGTTATTACTGACGTTACTTCACGGATTTTCAGTGTTGGTGCGATGTTTACTTAAGCTGTTTTTGCGACGTGTAAACGGCTGAGAATCAAGAGACCCCGAGAATCAGGTAGAACGTCTCATGGGACAATCGGAAATGAACAAATCGCTGAATGTCAGCGGAAACTCTACAGTAGCGACGGGTGCGTCCCCGTCCTTTCCTTCCTGCTCTCAAGCGGCTTCAGCTGACGGGGATGCGGCCTTCGGGATCACCCCCGCAGTCTCAAAGCCCCCGGAGGAGTCTTCTCGTTCATATTAAGGACTGCAGCGATACCGTGCCGTGGGCCCCGGAATTTGATCTCGCTTTTGTATTGTACTTTTGGTGAGGAATGGTCACCACGGAATACTACACAAATTTCTTGCCAACGTCACAAGAGGTTACACACTCATCACACCACTGCAGCGCCAAAAACGCTACAGTGAAAACAACCTTTCAAGGAATAGCAAGCGATGGAAGTCCCCTTATACATGTAGAACAGCCCGCTTAATCGGGATATTACCCCAGTTCCTTTGTAAACAAACGACGCCTTTCTTTTTACGGAGCAGCAAAAAGAAAGCGTATAACGCACAGTACCAGTCTAGGTAGCACTACAGTCACTTGTCGCGGATAGTCAAGAAAACTCCTGCGGCAACCGCTTGGGTCCTTACCTGCATAAACAGAAAAAAAAAAAAGAACACATGAGCACTCACGAAAAGAACGCATCAACAATAACAAAAAAATAAGTCACCCCCATAAAACGAAACTGAGGATACTACATAGGGAAGCTATAGCAGAGATATGAAAAAAAGGATAAACACTACCGGAAGAAAGACGAGGTCCGAGACGATGCAAGTGAGATGCTAAGCGGCATCACGTTGCGTGCCGCGTCGTTATCGCTTTTTACGGACTTTATGGCGCACCAAGGGGCCCTAGCAACGTGCCCTAGCAATAGTGGATAGTTATGATCTCGCTTTAACCGCCTGCAATTCTATAAAAGCCCCTAAATCTAAATGTACCTAGGGATTTTCCATTACCGGCTCCACTAAAGTGAGACCTCAAATCGATGCAGCGACATCAAGACAAGACGGTGATTTGAGTTCAGAAAAAAACTCTCACACCTGCGAACAGTAGGAGAGCACGGGATAAGGCAAACGCCAACTTTAGTCACGGCGTAACTCTCATCGTTGCACCGTTTTTGGACGCTGTGAGCGCCCATGAGGGCATACTCCCCCCCCCCCTTTTCTTTGTTTTTCCGCGACTCTCTTAAAAGACCCGCTGACAGACCAACTCCGTTGACAGCGATTTCCTCGAAAGCGAAGCAAACGAGCTGGCAGAGCACAGCCCCCGGATGCTTCCAAACGTTTTCGGCTTTCCGGAAGCCGGTATGCTTGGGAACGAGCAAACATACCTTACGCCTGCTACTGGAACCGAACGAAACGCACACGCACGCATGGAGCGAAAGCACGAAGTAGAATGAATAGAACGCAGCGCTGCTGAGGGTGTACGAGTGTATTATTCTTTATGTCTTCATGTGAAGTGCTTGCAGCAAACTTGAGACGGGCGTACGAAAGACACACGAGGACAGTACTTCACTGTCCCAGATGTCTTTCCTTCGTCAGCCCATTTCAAGTTGGCTGCAACCACTCATCATGCAACAATCACCCCCACAGTAGCAGACTTTTCTTTGGTGGGCGAAAATGTGGGATAGCTCTTCAAAGACGACTTCATGGTGAGAGAGAGAGAGAAATAGATGAAAAGGAAGAGGCAGGGAGGTTAACCTGGGCGAGTGACCGGTTTGCTACCCTGCACAGGGGTGGGGATATAGGGGTCGGAAAGAGGACAGAGAGAGAGTGAGATAAAAAAAACAAAAAAGAAACCACGACGTCCTGCATGTGTGTTCATGATGAGGTCACCAATCACAGTATTATGGGAAGAGATCATGGTGTCACGTAACATGACGTCACATGACGACGTCATCACACGAGATCTTCGCTTGGTCAAGGGTGGGCCGGTCCTGAGAGAAGTGCATTAGCACGTGACGTGCAGAAAGCTTTTGGGAGAGGGGGTGGTGATCAATACTATCGAAAAGGAACAAAATTAAGAAGGCTTTCGCCTTCGAGCCGTCTTAGGCGAATGCATATGGGACCAATTGACTTCTGTCTGGCGGATATGCAACACATAGTCTCGGCTGGACTGCACTTATACGGCGAGCCTGTGTACAACGGTGCGACTGCATCCGCCCTCCACGTTCCTTGCGCGGAACGTGCGAAGAAAAGGGGAACGTCGAACTGTTTGTTTAGACAGCGCATCCAGGTTCGCGGGCAGTCGGGCGAAATTAGCGTCCCGAGACGCGCGTCTCTGCCCTCCTGCATGCCGCCGACTCGGCCTCGCAACCCCGAGAAACAGGTTGGCAGGTGGAGCGGCTTTATCGGAGACCCCGATCTGGGTGAGCGATCTCTTCATGCATGCGGCGAAGCGTCATTTCTAGAAGAATGAGTGGTGGCCGCCTGGTGAGGACCGGCGGGTATACAGTTGGTTGCACTTGGGCGTCATCGCGGACTATAAGATTCATCTCCCTTCGTCACTCATTCCAAAGTTTGCTCACGCGAAGGAGCCGTTATCACTCCAGCGAAGAAGTGCATAGGTCATGAGGGTATTCGTGTCACGTTGCGCAAAAGAAGGTCGCATTTCGAAGCGCATACACAAGCGCATACTCTGCATATTCAAGCTTTCAACAGCATCGTATACACGCGGTCATTACAGGTGATGAAGCATACACGCTGGCTGACAGCTACAGATTTTACAATCGCTCAAGAAAAGACGAAAACAAAGAAGGTAGGTAATATTCACACGCCTCCAGTGTACAATGAACGATGTGTAGGCAACCCGGAGCGCTGTTTGCTATCATACTGGTAGCGGTGATTATGACGCCCCAAGCGAGGTTATCCTGCAACGATATACTATATGTGTTCGATCACGAAAAAAGAAAACGATACTTCACAGTAAAACAGGTACCAGCTGTATCGTGTTAAGGTGTACCTATGGTCGTACTTCCGTAGAATGCCGTACTAAATGTTTATGCATTCAGCTAAATCGAACGACCATGTTGACACTCTGGTAAGTTCGACGTGGAAACAGTTGCGAATCAAGTCCTCCACTCACAAGCCATCCAGCCAACGTTTTCGTATCAAGGCAAAGAGTTCGCGCAACGCCTCACAAGCACTCACTGCTCTGTGATGACAGCACTGGCTGTCCAAATTTATCTCAGTGACTCCAGGATGGGTGTTGGCGATTGGGAAATCGCTAATACACGCACGGTCGCGCAGTACATAGAGTGCACTACGCGATGGCGCGCGGTTCTATCTGGTTTTTAAGTTATGCACATTCCGTTACACACAGCTCTGTCATCAATGAACACCTTACGGACGATTAATTGATATCGATCCCACTCGTGTACAAAAGAGTGCGTGAGCAACGAGCTGCAGTTGAGCGCGCGTGTTTCTGTGATTTACAGTGTTTGTTCACGTCTAAACAAGTGCGCTGCCTTTAGAACGTCAATGGCCAATCGATACCTCGAGAGTTACAGCGAGAGAAGCGTAATGTTGCACGAGCCACTTTGGTTACGTATGTACATGTCATAGTCAGGCGCTCGACTCCACAGACATATTTGCTCTCCCATCAGCTGTAACGTATCGATGACCTCCAGAATATGCGCTGCTGAAATGATAGCCGGTATATATGTGCGGGCATGTCAAAATTAATGGCGTGCATGGAAGATGCAGCGAGGGTCGTGACATCGAAGCAACAAGCATGACGCAACGAGTGGCCGCGAGCACTTCGTTACAAAGGCGGTTCCCCTAGAGCACTGTGCGAATTCAGTGCACGTCAAAGAAATCCAGGTCGTCGCAGTTTTCCTTAGCCTTCCACTATGTAGCGTCTCTCATAGCCCATAGCCTGAGTTGCTTCGGGACGTTAAACCTCACAAACCAACCAACCAATAATGCCGGTTCACTGCATAGTAAGATGTGAACTGGTTGTTGGTTAGCAACGTGTATTTACTAACCCAGCTGTATTCTTCCTCACTGCACGTCTGTACGATAATCTCTCGTGCACGGAAGGGATGATGGGGGTGCTTGACCTCGCTGCGAAGAGCGAGCGCCTTTAGAAACGCGCACGTCATGCGTTGACCACGTGATGCCGACGCTTCGTGGCGAAGTCGTGCGGCATGTCCACTAGCTTGGCGGATGGCTGCTTCGGTTCTCTCCTTCGAGACGGCGGTGTGGATGACGAGAATATGAAAAGCGGCCGTCGAGAGCCTCTTCGTCTTTTGCTTGATCTTCTTTTCTTCCTCTTACGTTTCCTGCTTATCTCCGTTGCTGCAGCCGGAGGCGCCGAAGCGGAGAAAGAGAGAGTTGAGGTCGTGTACGCGACGTACCTAGTACTGCTCTTCCTTTCGGCGAGCTTTATATTCTAAAGTGCCCGAAATGGACGCCGTTTTGCATGTCATTTCGTTAAAGCTGATGTCGGCTGCTGTTAAGGAGACCGCTAGCTGCCATCCTGGGACGAAATATCCGAGGTTTTATCGCTTCACGGCCAGGTTTAGCGAGCACCGCTGTTGCGTCGTAAGACCAAACTCACTGGTCGTGACTTACTTATTTTAATTTACTGTCTCTCTTTTTTTTTTGTCTCAGCTTTCCCCGCGCAGAACAAGTTCGAAACTGTGAGATTGCGCGTCGCGAAGAGTTGTGGATGAGAGAACGCTTAAAAGAGGCACAAAGCGCACGTTCATTTTCTTCATTGCCTCGTACACCACAAAAATTTCTGACAAGTACATCTTTACACACGAGTAAGTTGTCCAGTATTCATATATTTGTATAGGTTTTCCATGCCCCGTCGTGTATGGCGACTCTAAAATACGTCACACACAGTTATTGCAGCGTAAACGAGCTGCTTAGAAAGCTCCCCTTGTTCTAGACTCGCATCGCTTTCGTCTTCTGGCGTGTTCTTTGTCCAGAGAAAGGTTGTTGTTGCCCACTCTGTGACTTTAATGTGAATAGCTGTGCAGGAAAACCAGTGGCTAAAAGAAAAAAATAATTATATCGCCCACCTACCTGACGTCTCGGAGTAGGCGAACTTTTTTTAGTGTTGGTGTCCGAGTCGGGCGCTTCGTGTTTTGGAGTGCGGAGTCGCAGAGGGCATGATGCAATACGGTTTCATGTGGGGAGCTGGTAGCGAAATCTTCGGTTGCCGCCGAGTACAGTGAAGCCATTTTATGTCAGATTGGCGGGGATTGTAGTACACGATCGTTATGAGCGTGCAACTTAGACTTATACTGCAGACGTGAGTATCAAGCTGAGTAAAATTTTTGCGCTTCGAAAGCCAGCTGCACGCGCCGTCCGTTGCGACAAAACGGCTCTTGGATGCTCGTATAACGCCAGCTGATTGTAACGCATGTCTTGCAAGCTTTACTTCAGAAGTGAATCCGTTAGGATAATAAGTGTTCCTATACGGAATACGCATAGCTGCGGGAGCATTGCCAGTGTAAACGCGAGATTAGTAACCGTGTGTTGCCTCGTACTCAGCGAGCCTCGTAATGGCGAGGAGCCGTGGGAACAAGAAAGTGAATAACGTTTAGAAGTAGATTAATCAGATATGGTCGTCACACGCGAAAACCTGGATAGCCACGTGTGTCGTCGGCATTTTTCTTTCTTCTGTTCCACTCCGAAATAATACATGTGTAATGTATCTTCCGTCCTATGTTCTGGCCTTGTTTCGCATCCAATTCATACTGTCATCTATCTCGCGTGCCGGGTTTTCCTCCCGCTGTTGGCTCATTAATCACTGTCACCCGTCTGCCGTGTATTATGTCGTCTCTGTATATGCACTCACACTGCAGCGTGTAGGCATGACACGTCGCACTTACGGCCGGGGAAGTGCACAGCCCGGGAGAGGAGAGAGTTTATCAATTTAGAGCGTTTACCCATATAGGAGGTCGTGTCTAAGAGAAACGTGAACGGGCGCATAGCGGTTATCGCCAGAATGTGCAAAGAAGAAAAGAATGATGGATGCCTCTTTCATAGGAATGGGTCATATTGAAATAATGTCTTCATATAGAATCGCTGCAGCTTCGTTTGACGTTAGAAATGCAAGTGCGTAATTTTTTTTACTGCACATTGTTTATTATATACAAAATGACAGCAGATCGAAGACGCCCTTTTCGAATCTACATCTAGCGAAGCATCTTCGCATTTTTGTCTTTTACCAGACGCCCCGATCCGGTCTTGTCCGCGGTGTCTCTACCCCGAATGTTTCTCGCTTCCGTGTTCTATTAAAGCTCCAAAGCTGGAGCTCATCCACGTGTAGCCGCAATAGCGTGTTGTACAAAACATATATGGTCCAAGAGAGCGATTATATGTTGCTAAGATCGCGGCCCGCAAATCTTCAGCGTTATAGTACTGCTCGCGGGTTCGCCGAGACGAAATGCGGAGCGAGCGGGAGTCCGTCTATATATGCGAGGGCTGAGACGGTGGGGAGACCTTGCAGAAGGCATGTATATTCCTCTATAACGAGCGCGTAGTAAAAACACCGAAGGGCACGGCGTTGAGGGACGAGCTCGTCTTCGTCGCCTCAGGCGCACCGCACCGCGCGACGCGCGGATGGTGATGCACCGCACTTTAGTCTCGCCCGGCGCGCAACGATTCATGATACGCTGCGGTACGAATCCTCATCGTCGGCTCCCGTTCAGTTTCCCTTTCTTTCTTTCTTTCTTTCTTTCTTTCTTTCTTTCTTTCTTTCTTTCTTTCTTTCTTTCTTTCTTTCTTTCTTTCTTTCTTTCTTTCTTTCTTTCTTTCTTTCTTTCTTTCTTTCTTTCTTTCTTTCTTTCTTTCTTTCTTTCTTTCTTTCTTTCTTTCTTTCTCCCGGTAGATCTCTGAGACTGTGTGTCTCGTGGACCGTTCCTTGATGATGAAGCCACCGTGCGATGCGCGCACATCTGGCCTGCCTATGTCTGCGTTTCGCGTGCCAACGCAGCCCAGTCGGCCTTCACTGTGTGCGTGCGCGGCCTCTCCTGGCCTCTCGTTTTTCTGTGGCCCGTTAAACTGTTTGCTGGGTCGAGGCTCTTCTTTTACTTCTATAGTCTACGGGCGTTGGTGCGTATATCGAGGGTGTGTCGCGGCCTTCGAGCACGTTGCGTCTGTATAGTCCTGCGTGGGAGCCCCGTCGGCTGTCTCTTCAGCGCTGCAAACTGAAATTTCCTGTGATTTGTTCAACCGCCACCTATCAGGGCGGCTCCTGCCAAGAATTTTAAAAAGGAATAAAAAGCTGTCTCTATTCCCGTAAGAAACAAGCTATTCAGAAATTTAAAATGGAGCCACTGACAGCTATCTGGACAGTTCTTGGCTGGCGGGCGAGTGCCCATTCGCTATAAAGAAAGTAAGGAAAAATGATTGCCTAGCCAGACGTCTTCCCACGCCTGATGGGACGCTGTATCTCTATGGTCTGAATACGGTGTATCTCAGGCTCACATCGCTCAATAAACAGTAATAACAGGTCCTCTGCGTTTCGCGGATATTTCTTGAAATGCGACTTTCACTCTATGTACAGCACTGCCGTGGCGCTTTAACGGTATATAGTTTGTCCTATCAGCCCTAAACTAATGCTAGCTTTCCGTCTTTGCAAGCGGCTTTTTTTCATGTACAGAGTGTCCCACACAGCCCCACCCATTTTGACCCGCTTCCTTGTCCATCCTGCTCCCATCAGAAGACGCTTGCAGAATAACATTATCCAAATAGGTAATTTTCACCTCTGTTATGCCTGGGCTTCTCGGCCATCTGACGACATCACTTCTTTCAGTGCAGGGTAGCAGACCGCCGAACGTGCGTTTCGTTAGCCTCAATGCGTTTTCTCCCTTTCCTCTCTCTTTCTCTCTCTCTCTCTCTCATTCATGCGTATGCCTGAACGAAACTGAATGATTCATCCCGCCCGGACCTATGAGGTCATACGCAGTGATCGAACTGCCCGAGTAGGGAATGACTCCACGATGTGCCTAGGCGCTTCTCGGCATGAGAACCTCGCCGTGCCTATACAGTATATATAACGAAGGAACGTGCATTTCGCGCGCTAAGGCGGCCTTTCGATGCTCCCCTCCCTTCCACTGCTGTTCCTAGCCGGCTGCCACTGTGCCCTAGCTGGCTACGATGAGCGTCCCACAGGGGCCTGCTAACAGCCGCCGTGGATGCAGCGCCGTCCGATGTCGGATGCAGCGCTCGTCCGTGTCAATCAAGGTGTGTGGGCGGCTGCGTAGCTGGGTGTAACAACACTGATGCTGCCCAACGTGTGAGGTGGGCAGGTGCAGCAGCTCGTCTGCTGCCCGCCTCCTTCGGCAGCAACACCTCCGACGTGGACAGAGACAAATGCGCCCATAGCGAGCGCGCAGCTTCGCTACGTGGATGCTGTTGCATGCTTCCGCTACTGCTAATGCCTTCACTCGTCTGCCGACGCCCTCCCGTGGTTGTTTTGCTGGGAAGATGCCACTCAGGCAGCCTCAAGTATCCGTTTGTTTTTATATTTTTTTCGTTTATTTCCTTTCCCCCCGTGCATCGCGCGTGAGCCCTTGTTTGGCGTTAGCGAAACAATGCAGATCGTTTGTAAAAATGACGAGGCTCATTTGCTACATTGTTTCTCGAGGCTTTGTGGATATGGATCCCATCCCGCTTATGGTTTTCATTTTTTTAATCATAATTTGTGCGCACTGAAAAAAGAAGCGCTTATACATTGTCGTCTTCGAGGATTTGAATGTGACCGCGACCTTTATAAGCGCCTCGGTTTAGCCGATCGCGTTTCTCTGTCTTTATAATGTGGCGAGGGAAATGCCAGAAAAGCGTGCCGTGAAAGCGTTGTAAAATGGTTATAGATTGTACATATCTTGAAGTGAATGTTATGCTGTATGTAGAAGATTCATGACGGTGTTGACTTTGCGCATGTTATATTTGCGGACACGCCGTGGTCGAATTGTTGTCTCGTTCGCTTCATGCCACCGCTGATACATGCGCGTAACATCGCTGCGAGTTCGTCTCTTTCAACACATATAGCGACCCTTATAAGCCGTATACACACGGTAAGCAAAGAGCCTTCCCACAGGCAGAACTGTGTGCACCACGGTTGTGCTCTACACGTTGCTGCCTCGCATTTTTCAGACGGGGAGTGACATGTCAGCCCATAGCACACACGGGGAGTCGCCGCGTTCCACAGTACACACACGCTTGTGTACACACGGGAGGTCGCGTGTGGCTCAGTGTGCTTGCTGCAGGAAAGGGCGCCCTACAGGTCTGTAGCCGGAGTGCTCGTACGTTTAGATGCGGCGCACCGCGCGTCGGCAGAATATATTTCGCGCACCCGATATGCGCCTGTACAAGGGCGGGTGCTGAGGCACCGAAGCCGCCGCCGCCGCCGCCGCCATAGATCACTTCGTGGTGGAGATCGTGGGTGCACCTTTCTTTCATGAGGGAGTTCCCGCGCCGTTGGAGCTGCCAGGCTCGATTCCCGCGCTTGCATAGCCGGAAAGAAATGAATCTTTATGCTGTGCAGGTCCAATCGCTGTAGAAGAGTTCGTTCTAACGGCGTTCAAATGCAAAGCGTAGCACTGTATCGCAACGAATGGACTCTGCTAGCGATTTTAGGGGTGCGAGACAATGCTCCGTGACCACACACTCCAGTGCTGACTCACGTCTTTATGAATTGGCGGAACTTCGTATTCCCCGACGGAACCAGTGTGATTGTAACGTAATGTTATATGGACGCTAAACTGAAAAACCCATTAGTTGGTGTTACTAAGTCAGTGAATCAAAACAAATAGTCTCATTTTTCGCGGTAAAGAAGTACGTGACTTTAAGCAGGAAAAAAAAAAATCAAATTTCCGTACAAGCAATTCTGAAAAGGGACAGCCTCAACGTCATTGCATCATTTTGACGTCATGAAGTTCGCAGTATTTCCTCGCATTCTGGCAGTTTTCTACGGGACTGATTATATGTTCTCAATTCCTCTTCGGCTCTGCATGTATATGGCTCTTTAAAATATATTTTCGTTTGCCTTTGCCAATATCGCATTGATCAGGACCGAGAATACAAGCCTTCACTAAACGCGACGCGGCTGATTGGGTGCAATCGCGTTTTAACAGGATAATTTACAACAGTTAGGTGTAGATTCCTTGCCCCTTCTCTCTCTCTCTCTCTCTCTCTCCACACACACACCCACACACACAACACACACACACCACACACACACACACACACACCACACACACACACACACACAACCACACACACACACACACACACACACACCACACACACACACACACACACACACACACACACCAGAAACCACCGTTAACTTATCGGCCTACCGCTGCAACGGAGCCGGCGAGTCGCGTCCGCAGCTGATTTCGTTCGCTCAAACCACGGCTGAAAGCAGCACTTTCGCTGCGCGCGAATGCGCTACTCACGTGGTTGTTTTTGTATTTCGCGGGCTTTCTTTGCAGCTTGGAAAAAAAATGATATACGCGACACTCTCTTTATCGCAAATAATGCAATGGGGGTTTTTGAAGACACTCTCGAAATTTGCGAGTCGCATTTCTTGCCTAAAGTCAATATTTAGGAATTTAGTTAAATAATCCTAATTAACAAATTAATCAATTACAAAACAAAAAAATGTCTGTAGTGCGCAAGCTGGCTGTCAGCAATTTGCAACTGATTTCACTCGCCTGCCTCTAATATTGTATTTTTTAACCCTTGGCTAAAGATAGCTGGGACACCCGGTATATACACACACACGCAGCGCGGCATCGGAGCGGTTCGTCGGTATATCCCCAACGGAAAGGGATATTTTGGAGGGCGCACAGCTGCCGCTCTGCACGGACCCCGAGAGGGGCCGAGGGATTCGCGCACCAGCGCCTAGGGGGCGCGCAACAAGGTTTGGAAGGGGGGGGGTTAGCAGTTAAGCAAACGGGCCGCCCCTGTCCCTGCCTGGGCCAAAGACAAACACAACGGCGGTGCGGCATGCCTCCGGGCGCAATGCCCCAAACGCCCCGTCAAATATTGCGCGCGTGCCGAGATGGGCCGCGCCGTGCAGCGACGGGGGAAGAGGATGCTGCAAGTACCGGCTGGACTCCACTGCCAGGCAGCAGCTGAAGGCACGAGACGGAACGATACAGTACCAAACGTTTGAGACTCAACAGTGTCGAAAGATATCGAAAAGCAATAAAGGTACTCGCTTGCACTAAAACACGAATAGCGCTCCGCTCGTACACAGTCTTGCCAATAGTAGACGTGAAAGAGGACCACAAACAAGCACGCATGTTTGTATATATGCACATAAACAAGGAGCCATTCAGGAAATCGCAGTCAAACTCACAAAGCTTTTGTTGGCAAACAAAATGCCGTCAGCCAGTCCCACCGGCCTCATTACGGATGCCACTGGGCTACCCGTTCTTCTTCACCACTGCTTCCCTTTCCCCTGTGCAAGGAAGACCTTAAGCATTGGGACTGGGTTACCGTGTCCGTATGAAAATAATGAAGCAAATCAAGCCCCTATAACGACGTATACATTAATGCGGCAACTGGCACATCTCATCGCATCAACTTTCTAGCGCATCGCATCCATCGCACTGCTACAATGGCGCTGTCTTGATATTAACGCTCATGCATGACTCGATCGTCTGGCGGGGCTCTTCAAGACGTTGTTGTGAGCGCCTGTTAGCTGCTAGAGTACATCCTTCCCGGCTGCCTTGCATGCTACGTCACTACAACATACACACAGTGCGTATATTTATAACACTGTCGGAGAAGTTCACCGCTTCAAGGCCCACTGCGTCAGTGGTCGTTTGGACTTTAAGGCAAAATTTAGCTTCCGGTCGGCTCCATCACTGTACAGGTACGTATATCATTTTCTCCTTGCGGGCGAAAGCCGAGGAGATGTGGTGGACATAACCGATTTCTCAAACCTCCGGACGAGCGTCTGCATGCACTCTTTCAAAGTGCGACCCATATTTCCATTTTAATATCGGCGCACACGCACGCAAGCCGCGCTAATCTCTACCACGTAATCTTTCCACAGCAGCGCGCCGTCGCGTCCTTCCTCGGGCGGCCTCTTTTATCGCGCTCCTTGATCGTCAGCATCGTTCATCATGATTCAAACGAGTGACAGGAGCAGCTTTTCCGAGTGCTCACACGTGGCTCGTCTCACGCATTTCATTCGTAAGGTTTCCTAAAGCGGACACCCCTTTGCGTCTCTTTCCGACGAAAGAACCCATGCGGAACTTTCTTCGTCAGCGCACCAGCATCATTTTTCTAAAAGCATCGCCGGCTCATGAAAATGTCGCTGAGTGTCGCTTTACGAGCTTTTACAAATACATGAATGGCAGCGAACGGTGACCTGAACATGCAGTGAATGGTGAGAAACCAGTCATCTCTTCCAACCTGCTTACGCTATAACAAGCGAGTGGGGTGTACGGATATACAACTGAGGGGACTGTGCTTGATCACGCTTCCTCCAGATATATGTACGAGTACAGTTCAGTAATACTGTTTCTCTCTCTCTCTCTCTCTCTCTCTATGTACGCGCCAGCCCAAAGTGAACCAAACACAAGCCACACTCAGGGTACTGCAGCTTTCTACGCCCATCATGACTACCTTTTACAGAATATCGAGCACGCTTCATCGTCAATAGTGTCAGGTGAAGGCAAACAAAACTTGCGCGCTAGTGAGATTGGGAAAAATTCCAGCCCACGGACAACGAGAAATAACAATGAAAGCAAAGGACTGCTCCGGTGGCATCGCAATCGCGAATCTCCTTGGCGCCTCGGAAACAGCACGCCCCATTCAAGCCCCCTCAGTGTTTTCTTTCCGGGAAATCGCGCACGCGACACCTTCGAGAGGGTTCGCGCGCCTCTTTTGCCACTTCACGTGCCAGTGTTTCTTTTTTTTTTCCTTCATCAAGGCGGCGATCTCTTGTCAGACAGCGATGCCGAACACACGCACGCACACGAAGCGAAAGCGGAGGAGACGGCAGGGTTGCCTGTCGCGAACCGGATCGTGCGCCGGACCGGATCGCCGGTGTTTCTCTTCGCGTCGCCAGCGGCGCCCGCGAGTGGAACGAGACGGCGACAGGGACGTCGACGACAACGAAGCCTTCTATGCTCGCCGCCTCAAGTCTCTGCACCCCGCCAAAAAGAACACCGACGACGACGCGAACAAGAAGAAAGGAACCGGCGGGCCGTGACACGAGACGCTGCATGCGCGAGTGTGGGTGACGCAGCGGCGACGTTGCCTGCTCAACGTCAGAGACAAACGCCACCAGTTTTCTCTTGTCGCAAGATCGTGACGTCGCGGCGCGATTTCCTTCGTGCGTGCCGGAGCGTGCGCCCCTGAGCGTCACGCGCTCCGGCGATGCGTCGCTACAAAAGCACGGGCTTTGAACCGGCTTCAGCGAAGTGTGCACGCCTACATGACAGGCTTGCCGGATGGTACATCGCACACAAGATGCATACGGAAGCTGCGCATGCAGTCGAAGAACGAAGTTGATTGCGTTCGGCCTCTTAATTAAAGCAATCTTGCTATGAGATAGAAGGTATTCTTTAAACACACTCTTACAATGACTGCAGATGACCAAAGGACGGCGTGAATGGATTTATCACCGACTCTTAGCTCGCACATCGCCCAATAAGAACGAGCCGTCTATGTGGTATTTCAAAAGTTTCGTCACTCAACGAGCGTAGAAAACAAGAAGACTTTAGAAGGCTGTGCAAACCTCTTTATGCTCCTGAAAAGCTGCAATCATATAAGAAACTCTGCTTGTTCAATCATAAAGTGTGGTGTATACGGTGAATTGAATCTATTTCTATATACTTCCAAACTAATTACCGCCTGCGGAACGCACCAACGTGGAAGAGAAAGCACGGCATAAACATCGTTAAGCAACGACCGCCAACATTAAACGCTCCCCTCTCAAAATGACACGCCTGAACATGATCTAAATATAGCATATTCCAGACAGGAAAAATTTTCAAGAAGAAAGGAAGGTCCTGTAAGATTGTCATCTCTCGCGATTCCTTAGGCCAGAAAGAAAGAAGCAAGAGGCAAGAAAGAAGCAAATCATGTCGCATGCCTCCTGACGACAGAAACCTTTTTGTGCTCCAGTATCATTATCGTTACATCGGCGCACCTCAAACAAAACTCGGGCCCCACACACGAGTCGCAGCGTGCCCGATCAGAGACGCCGAATGACGGGCACGCTTTAAGATAAACGTTTACGTTCACTACCTCCCCCTCGCTGATGCATCAGCCTTGTACCGCTATGCCGCTGTGTATACGTCCACGTCCATACACAAACTCGCCGCGGCCGGCACACGCAGTCGTTCCCACGGAATAGATGCGCAGCACGGACATCTCTGCGCGGCTTGGGCCTGGCGACGGACATACGCTCTTGCGATGGAAACCGCATTCAATGCAAGCAAACCGTGTCTCTATCTGTGTAGTGGGGAGGCGAGGAAATTAGCGAGACAAGCCATACGCTACTGTGCCGAATATATCGTCTCAAATGAGCTTTGAAGGTGAACACTGAAAGCTCAATGCATGGATAAAACAGAACATATACGTCGACGTCAGCATGATGCTGAAAGCGCGGTTGGCTATAAATGTACGTGGAGCATCCCTGCGGTAGATTAATCAGCGCGATATATTAATTAAGGAGACATTCCTGCAGGAAACGCATCATCGAGGGGAAAAAATATATGTAAAAGAGGGCCCCGCTGCCAAGTAAACGCATTCATTAAAGGGGCCCTGCACCCTCAATTACGCACGTTGTTTTTATCGGCCGTTTGCTTTCTATGGGTCTTGATGACTGCTGTGGCACCAACGAAAGCGGCGAGAACGAAGCGTTTGATATTTTAATTTGCTTCCAAAATGGGTTTCCGCGCCGATTGCAGCGTCGTACAACGACAATTTCTGTTACAGGAAGTGAGGTTGCGTGCGTGACTTATGCTGTTCGTTTTGATTGGTGGGAAATAAATAATATATAGTACACGCTTGCGACACACTCAGTATGTGGAATTTACTCATTTTAATGTGTTTAATGCTCTTTGCAGCTGCGAAAAAGACACCAATTTGTGCATCGATTTTAACTTATCAGAAACTGCGACACAGATGGCGCTGCCGAACGGCCTACTCAAGGCGCAGCCGGCGCAGCCTTCATCAATACACTGTGCTTTGCATTTCTGCCTTACACAGATTTTCCATGTGCTCGAGGTGTCTAGGTGTGTTTGCGTACCTACCATCAACTGCTGGTGTCGTCTTTGGTATTTGTCACCAGCCAGCATTGTGTTGAGTAAACTTGATTGTGTGCACGTCAAAAGGAGCGGCGCCCGCTTGCGACTAGAAGGCCACCATGTGCTGCGGGGTTCCGGAATCCGGTATGGCAAAATGTAAGTCGCGTTTTGATTGGAAGCAGACAAAACTCCAGTGACACGTCACTGGGTGAGTGAAATACGAAAGGGTACGTCAATTTCTGTCGTCTGCTTTTATTTTGAATTTGTAAGTTCAATAACTTCCGTTTCTGTGCGTCTATCTCCAAAATTCTTTTTGCATTCATCTCAGGACGATACAAGGAACGCGTTCCGATGTAAAAATCGCAGGGTAAAATATGGGTGCAGGGCCCCTTTAAGGCGCCAATGTCTCGCTACATGAATTTAATAATAAAGAAAGACGTATACCTATAACACGCGCTCACATGCACACACACTCCACGCTTCCGCATGGTGTGCCGCACTTGGTGCCGAACCAGCTAACTTACTATAGCCGGATACAACTTTAGAAGTCCGCGTCATTTTCTCGTCTTAGGCGTATGCACACAAGCCTGCCCCAATGGGCGCGTACTCCAGACTGACGTCACGAGACGTACGGCCTTTGACCCTGCCTTCGGGGAACATTGCCGAGTGCATGAGCGGGACTATTTCTTTAGTCGAGGAGGCAATCGCCTATCGTGCATCGGTGATTTGGGCGGGGCGTCTCCGTACTTCTTACGTTGCATCCGACTGTATACGTATAGAGCAAATCCAGCGAATGCTTCAGAAGCTATGCACACATGTACTCGAATATTATGACCGAATAAGCTATTGGGCTTTACGTATTTTCTTACAAGGGCAAATCCTCTCACTCTGCTCTGTTGGGTGCGCTTATTTTGCTGAAACGGTCTTCGCATGGTAGCTGAGCCGCTGTGGACCGGCAGCAGCCACATAAACTTTCACCACGCTGCATTACGTCTGTCGTCTAGACGTTTTGGAAGCGTCGTCACAAGCTCGAAGAAAAGCACATTGCGGTGGCCGAGTCAACGGGCAGCCGGCGACATCGGCTTCCTCCACTAATACACGGTGCGCCTATTTGTCATCGTGAAACACGGAGGGAGGGGGGGGGGGGGCGACAACCGCCGAGCCGAACCGCCGCCCTTTTTGGAGAAGGCGGGAAAGCCACATAACCGCGACATACTGGCTATATCACTCCCGGTTGGAGAAGGCCAGATAGTCTCCGTCGTAACTTCGTTTACGACCGCTTTATTTAGCGACCCAAGGAATGACGGGTACGCGCCACCCCGTCTGCAGGCTGGGAGGCTTATACGCGACGAAGTATATTAACGCGAGGAGACTTCATATTGCTGCCGTGGATGGGACCTCCACATCTCATGGTGACCAGTCTGCAACCCGCATGACGCCACAGGGCCGCATCGACGACACGCTAATGTACGGCCACCTCGAGGAACACTATATACGGGCTGAAGATATACAGCACATACCGGTTCTCAATGACTGGCGCCGCCTGGCTGTCCAGCTTTATTGTTTTTTCTTGCTTTTTCTTTGCTATCTGCATACACGTTCGCGCATGCGAGCTGACACCTGCGTACCTCACTCATTACCTTTCGCGGTCGTAAACCGGCCGCCTATATAACAGATGATAGCCTCAAGTCATCAGGTTACGCGGCGCACAGCCCAGTGTACACAGCGCAGGGAAGGACAGCCGGGCCTTACCGAAAGATGTCGGCAACGTTTCTATCGAAGTATTTACGCCTTATATTCGCCACAAAAGGTGCGAATACGTCACCGTCTGCAATCGAGCGCTGTTTGTTGGACTTTACGCGCTTTTTCTTATAACGAATTTCCCAACACTCTTTTCTCGCGCCAGCTGTTTCAAGCTTGAAACTTCCGGAACCGCCCCCCATTAAGAGGAACGTTAACTAAGCGCTGCAGACGGACATAAACGATATAGTCATCGCGTCGAAATTCATTGCAGGAACCTTTCTGTGGAAGTAAACTGAATTACGTTCAATATAGTGTAACACATTGGTTCCCCGCGTCATGATGGAAGACCCACGACAGCGTCTACTCTCGACAGCCTGCTCACTTTGTCGTGCTCATTAGCGCTGATGAGCGCTGACGAATATCGCATCGTGGCATGCAGGCGGAGAAAATCGCTGTCAAGTTTAACGGGAAGAAATGCAAAGGCAGCTGCTGTTGCTGCTGGCACGGAAAAGAGAGAAAAAGGAAGTGATCGAAGCTGGCAGGTCGCAAACGATGTTTCGGGCAATGAAATAATAAAGAAAGCATAGGCTCGCTCCTTAACACACTAACAGCGACAGACGTCTTCGCATGTTCGCTAAAGCTGATTCTCTAAAACTGGCTCGCTAAAACTGACTCTCAGCAGGGGCTCGCAATAAGGATTGCAGAGACAAAGAGACAGAAATTTCGAGAAAAAGATCAGGTGAATTGATAACCTGACGGCTACGCCACAACAAAGGGAACAGGAAGAACCGAAAGATAACGACATGAGTTCGCATTTTTCCCAGACACGCACGAAGGAGCGTTTATCGTCTAGTTCATCACCAGAAGTCATAGCTGGCGCATTTCAATAAAAAATGGAGCGGCACTTTTAGGGCTTTGAACGCTGCACGGCCGCAAGGCCCCGGTCCCAGTATCTTCTACCGAGCAAAATCCCTGTCTAAATGTGAGTGTCTTAAAGCTGTTTGAAGGGCAAGACTCTGATCGTCGTGTGGAGTTTTATGGCTTCCAAATACTACCACAGGATGCGTTGCATTTGCCACTGCCTGCCATTCCAATTAATATTATGAATAAATATGCATTTGCAAAAGAAATACCCATTAGGGCGTCTAGACGCAGTCACCATGACATGTAGGAACAATGACATCCTGAACGTCTATAGGTCAGTCGTAATTTGTGAAGCTGAGCTGAATGCATTTTGACGAAAGCCAATAAAGCAGTTGACAGTGCGCGCCGGAGCTTTTTCTATCTATGTTTCCTAACGTTCACTCTTTCAATTTAGTGCAAATGCAAGACAGGTAACCTAGCTGTATAATCAAACATTATAGCACGTCTGACATCACCTGGCTGCGACGTCCAAACAAAATCTAATGACTAGACGTTAGGTGCTGTAGTCTGATAGACAACTCGATCATAAGAAGGTAAGGCACACAGTAAGCTCTGCGGCCAATCTTCCGTGGTACGGTGCATGGTGCCCAGCCAGTACCAACAAGGAACTTCTCTTCAGAACGTTAATGAATTTCTCATGCGCATGGCACACGGAGGGGAGGTCACGGCAGCACTATTTTCTTTCAGCTGCTATGTCGGCACTGCGCAGGTCCTGACTTTTATAAATATATATCCGGTATGCTGGACATCGCTTACGATAAAATGCAAGAAATTCACCGAGGCTTCTTCGAAAACCGCGGAGAAAAAGTTCCGCTGAGAGCCGCAGCGCGCGCGATAAAGAATAACTGGGCGTATTCACCCATCGGCGGCTGGCGTGCATGCCTCACCCGTGAACGCCCAGCACTGCAGCTGGGTGATCGATGGTTGAGCCGCGCACACACGCGGCGGGGCAGTGGTTGTTGATGCTTCGCACGCCTCCACGTCGGCTGTCCTCGGCGGAGCTCGACGGTGCAATGCAGTGCACGCCGGGGCTGTACATGTGTATGCGTATAGTAAGCCGGTTTACCAGATCGCACGCCCCCAAGTGGTTGTCTGGAAACGGCCGATACACGAAGCACATCTAGCAGTCGCGATATAGAACACGTGCGTGTAAGATACCACACCCTCTCGAGGACTTCTATTTTTTTTTTTTTACAGGCTCCTGTCGCGTTCACTAGCAGGAAGAAAAAACTAAATTCATTTAGACTTGGCATCATTCTCCGTTTATCAGCGTTGGCGGGAAATGCCGACAAAAACAGCCACGCTTGCGGGAAATGTTGCAATGCCCCTGCAGTACCCTCATAACCAAGCCCCGCCACGGTGGTCTGGTGTTTGTGGTGCTCGACTGCTGACCCGAAGGTCGCGCGATCGAATCCCGGCCGCGGCGGCTGCATTTTCGATGGAGGCGACAATGTTTGAGGCCCGTGTACTAAGATTTAGGTGCACGTTAAAGAACTCCAGGTGGTCGAAATTTCCGGAGCCCTCCACTACGGCGTCCCTTATAACCATATCGTGGTTTTGGGACGTTAAACCCCAGATATTAAAAATTATTACCCTCATAACCGAATAACCGAGTATATCCCCGAGAACTGCAAGGATACAAGCAAACCTTTCGACAGGAGAAATAGCAGCAAGACGAACCGCATTGTCATGTTGTTGTTTTCTTCCTGATTGCGTCAATCCCGACAGTGATGGTGAAATAGACTGGAAGCCGTTATTACGCCAACCGTCACGGTGTTAGAGAAGCGAGTTGGGCTAGTTGGTGCGTATTGACTGTGGACATATCTACTAGCGCTAAAAACACAAAGGACGAGTTAAAGACAGCAGACAGGACGCAACGCTAAACTTCAACTGATCTTTTACTTCCACAAGACACAAGAAATCACAAGCTGCGCAGCCTCCTGCGCAGCTTGTGATTTCTTGTGTCTTGTGGAAGTAAAAGATCAGTTGAAGTTTAGCGCTGCGTCCTGTCTGCTGTCTTTACCTCGTCCTTTGTGTTTTTAGCGCTAGTAGATACGTCACGGTGTACCACCCAAACCACGCGCAGAATTTTGTTTGTGTTTCTGAGCACACATTTTGCCATTCACAATTATGTCCCCAGATTTGACAGCTCACTTCTGTTAAGGCTCACCTTTGTGCATTAAGTCTAAGCATACCCTGCTGCATATATGAAATGTCACCATAGGCGTGTGCAGGGTTCCCCTTTAGGGGCGGGGGGGAGTGCGAAGGTTTGTCGCAGCACCCCCCCTCCCAATTATGTCAATGTATGGCGCTGACATAGCGCCCCCCCCCCCCCCAAGTTGCAGCGCCCCCTCCCTGTTATGTCAATGTACGGGGCTGACTGCGCCCCCTCCCCTCTTAGTTGAATAGCCCCCCCCCCCCCTCCATGCGCACGCCTGTGAATGTCACGCATAAATTTCTGAACACCTCGTGAACTTAGCTCCGCGTTCTTTGCGAGGCACGAAAATGCACGAAACTGTTTGCATGCACTGTTTGCAAGCGTTTGCATTCACGGCACACGTTTGGACATCGCTGTAGGAGACAACCTATGGTGACAGAGACATGAACTCATTTTTTTTTTCTTTAGTCATTTTTTTCCCTCTCAGGCACTGGAATTCACATTTCCGCCGCCGCCGGCGGTGCACAACGCGAGATTACACGAGATTCACAGCGTGACTAATGGACAGAGCCTTGTTGGTGCGCGTGCCGACGGCGCCGTCGGGAAGTGCCTCCGCGGGAAAGACGCGAGAGCTGCCGAGACAAACAAGGCACGGGCGTTCTCCAACACGCCGAATTTCCTCGCTATCTTTCCCCGCTATAGCGTCAGCCGAACGTCATATTCCGCCACGTGCGGATTCCCGTGCACGAAAAAAATGTAAAGCATTCACTAAGGCCGCCGCTCATTCCTTTCGAGAGGGCCGTCTATGGAGCAGAAGCAAAATGGCGCGCCGCAAGTGGAGGACTACCGCGCAGGCTCGTGCAGTAACACCGCCTTGTCCGCGCGGAGCTTCACCTTGAACTATAGCTGCGGGCTCTGCAAATTCGTTGTACTGCAGCTGACGTTCACGTCAGTTTGCGCACAGTAACAGTGCTATACAACTCCGTATTGTGCGTATCGCTATATCGAAAGACTGCATGACCACAGCGAAGTGCCGCTGTACGCAAGAAGCACACAGCACGAACACCACATATGGCGCATGCGCGCTAGCCATAGCATGCGTACAAACGACGCAGACAGGTATGTGCAAGCTTAATGCGGTCGCAGTTGCCAATGAAAGGGCGATCGGCGGAGCCCTTCCTCGTGCTGTGCAAGCTCAAGTATTACGTGAGGCTAACTTCATGTCGAGCTCACCCGGAATAAACGAATAAACAAGCGTACGCATGTAGGTCCTTCGTGGTATATAATATTGAGATTAATGCGACGGCATAGAAAGTTCCACAAATGGTTTAAGGGTGCGAACAGACTGCGTTCGCCAGCACTGCACACTGCAATGCGCCGATGCTCAGAACTGCAGTTTCCTGAGAACTCTATAAATCCATACTTCATCGTATGCAGGGTGCACGCCTTGCACAGCGTTCTTACAACGACGCCAACAGCTCCCTTCGAGCGGAAATCCTGAGCCGACAGTGAAGCGGCGCTTGTGAGAGTAAATCAGCATTAGGCCGCGGGAGCTCAATCTTCTACGCGTGCAGTGAACAAAGAGCTCCCTCTGTCTTCCTCGGGGACGGCCCTAGCTCCGCGATGCGCTTCCTTCCCGAACAACGCTCCAGGAACGTACGGCATACGGAGGTGCCAAGCCCGGCCGCCAGGCAATTCCAGCTTATTACTCGGCACGCCCGCATCGAAGGCGACCAGCTGTGAATAACAGTAGAGCCTCTGAGAAAGAATTCGCAGGGCGAGGCGAGCGGGATCGACAGACTATACAGCCCTATAGGCACGTGGAATAGTAATATTAGAATGTACTAGTAATAGGCAGCGCAGCACGAAAGCGGATGAACCCTTCGTAATGCTGACTGAAGGGAGAGGTGAGGGGGTCTCGCGTGTGCACAATAACAGTGCAAAGGGGAGAGGTTGAGGGGAGAGGAGATGGATAGGTTTCCTCCGCACTCAGCAATAAATGCCAGAGATTCAGTAAGGCGAACACGACGAGAGTTACGAAAACTAAACGAGCAGCTGCATGCAGATCTAGTTCAACATATTGAGGAAGATCTAAGATATAAAAGACAAGAGCACTATAAAAGAGCTTGAGAAGCATATTATTCGGCAATGCGGTAACTGAAACACATACGAAAGATGACGGGAATGCCGATACAAAGTGAGAAGGGAAGCATTACAGAAAACAGCGGTATTATATATATATATATATATATATATATATATATATATATATATATATATATATATATATATATATATATATATATATATATATATATGTATATATATATATATATATATATATATATATATATACCTGTTGATGAGATGCAGTTCGAGAAGACAAGCACGCACGCACGCATACGCATAAAAGCACAAATAGTAGATATCACCTTTCTAACATGTATGACCTCTTCAACGGCGATAACGTTGCACTTGCAGGTGTAAACGTTGTTTGGCGTACGCGGCTGCGCAACGTCAGACGCTCGCGAACGTTACGGCAGCGTCTCGACGTCGATTAATTGGCACAGACGAAGAGAATCCTTAACGAGCCTCCGCACGAAAATTGATTTCTCCCTGGAGGCAATAAAAGCTCTCCCATCTCGGAGCGACGACCGGGTTTGTTTCAATGCTTCGTCTCAGCCAAATACGAATAACAAACGGGCTCCCGCCTACATCGAATCAATACTTTCGTATAAATATCAACAACACATCAGGCTCTGACAAGATATCGTGAAACGAAAGGAGAAAGGCAGACGGAGAAATAACCAGAGGGAGACATCAGACGAAGCGTTGCCTCAGGGGGCGGGGAGGGGGTATGAAGGGTGGAAACCTGGGCGTGTTGGTAGCGCATAATGAATGTAAGAACAGCGCAACAGACAAGGACTGACGAAGATAACACACACAGCGCTGGGGCGTATGCGCTGCTATAGTGCTCCACGTATACATGTTCCTGTTATCTTGCCTGCAGCCACCGCAGCTGCTGCGGGAACCCAATCTAAACAGTCTTGGGAGGCTGCTGCAACGTTTGGAGAAAGCATCTGCATGCCTCGGCCGTCAGGTCAATCTCCCGAAGGAGAGCAGCGAGAAAAAGAATCCCGAAACGCGTCCGATGCGATGGAGGAGGCAGACAATGTGACAGAAGATAAGCAGCGGCAGGCGCCGCCTCATCGTCGCTTTCCGAGAAGACGCACACACACGCACACACATAACGCACGGAGGAGGTGAAGGGAAAGACAGGCCCCCTGAATGTGTATTACGGCCGCCACCCTGAAACTTCGATCGCAATCGCGACCGGTATAGTACGGAACGACCGTTATACGGGCCTTTCTTGGGAGAGACGCTCGGCATCGACGGGGAGATCGCCCAACGTGGCAGAAACGAGTGCGCGGTCGCTTCAAAAGCGACGCCGCAAGAAGCTAGCAGCACACACACACGCACGTGCACGCAGATCGAGCCATTCCTTTCGCATTAGGAGCGAGGGCGTCGGTGAAGGCTTGGAAGAGGCCGAATGGGACGCCGCTGCTGCACCCACGGCCCTGCACTCTTCTTAAAATTAGACACTCGTTCGTGAGCGCCCAAAAAGAGAGAGGGGTGATGTGGGTGGCGAAGAGGAAATAGGTGCAGCCATAGTGTTCACGCTCCCACTTGAACTTGACTTCTTCCATCTTCGAGGGTTGCACCCGATTCTGGCTATATCACGCACACAGATATACGCACAGCCGGGCTCTTTCTCTTCCAGACAGCGCAGTGCTAACCTTTCGTGCCCCTGTTGGTGCACTCTAAGCGGCCTACCACGGTCACGCGCCGTCGATCTTACCGACAGATTGCAGCGGGCATGGCAGCGGGACTGTCTCGCGACAGCTGTGCTGCGAAGACGACACGTACGAACGCGCTCGCCCGACACAAGCGTACTACGTCACACAGAAGAGACAACAAAGCCACGCTTATTCAGAGAATATTGCACAGAAGAAGGACAAATAAAAAAAGATTGCATGCACGTTTTAGCTTTCATGTGGATGAACGTTCCGGAAGGTGGCATTGTTTGTGCCGTACTGTCTCGGTTGAAACTATGAAGCCGGAAACACTCCGGGGAGAAAAACAAACAAAACAAATGAAAACCTACAGCAAAAGAGGCATTAATTAATAAGAACTTGTTGTTGGCCGAGTTGGCGAGTACTTAACATCTTGATTTTTGCGCTACGAGCACCTGTCCTGTCTCTTCTCTCATGTGTTCGTCTTTCGTAACGCAAAGATCAAGATATTAAGGCATTAATTGCTTAACTCTTGGAACACATATATAGTACGATGATACTACCCGTTCTTCGGAGCGGAGTTGGCACGCGAAAGTCGTGCTATACGCACAAAAGTATGGAACGAGATGGTGTATCATAAACGCAGTTTTATACGGAATGTAACATAGTATAAAAACCGTGTCGTGATAATGAGAAAAGGATAGATGCGAGAGGTCCAGTTCATGCTCATTCGTTTTTCCATGGATCGCGGCGCAACATTTCGTCATAAAAGCAAAAGAAGACAGCTATAGGATGCGAGCGAATGGACACCATTTATGAAGCCTCGTCCTTCGGTGAACAGTACACATATATTTCAACAATTGAGAGTGTAAAGCTTCAAAGGTCACGCGATGAACATACGGATATGTCAACCATTTTCGAACTTCATTTTGCGCCGGCAAACACCCTAAAGGTTCCGTGCTCCAAAGTTTCTCGCGGTATACTCCTGACAACTACACTCCTAATCAGGTCACACGTAAAGTGCTAGGTATAGACAGGAAACCCATTCGTCTGGTTTCTTGGCTAGAGCTAGCACTTATTTATCCGGGGCTTGACGTAGAGTGCATAGAGAGTATGAAGCTCATTTACTACAGGCATAGTTTTAGACTCCACGACAACCAGTTTGTTTCACCACGCCATTTCCCCATGCATATACATACAGCTGGACCCTCATTAGTACTCGTCCTGTGAAATATACCATCTCTACTATCTCGAAACGGACACTGACGCGTCTTTTACGGCGCTCCGTAAGAGAGCGATACGACCCGTACAAACGCGTAGCCAATACCGTATAATTGACGCCAGGCGATCCAGTGTATATAGGCTTTCTGAGAAATCGGAGAACGGAAAAGGGGGGAGGGAGGGGCGGCGCCGGTTCGTGAAATCTTGATGAACAGAAGACTCGCTTAATGGATAGCTTCATTCCGTCGCGGCCGTTACACGACCGGCTCACATATAAGTCGACCGATACGGAAGACAACAAATGAAGAAAGAAAAAAAAAAGGTCAGATATAAGAGCACTTGAAGCTGTAGGCCGAGAAGCGGTAAAAATGGAGGGGGGGGGGGGCGGGGAGCTTAGAGGCTTGATACCGAAAGCCAGATACGTCCTTAACCGGAAATAAAAACCACTCGGCCCAAGCGTGACATGAAAGGACGCGAGCTCCCGCTCTCCGTGTCCCAAACAAACATGCATGCGTGCGTAGAATTAGCACACACACACACACACACACACACACACACACACACACACACACACACACACACACACACACACACACATATATATATATATATATATATATATATATATATATATATATATATATATATATATATATATATATATATATATATATACATATATATATCCAGCCCAGCCGGAGGCTCTCTCGTTATAACTATTTCATCACTGTCGTTTTTTATTTTATTTTTTTGTTTCGTTTTCACAAACGCGGACTTCAAACACACCGGGCGTGGCATAGCAAAACGGGTCGTGCACGCCCGTTTGTCGGCGTGGTATAAAAGGGCAACAAAAAAAACATGGTTGATCCCTCCGTCATACGAATCGGAATAACACGAACGTAAAACGTGTCCTTACAGAAGTAGTTGAATGTTTGTAATACATTTGTATGAGAGGGTTTTCACAATGTATATAGATGTCTAGCAGCTATAGCACCGTTTAACGTCGACGCACCCACTTTGATGCTTAGTGTTTCATGTCCATCCCGACGACAAACGTACACGTTCAATGATTAAACGAACTCTTGTGGTAGCTGTAGTAGATAACCGTGAAAGCGTAATCAGAGAACGAGGTGTGATGGCCAGAAGAGCGTCGCATATTGGACGCAGAACTTGGTCGCCATCCCGCGGCATGTTAAAGCGTGATTGAACACCACGGCTGGACTAGAGGGAAACGCAAAGCGCGTCGCGCCGCCCTGCAGCCCGGCCGCGATTTTTCTCGGGGGTAGCGTTAGCGGGGAACGCGTGGGCTAAGATCGCCTCCTCACGGTGTGTTAAGGCATTGACAAAATTGCAATTCTATTGAAAACACGCTGAACGGGACGGACGTTTAGCAACAAGCGTTGCAGGTGCCAATCGCGGAGGTCACAGTAATGATGAATTACTTTACTTTACCGCTCATAGAGGGCAACACCACCCCGCCGACCAAGAGCACTGTGACAGGAGGGTGGTAGATATAAAAGGCGCGTTTGTAAAGCGTCTAGAGTCTGTGGCTGTGGCGCAGTGGATAGCGTGCCCGGCATGTGTTCTTGCGGACCGAGCCGTCGTGGGTTCGATTCTCGGTTGACGGAACTTTTTTTCTTTGCCATCTGATGATGTACATTTTTTCAACGTCATTTCCGTGACGGAAATACGTCACTGAAGTCTTGGTGGACCCCGGCATAAAACACTTTCGTGTTAAAAACGGGAAAGCGTTGCGATGGCTGCAGTCGCCGGTGTGGTGTACTTTCTTCAGGTCGCGCTATCCTCGCGCATGCCGCGCGAGCACGAGGGACCGGCCGCACGCTCCGGCGCTTGCTCGTCAACGTGCGCTCAGATGCTGCAGGTTCTGCCAAAGCGGTGCGGCAGAACCATGCGTCCCCCTCCCCTCTATCTCTTTCATCGCCTCTCCAACTACAACGCCTCCCCCCCCCCTCCCGACCAAAAAAAAAGATAAACAAAAGAAAGATAAAGTGCAGGTCACGCCATTGAAGCAAGCGCTCGTGTGCGCCTGTGTGCGCGTTGCGTGCGTGCGTGCGTGTGTACAACATTGACCAATAGCTGCGAACATTGCGTTGGATGTGTAAGACTGTGTATTCCTGAAGCTATAGGGGGACGCTGCGGCGCGGCTGTAAAACGACGTCGTTTGGCGTAAAAACGGTCTCGTTTTAGCTTTTATCCCCCGTTGTTGTACGCATAGCCACTGACCCGTTACGCGCTGCGCCATCGCCATCGCCCCTCGGCTGGCATAGCAGCGAGCTTTCTCGCCCTCCATTCGGTTATGGTTCGAGAAAGATTCGCCTTCCGAAAAACTCCGTAAAGGAAAAGCATTCGACGACATGCCTTCTTTTCTCGGTTCCGTGCCTTTCAGTTAAAAAACGTTGAAAAAAAGCAAGGCTCGCAGAGTGGTTCTTGGCAGAATGGCTTTCGAAAAGCTCCATTCAGCGCTTTTTTTTTTTCTTGTCTACGAGCAGCCAACACGCAGCAATCCTTTTGGAGCGTGCTATAATGGTCAGCACGCGCGAATAGCAAATCGAATATAGAGGGATGAAGGCACGGGTCCCCAATCGAAGATACGCTCGCCTAGTAAGCACAAAGGCGATTGTGCGGCCGTTGGATCGACATCGGTCGGCAGTGTTGGGTAACAGGTGTCTCAGCTTGCGACTGCTTCTGCGCAGACCTGATAGACGGAGCGATCAAGGCGACGGTGAGTGAAGGCAAATTTATATACATATAAACATAGGCGTTACATATTCGGCGCTGGGGCCGACAGCTTATCGGGCTCGCACAGCGGTGCGACGACGACCCGGGATTTCTTCGTTCGCTGTCTCTCTCCGCGCAGCTTGGTTCTTTTATAGCCCTGGCCGACCCCTTGCATCAGCCAGTAGTTCGAAGCCTCCAATCAGGAACCGCCGTGGGTCGCTGGCTGGAACCGGATCCGCGGGGGGAGGGCTTGCCGCACGTTGCGGGAGAGATTTCCGTCGGTTGCGTCAGACGCAGCGCCGGAGTTTCCGGGGATTGCGTAAGGCTCCTGCCTCGTTGCATCAGCTGGTGTTGACGCTGGTTGCGTCAGCCGCATCGCCGGAGTTGCCGGGGATTGAGTAAGACTCCCGCCTCGTTGCATCAGCGGGTGTTGGCGCTGGTTGCGTCAGACGTTCTACCAGCTTGAATGCCTTGTTGAAGCAAGGAAGTTTGGGTTGGGAGCCCTGGCATAACAGCAGTAAACTCGGTCTCACTGCGGGGCGTTTGAAATGGACGTCATTGAAGCGTTGCCCCAGCGAAAACTGGTCATTATTGCACGGTCTATCTGGAGCGCCCGGGGCGAGCTTGAGAGTGACAAAGGCTCACAGCTTTTTCTTACACCAGCAGATACCACCGTGGCCCAATTCACAGACCTTTTCCTTCGTCAGGGCCGTAGGTCATTCGGCATTCGCATTCGCTTAACTACACATTGGCTCACACCAGCGCTGTCGAATGGTACTGAATGTAAGAACTTTTTTTTTGTTTGCTGCGAGTACAGTCCACACCTCGGACGAGCTGCAGAAGAACGGGACACTGAGACATCTGGCAGTTTATCAATGAGATGACATCGCGAAGTAGGTACCTATTCTAGGGCCCCTAAATAGAATATTTGCTCGTAGTATACGCGGAGAAATTTCCTTCTTACTGATGATACAATGTAGCTTAAGAAACAAAAAAAAAACGCGGTCACGTAGCTAATTATGCCGCAGCTGTTACACCCTTCGACCCTACGTGAATACCGCCTCTCTGACTGATTAGTCAATTAGTCAATCATTAGATTTATTATTAAATTTATTCTATAATTATCATTCATAGGTGAAGGACATGCCAGTGCAAATGAAGGGGTTCTATAGCAGAGGCCTCCGGATCCCATTTGAACACCTGAGTTATCGCAGCGTCCACAATAGGTTCCCCCAACAGGCGTTATTAAGCATCACACGATATCAGGAAGCCGTACCGGAAGCCGTACCCTCGTACCTAGGAAACAGTGGTGCGCGCATCCCGCGAAAAGCCAGCGCGCAACGGGTGTGCATGAACTCTACCTTAATGACAACACGCAGCTGTTTCTAAGAAACAAGGAAGGGAGGTTCGGCATACTTGAAATGAAAACAGCGCAAAAATACAGAGGATCGGTAAAAGGGGTGCACAGACAGCAGCGCTGCTGGTCCTCTTGTCTTTGGCGCCGTGTTTACATCAAATATGTCGTACCAACTCGTGAAAGCGTCCACTTTAGGGAGCTTCGGTCAGTCCGCTCCACACCACCTCTCGCTGAGCGCGTTCGATTTTGCTGACGACTAGGCCATAGCTGGCGATCCTCTTCCTATTTCGGCGCTCCGTGATTCACTTCGGAGCCGCCATCAAAACGGCAGCGATGACTGACTGCAGGCGTTGGAAGAGAAAAGCGACGGGGACCTGGGGAGTTCGCAGTGCACGATATCTGCCAGTGCAATTCATTTGGGCGCCAACTGAGGGATCGCTCCTTCTCTCAGACGAGGGAATTTAATTAACACTGCACCACTTCCGCATTTCGTCGTCTCTTGGCCCGCAAGGCAATAACGCAGCCCCGGGCAAAACGGCTCATGTCGAGGTGAGCGTATACAGACGCTGCTTCTATCGCGCATGGATGCCAGAACTCCCTCGCTTCCACCCTCTTTTGTCTACACACACGATCTGTACAAAGCGTCATACTTCTGTGAATACAAAGCAGTTCGGGCGGTCTCCTGAACAGTTAACTAATGATATATCTCGACTTGGGATAAAACTTCTATACACCAGCGTGATACAGCCATCACTGCCGCCATCACCACCACCATCAGTACTACCATCACTAAAGCCATCACTACCACCATCACCAACACGACACCCACCACCAACACCAATAGTGATGTGCAACGTTATCATCAGCGAAGCCACCCGATCAACGGCAGACAGGCGAAAAGCTTCGCGAATGCGGCGCTTCAGAATCTGACTACATAAAAAAATCTTTACGCTAGTTGAGTTTGCAAACAGAAACAACCAAACAGGAAAAGCGAACGTATGTTTCCACAGATCACAGATTAATAAAAAAAAACCTTTCTGTCACTGAATGGCTGTCTTGACATCCAACTTGACTGACTGACTACAGTTTACTCGCGGACGTAACTGCTCTGACGAAAAATTGTAGCATATTAACCCTACGAAATATAGAAGCTCCAATTCTTATCGATATACGAATGGACGTGTGAGACACGGAAGGTGCGGTATGACGCGTCCGATTTGACTCCAGCCGGCAGCCGGGAGCCGCAACAACTGCAGCAAAGACTCGCACGACAACGGCCATGTCGCCAGTCTGAGTGAGAGACTTCTCGCAATATACATATACGCCCGTCCCAAGCCAGCAACGTGCTGCGGCGGCTGCAGTTAGTTTCGCTAGGTATCCGTCTCGCAAGAAGAGGTTGCGCAACCGTAAATATGCGAGAGTGCCCACTGCCTGATTTGGCCCACCAGCAAAGAAGAAGGTGCGAAGAGAGGAGAGGGTTCCTTCCTTTTAGGGAGAGTGTGATCGCCGACACCGCTTTGCAGCAAAGCGCGAGAAAAGAACAGCGTGCGGGCTGTATCACAGAGAAAAGGGGTCTGAGTATAAGTAACACTCGAAGAGCGTTACCGCTACTCCCCCACCACGGCGCCTCCATTCTCGAAAAAATTCAGAAAGAAGCAACAAGTAAAAAAAAGAGAAAAGAAGTGTGCAATGACGATCTTCCTTTTTCACGCTTCCGCGCAGACCCCAGGACCCCACACGCCATGCGCGGGGTCTATATAGAAATAAAAAAAGAAAAAAAAATAAGTGTGCGTGCCGCGATCTACGGAGCAACGCTTTTTCATTTTCTTTTCACGAAGGGAGATAGGGAGGGGGAGATGGGGAAATTTAATTTAGAGACCTCCTTCAGTGATTTCTAGCTGCTGTTCTTCCACTCCGCGCCCGGCGAAATTCAATTGCTCCGGCGCGCCACCGTACGACCTTGCCGCAAACGCCGAGCTTCTTGAGATACAGAATGCCGCCCATTCCACGGTGCGCGAAGTGCACTACAACGCTCGCACGCCATCCCCGAGCGTCCAAAAATGACAAACGCCGCATCACGCGTGGCTCGTACACCGGTTTCAGTTGACCGGCGCTCCTCCGTCGCGCATACCCTCGATTCCACCTCAACGACGACCACCAGTCACGCCACACACCACCACGACCTCCATTCTCTTGGACGTCACTTTCCGGTCACCAAAAGTGGCCCAGCGTCGATAATCTTTCACCGTCGGTATTAAACCGAAGGCATTTCGAATTGTTACGGCGTGCTGTACTCGAGCGGTCGTCTCAGAAGGTACAGAGTTACGAAGTTTGCATATAAAACAAGGCATGAGGGGTAAACATGCACTAGTGCACCACTTTCAAAGAACTTTCCCGATTGCCCACACCTGCGAAAGCACCTTTCGCGCTTAAGGTCGCTAACAGCCAGAGTCAAGGAAGAAGGCAAAGACGCAAACACATAAAAATGGAATACGGTACAAAGCTTTCACGCGCAGTATACGACGCCTGGCTCACCGTAAGCCGAGAAGACCTACCGAGAGTGCCGTGCCGTAACGTCTCTCCTCAAGTCAGCACATTGTATTCCCTTTCTTCCTATTCCCTCCCGCTGCTCGCTCCTGCGTTCCCGTCCTGCAAGAGTGGCTTCCCCGTGCTTTCTTTTATTTCCCGCCAGAGCTCCCGCCAATTTGCTTGTCCGTAATGCTTTGCACAGTGCGTTTAAGGAAGATTTCCCACCAATGAAGCCCAAAGTCTCACATCGTTGCAGCGGAATGTACACTCCTTCCTCACCCGAAAATCTCCTTTTATCTCCTTTCGCCCAACTGCTCTAGGAGCAGGATTCCTATGCCCCCCAAATCACACGCTCGGCAGGTTCCGTGCCGCGAGAAACCGCGAACCCGCCTTCTCGGCGTATGGTACAACATTGCCCGAATTCTTTCTTCTTGCGACCCGCCACGATGGTCTAGTAGTTATGGTCCTCGACTGCTGACGCGCGGTTCGCTGGATCGAATACCGGCCGCAGCGGCCGCATTTTCGATGGAGGCGAAAATGCTTGAGGCTCCATAGGTGCATATGTTAAAGAACTCCAGGTGGTCGAAATTTCCGAAATTTCCACCGCTACGGCGTCCCTCATAATCATATCGTGGTTTTGGGACGTTAAACCCCAACAATTATTATTCTTTCTTCTTGCGAGTAAATTAACGCCTCTAAGTGTGAAGGCTTTCCTTTGTTCTTTTCGTTAAGTTGTCAAACAAACAGGAAAGGTCACCTTCCAACGCCAATCATTTCGTTGCACCAATTTCGTTGTGCATCGTGTCCTGCACTGCTGCGCCATTTCACTAGAGACACTGCTCCCGTCACCCATGGCCACTGTGCGGCTCGACACACCGGTACAAATCGCAGCGATCTCTGCGTTCATCCGTATACCTTTGACAGTGTTGCACGGTTTTGTTAAGACTCGAGCGCAGAGATAGCACTCAGGCAGAGGGCCTGGCGTCGTGTGCACGCGCCAGTTGAGCGCCAGAATGAGAGGCGGCGCAGAACGAACGAGTGAACCGCGAGAATGGCAAAGAACAGCCATGCTTCCCTAGCGCACTGCGCACAACTCTCTGTGGCATCCTCATACCATCTCAGGATTTTCTATTTTTTTTCCCCATTTAGAGCTTCAGTAAGAACTTCTATTTCACAGCAGCCAAAAGAAACACGAACGGTGCAAGCAGATTTTTTTTTTTTTTTTTTTGTAGTGCAAGCTCGGGTAAGATTTATTTAGGTTCCCATTTAAGTCTGCCGCAGCTTGCCTTTCCCGATGTTGTAACCTTGTTATGATGCAGACCGAGAAGAGAAGAAAAACGGAGGAAGGAAGCGACGAAGAAAACATATCAATGAGAGTGTCAACCCGCCTCTTATCTGTTCTGCTAGAACGGAGACTGTCCTATAGGTGCACTTCTGTTGAGAGAAGAAAAAAAAAAGCTGGAGCGGAGACACCTAGGAGAATGGGAAAGACGGGCAACGGGCGTCAAGGGATGAACGAGGTCCGTTTTGCCCAAGAACGGAAGTTTACTCAAACAAAACCAAGAAAAAAAAAGCCTGTCATTCAAGCGACCTCGGAGGGCGTATCACCGGGAGCGATAACTGTGCCGTCAGCTGGCTGGACGCGAAGAAAAGGTTCGGGGTATACCGCACTTAACCACAAAAACTTAGAAAACTCGTGAAAGGGCATAGAGAGTCGGACCATGCAGCATCAGAACTGGCTGAAGGTAGAGACATAAAAAATAATGAATACGAGTGACACCGACCACCTCCGGCCGCTTCTTATGTTGACGTCTTTGAGGAACCGGTGAACTCATAGCATGGGACCCCGAATGATCAAGTGCTGCTTACATAAGCAGCAATGGGTAAACCAGTCCCTCGAGCGCCATGAAGATAAACAAACACCGACTCCGACGTGGATGAAGAGATACTATTTGCACAAGGACGAACAAGACGACGACTCGCAGAGGGTCTCAGACGCCGTCTTAACAAGGCCCTGCAGAAGAAGAAAAAAGTGGGTGTATGTATAGCTTGCAACAGAGCCCTCATGGGGGCGGTTCCGGTGCCATTCCCCCCAAGACGCTGTTGCGTCATTAATGCGGAAAAAAAAAAAGAAGTCCCCAGACGCTGACGCTGCCAGAAAAAGGAAATGAGTTAACGGAGCAACAGAAGCGGCTGTGTAGCAGCTCTATGTAGGATTAGCAAATGCGCTAAGAGAACGCGTCCGTGATGCTCAAAGCGGTTTGTGGGGCGAGTTGACTCGTATATACTGAGACGATTTCGTAAGCAATCGAACGGTAAGTAAGAAAATGTGTAAGCCAGCCTTTTGCGAAAAGCAGTGCCGTTTGCTCAATTCTGACGATCCATTAAGGGCCCGTTTCACCACTAACGGTTCCTGCACTCATCACGAATTTGTGTATTCCTTGTCTTTTTTTTTCCTTCTTTTTTTTTTTTTACAGGCACTCCAGTTCTTCTTATTTCAGAAGCGACATCGTTTAAAACGAGTCATGTTGTACCTTTAGTGATCATTATAGGCAGCGCAATACTTCCTTTATGCCAAATTTTCTTCGTTCGTCGTCGATCTTAACCATGTCAACGGCACCAAGTAGAGCATTCACTTGCAAGTTAACGGAGAATGACACATTCCAGAGTCGCAACTATAAACGTCAAACGCTCGGATCTGCTCTCATATATACGATCATTACCATATAGACACCCCACCAGAACGTTTTAGGCATTTGTCAGAACAGCGAAAGCAATCGAGAACAGCGAAAATGTTTCGGCATATAGCGTGCTTACACAGAATTCTCACCAATGAGCGCAAACGTAAAATCCTCCCTCCCCCCCCCACACTAATTCGCTCTAGCAATGCCGTCGGTGAATCTATAAGCAGGATGAACAAAATAAAACAGCACCTACATGCAGTTCTTGTTGCCTCACCCAGTCAGAAGTACTACATATTTGCCTAAATAATAACCTGAAGTGCCGAATTTCCCCATTTCAAAAAAAAAAAAAGTACGCCAGTTTCAGTTTCAGTTTCGCATGCCAATATCTCAATTTCCATGACAAACAATGTGTACACTATAAAATAAGTGCTAGAGTATAGCACGGCGCTCATTCTTATTCTGACTTAATTTGAAAGTAAAATGTGCTATTGCTAAGCTTATTGGCCCTCTTTAGTATGATCATCATAGTGCCTTATCAGCCCGTTTGCTTCCGGTGTGGTATATCCCGAAGCAAAGTCACTTGAATTCTTTATATGCAGACTTTACTTATACCTTGCATTTCCCGCATATCTTTGCGATGCCTTCGTGTCATGATACTGCTCAGTCTCCTTACAACTTCCCCACATTGTTTGTTGAAACTGTGTCTGCTACGGCGCTTTCCTGATGCAATATTTTTGTAGACGTGACCCTATTAGTTTTCCCGCAGTATACACATCGGAATGAGCGGATTCTCACAGGAGATGTCTGTGTGTACATCAATTACTGTTCAGCTCCGGGTGTATATGTAATAGGGATTGTTTGACACGGCGAGAAGAAACCGTCCACGCGGCGGATTTCCATACCAGCTTACGTATTCGCTAGCTGAATTGTCGGTTTTTCATAAGGAGTGGGATTGGGCGCTCGCTAATAACACCAACACTAATTTGCTTCTTTGCATCGCGGTTGCACACATACCGGTGATGTGGACGAACAGCCGCGTACCGAGGAGCTTATTCCACCTGCCGGATTATTCGTGCCTCGGCCACAAAACGTGGTGCCGAGCGCATGGTACGCTTCAATGGAGGAGTATCGGTGGACGTTGCTTACCTGCGAAGAAAAGAAAACGTTCGTTTTAGAGACGTTCAAGCAGCACCTCAAGTGTACATTAGTGTTACTAATTTATTTTTAATTTATTTATAGTTAGTTAGTTAGTTAGTTAGTTAGTTAGTTAGTTAGTTAGTTAGTTAGTTAGTTAGTTAGTTAGTTAGTTAGTTAGTTAGTTAGTTAGTTAGTTAGTTAGTTAGTTAGTTAGTTAGTTAGTTAGTTAGTTAGTTAGTTTACACTAAGGTCCAGTCGTAAAGTTCAACCATGGACCACGATAACTAAACATGACATATAGCATGTCCGGAATATGCAATACCAATAAACATCTTCTATATACTTTATATACGAAGGCTGCACCTTCGGCTGTTACGCATGCGAAAGAAGAAATCGAAGCATCCAGACTGCGTTCATCTAGGCGTTACAGAGTCGCGTAACGATTGATTCACTTAACTGCATCTATATAATAAACTTATAAATGAAATTTACCACATTATCGTGATTATATTACATCTTATGTCAACTGCAAAACAAAGACAATGCCCGCAATCTCAAATTACCCTTACGTCAGATCAGCGGGATGCCCGCTAAATTCCTCGTTTCACCGTGCGAGATATATTTTATCTGCCAACAACGACTGCGCTTCCCTTCCGTTGGAAATCATTCTTGTATTCAGCCAACTGACTATCCGTTATGTGTCCGACCCTCTACATGAGCTGAAATACCAGATACATTTATGTTAATCTCAACTATAGCAGGGGCGTAGCCAGAAATTTTTTTCGGGGGGGGGGGGGCACCTCCTTGATCTGAAGTAGGGGTCGGGCAGGCAGATGTGATAGAGTGTCATTTTGAGCTCAGTATGCTATAGCAAAAAAAATTTCAGGGGGGGGGGAGAGGGGCGTGCCCCCCCCCCCCCCCCTGGCTACGCCCCTGAACTATAGAGCATTGGCTAGACCGCGCTTGCTCTCTAGAATCAACACTACACTCTGCCTGTCTGCTAACACCACGCCACCCGCCGCGGTGGTCTCGTGGTTATGGTACTCGACTGCTGACCCGAAGGTCGCGGGATCGAATCCCGGCCACGGCGGCCGCATTTTCTGATGGAGGCGAAAATGCTTGCGGCCCGTGTATTTAGATTTATATATGTGCACGTTAAAGAACTCCAGGTGCTCTAAATTTCCGGAGCCCTCCACTACGGTGTCTCTCATACTCATATCGTGGTTTTGGGACGTCAAACCCAAGCGATTATTATTATGCTAACACCACACCATTTTCTTGCATCAAAACGCACTCGAATGTAGTACGCCTCACTGTAGGGTATAGCTTCGTAAGATGAAGCGGCAATACAGTCTCTGTACGACAGCTTGCAGCGTGCAGGGGAGTTTATCGCATGTACATACGACGTTCTTCCTACCACGGAGTGATCGACGAGCGCAGGCGATATCAACGGAGGGCGGGCACTCATGAATACGACTGATGCATTAGCCCTTCGCCACGGCCATACACACCACTGCTTCGAACAATGGTAGTTTATAGTGGGCGTGTCCTCCTTCATCCCCCTTCTTCGCTATGGGAACAAGTGTATCGAGAGATGCGAACATCTGCGGAACGCGCTACGCAAGCGCATGGGTCCTCGAGCTGCCATGGATCGGGCACAACTGATGAGCAGACGAGTGTTGTTCGTCCGTAGCGGAGAACCAAATGCGCTGAGGCAACCCGGAGTGGCGATCGTATCGGAGGCGGGGCTCGTCGCTGTTTCGACCGCCGCGCGTGCGATGTATGCCGACATCTGGTTCACTGCCGATCCGCTCTATAATTATAAAGGCGCGCATACACCCATACATGCGTTGCGTATCGCGAGCGCACTGCATACTACGCTCGTGTACTATACGCAGTCGCACTCTATAGGCACAGCGCAGAAGAAGACGCGAGACAGACGCACGTCATACCCCCAAGACGGCAGCTATAAGTACACACATACAAACGGATACAAACGCTCTGTGCTTAAGCACGATGCGTATCAAGCTTGGGTCCAGAGTGCTGCGGAGGCTCCTAGTCGTCTCATTAAATGAACTTCGCAGAAAAATGCGAGACACATACGTATAGCACACGAAGCCTATATGAACCAGCGTGTGTAACACAGAAAAACTTAAATAATAATAATAATAATAATAATAATAATAATAATAATAATAATAATAATAATAATAATAATAATAATAATCCTGTGGCCCAACACGACCTTTACATGGCAGCCACGACCGTAATTTACTGCGAATAACATGCTAAGAAGCGAAGCAGAACATTTCCTTGCGCTTGGTCAGATAACTGAAGCTGCAAGAGTTATCTTCTTCCCACCCCACCTCTCTTCATTCACTGCACCCCGTAATAGGGCGCTAAATGCCCCTTATTGATCCCTGCAATGCTGCGAACCATCAGGCATTGTCACACACACACCGGTTAACGTGGCGTGAAAGCAACTGTGCGCTCTTACACAACGAAACAGGTCGCCTACAAGGCGCGCTTCGTTAGAACTAAATAAAGACGGGTGTCCTTCAATGTCGGCGCTAATGGTTGCTCGCCCGCTTATCCGCTGCATAGAGATATGCGGACGAGTGCATCGCTATCGATCTGTTACGCAGATACACTGTGGTGGCCTTTCGCGATATCGTTTATCGGCGCTGACGAGAAAAATCGACGTTTTAAAAGGACAGCGGCGTCGGCAGCGGCTTCCCCACCACCGCTGAGCGAGACGGGAACAATGGCTTGATCGCGGAACACTCTTTCACAACCATATCAGTCAGTGCTTAGTCTCCCTTCGATGGAGGGGGGCCCTCAGTGGGCGGCGAACTATATGTATACAGACATACATAGAGCCCCTCCTTAAGAAATGGAAGAGACCCCCCCCCCCCTTGAGCACCCTCTGACTTTAAGCCCTGATATCAGTTGAATACTGATAAGGCTAGTGGCAGTTCAACGCTTTCAACGCGACGGAAGGAAGCGCGAGCGGCAACATACAAAATGAATGTCGCGACAGCGGCACAAGAGTCGCGAAGAGAAACGGGAGAGAAATGAAAAGCCAGCGCGTTGACTCAGACAAACAGCTGCGTGCGGGCACCCCCGGTGTGACGGAGTGAACAGCAAAATGTCATTTCGTCTAAGCCACCTGCATCAGTCGTTCTTGAAGGCACGAGAAAAACAGCTGCCCGGGTAGCTCAGTCGGTAGAGCGTTAGGCTTTTAACCTAACGGTCCAGGGTTCGAGCCCCTGCTCGGGCGGGCGTTTTTTTTTTTTACCTAAGACTATTTATTACAACGTCGAAGCGGAGAATCAATCCAAACGGCAAAAAAAATGCTTTTTGTCATGTATAGTCTCAGTTTCTTTCTTTCTTTTTTTTCAGTTAGTGCGTCTCACCTACGTGCTACTCTAGTTCCATAATTGTGGGCAGACACAATGACACCGCAGCATACACTAGAAGCAAACCTGACGGTTCGTCGTATTTGTATGCGCGTCCCCTTTTTGTTAACTATGACGTTATTATTATTTATATATCGAAGCTCTACTATTTGTCGTTATAATGCTTCCCCTACCCGCCATTATTATCGTTGTTCTTGTTACGACTTTACGGGAAGTATCGACGAGACGAAATCGCGAACGTTCACATTTTAGATGGAATTCCGTCTTTTTCGCAGTCGCAATGCGTTTGTTGTGTAGAATAAAATGAAATTAATAATAAGCATGATAAAGTAAAACTTGAAGGTTATCAAGTCACTTTTTGATGAAGAAGCCAGTAAATAAAAAAAAGAGCAAACCAAGCGCTAATATTTATTCGCTGTATTCCTTTGCCGCCACCTTTTCCCGTAATCCAGGTGCAGTGTTATTCGATTACGGAATTACGCCCCGCGCTGTGAAAGTATGCAGTTTTCGATATTTATCTTGCCAAGACAATTAAGCTTGCTCAGCAATAAGTATTCAACTTGAACTTGTTAGCTTCACGATGAATAAATTATATAAACACACATAACTATATAAACACACATAGAAAAGATAACAGCTCGTATATTGTGATGTTTTTAATGCCTCCTTTCTCTCTCTGCCCCATTTTATAATAAAAAATTTGCTTCACTATGCTAGCAAGCTATGCTTGAAAGTATACTTCTTTATTTTTAGAAGCAGAAAGAGTGCGTAACAAAAACAGTACAAAACAGAGTTGCTCAAACCCAACATGAGGTGCATCAACACTCTCGGATGGCACACAACTATCGTCGCCAAAGGATGCAGCCCCGTCGGCACCGGCACTAAGCGATGCTGTCACGCTGAGACGTGGGCTCTAAATAAGGCGGCCAGCATGGTGGGAGAGGCGATGCCACTCGCGTCTGCTTCACCCTCGATTGACTGCCTGCTTCGCGCCCAAATATGGCGAGGGCCCCGGAAGAGCTCTAAACATACGCACAGCCAAGAAGAATACGAAGGAGAGTGTAAAGATGTACGCACGCAACTGCAAAGGCAAAGTCGCGAGACATGGATGAGGAAAAAAGAAAGAAGAAAGAAAACAGTCAAGAAAAGACAGACGATTTCTGGCGGTGACGCTCGAAAGAAGCCACCGCGAACAAACAAAGAGTGTACGAAAAAAAATGTAAAAAATAATGTGGAATGGCTACAAGCATGCACACACACACAGAAATCCGCGTGCGTGCGCATCAGTATTCAGTAAAGCTCGGCGCCGTGTATTTTCCGCCTCAACACACGACGCACTAGGACGCACGTGCACAAAAACACACGAAAGTGCGTGCACGTAGTTCTGCTTATGACGCACCACTGTCAGCGTCGATGTCAAAAGGAAAAAGACGCAAAAAAACACAATGGCTCGCTTCTCATGTGCATACGTGGCTTGCATGATCAAGTCGAGCAAGCGCGTTATAATCCTCCCCCCCCCCCGCCCCCCCCCCCAACACACACACACACAAATACCCCTGCTCTAAACACAATCCCTTCCTTACTTCATGGCCAGCAGGTCCGACGGAACTGCCGACGAGAGAATGCGCGCCTGCGGAAGCGGAAGTCGACTTCGCCGCACGACGAAGCGCACAGAAGCCGCGCCTTGTGCGAGTGCTGTCTAAAAGCATCAGTGTGTGGACAAACCCGTTGTTGTAGGAGTGAGCTCGCATGCTCACACACGCACACCCACAACCATGAGCACGCTGCAGCAGTGGAGCCTTTAAATAAAAAGGAGAGGGGGGGGGGGAGGGCACGCAGGTCGTGACAGACAGGCCGGGCGCTCACGACTAGCTGCGCGAAACGCTTGATCGGAGAACACAGCGCTCGCTTTTGTGCCCGGTCGCACGAACTGACGTCGCGACTTCTAGGAAACGCTGGACAAGCAAGATTATGTATACTATAAACTGCGCGTGTACACGACGCGCGAGACGTGGAACCAAGCAGGCGACATTTTTACGACAGGTGCGCGGTGAGCGCGCATGGCACCGTGTGAAACAAGACCTGTTCTCCTCACCCAGCCAGCTGTGCAGTTTTTTATGAACGTTGACTACTCGTAGCGACAAAGCGACTAGTGCGGTTCAAACCCCTTTGGTATTTCCCTTTGGTTCAAACCCCTTTGGACGCGCTAGGAGTTTTTGCATACATACGAGAGAAGAATTTTGGTATTGCCAGCCGTATATAGCTTCGCTGTAAAGAACTACGAATGCGTGGTGCGGGTTTCGTGATACCGAGACGCCATCATGAAAATTTCATTACCTATCACCAGGGAAAGCGTCAGTTTTGATCATTTCAGATATTCAGGAAAACTTGTTTAAGGTGAACATAGCTAAATCTCATGTTGTACATGGCGATATAATTCCCGTGGTAAAAACTACATTTTTTTTTCAATCCTCTCCGTTACACAACGCCTCTCATCAAATGTTCACATGCGCATATTGTGTATTTGGATTCTGTTTTGGATTCTGTTCACATGCGCATCAGGTATTTGGATTCTGTTTCGCAATGATTCAGCAAAACGGCGCATGGCATGATCCGTTCAGTAGCGAAATAATGCGAACCCACTTTAAACTTTGGTTGTGCACAATATACCACGCGTGGCACATAGCGCGCACAACCAGAACTTCGGGCTGTTCGTTCAACCAGCTCTTGATTTGCTCGCTGAAAGTTCTTACAAGCACACTCAGGCAGGGCACATTTACAGCGACACATTTACCTTGCCAAACGTTTCCATCACCCGGAAGTTTCAACTAGCGACTATAAAAATTCCCGAGTCAAAAGAGCAAGCGCATTGCCTAAATCGGAACATATATCGCAGATTTACGAGCAGTTCGTTCACTTTCTGGATGCAGCTTTGATAGTGTCAGCCGGGACTCGAGTTCACACGGTCGCTATGTTTACAACGTGCCTCGAGTTCCCGCGGTCGCTGTGTTTACAACGTGCATCGAGTTCACGCGGCCGCTATGTTTACAGCGTACGTGCTTGGAGCCCAAACAGAGACGATGGGCTAAGATCCGGGGAGCGCTGGCTACAGCTCGAATTCACCGAGAGCATTTTCGGCCCCGCACAAGAAACAACAAAAAGTGAGACTGCGAGCCGGGAACGCGCAGCAACGCCTCGCCGGAGGAGAGAGAGCGAACCGAGACACGAGTGGCGTCGGGCGCAACTGAACGAGCTCCAGCACCGAGTCCCGTTTTCTTCCTTCACTTGTAACCCGTCGATTCACTTGTAATTTCAGTTCAATACAGTTTTCTTCTTAAAATCGAACCTTGCCTTATACCCAGCATTTGGTCCCCGCTGACATGGCGCAGTCGACGACAGGATTCGAATCGACCGAACTGCATGGGGAAGGAGAAACGACGCCACGAGACGGAGCGACGCCACGCCGCACATCGTCATCATACTCGGAAGCGACCATCGTCGAAAGCCTGCTCACGACCCTCGATAGCAGCACGATGGCCGCCGCTACGAAAAAGCAGCTCGTCGACGAGCTGAGAGTACGAGGTCTACGATGTTCCGGACGAAAAGACGAGCTCATCGCGCGACTCATCCGCGACAACACCACTCGCCAAGCCCTGGCGCCGACGGACTCGTCAACGAACGACCAGGCTGCCGACGACGACGATAGGCAGGCGCACCTGGAGACGCTGTCCGCCGACAACGCAAGGCTTCGTGCGGAGCTGAACAGTCTGCGAGCCCAGCTCAACGGCGCGACCACGAGCGAACAACGTGAGACATCGTACAACCCCAGTCACAACGTTTCATTGCCAACGAAACGGGTGACGACTCCAACCCACGGGCTGTGTCATTCCGTCCCCGCTGACACAACGATGCCCTCGGGTTCGACGCAGTCATCGCCACTGAACGACGGCAACAACCAAGGCGCGGAACGCCCCGCCGCGCCGACCGTTTCAACGCATGGGGGAGAACCATCCATGGCCCAGATCCTCGCCGCGCTTGTGAACACGCAGGCCCTGCTCGCCAACTCGCTGTCGAGAGGTCCACCGACGACGAGCCCGATCCAGATTCACTCCACAAGCGACACGTCATCCTCGATCCCCACATTCGATGGGACACCGCATCAAAGTGCCCACGAATGGATTGTGCAAGTGGAGAGAATCGCAGCGCTCGCCCACTGGACGCCATCGCTCACGTTGGTGACGGCAGCGAGCCGCCTGACGGGATCTGCCAAAGATTGGCACAGCGCCTACGGCTCACAGCATGACACCTGGGAGCAATGGAAGGACGCGCTCACTCTCCGATTCAAACGGAAGCTGACAATGCAGGAGTTCCTCGAACTGCAGACGAAGCGACGCCTTCAGAGCCACGAGACCATCGTCGAGTACATGTACTCAAAGAACGCCATTCTCAACATGGCGCCGTACCGTCTAGCAGAGGAAGAACGAATTTCCCTCATTCTCAGCGGCATCGAGGACGACACATGGGCCAACCCACTGGCAGCACAACTCTGCGGCACCGTGACTGAACTGATCGACAGAGCGGCTTTGCTTGACGCGAGGCGTCGCATCACCGTGTGTGCCGACAACGATAAGAGTCCGCCACCGTCGACAACGAGCCGTGGTCAGGGTTCGAGCCAGCGGGTACCAGCCAGCAGCTCTGCCAACTTGCCGACGGCCAACTCGCGCAGCGATTCTTCGGGAGCTCCGCGCCCGCGGCCCACCTCTGCTCGTTCGTGCTTCAACTGCGGCGACATCGGTCACCTGTCCCGTGATTGCGGCAAGCCGAAAACGCCAGCAACGATCAGAGCGGACGAGAAACGAGCGAAGAGGGTCAACAGCAGCCACGGAACACGGACTGCATCAGCGAGGCAAGCGAACTGTTTTTTGCATTCGACGGGCGGCACATTACCAATCGTGTCCGGTACTGCTAACAACCGACCCGTCCGCGTATGCATTGACAGTGGCGCCAACATATCCATCATGAGTGCCAACGCCTTGACTGACGACATTCCAACGCACGCATGGGTCTCGCGCGAGGACATTGAAGTGCTCAACCGCAGTATACGTCCAACTCTCGCCGCGACGATTAATGTGACACTGGGCACCACGAATGTGCGACTCGAAGACGTCGTGGTAACGGAACTGCCCAGCGGCATCGACCTGATTCTTGGCTCGGACTGGCGACGAGTCGCCAGCGTAGACGTAACGTTTCACACGTCAAACGATGTGACCATCGTCCCAGTCGAGACCACCGGAAAATCTTCATCGTCTGAAGTGCCACCCCCGAAACAAGGCACACCGCACCGCACCGGGGAAACGCTTATCGCGTCATTCTGCCGGCAATCGAATGAGAGCGTTTCCAAGGACGAGGGGTTCGTGCGCCTCAACACGAAATGCCCCGCACCCGACGAAGACTTCATGAGTCTGGTCGAAGACGCCACACGGAGGATAACAAAGGATGCCACCGAAGCAGAGAGGGACGAACTTCGCGCCATTCTGCTAAGGCATCACCAAGCGTTTACCTCCAAAGCTGACACTTTGGGCGTGTGTCCTCACACTGAACACAGCATCGAACTCAGAGACGATATACCCGTATCATCGAGGCCGTATAGGTGCTCACCGGCTGATCGCAAGTTCATACGAGAGCAAGTGAATGATTACCTCAACAAAGGCATCATAAGGCCGAGCGAAAGCGAATACGGCGCTCCGACGATAGTCGTCGACCAACCGCACCATCCGACGACTCCACGAAGAATGGTACACGACTATCGCAAGCTCAACGAGAAAACCATCAACCCTTCTTATCCAATGCCTGTCATGGAGGACGTGGTTGACGACGTCATGCGTGACGGATCAGCTTACTTCACTGTGTTGGACGTGAAGACGGCATTTCTGACGATACGAATGAAGCCAGACGACGTCCACAAGACCGCATTCGTCACTCCAGACGGAAAATACGAATACCTCCGAATGGCATTTGGGTTTTGCAAGGCTCCTCAGACCATGCAAAGAGTCATGCGACGCACTTTCGACGGCTTACCTAGGACATCCACGTACATGGACGATGTCGGGCAGGGAGCCACGACTGTGAGGGAGGCTTTGGATTTGCTGAACGAAGCACTCAGGAGAGTCGTGATCAACGGCTTGAAGATGGATCTCCGGAAATGCCAGTTGATTCAAGACAAAGTATCTTTCCTGGGTTACGTGATCTTCGCCGAAGGACGAACACTGGACGACTCCAGAGTTGCCGCTGTCGAGAAGTTCGAGCCGCATCGCAACGCAAAGAAGCTGTACTCCTTCCTGCAGTTCGCTAACCACTACCGAAAGTTCATACCGGAATTTTCAAAACTCACGCACAAGCTACGGCACCTTCTGGCGAAGAACGTTCTTTTCGTGTGGACCGACGCTCAACAAGCAATCGTCAACGCCGTGAACCACTACAGGGCCAAGATCAAGAGAGTACGAGATCAAGAGATCAACCAAAAAATCGTCAACGTGAAGCAGCTTCGGATATCTAAGGAACCGCTCCTAGAGTTTACGGAACCATCGCTGACGAACGACACGTGCGCCTGAGGACAGGCGCAATTTTCGGGAGGGCCGTGTCAGCCGGGACTCGAGTTCACACGGTCGCTATGTTTACAACGTGCCTCGAGTTCCCGCGGTCGCTGTGTTTACAACGTGCATCGAGTTCACGCGGCCGCTATGTTTACAGCGTACGTGCTTGGAGCCCAAACAGAGACGATGGGCTAAGATCCGGGGAGCGCTGGCTACAGCTCGAATTCACCGAGAGCATTTTCGGCCCCGCACAAGAAACAACAAAAAGTGAGACTGCGAGCCGGGAACGCGCAGCAACGCCTCGCCGGAGGAGAGAGAGCGAACCGAGACACGAGTGGCGTCGGACGCAACTGAACGAGCTCCAGCACCGAGTCCCGTTTTCTTCCTTCACTTGTAACCCGTCGATTCACTTGTAATTTCAGTTCAATACAGTTTTCTTCTTAAAATCGAACCTTGCCTTATACCCAGCATTTGGTCCCCGCTGACAATAGTATAGCCGACAACTCGAATCTGGCTACGCTGAGGCTGTTTGATAAGAAAAACATGGCGTCATAACCTGTATATGGCGACGCCACAACGCTGAAAGCCTATGTTACGTCTTCACATTGAACGTAAACATATTCATGCAGACAGAGAGAGAAAGAAAGCTATAAACTTATAGAAATGCAGAACGACGGCCTCGGTTACAGCCATGGCCAGAGCTTTTTGCTCTACACTGGAAATGAAGGTGAGTGACGATCACGAGAAGGTATAGTGCCCGCTACTCTACAGCAATGGCGCAACCACTTAGCCGTGTGCCTAGTCTACACTGGCTAGAGGTGCCCTTGATCACATCTGCCTCGTTCGTGTCGTGCCAAACGCATACTATAGTCGCCGTAATACACGCGCAGTATACATCGAAGCCACGCTCGCAAGCAGTGGAGGTCTTAGTACTCTAAGCGAAGAGAGTGCTCGCGCTGTCTTCGTATATGCGCGTCCGTATATGAAACACACAGCAGCTCCTATGCCGTGCCAAGCGTGCGGCGGCAACTTCCGAGGAGCAGCAAGATGCAACGACGGATATGACGGCGGGCCAACTTGAAGAAGGCCCGCGGTTGAACGCCTCGGGGCCCCTAGACGCCCATCCGTCGCTGGCGCATCCGGTGCCGCTGTGCATGTGCGACAAGCATGCAGCATGCGCACGTGCGAACCTAAAGAAGCCGCCGCTTAATTAGGAATATGGGCGAAGGCACGCGCGCGCGACGGCATGCAGGAAGAAAAACGTGAGGGCGTCACAGGGACGTCGCGTCTTCAAGCTTACACTGGGAACGCCCTGTACTTACGCGTTTCCAGCTGCCGAAATTCAAATCAGCGGCGTTTTTTTTTTTTTTTTTAAAGTCGGGCTGAACTCCGACGTAGCGTCATCAATTACCTGCAGAACCGGCAGCGATTGGCGTTTCGCCAGGTTTTACTCACAGGAATTGCTTATGTAAGGAAGCCGTGCGACGATATGCAGTTTGCGGTGGAGGTATACCCACCAGAACGAAGACTCGCTCCAAGTGACTGCCGTACGCTATCATGACAATACTATAAAGAAATTCGGCAGATCCCACGCGTTGTGCGAATCGGTTTCATTCGAAGCAGTCAGCGAGCACTTCTATGCTGTATCTTAAGGCTTTGAGCCAAGCGTTACGAGGTCGACGTGTTTTTGTAAATGTATTCATTTTTAAGTGTAGTAGCTGTGTGCACATCGTGGGCTTACCAGGCACGTCGACAACACTGGCGTGTAAAGGGTAACTTATGGTGCGACGTAACGTCAGCCCTCACGTTAGAGTACGTACGTCAGTACTATAGAAACTAAGTGCACTTTATGGTGAAATCATGTGAATATCATACGTAACTTTCGTTAATGTATTCCTCCGGTGTCGAGCAATGCTTCAACATAGCTTTATTAATCATGGGAATACAAATTTAATGTTTATTAGACTGCTAAAAAGCGGAGCCAACACTGGAACCGCGGGCGTTAATCTGATATTACGCCTGTATTGTAGGAGTACATATGCAGTGCTTATTGCTTTCTTGTAAAATTAGATAGCCAGTACCACATCACAATTTACGTTGCACCGACATTACGCCTGCATAAGCTGTTTTTCCAAACCAGTTTATAGACCTGGCGTGACTCTGCGGTAGAATACCTGATTGCTACGCAGAATGCTTTGGTTCGATTCCCGCTGGGATCCTAATTCTTATTGTTTCCATTCGTCGGGTCAACGCTGCCGATGTCGGCTTTTGTTAACGCTCTCGCATTTAAATTACCAGTGTCTGTTCTCGCCGTTCCTGGGTAGATATAAACTGTCAATCACCTGTGGCGCATACCAGTACACCGCGGCCCGTGGTAAACGGGCATGTACCACACGTGTCTGAAGGAAAGGGTATGACGACGTACGCGATAGGATTTTCGCGTTATTCAGGTCATGACCCAACAGTCATCTTCGTCAAATCCTCTCACCCTCCCATGCCAATTTCGGTCTACAGCAAGTTAAGGAGGCGATCATGAGAGCACCCAGACGTAGGCGGCTCGATAGATAGATAGATAGATAGATAGATAGATAGATCGATAGATAGATAGATAGATAGATAGATAGATAGATAGATAGATAGATAGATAGATAGATAGATAGATAGATAGATAGATAGATAGATAGATAGATAGATAGATAGATAGATAGATAGATAGATAGATAGATAGATAGATAGATAGATAGATAGATAGATAGATAGATAGATAGATAGATAGATAGATAGATAGATAGATAGATAGATAGATAGATAGATAGTGGTTCCGTCGAACCATGCCGCTCTTGTGCCGCGCCAAGCATGCGGTGACAAATTTCGAAGAATGAAAGATGCGACTACTCCGCGCAGGCGAAATAAAGTTGGTCCGCGGTTGTAGAACTTTACTAGTTCTGATTGGCTCGAGGGGCTGCTAAGGCCTCCCTGTGATAAGCTCAAGAATAGCATGGCGCAAATTCAGTAACATTATCGAGACTAGGACCTCGGTTGGTGCAAATCCGCAAAACTAAATCATGCTCAGTATCCCTCACTGTGTAATGGATATTTTGACACGCCTCACTGCAGTGACATAAGGTATAGTAACATGATATGACAGTATATGATGCTAAACAGAACTATCACTACAGCTTTTCGCCCAATATTTTCTCACCGTGCTTGCACCTGAGACTCGTATTACGGCTACAGGTCGTAGACAGTCCTAGCTCAAAGTATACGTACATACTTGGTTATATCGTGTAATCTGAGAGCTTGTATGGACAAGCACGCAAGAAAAGTCTGTCTTGTGCTTCACGTATGTGTGTGCGTGTGTCCGAGACACACACTGAGCCAGCGCTCGCGCGTACCGTGAGGTGTCTACAAGCTAATATATAAAAGTTGCGCACAGTATACGTTCACTTCCCTCCTTGGTATAAACAGAACAGTTAGATTTGGGTAGATGGAGGTGATCCCGATGGTTCGGATGATCGTGGACCCTGTCTCGTCTGAGACCGCCTTACGGGACCAACCCTTTTCGGTACTCCACCAGTGAAGCAGAGAACTTTGTTTCTCTCAGAGACGTGTCTCCGCCTCCGCGTTCCCACGCTTTGCTGCCCTCACTATGCGGCAAGCCAACTAAAAACGCCATCAATCACATACAAAGCACACTGAAATGCACCACACCAACGTGCCCAGTTTACTATGCCGTCTCGAACCTTGTCTGCGACAAGATGCCGCCGCCTGTTGCAATTACTGCAAAACCACATCGATGCTCCTTCAGTGAGGACCGTCGCGACGGCGACACATTGTTTACGTTGTCAGTCTCCGTGAGATCGCTTCCGCCGTACGGGTGACTCCTCCGCGAAAGGAGCGGTCGACAAAAGGTCGCGGGGTTCGGCTACAAAGGCGCGGGTAGAGGCGAACGGCCTAATGGCCCTTCCGAGCGCCCCTTTTCCGTCACGCGCCGTCCGCGATTAGTCACCGTTGACCCGTACTGGGGAAATCGTCCCCCGAACATAACTAGAACCTTCCAGCAACGTACATTAAATTCACATCTCCGTCTCGAATACGACGTTTCCAGCCACCTCGTACTTTCCAGTTCCAACAACGCAACTGAAGTGCGGACGTGAAAACAAAAGGTAACAAATTTTACTTCCAGGGCTCATCACTGTTCGGCCGCGCGCACACGCACTCGTTTGCCGCTCACAGCTGTCACGCAGCAGCAGTTACCGAATGCTTGACCATCCTTCAGCGGTCAACGAGCCGGCCACGAAAGTAACGACAGAGCGAACGAGGGCCACGTCTTTGGAGAAAAGAAAATACGCGAAGAAAGGGGGGAAGGTTACGTTCAACGCGCGACCAAAACTCCGTGGGCACGTCCCTCATCGTTCTAGGGAGGTGGGGTTGTCTCGTAAAGAGCGGGCGTGGTGCACGTCAACGTCATTCGGCTGCCGACCGCGGGCATTCCCTCGCGAGTACTCGGCAATCATCTCGAAACTGCTGCACGCTGTCCCGCACATAGCACCAGTTCTGAGCAGTGCTTAGGAATCGACTCGCAGTGCAGCCTGTTCCCTTCAGAGGTCACTAAACGCACAAATACCTGTACATAACCCTCTGTGGCTAGGCGTCCTCAGTGGGAGACGCGCCTTACTTTTGACATCTCTGCGCGTTATTAGCAAGGAGGAAACGGCAAAACACTGAGCTAATGTTCATTTAAATATTTCGGGCACACATGTGGAATGGCCTTTCCGTTTCTTTTTCTTTTTTTTTTGTAGGTTTTCAAGTATATATCGAGCATTCGATGCGACATCTCGGGCGTGATTGCAGAAAGCGCTCGATAACTCTCGTCTCGTCCCACTTAAAGTACAGAGCAGAGAATCGGTTCCAGCGCCGTCTTGAAAGGCAATGCTGATGTATAGACAAATCCTGAACCGATCCGAAGCCGAAGCGGCGCTTTCTTCTTAGGTGCTTTAACTTCGTGACATCATGATGTGTACACGAGTGCGCAGTGAAAACCTGAGCTAACCTGCGCACCAACACTGCTGCATAGAATTAGTCATGGGAGGGATACAGTAGGAAGGATGCATTGACGGGGGTCCAGGCGGCGCGGACGCCACAATGGTCGCCCCGAACACCACTAGCACCACTAGCACTCGCGTCAGCTGTCGTTGGCAGCCTCTTTCGCGGTCACCCGCGCAATAGCGGGTTAGAGGGTGAGACTTGGTGGGGCGGGGTCTTGCGATTGAAGCAAAAGTGGCTTCACAGGCGTGAAAAAGCCTGCAGAAGAATGGAGGCTCTGTCTGTGGCGCTGTTATACTTTTCGTGGAGGCTACACGTTCGCTACGCCGCTGCCCTTTAGTTGTCGTTCGCAACGCGGCGCTGTCATGCTCCCCACCTCTTCACCGAGTCCTTTTTGACTTCTCTCCTTCCCAACCCCACAATTTTCTAACCGTGCACAAAACGTGCGCACAGCGCTTCGACATTCGGCGGAGGGCATCTGGCTGCTGGAATACTGGACGCCATTGCAGCTCTGATAAGTGCGAGGAGCAGCCCCAACAGTGATGGGGAAGCATGCAAGCTGCTGTCGTGATAAAGGCGTCACCACCGCGCTGTTCTGAAAGGGTCTGTCTTCTCTCGTCCGCAGAGGAGCTATTTTGAGTAATGTAGAGACGGGGCTCCAACCGTTAACGTCGGACACAATAGAGAAGCGCGGGCGAACGCACGCCGCGTCGACAGTCCGCCCACAGTGAAACGTTTCGCGAAGGGGAATGAATGCCAGTGGTAGGGAGGCATCAACCCAGCGGTTCACGCCGGCCGATGTGCAGACGCGCAATTTCAATGCAGTCTTTGAGGAAACGGTAAATATACGTAATTTTCGCCGAGCGAAGTGACGTTCGAGATTTCGTTATAGTTCTTCTCTAGATCATGTTACCAACCCGAGCAAATGTTTCCGGAGATCTGATGCTCAAAGGTGTCCTCGTGAATGATACTATACGAGCACGAAAACATGGTATAAGAGAAGCAGCCACGCCCAATTCCGTGAAGATGAACGTGCAGTGAACTTTCTTCAAGATCCACATTTCTCTGTACTAGGAGTGACGCAGATGCAGCGCGTGTTTTCATTGTTCTTGACTTTTTCTGGAGTATTCGTTCGAATAGGTTAGCGGGTGCAGAAATAAATGAAATAGACCTGAACAATGAAGTGTTGGGGAAAAAGTTTCTCTTTTTTTTTTTTGCCCGAATAGTATCTAATGAATCATTTAGTGCTGCTGTCAGATGCCGTCGGTGACATTAAAGAGATGCGAACACAGACGTTACGAATATGTGCGCAACGAACCCAAAAGGAACCCAACCACCAAGCGCAGCAACCAAGTCCAGGGGAACGACACAACCTGCTGCCTACATACACCGGAGAAGGAAATCGCGCACTGCAGCGAGTGCCTATTCATTCAGTCGATCAAATACGCGTTGACAAAGCGTGAAAAATACTTCCACCGAGTAAACTTCTTCGTATGCAGAGCTAAGAAACTAGACGTTGGGGAAGGTGAGAGAGTTATACGCGCAGGAGATGAAGTACATCGACCACCACTCACGGTCTCAGCAAACTAAGCATTCGTCAGAATTCATATGGCCGAAAGCACAAAAGAAAACGGAGAAGATGGACCAAAGGACGACGGAAGAAGGTAATAAGCCGACACAGATTGGCAGTCTAACTTTCTCACGCTTCCCAGAGGTGGGAAGCATGACAAGGCATGCGCCAACGCATGGTCCTACAGAAAGCTTGTAATGTTGAGGATTACACGAAGCTTAACCGACACTGAAAGCGAAAGTACATATGCCAACGATCACCCTTACCGGAGAAAGAAAGAATTAGACGACGAACAAATCTGGCGTGCCTCGAAAGGGAATTTGCTTGGACAACCGCAGCAGCTTCTGAGGCTCGATCTCGGCAGAGAGATGGCAACACTGAGGACTACCGTAAGGACGAGAGTGAGCGCAAGCTGAGATGGCGCTCCGAAGCCAATCCTTCGGTTCTGCTTGCCTGGCGTTTTTGCTTCCACGGCGGCCGTGGCAGCTCGGAAAAGCGCGCGAGACCGGAGATGGGAGAAACCGCGGGGAGCTGCCAAGTCCCACAGCGGCGGCACTGAAAGCGACGTTGACGAATGCATCGGGACCTCGTGGTCGACCTCAAGGAGCCAACGGACTCCTCCATTCCTGCTTGTCTTCCTTCAAGGCATTATCGTTTCTGCTCTCGTGCGGACCCAGGGGAAAAGACGCTGGAAACCAACAGCGAGCCGACCGAGAAGACACATCATTCCAAACCAAAATCGGGGGACAGTCAGCAAAGAAAGATGAAAGGGCGGGGCTGGGGATGTAAGCAGTTCTTGCACACAGATGTCCGCCACCTAAACAAAAGAAGACAAGAAAAAACAAACTAAGAACCCAGGAAACTCTCTTTTATATATCTAGGCTCTGACGCCTTCTGGTATCTTCTATACAGAAGCAAAACAGCTCAAAGCGAAACGAAGCCCATCAGACGGCATACGCATGCCGTCTCTTACCTTACATGCGGTTGAAAGCGAACCAGAGCACTTTTGTGATACAGGAGCAGCCAATCAAAATATGCATTCAAGCCTCAAGTAAACGATAATACATCTTTTTTCTCCCTACAAGTCTCAATCGTAACAATCTCAATCAAGGACGCCCTTGGGGAATTCAATCAAGCGATCTAAGTTATTTGTGCTGCCTGAGAATATAACATACAGCTGCGTTTCCGCCACACTCAGCTAATGAATGCCGCGCTGTCGGCGGCAGGTATATGCAAACATATTGAGAAGCACACGATAAACAGCGAGAACATTAGCATGCGACAGAAGAATAGAGTGCGTCACGCAGAAAAGGAAAGCTCCGTGAAGAATAAATCAACCCGCAAGACCTAGCTTCAACGGTGCGTTCAGCCTTCCGCCGTGCCCGTCGCGACCACTACCGCCGTGTCCCTTGAGGGCAGTAAACTCAGACAAGCGCAGTGGCCGTGCAAGCAATAATGTAAAAAAAGAAGCACCGTTGCTTTTTCCCGTCGCAAAGGAAGAGAAGTGGCCCCTCCAAGCAGAGCTTTTTCTCTTCCAGTATTCGAACGCTGCCGGATGGTCCTTTGAAAGAAGAATGGCCGCGGGTCATGTCCAGTGCTTCAACAACGGTGCAGTTCCTTCACTGTCAATTCTGAGTCATTCACAGCGCAGCCTCTGCAGTGACTCTTCAGCTCGTATGAGTGCTGACGGTGTTGTTGCGCGGGGAAGACAAATTGGTCATTTATACAGGAGAGGGCGGAAAAGATAACAAACTAGGATACGCGCAGGGGGGAAGAGAGACCAGTATGTGATAGATGCTGCCAGCCGTCCGCACCGGCGAAGTGCAATACTGCGCGTTCAGACCGGTCTGCAGTTACCCTCCTTCCGTCGGGTCCGGTACCTAGACAGGCAGCGTGACTTTCGGGTTTCCCTTTTCAATTTTTAAATCTCTTGCTCCTTCTTCAGTATTCTTTGAGTGCGGACAGTGTTGTTGTACGTGGATGACAAGTTCGTGAAGCATACAGGAGAGGGTGAAAAAAGAAAACGAGCACGCTCACTGGTATAGAGAGATAAGGTCATAGGGCGCTACCATCCGCCCGCACAGTGATGTGCAGCACTACGACTTGGGAGTGCGCGCCCGTCCCTTGGACATAGTTTATTTCTTCCTCTATGTCTGGACCGTTTGGACAGCACTGCCATGTTTGCCCCGCAGCCAGAACCGCCTTCCCACCGCCCCGCCCCACCAGTGCTGAGCGCCACTCTTCAGCCAGCGGACTCATATCCACGAGGGCCGTTTTGGCCTCCCCCTTCCTTCGGTTTGGTCCGGAAACTTGGCGGCAAAACGCGGCATGCCTTCCGGGTTTCCTGTTTTATCTTTATATCTTCTTCATTCTTCTCTGCTTACGGTACGCGCTGTCCCGCATCTTCGCGCTTCTACTGCCTTTGACAAACCTCTGACAGCCACCTCGCCTTTCGATTCCCATCCTTCCGCCCGTGTCGCGTCCGGGCATGCGAGGGCCGATGCCCTTCTCCAATCTCAACTATGGATACGCGTGAAAGGTCGACGCACACACGGCAGCAAAGGCACGGGTCACCAGCCTGCGCCGATGGTGACCACGTACCGGCTACATCTCTACACTGTCCAACATCACTTATACGTGCCACTACACTGCAGTGCAGAGGAAGCCGCTCCTTTTCGCAGAGATGCGCGACGCACGCGGCACGGATTGCGATCACCCCATTATCGAAAGAGACGCTTCCCGTAAGAAGTGGAGAGGCTTCCACCCTTCAGGTAAAGCGAACATCCTACGTAACCTCGATCAGTGGTGGTAAAGTGGTGCAGTGTCCGCCTCCAATGTGCAGGAGGTACTGGGTTCGCAGTATTGGGTTCGATGGGCATACACCTGTTTTAACGCGGTAGCGTTAAAGAGCTCGTTTCACAGAAATTCTGGTGTCGGTGTCGTCGGCGTCTTTGGTTGTGAGCTAAACTCCAGCGTTGTTCGTGAGCGAAAAAAATCGAGGTAGATGCAAATAAAGAAATCTTAGGATCGCGTGGGACAGGGGATTCGAACCTGCAACCCCTCGATCCGTTTAGTAGCTCGACAACCACACATACATCCAGCTTACTAACGGCGAGCTATTTATGTACACCATTTCGCGTTCGTGGTACGCACATCTCAGGGGTTCTTCAGCGGCTTGACAGAAATCCCGCGAGATGGCGCATACGACACACGGGCGCACTTTCCATGCTCCGTCGCGCCGCATGCATGGGAGCCGGCGCGCGTTCGTACTTTGGCTTTCCTTGCGGCACGGTTCCGGTGTCGACCAAGAAGCGAAACCAGGCTAGCGATTGGGAAGGCGATACGAACACGGTCCGATTACGCTATCGCGTTCTACTCTTGAAGGCGAAGCTCAAACGTCCTCCGAGCTTTTCCCTTTTTAACACGAAAGTGTTTTATGCCGGGGTCCACCAAGACTTCAGTGACGTATTTCCGTCACGGAAATGACGTCGAAAAAATATACACAATCAGTGGCAAAGAAAAAAAAAGCCACCGTCAACGGGCATCGAACCCACGACCGCTCGGTCCGCAACAACAGATGCCGGGCACGCTATCCACTGCGCCACGGTCACAGACTCTGGAGGCTTTACGAACGCGCCTTTTATATCTACCACTCTCCCGGTCGGCGGGGTGGTGTTGACCTCTGGGAGTAGTAAGGTAAAGTAATTCGTTATTGTTGTGGCCTCCGCGACTAGCACCTGCAACGCGTTTACGCGTCTGTCCCATTCGGCGCGTTTTCAATAGAAGTTGAATTTTGTCAATGCCTTAACACACCGCGAGGTGGCGACCTTTGGCGACCTTTGCCCATAGAGTTAATATACTGACTCTAGAGGAAAAGCTGGGCCGCGAGACCTATAACCACAAGAACGCTGACATCTTGGAACGTTGTCATTCTTGCGATCACATATCAATCCTAAGAAGCATCTGCACAATTAAAAACTTGCGGATATTGTTTTGTGTTTATTTTGAATACTTCTACGAAAGAATACGACGGCTATTTATGCAATTTACTGCGCGCGGAAAGGAGCGTTTGCAGGCTAGTTAACTAGATGGCACCACTATATCAACACTCGCGAGTACGCGAGTGTGTGCTTGCGGCCGATTGCGCCGGTTTGCGCGTCGTGCTAAAGCCCCCGAAACTTCGTTCGCAACGTGTATCTCGTAGTTGTCATAGTGTCCCGTTGTGTGCGTTTTCTGTTGCCGCATACCACTCGACTTCATGTGACAGCCGTTTTTTCTTTCGAGCTGGAAACTTCAGTGCATCAGTGCAAACCAGGACGGACGGCAAAGAAGAGATGAGACAAGCCCTGAAAGTTATGTACGAACTAGTCGCAACCGATTTTTTTAATGCTTTTTAACGGCGATAAAGCTTCGTGGGCCGTGTAACTTTAGTTTCGATTGAAGCTTTCGGGGGATATCTCACTCACATTCGCCGCTGCATGCTGCAATCGACATTTTTCTGCTTTACGGCTCTCTGCGCTGAAGTACGGCAGCAATTAGCTGAAAAAGAACGTGGATACAGGTGTCTCGCCATTGCAAGTCGAATCAGCGCGCGACCACGGCCTACGGACTTTGCTTCGAGCTGCGAATCTGTCGAGTGACCTTTGTGCCAGCGAACGGAGAAACTTTGGTAGGGAGTGCCTAGTAAAAACCATGCACAAACAGGAGGAAAATTTAACTGTTATCGTCCGGACCACCTGCACAGACAACCGTACACTAACACACGGCTTCACGCATCAAAACACAGCTGATGTTCTGTGAACAGCGCGTAGCTGGCTTAGGTTGGTAGATTAAAACTGATTACTACAGTCAAATATAGCGAGCGTCTCAGGGTCTGGCAACGCTGGCAACGATCGTTTTGTTCCATCATGGCGGAACCCATGCGGTTATAGGTTTCAATGCATGGGCCCTATGGGGAGCTTTTCCTCTAGAGTCAGTATATTAACTCTATGCCTTTGCCCAAGCGTCGTAAAAGTGTCGGCCTCGCTGAGCATCACGCTAATACAAACCAAAAATAGCTCTGCGACGCGCGCCTACCTCACCTGGCTGTAACACCGCGTTCCATGCTCACGCGTTCGCCCCGAGAAAAATCGCGGCCGGTCTACCGGGGCGGCACGACGCGCTTTGCGTTTCCCTCTAGTCCGGCCGTGGTGTTCAATCACATTTTAACATGCCGCGGGATGGCGACCAAGTTCTGCGTCTAATATGCGACGCTCTTCTGGCTATTACACCTCGTTCTCTGATTACGCTTTCACCGTTAACTACTACAGCTACCACAAGGGTTTGTTTAATCATTTAACATGGACTTTAGTCGTCGGGATGGAGATATACCACCAATCATCAAAGTGAGTGAATACACGTTAAACGGCGACATTAGCTGCCAGACATCAATATACATTGTGCAAACTCTCTCATATCAATGTACAGTAAACATTCAGTTACTTCTGTAAGGGCACGTTTTACTTTCGTGTTATTCCGATTCCTATGACGGAGGGATCAACCGTCTTTTTTTTTTTGTACCATGCGGGCAGGGGCACCCTGACATGGCCCTCCGTTGTGTGGGTATCAGGGGCGTAGCCAGGGGGGGGGGGGGTTGGGGGGGTTGAAACCCCCCCGAAATTTTTCAGTTTTGCTTGCGTATATATACACGCGCACATACAAACGCACGCACGAACATACATAAAGTATGGTTGAACCCCCCCCCCGAAAAAAATTTCTGGCTACGCCCCTGGTGGGTATGCATCATATATTTCGACAGAGTGGCCTCTCCTCTCCGATCTCCTCTGTGTTTGTCTCCCCTCTTCCACGATGCTCCGCCGTTCTCCGTTACGGGTTTCAGGACAGTCTTTCCTATAACTTCAAACCAATATGTATTCAATTTCTTCCGTGCCTCCTCTCCCATATTCTTGTGTTCCCCAACTGCCTAACGTGCGGTGCTGGGACGTTCTATGGGCTGCGGAAAATAGCACCACCTTCCTTTTCCTAACACTCATTACATCTCCCGTCGTGGTATACCCACTTCGTCGATGAATGCCGCCGACGTGCGGACGCCCACTGATAGTAGTTTCGAGTTAGAAAACACACTTTTATCTGGAACCCGGGCGCAGCGTAATTGGAGGGGTAAGTAAAGTGAAATATATAAGATTCCCACAGGCTGGTTAAGATTTCCAATCTCCTCTGTTGTTCCATTCCCCTACTCCCTTCCCTGTGCAGCTAAGCCGCCCTGAATGAAATAATGCCGGCTTTATTTTCTCAACAGTAAGCACACCAAGAGCAATAATAAGCTTCGGACGGCGACTTCTCTCGATTTCGCAAGTGTAGAGAGGCATGCGGCGAATTTCGGGAATGTGTAGCTAGCGCTGAAATAGCCCGAAGATAAATAAATAAATACATCCTTGTGTCATAGAACTTCGTGCCACAACACTCACCAGGCGCGGACTCTTCCTTAACTGACGTATCACTAAACACCGCGGGACGTGAAGCCTCTCGTGCGTGCATCTCGAAAGCGAGCGGTCGCTTCGTGCTATTCGAAGCAGCTCGTTTATCACGCGGAAAACAGACCGTGGCCGGCTACGGGTACACCGCACCTCTCGCCGGATCAATACATGTTATACTCGTCGATCGAGCGTTTGAAACAGCGAACATCGTAACGGCACCACCGGCGTGGCGTACGCGGCACAGGCACGCGTGCCGGGTATAGCGCGGATTCGGGTCAGAGCCATGCGTCTTGTTTAAGGACGACGGAGACTTTCTGGACTCGATGCCAAAATGAACACGGAACGGGGTGCGAGGACCGGGAACCACCACCAAGGCCTTCCCGATCGAGATGTTTTCTTGCGCGGCGTTACGACCCACGACGGATGCTCTGGAGTTCATCGACCAGCGAAGGACGCGAAACTCGATTCGGCTCGCGCGCGCGAAGACGGGGTCAACAAATCAATCCTGTTGTTGCCGCCGCCCGAGGCCTGTTTCAGTTTCCTGGAACTCGTGTCAACGTGACGCAACGCCCGTCTCGCAGCCACTCCTTGCAGGATGCGCCAGTATGCCCAAGAACACGCGCATCTTGCGCCGTATAACTTGCCCAAAGATATTTCATGTTAGAAACAATAATAATAAAGCTAAAATAATAATAATATCTGGGGTTTAACGTCCCAAAACCACGTTATGATTATGAGAGACGCCAATAAAGCTGCAGTATAGTGCAAATGCTCGTGTATTATTGCTCTGGAAGGCTGTGAACTGCATGTGTAGGAAAGGGCTTATGTAGTTATACATACTTGCGTACTTAGACGTACACGCGCTGTTATACTGCATTATAACCCCAATCTTTGATCATGAGAGCAATAATAAATAGAGTAAAAGCCATGGTGTACTCATATGCGAGAAGGAAACTCAGGTGATTAAAGTTAATCTGGTATCCTCCTCAACGATGCCCTTGGTAATTCGGAGCGTCGCTAGCTATGAGTTAACTCAGACATATCTATACAGTGATGCAACGACTGCGTCGAATAACTTAATTGTCCACTGAGACTAATAAAACGCTTCCCGCTATTGATTTCAATTGACAAAAGAAGGTGAAGCACACGCAGAGACCGGCGGCTGAATTGGTCTCACGCGAGCCGAAACAGGGCATAACAGCCGTACTCGAGCGCACTCCCATGGAGCAGCGGTTGGCCTCCCGCTGGCGCCAATAAAATTTCGGGCACGACTCTACGGGTCTTCACAATGGGCCCAGTCTGCGGCAAAGCAGCAACAAACGCAGCCACTGACTGGTACCACCACCCAAGAAGTCGATAAGTGCTGCACAAAAGAGGATGGGTCCCGGAAGAGACCATACTACAATGCAGGGCGGATTAACGACGTGCCGTTTCACGGCCATTGAGAGAGAAAGCGCCTTACACACGGACCCACATCGGCGACACGCTTCAATCTGCGGCACGGCTTCTACCGATATATAAAGACCGGCAAGATTACAGACCACGACTTTTGTTGGCGAATCGGGACGGAGTTATTCGCTAACACACGTGCCTTCTTTGTCGTCTCAGTGGTGTGTGTCAACACTGATGCTTACCATCGCTCTATGAATGTTAGAGACAGAGGGAGCAACACGCACGCCTCCCCCCCCCCCCCACACGCACGCACACACGACACACACACACACACACTCGTGAATGACCGACAGCGGCGGCGAACTGAGGGAAGCGGTATCGCCCGTCGTGTAATGTACGCGGACGGCTAACATTAAATCACACTTGGGATACTAGGGGGGGGGGGGGGCTGAAAGCCGGTCTCGAAGATGGAAGGACCAACAACGCCGGGAAGCAATGAGAGCTCGATCTCGGACACAGCGGGGAGGCATTCCAAGCGTCCTTCCTCGCAACCAGGGGGAGTGCGCAGACAGGCAGATATCGCGGGAGTAGAGTCTCATTTAACTCTGATTTAAGGGTTCCTAATAAAGGGGAGCGTAGGGATAGTGGTACAACAGTAGCAGTATAGTAGGCAGAAGCAGCAGCCCTTTTCTGCGCCTTATATTTATCCGGGCCCAAAGCGCGCAGGCGACAGGAGGGGACCCCGCGCAGGCCCGTAACTAGGGGGGGGGGGGGTTGAGGGGGTTCTGACCCCCCCCCGAAATTTTTTTGATGCTTTAACTTTTCGGGTGATACTAAAATATTTACACGCCTTCACAGCGACCCCCAGCTGCCAAAGTTACACTGCAACTTTCCTGGCATTGCTTCCCTCTTCTTCCTTTCTTCAAACCTACCAGAACACCTCAGCGCTCCCTCCCCCGCACGCGCACCTGCCCTATTTGTACAGCTTTGCACTTCGCCCTCGCGTTCCTTCGAGTCTTTTCTTTTTCGTCTTTCACCCCGTAGCAGCTCCTTTATTGATTCCAGATGCTTTCCTTGTGCATTGCCGCTGGAGAAGTTATCCGTCTGTGCGGACCGCACGTGTCGGCTTTGGGTTTCTACGAAAAGCGCGTCTCCTTCTGTGAAAGTAAACAGTTCGACAGCAACGGCAACACCAACACGACGTGCGCAAATTTGCCAGGGAACGAAACCCCTAAGCGGAAAAACTCAGCGGCGCATTCCGAGGACGCAGGCTGCAGGGTAAACTTTTCTCAAACTGTAGTCTTCGCCACCGAAACGAATCATCGAAGATGACATCTACTGAAAGACTGGCATATCCGAGCAACTTCGAACAACCTTAACCACACGCAAGGAAATCTACCTCTTCTGTACACACAAGGTATATGCGCCTCCCTACAAAGCACACAAAGCGAGGATACAGCCGGCACACAATCCGGCACCAGCGGTCAACTTTCACAGGAGAGAAAAAACGCCGCCAAGCTGGGCTGCGCGCGGGAGTACAGAGGCTGACGTCACAGCCTACAAAGTGCATTTTTGGGGGGTCACGGCTATTTAATTAGCGCAGCCCAGAGAGAATTATGCAGGCGCCCAGGGAGCCGTCTGTGAAAAGGTGACTTTTTCACAGGAACGGAGCAACACCTGCTTTCTGGACTGTACCACGGGAGTGCAAATGTCTCGGCAGTGCATTCTTGGGGGGTTCACGTATATTAAGGGGAGTATGGAGTGCCCATGGAGTCTTCTGTGAAAAGGTCTTTAAGTAGCGTTAATCCAGTTTGCTGCAGCGGGAGTACAATAATGGTCCTGCATGCACACCAGCTGTAGCGGCGTTCAGAAAACACATGCGCCACGCGGGAGCCGGCGCGTTCATCACACTTCTACATTCTAGCCACTGTAAAGTGGATAAGAGAGGAAGAAAACATCGCCCGCCGTTCACGCCAGGCAGTCGAAGCAGTCGCAAACGTCTTTTTGGAGCCACTGGCCACTTCTGTGTGCGTGCACAGGATTGCGGCAGCAAAATGAAAAGACACTCTGCAACAACGAAGCAAAGGAGTCTTGCGTCTTACTTCAAGAAAGTTCGAACCGATGAAGCGGACGGAGAAGAACCGCCTCCTTCGAAGGATAAAACTTCGCCCTCCTCAGCACTGGTGGAAAGCCAAGCGCGTCGGAACTTCTGTAGCGACTCAGGAGAATGCACCGGTTTATGTGAATCACCTGAGAACGAACACAAGCAGGACACCCATGCGCCGCCGGAAAATGATGGTGGCCGCAGTGCAACTCCAAGTGACCTTTGTTCTACAGTCAACGCTGGGCAAAGTGACGCCTTTACCACTGGGCAATGCCCAAGGAAGGTGAGTGGCATGGCACCTACACATTCTGGTTCGCCTCCCCTCTGTGCGACGAGTGCGAATATTTTGGACTTGGGACTGTTTGTCTCGAAAAGCAATAATGTAAATGATCCAGAGACGACGGAGAAGCTGCTGCTCAATCCGTGGACCCCTCCGGCTAACTATGATTATCCAGCCACAGGGAAAAGGAATCTGAAGTTCCAACCTCACTGGGTAGATCGTTACCCATGGCTTGTTTATTCAGAGAAGCTTCAAGGAGCATTATGCAAATATTGCGTAGTCTTCGCAAGCGAGTGTGCAGGAAAAGGGGAGCACCAGCGCTTGGGCTGTTTTGTAACTAAGGAGTTCACCAATTACAAGAAAGCCATGGACGCCTTTAAGAGCCACGCATCCAGCAGTTATCACGCCATGTCAACAACGCTATCGGAGAACTTTTTAGCAGTCCGGTCCCGCTCACAGCATGACATCTTAACACAACTTGACCACGGTCTTAAAAAGCAGGCGGAAGAAAACCGCAAGAACTTGCTGCCAATAATAGAAACAATCCTTTTCTGTGGCAGGCAAGAAGTACCGCTTCGCGGCACGGACGACTCTGGTCCGATAAATATGTCTGAAGTGCTGCCATTGAAAAATGATGGAAATTTCCGCGCACTGCTTAGGATGAGAGCAAAATGTGGAGATGCCGCCTTGAGAGCTCACATGGAATTATCTCCGGCGAATGCGCTGTACACGAGCCCAAAAATTCAAAATGAGTTGATCACCCTCTGTGGTAAAATCATACAAAGAAAGATAGTTGAAAACGTCAACTCAGGTTCGTGTTTTTCAGTTCTAGCTGACGAGGCCACTGATATATCTCGCACCGCCCACATTTCCCTATGTGTAAGGTACGTTGGACACGACACGTCGGGAGTGCCCATACTTAAAGAAGATTTTGTAGATTTCGTTCCCGTGTACGATCTCACTGGCAAGGCGCTGGCGAGCACAATCCTGAACAGCCTTAGAGGTCATGGCTTTGACCTGAACCTACTTTGCGGGCAAGGATACGACGGCGCGGCATCAATGAGCGGCCACCTTAACGGTGTTCAAGCCTTCATTCGTCAAACAGCGCCCAAAGCGTTGTACGTGCATTGTAGCGCCCACTCGTTGAACCTTGCTCTGCTTCACGCATGCAAACTCCCCAGCATCCGCAACTGTTTGGGAACTGTATCCTCAACCTGTACGTTTGTGAGAGCTTCGCCACAGAGGACGAACCAACTGCGAGACAAAGTAGAAGATTTAACACAAGAAAAAAGAAAATCAGTTCTCTCCTTTTGCCAAACAAGGTGGGTAGAGAGTCACGATGCACTTCAGCGTTTCCTTGAACTGTACGTGCCTATTGTACAATTCCTCGAATATTTGGAAGAAGAGGCCGCGTCATCTGATACTTCATCAAAGCTTCTCAACTGCTCAATGCCATTACGAAGCCCGAGTTTGTCGTTTCGCTTCAGATCTGTAGCGACCTCTTCTCTTTGACACTGCCACTTTGCAAGTTTCTTCAAAAAATTGACTGTGACTTGGCTCAAGCGTGCGATCACGTAAAGAATGTTATAGACGTTCTTTCCACAAAAAGGGCTAGTGCGGAAACGGAATTTAATAAGATTTTTCTGAAGTCGCTCTCTTTGCTGAAGATCACAAATGTTGAGATGGCCCTACCACGCATCACTGGAAGGCAGATGCAAAGAAGCAACGTACCTTCTGCTACTCCCGAAGAGTACTACCGGAGGAATGTGTATTTGCCTTTGCTGGCTGACTTCGAAAATCAATTAAGAGACCGGTTCGATGCCCATAAGAAGGTCGTGGTTGGCCTTAACATGCTGCTGCCGAAATTCTGCGCATCGGCTAGCCTTTCTGATATTGATGATGCAGTGCAGTTTTACCTTGGCGACATTCCTTCCGCTAATGTCATCGAAGCAGAGTTCACACTGTGGGTGAACAAATGCTGCCAGATCGAAGAAAAGAATCGCCCAGCTTGTGCTTTACAGGCCTTAGAGATGTGCAACCGCGACTTTTTTCCGAACATCCACAGCCTACTTTCTATCCTGGCGACTTTACCCGTGTCGACGTCGACACCGGAACGGACTTTTTCCACACTGAGAAGGCTGAAGAGCTACCTTCGAAATCATATGAACAACGACAGATTGACCGGACTAGCACTGCTCAGCATCCATCGAGAACTTCAAGTGACCCCAGAACAAATCCTCACAGAATTTTGCAAGTTGCCGAGAAGGAAAAACTTCCTCGTTTAAACTTCCCTCTATGTTTCAAGAGTCGATTAAAAGCTAAACCCAGCTAGCCCAAGCTTCAACCCTTCTATTCTTTCGCAATTACGAGGAAACTATCCAGCAAGCAGAATGTGCGAACGGTAACAAGAAGATCGGAATGTCGGGCGACTTGTTTGTTTGCTTGCATACATACTGTCACGGACTGCCATTTTTGCGACCCGGCGTAACGGCAAATTAACGGGCGCCGCACTCCCCCGCTGACCGGTGGAACCGTTCGCTCATGAAAAGACTGGTCTTTAGTGCAGGGAAGTACTGAATGGGGTGTTCTTCTTCAAACGTTAGTCGCCGATGTTTGATCCTTTGTACCTACGGCGGCGTCGGCAGGGTCGTCAAAGGCCGCGATGCACCCCGAACCAGCTGTAGACTGCAAGACGCACCGGCTGAAACCAAGGAAACTGACCATTCCCACGGGCAAAACTGCTTGTGGACAAGCCGTATGAGAGAACCCCAACAGGTTGTCACTCTCGCTCAGTTGAGGACCCTCTCCTAATTAAAAAGGGACGCGGTCAATATATTTTTAGGGTGGAGTTTCTAACAATGAAACGTGCATGATTGGACCCATGTAGAGGTCTCTTTTCCCCCAGGACGAGAATGAGGGGACACGGAGGTCGATTTAAGCGCAGGATTTCGCCTTGCTAAGCAGTCTAGTTGCTGACCAACATGGTGTAGAAGGAGATCAAGAAGTATCCCTTAAGTGGTTGTGGCTCCGTATCGGCTGGCCACCTAAACTTAGCCATTCGTCTAGTTGTGACGCGAAATTAACGTCTGTAACGTAGGCATCGGTACTTGAATCTCGAGTAAGTTCAACCTGCCCGAGATCGGCTTCAAGCACTAGCCTACCGGAAACACCAGCGCTGCAACACCGCCGACATCGCAGTTGTGCCAGAACTCTCTCTGACTTCTTGCATCCGATCGTCGTGGACTCGAAGCTGCCGGTCATCACAGGTATCCCTTCACCTGCTTATACCTTCGGACTTTCTCATCTGTAGTTTTATTGTTGGTTAGTTTTGTGTAGTTTGTAATACTTCTCTCTTGTAAGCTGATTTATTGATTTTATATGTATTTTGTTAGTTGGTATTAAGTGTTGTACTAGATTCCTCGTGCTGCAATATCACTAGAGTTTTGTTTTTCCCCACACACGTCTCTGATCTCTTCACTGTCTCTGCTTACGTACGGAACGCCCTAACCTGCTGCCATTCCCGTCGCCGACTTCGCGCTGGCGACGCTAGAGTGGCAGCTTGTAACACATACATACCGTTTTTGTACCGTGGTTACATTGTGTTACTTCATCAGGAGCCGTTGGTCGCGGTGTCCCCGGCTTTGGTGGTGCTATTGTCCAAACTTATTTCTTGCTTTAACCAGAATTTGAGGTTGACATACCAATTTCTTTATTTGGGTACAAATAATTGAAAAGTACCATCGAATTATTACAAGTAAGCGATGTACTTGATTTATTCACAAAAATAAGCCAGTATAAATCTTAAAAAATGGCAGCCGTTCTACACGCAAACCCCCCCCGAAAAAAATTCCTGGGTACGGCCCTGACCCCGCGGACGCATTCGGTAGCGGGTGAGCCAGCGGCGGCGAGGCCGCAAGACGCCGTGAGTAAACAAGTGTATATACAAACAACAACAAAGCAGCGACGGCGTCTGAGCAGTGAGATACAGAGCGGAAAAGAAGTGGTTGAGCAGCGCCTCCGGAGGCGTTGGCAACAGACAGGAAGAGACAGCAGCAAAGACGCCTCCAGAGTGAAAGCGAGGCTGCTTCCTCTTTACGAGCTCATCCCGTTCACCGTGTAGCTGTGATCAGCGGCACCAGTGTTTCCAGGAAAGAAGAGTTCCCAGCAGAGAGAGAGGACGCGGAGAAGTGGCGTTATATTTCTCGGTTGCAGAGACGAGAGGATGTGCGCAAAGAAGTTACGTGGCGGCGGTGCCATAGGATGGCCTAATGCCACCGTAGTGTAGAATCAACTCACGGCGGCTGTCTTTCCTTTCTTTCTCCCTGGTCCAGAGCGTGGTCGTCACCATGCGCGCTATTCGTTGGGATCGAACAAGGCAAACACTGCTGCAGCCGCGAGCAGGCATCGGTGAACAAGTACGCGCCTGCACCTGCTTCGCAAGGAGTGTACAGAAAAAATAAGGAAACTGCTGGCGGCAAACTCTTGCGCTGACAATGCAGACGGGTGTGAAACAACCAAGGGAAGGTGCCCCAACCCCTCTTACTGCGAGCGTATTGCGGATGCTCCCCTCAACGTTTGGTTTTCTTTGCTAGCAGACAGGATCAGTGGGTACGGTCCTTCCAGCTGCTGGCTTGTACTGTGCCTGCAGTATTGTAGTGCTCGTGTAGCTGGTCAGTTGCATGCAGCGGTGTTCTTACACAGCACAAACTCTCCTGTCCGTGAGCTAATTCGTTTCGAGGCAGCCGCCAAGCGGTCTCGCGTGTTTAGACGCATTCTGGCACATAAATTGAGAGTTGCGTTTCGAGTGAAACAGAAAAGACAAAGCATATGCTTTTGGGACTTGGGAAGGAAGGCCCTAACATACGTGTGGCAAGTTAGTCTAGAAAACTCCCGCTTTAAACTGGGCAAATGTCTCGTGCGGTACAACAAATGTACGAGTATAGGGCGGAGAGACATAGTTGATAAAAGAAAACTCGTTCGAACAGGTAAATAATGCGAGTAATGAAAGGAGGAGAGAAAACAAGGAAGCCTGGGGACATAACATGACACTGGCGAAATGAAAAAACAAAGAAGAAAAGTTTTAGTGGAAGTATAGAGCTATGAGTGGATACCAAGAGATCGGAAGCGCGGTCGAGGACAACGAAGGGTTAGGTGGAGCGATAAAATTAAGAAATTTGAGTCACGAAATGGAATCAGCTCACGCAGGACAGGGTGCGTTGGAGATCATTTGGAGATGACTTCGTCCTGCAGTGGACGTAACATAGGTTGACGATGATGATGATGATGAGGAGAGGAGAGGTTACCGAAAAGAAGCACGGAATCATAAAACTTCCCGAGGCAGAATGGAATTCAAGGGAGGCTCGAAGTCAAATATAATTGCCGAGATGGAACAGTTCTTGTACTCCGTGTTAGCAGTAAGTGAAGTCATAGAAACAAAGCCGAACGTCATAGAAACAAGGCCGAACGCCCAGCCTTTGTCACGGTATAAGGTCCGTTAGGTCCAAGCCTAGCAAGTTCCATTAGAGGGATTACAGTGCACATAACTGTACCTTTGCGCGTCCCACCATCCTCAACGGCGTCCCCTGACACGCCTCAGCTCTTCTGTAAATACGGAGAGGATGGGGCACGCACTCTTCGATGCGGTGGGTCCCGGATCTCCAGAGCGAGACTGAGGGTAGACAAACACGCGGTGAGCAGGTAGACGTGACACACACAGTTGCGTGCAGGACAATGCTGACTAGATCAGATACCCGGCCTCTTGCTCGTCACAAAGCAAACGAATGGGAACCGCAAGTAAACATCGCGTTAGGCCATAGCGCAGTAACTGGCCCTAGTCGTTATTTATTATTAGAAATTTCAAGTACGACTATAATTGGCAGAATGGTATTAACGATTCCATATCGACGGGCGTAATGTTGGCGTGGGAAGAGCTTGGCCGTTGACAGGGCTTGTCGAATGCAATACCGAAAAGTTCTGCATCAATTTCCGTGGCAGTGGCTATCATCTAAAAATACATGAAAAATATATGAGAGAGAAGAATGAAGGAACCGTCACCAAAACAAGCTACCATAGACGACAGCTTCATAATGCGCGTCATGCAGACGAGATCATGACGCCAGTTATTATCAAAGAGGCACATTTTGCATAAAACACCACTGCATTCTCGTGGTAATACACTGTAATCGACGAAATGCAGCCGTGTTCCTGAGATAGATGGGGAGTATCCAAGTGACCTCGAGAGAACAACAGAAAGGTAGCACAACGCAATGTAGTAGCTAAACGGTCACTGTACGTTTTAATGTCATCCAGCTTGAAAAGTTGTACGGGTACCTATACAAAGAATGGTGAGCTATAGAAATTGAAATCAAGTTTAGCGCATGAAAGTACCATTGCGGAAAGAGGCGCGTCACAACGTAAATTTCCGAGTAACTCCAAAACTGTTTCAGCCATTTCCTTTATCTTTATTTTTTTTTAGCACGGTGCATCCATCACCCCTCAAGTATACGCCACAACACCTCTTGAACCAGCGCTATTGTAGCTCAGTCGCATGATGTAGTGAAAGCGTTAATACATATATGCGTGCAACAACCATACGAGCTAGCGGCGAACAACTACGCCTCTATATTTCGCGATAAGAATATTGGAAGTTCGGCAAGTTCCAAGTCGCTGAATAAATTCACCGGCTGTTCAGCCACAGGGTACCCAATGCTATTCGCTCCTTCGCGAGATTTTCCCATTTATGAGTCTTCGCATATAGCGGCGAAGAGACTGGCCCCACGAGTTGGCGGTGTGCGCACAAACATAACTAAATAAGTAAAACTCTGCGAATCGGATTAAAAAAAGCTGTCATACAAGAGAACAGCGAAGCTTGCCAGTGCTGCACGCATTTTATACGCCGGCGTACCGCGACTGATGGGAACGGCGCGATGAGGGTGTTGGAGAGAGGTGAAAGTGTTTGCCGAGACGACGGGCAGCGCTCGCCACGAAGCTCCGTTCAGGAACCGCGTAAGCACACGAGGTGCCTGACGACCCCACAGGTCGGCTTCACCCCCCCCCCCTGTTTTCTTCTTTAATACTTTCGCATTTAGCCGAACTTCGCGTGTTTCTTATGAGTACGAGCGAACTGTTTGAATGTGAAGAGAACTCGGCAGATTCGGGCGTGAAGCTTGGCACGTCCGACACGGCGAACGATGCACGAACGAGGGTCGTCTGTGCTTGCGTGGGAATGTCCTCAACTGTTCTCGATTCGAAAGAGGACGGTGCGGCCCCGGTCATCGTTATCGGCGGATAGGAAGGAGGCGATGTCATCGCAGGATCTCGACGAACATTAAGGTGTTACAGAGATGATGGATGACCTCCTCGTTGCGCGAGCGGCGATGTCCACATCAACGCGTTTGTACGTGTAACTTACGTAGCACCAAAGCTGGCGACTGCTGAACGGCGGCTGCGAACAGACACATCGGCAACGATAGATCGCGTTCAAAGGCATGCATCATGCACGTCATTATAAGACAAGGCGTCTGAGAAACATACTTCAGCTTTGGCCACAACACTTTCTTCGGTCGTCTCGTGAAATGTGGCGAACGGTATGAAAGATCGAAACAAAAAACAAAAATGCATCTGCCACTACATGACCGGTTTTCCTCTCAGTTCCCATTCTTTCTATATAGTTTCAATGATTTATCTAAATCCTCTTATGATGGAATCAGAAAGCGACAGCGACGACAGAGAAAAACATGATGATTGCGTGGGCATTGTCTTCCCTTATTCCGTTCCCTCTTACAGAAGCACACGTATACCGCAACAACATGGCTACGGCCCATCGGCCTCGCGGTAATCGGAAGCGGAAAGAAACCTCCTATACTCCGCGACAACTTTTCTTGGCACCACTGTGGAAGCTACAGAGCCAAAGTGCCTGCATGCCCGCGCGCCAAGAAATAGTACCTATATTTATTTTCTAATTCGAAAAGTTACCTAGCTCGAATAAATAAAGATTTCTTCATTATAAAAAGAGAACGAGTATGGGAAGCCATTCGTGAAAAAATGTTATTGTCAACTTCAAGTTTGTTTCTGTCTTTATTTTTTTTTGGACAGCACCACGTTTTCCTCACGCCTGCACCACATTTTCCTCACGCCTGCTCTCTCAGAGTCTCAGTAAACATGGCGTCCGCGATGCCGCCTGAACCGTGTGCGGCCGCAAACTCGCCGTTTCGTTCTCCGAAGAGGCTGTGCTCTAAATGTGACAGAAAGTGGCTATCAAACCAGGCCACGCAAGTTATCTGCAATGTCATTGCTGGAGTGAGGCGCCGTCAGCATGGCTTGTCTGCAAATGCAGTGTGCCGGACTGTCGCCGAGCTCACCGGAGTGAGCGAGCGAACAGTTAAGCGTATCAAGGCTGAAGCTCTGCGGGCCCCACTTGCCCCCCCCCCCCCTCCCCGAAGCGCAAGAAATTGAATTTCTCGGGCCAAACTGAGAAGCGCATCACCGGCAAGACGCGACTGCTGCGCTATTACACGTTTGCGTTGGCAGCATTGCGGCGCAAAGTGCACAGCTATTTCATGCGCAATGAAATACCTACAGCCGAGAAGCTACGCTCTGTGAAGGTGTGTGACCAGCGAAGCTTGATAAAATAATCTGCGTCAGTCTCTTTTTGAATAAGCGTGAGCTCTCTTTAAATCTAAACCCAATTGAGCGGCATCATGGTACTTGCATTCCATATTTATTCGAATACAATGCGAGCTTTTTCTCCAAATTCTTGCTACTAAAGTCGCCCCTCGCGTTACAATCGTGATAGCGTTACAATCGAGCAAACGCCGTATTCAGGATGCGGTGTGCGCTTGGTGGCGTTCATCATATTCCCATGTGTCTTATTTTGTTGTCTTCGGGCTTCACCCGCAGACTGTTTGGAATGCTCCGCGCAGACCGCGATGCGATGTTCCAGAAGCGCCACGATTGTTTTAGATCTTTCTGTCAAGATTGCGCGCGGTACGCGAACAGTATAGAGATTACGTGGCCACCAGCGATAACACTGGAACATTCGATAGAACATGTATAAAAGCCGACACGCTTTACGACTTGTCAGAATTATTGACGGACGACGCTCTGGCTGACTCGTTTCCCGCATAAAAGTTTGGCCAAATAAAGAGTTTCATCTTCGACACACCCGCTGCTGCCTTCGTCAACGTAACAACCCTGTGACAATATACAGTACAATAGGTAGATGCATCTACGTACACTGATGTTCCCATTCTGCATGTAAACGTGGTGCTAAACGCTGTAGCGATGCGAGCAAGCGAAACCGAAACTGGAACTGAAATCGGCTGCAAGATGCCGAACTACTTGCGTAGTAACACAAATGTGCGGATGCCCCGCCTCCGTAGCCTTCGCTCCAATGCCAAGATAAGTTGTCGCCGAGTATAGTGTCCCGCAAGGGCGGATGGCGATGTTTCCTTCCGTTGCGCTCCAAGCTGTGCCGACGAGATCAAACGAATTCAAAAAAAGAAAAAGAAAGCAAAAAAGAAAAGAGAGACGCACGAGGAAAAACGAGAGTTATATCGTGTAGGTATCCCATGATGTTATACTTCGTCGCGTGCCATTCCGCTCTCCCTCTTCACGATCTCCGGTCTTCGTGTAATACTGCCACTATTTGTATTTCACTATGCCGTGCTTCAGCGTATACACTTTGCTTGCATAGATCGGTGCAGCACAGAGCAAACTACTGGAGGAACTGTAGTCCTAGCAAAGATTTTGCAAGAATGATTGCACTTTGCTTCCGTTTTTCTGTACATATATATAAGGAGTCGTCGCCCTGTTCTCGCACTTTCAAAAGCTGTACGTTTACATAAACACGACGACGGCGGATCGAATAGGCTTCGCGTAAACGCCAGCAGGCCGAATTGTGCCATCTCGATTTTGAATCGACGCGATTATTTGCGTCGACTGCATGAACACGAGAATAAAAGGTCTTCGCAGGCTCGTAACGACAATGAAACAAGTGCGTACTCGGTGACATAACTTGGAAACCTCCCTGATCGGATACGCAACAACAGATTTAATCCTGCCGTCGCGCTTTAGCATACGTCACCACTGCACCGAATAACGTTGCGGCATGTCTCTATACGACTGCAACGGAACGCGCAAGGAAGTTCACGCACGGGAGAGACATAGGATGCTCGGGCTGCAGCCCGCCCCCGCATGTAGTGTTAGTCTTGCGCAGCAGCCGGGAATTGTTCATTTCCTGCGCATGCAGTCCAACGCGTAAAGACCCACGGGATCCGGCAACTCCACGTCGCCACTTTGCCGCTCGGCCACGTGGGAAAACAGCGAAAAGAGGGGTACACGTACCATCGCAGTGTGGTTTTATTTCTCCCGTCCGCGAACACGCGAAGCATGCAGGACGAGTCCGCTAGAATGACAGGCGCGAGTGGGTACCCGCATCTTCAAATACAAAGGCGGTCTTCGAAGTACGAAGGCGTGAGCCTGATTGTGGTTGCGAAACAGCGCGCTATAACAGAGTGGACGAACGTATGTAGTCCCTTCTTTATTTGCCAAACCACGACCGAGCCAGAAAGGAAACGCGCGCTATTTACATAGCCCAACCAAACAGCCCAACGCAGTGTTTCTTCCACCCCAAAATGCTTGTAAATGTAGTCTGCCTTGAAAGCTGCTGTCTTCTGTCAAAGAGATAGCGTAAATGTAGGAACTCTGTGGACCTATTACACTCGGAAGATGTATACACTGGAGGGCCAAGAGCTGGTACCGTATACTTTCTCTTTCGCCCTCCAATTCTTTCATTTATCTGTGCATGTTTTGCCCTTAACTGCCTCCCTTGACACCACGGCTGAAGTGTCCACCACCGCGTCAGAGGACACACGCAGTTCTCCTCTTTACGGAATCGCTTCCTTTTTGTCCGCCGTACACAGAGCAAGTGAGTTTCTCGAAGTGAAACTTCTTTTTGGGCGAGTTGGTTCTCACGTACTCACGTCACTGTAGCGTGAAAGAACGCGAACAGAAGAAATGACAGGACATCGCGAGCGCTACGGTGTCCTGTCCTTCCTCTGTTCGTGTTCTTTGACGCTTCAATAACTTCTGTAGGTGAGTTCCTCGACAATGAATCTCTGTAAGAGGCTTGTTTCACTTGTTTTAATATTTTTATGCATTGACCGAGTGCATTGTGTGGCAAATGCAAATTTTCTACCCTTTTTTCCGCCTTTTAAGCCTTTTTAGTCATTAACGCAATCACTTTGAATCGCCTCATTCCATTTGTTTGCGGAATGCCATTCTCAGTTCATGAAATGGTGCGCTGATGAGAAGTATGTGCCTAGATCAAAATGCTGAGCACGGTAACGCATATGTTCTTGGAAAATCTCCACAGGAAATTTGTCACACGTTGGGCGAATCAAGGATCCTACAATCTATAGCATCGAAATAAAGCACAGCGATATAAGGAACATGCGTACACAATGGCACGCCCGAAATACGCAAGAAAAATTCACGATCCCAAGCCACAATTCGATGATGTTATAGTATAATTGGTCTGAAATGAATATCGTTGCTAACGAATACTTTATTGGCGGTTTTGACAAACGCGCCGAAGAACCAGCAAAGTGAGTGGCTGGCTTAGAGTCCCCAGATATATTCCGAGACAACAAAAAACTCGAAACATGGCAACGCACTACGCGAAGCGAGGTGAATCAATTTAAAGTGTCCTTGCGGAAAAATAAAAGGAATACAAGCCCTAAACGAGAGCTCCATCGCTTCGTTAAGCAGCCGTGGCTCATTATAAACGGTGAAGAAATGCTGGCGGCTAATTGATTCGCCCGCCCCCGCGGGACAACGAGGGCAGCATCAATCTTGATTACCGCTTCAACGAATTTAAAACAGTCGCGCGCCGGATCCCTAACGTCCCGCACTTTGCATTCTACATTTCAAGTGGGCTGATGCACGCGGCAACAATGAAAGCTGGTGAAATCAGCCGTTATTTCATCATGGGAACTACTTAGTCGCTTTCGGCTTACGCAGCATCGCGTGCAAAAACAAAATGTTGGCCTTAACGCAGCTACTCAGCTGCGGAGAGAAAGTTGAGTACTGGTAGGAGAGCGACAGTGAGATGAGGGAGAGATAAACATTAACGGATAGAACGGGAGGTCGGCGGTGAAGGACTAGAATGGTATTGGATATCGTTCAGTCTATTGTGTAGAATTGAAACATGCGCTGTCACGCTCCAAGCGAAATCACAAAAGCCAGAAGCAACCTACAGCTTTATTAATGTTCCTTATGTGGCAGTGTCAAAGTACTGCGTTATTTCTTAATTGGAATGGCTGGATTGGCACGTTTATACCGAATGAAAACAAGGATAAAAGGCCCTTGTATAACGATAACGTATAAAACTGGGAACAAGATCGAAAGAAAGAGACGGAGGAAAGCAAGCGACCAACGTACAAGGTAAGCGGACAATTTTTTAAGAGGCTGTAATTACGGTCTGTAATATACGAGACAGAGATGATAATCATGGTGATGATGGTGAAAAAAGCAGACGCTCATATGATTAACTTGTGCTAGACAAGACAGGTCGTGTGTCTTTCTTGGCCGATAACGGGTAGGATCGAGCTCCAAGAAGCTTCGGCAAAATATCAGTCACTCACTCGAAGAACGTGCTGTATAATCATGGCGTTGTACACGTCCAAGCGATGGCAGTGGCAGACAAAGCATATGTTTCCGAAGTTCGTTCACACGCAGAGAAGTAGCATAAGCTCATGCATTAAACTAACGCGTAACCAAGGCGATCAACCAAGACGTGGCTTTCGTCAGAGAAAAAAGACACGGCAAGTCGTGCTGCGCTTTCGTACCTTTCATGTAATCTGTTTGCAAAAAAAAAAAGAAAAAGAAAAGATCTGCGCCGTCAGCAACCCGTGGCAATCTCGGTGTATCCTTTTGAACGCGTACCGCGGGCCCTCATAAGTTCCCTTTTAACGAGGCTCGTACAGTTAAGGGAAACAAACATCCTCGTTAGCGCGGCACAACTAATTACTGACCGAGTAATTAGAAACAGCGTGCCTTTATTTTACTTCTTTTTTTTTTCGCCCAGAACGGGTAAAATCCAGAAGAGTGTACTGACGTAACGACCATTTCGGGTGTGTACTCAAAAGGTGCGGCTCACTTAGCTTGCTAGGCTTCTACAAATTCTTTTCGGGCATATATAGAACGCTGATGAATAGCACCGAGAGCGCGAGCGCCCTCGAGACGTAGCGCAGAGATGAATACACGCTAACAGCTCGAGAGCTCGAGAGGCTCGTTAACGCAGTGCCGACGCTCGCGAGTCGGTGAAACCAAGACGCGGTAAACTAAACGAACGGTGGAATGCCGCACTGACAAGGAAGGCACCGGCGGGTTTTCTTCAAAGCCAGCAACGAGCGCGGTCCTTCTGCATTCGTAATGATGCGGCGGCAACAGACATCACAGACAACGAGCTACCGCTACACCCGCGTAATCAAAACGCGCACCATCATCTTCATTCAAGTGAGCTCAACCGTAGAACAGGCAAGTTGCGTGGCAAAACAGTTCTTAAAAAAAAAAAAGATAATAAAACAGCGCTACTGCATAACACGGAAGATTGCATAGTTCACATTGTTTGTAGAAGCACGGCCGCTGGCTTCAAAAGAACTATACTTCAGTGTGGATCGTGCATTCAGTGCATGAAAATTTCAAGCCTGATAGCGTAATATTGTCTAAAGTCGCGGATTTGTTTTCGACTACGAATCCCAGGGCACACGGAGAAACCATTGGATAGGCGTCTAATTATGCATCGGTTTCAAATTGAAAACGAGCTTTTTGCTCCGCAAAGAACCGAGTCTGCATTCCCTCCGCCTTCAGCTATAGCATGGATAGATAAAGGTAGCGCTATAACCAACAGGACTGAACAAAGTATTTTCCTCGTCACTGTCTACAAACAATATAGTGTAAATAAGAGTTCATTAATTGACACTATGTAACACTTTTCTCGCGCCAACTTTGTAAAGGGAGCCGCTGTTTACGAATACTGCATGTCGGAACTTTTCAATTATCCCGAGCTCGCTCCGCCGATGTACAGGCGGTATTGAACAGAGGCCCAATTTGAAAAGCCAGGCTTTTTGATACTTTTGTTTGCGCATCTCATATATTTAATTTGCATTGTCATTTCCTCCTCATTGCTCTCAGTGAAAAGCTGACAGTTCAGCGCCCATGCTTTATTCCCCATTGTTCGAAATCTATTCAATTGCTGCACGCTCGCCTTTCATATCATATCTTCGTTTACCTTATATATTTTTCGATCAGAGCTCACTGCTCTATATCTTGGTCAAAAAGCATGCATTGTGTTCAATTCCGTTATTCCCTTTCGAATAAAGACAAACTCATCTGTCGCTTTCCACTGCCTTTCTCTTTTATTTTCCTCTGCTCCAATTTCGTAATAGAAAAAACACAGTAATAGCAATGCTCCTAATATGCGAGAGTGACGATAAATTCGGACTGAATTCTAGATGCGCGTTACACAAACGCGGTTTGCTTCACGCATGCACGTAGGTGAGAAAAAACGCCAGGCCTGCGCTGAAACCGCAGCACAGTCACAGCGAAAGCTGGAAGAGCAGCGTTTCTAGAGCCCGTTAAGCTCTCTTGGGGCTACAAAACAAGTACACTAGAAAGGTACCCACTACGCCATAAATCAGCATTTTTGTGAAGTTGGGAAGCACCTACTAAGCCATTATTCGTCATTCTGCGGAGAAGCGAGGCACCAGCTACGCGTCAGTAAGGCATCATGTGCACTTTGTTGACGCGACGACTGATGACGATGAAGAATTATGGCTCAGCCCTTTGTAATGGGTTCGAATCTTTAAACAGCTCACCAGTTATGTAATTTGCATTGGGTGACGCCCGGTCACTATTTCCCTCTCCCGTCATGCTGTATAACATACGTTGACGTGGGAGAGAGACGGGGGGGGGGGGGGGGAGGGGCGAAGAACATTACTGAGACCCCGAGGTTATGGATCATGCGCTTATGGGCTTTCTTGGCAACCAATACAAGTGCACTTGCGAGGAACCCACTACGCTATAAATCAGTGTAATTTTACTGAGACCCCGAGGAAGTGGATCATGCGCTTATGGGCTTCCTTGGCAACCAATACAAGTGCACTTGTGAGGAACCCACTACGCTATAAATCATTGTAATTTTTGAGAAGTAGGGCAGCAGGCACTGTGCCATTTTTCGTCATTCTACGGAGAGCGTTGGTACCTGCTATACGCATGTAAGGCATTATGCGCACTTTGTTGATGCTGTGCCTGATGACGATGAAGAATTATGGCAGAGTCCTTTGTAATGGGTTGGAAGCATTCAACAACCTACTCGTTGCGCAATTCGCATTGTGTGACGCCTGGTTACAGAATTCGCGTTGTGGGACGCTTGGTGCTTATTTTACTCTTCTACCACGCTATACTGCATATGCTAATGTGGTTCCTTTCCGACATGAAGCCTGTATAGGACCTTTTTGCAAAGCAGTTTCAAGCACCGGCATGGCTCAGAGGTTGAATACTGGGCTCCCACGCAGAGGGCCCAGGTTCGAACCTCGTTCCATCCTGGAGTTTTTTTCTTATTTCGTTTTTTTTTCTTATTTCGATCGATACTGGTTACGGACACCGGCGGCGGCGGCGGACAACTACGGCGCCAAAAACGGCCGGTGAAATGATCTCATAACAGCTTTCGCTGTAAAAATGTTACTACACATTTATATGTATAGGCATCTCGAAACAAGTCCGCCAGTCGTTTGCCACTTCGAACGAAGGGCAGTCGAAGGGGGGGGGGGGGGGGTGTTGAGCTCGGCTATGTACGTCGAAATAGGATTCGACAGTCGTCGTCAAATCGCTTCCCCACCCTCCACCATCTCTCCAGTTCACGACACCTACATGCGTCTCGCTACCGCCACCATTAGAACATGATTCATTTTCTTCGTACTTAACTCCACGATATGACAGGCAGCCCCTCGTACCCAATATCCAGCGAGTTTTGCTATACGACATGCAAAATGAGGAGTCCAGGCAGAATTCTGGCACGTCGGTGACAGTTACCTCAATTGAACTTCCCGACAGACACTTCGTTGCGCAGGAAGCCGGAAAACTGACGGCTACGTGTAGCGCTGTCACCGTATTACCAAGTATAAGGAGACATATACTTTAAAAGGGTGTAAATTTGAGCTTGTTGGCTTGGCTTCATAGCAGGGAACAGCGCAGAAACACGAGACAAGAGAGGTGACAGGACTTGGCGCTGGCTAACAACATGAGCGTTTATTTCGTAAGTGCACAAATATATACGCTTTTTGGGAGAAGGAAATAAACAAAAGAGAGAGGGGGGAAGTCAGCGCATGCGTCCCAACTAGTCCATGACGGTGCTATGATCACGTGCGGAGATACTTAATTTCCTTGTCGGTTAGTGCGATCGATGGTGTGCTTACACATGATGGTCCAATGGAATGAATTGCGAGTGCTTCATAGATTTCGCGGGCTCGGCTATCACGATATCTGCGCAAGATGCGCGTCTGATCAAAATTAGGACTGCAGCCACAGTCGGCACAGTGAATAGCTAAATTGCTTCCAGTACGCGCCTTGAGGTTGTTCTTGTGTTCTCGCAGACGGTCGTTGATGCAGCGGCCCGTCTGCCCAACGTAAAGCCCTCCGCAGGACGTAGGTACCTCGTAGATCACTTCAGTCTTGCAAGGCACAAACTGCGTTGCATGATGCTTCTTGCAAGTGGAAGGACTTTGGCGAGGGGCATTCACCTTCCTGCACAATGAGCCCAGCTTTATCGGTGCCGAAAACACCACTCTTACGTTTGCACGTGCAGCTGCCTTCTTGATTTTGTGCGAAACGCCATGCAGGTATGGGATGACCGCCACCCTTGCCCTGTCCTCTTCAGCACGAGGTCGAACCGTCTTACGGTGCTCCTTCAGGAGGGCTTCTGCCAGCCCCGACAGGAATTGGTCAGAGAAGCCAGCCTTCTTCAACCTGCAGACTTGATTAGTGAAGCTGGAAGCAATTACATGTGGGCAAGACCTTACTAGCGCATTTTTCATAGCAGAGATAGCAATAGCCCGTTTGACCAACTTAGAGTGGTGCGATGAAAATGGAAGGAGGTCCTTTTTGAACGCGGTGAGTACTCCCAGCAGGTGTGCTCTGCACCAAAGGCTATCTTGAGGTCTAGGAAGCGTATTTCTCGCCCCTCGGGTAGTTCCCTCGTGAATAAAAGACCGGGAAAGTTCGCACAGAAGCACTCAAAAATCTTGTCGACCTTGCTGCGGCTCTCGGTGGGGTTTGCACAATAAAAAATCAAAAAGTCGTCGACATACCGAAAGATCTTCACCCATGTGGTCGCGTCGGAGGATTCTTGCAGTTGCCTGTCATACCGGGCCAGAAGTAGGTCGCTTAGAACCGGGGCGATGCACGACCCTATGCAAACACCGTCTTTCTGCACATATAGGTGCTCGTCTTGACGGACAGCAGTCGAGCTGAGGTAGAAGGAAAGCAAATCCATAAACCTGGAAATGCTGGTTCCTACGGCATTCTGGAAGCGTGTGGCTCCGTGTCTTTCTATGCCGTCTTGTACAGACGCGGCTAGGGCGGCTTGGGGCAAGGAGTAATACAGATCCTTGATATCGATCGAAAAGGCTTGCACACCCGGAGGACATGAACTTTCCAGGAAGCTAGACACTTCCGACGGTTTGCGGATGAGGAAAGGGTCGTCTACTTCAAGCAACGCGAGGCCTCTCTGCAAGTAGGCACCCAAGCCCCTCTGCCAACTGCCGACTTCTGACACAATCACCCGGAAAGGGGAACCTTCTTTGTGCGTCTTAACAGTGAAGAACGCCGAGAGGCTGAGTTCCTTAGAGCCTTTTAGTGACGCAGCCAGCTTCACCAGGCCTGCCTCCTCACATTTTTGTAGGGCGAGCTTTTTTGCTTTGGCTGGGTGGAAGCCCTTCGCCTCCCGAAAATTGTGTCGAAGGGCAATGTCGGCATTTGTGTGATACTCTTGGGAAGACATGACGACGAAGCCTCCTTCTTTATCGGCCTGCAGAAGCTTGAGATCGTCCTCCAACGCGACCACATGGGTGAAGATCTTTCGGTATGTCGACGACTTTTTGATTTTTTATTGTGCAAACCCCACCGAGAGCCGCAGCAAGGTCGACAAGATTTTTGAGTGCTTCTGTGCGAACTTTCCCGGTCTTTTATTCACGAGGGAACTACCCGAGGGGCGAGAAATACGCTTCCTAGACCTCAAGATAGCCTTTGGTGCAGAGCACACCTGCTGGGAGTACTCACCGCGTTCAAAAAAGGACCTCCTTCCATTTTCATCGCACCACTCTAAGTTGGTCAAACGGGCTATTGCTATCTCTGCTATGAAAAATGCGCTAGTAAGGTCTTGCCCACATGTAATTGCTTCCAGCTTCACTAATCAAGTCTGCAGGTTGAAGAAGGCTGGCTTCTCTGACCAATTCCTGTCGGGGCTGGCAGAAGCCCTCCTGAAGGAGCACCGTAAGACGGTTCGACCTCGTGCTGAAGAGGACAGGGCAAGGGTGGCGGTCATCCCATACCTGCATGGCGTTTCGCACAAAATCAAGAAGGCAGCTGCACGTGCAAACGTAAGAGTGGTGTTTTCGGCACCGATAAAGCTGGGCTCATTGTGCAGGAAGGTGAATGCCCCTCGCCAAAGTCCTTCCACTTGCAAGAAGCATCATGCAACGCAGTTTGTGCCTTGCAAGACTGAAGTGATCTACGAGGTACCTACGTCCTGCGGAGGGCTTTACGTTGGGCAGACGGGCCGCTGCATCAACGACCGTCTGCGAGAACACAAGAACAACCTCAAGGCGCGTACTGGAAGCAATTTAGCTATTCACTGTGCCGACTGTGGCTGCAGTCCTAATTTTGATCAGACGAGCATCTTGCGCAGATATCGTGATAGCCGAGCCCGCGAAATCTATGAAGCACTCGCAATTCATTCCATTGGACCATCATGTGTAAGCACACCATCGATCGCACTAACCGACAAGGAAATTAAGTATCTCCGCACGTGATCATAGCACCGTCATGGACTAGTTGGGACGCATGCGCTGACTTCCCCCCTCTCTCTTTTGTTTATTTCCTTCTCCCAAAAAGCGTATATATTTGTGCACTTACGAAATAAACGCTCATGTTGTTAGCCAGCGCCAAGTCCTGTCACCTCTCTTGTCTCGTGTTTCTGCGCTGTTCCCTGCTATAAGGAGACACATATCGAAAAAGAGGCAATGGGTGGCGACGCATTGAGAGGTAAGCAATAGCTGTAAAGCCTCGATAACACTTTGTAGGTCTTCGTGCAACGTTAGCATATTCATACTGGTTTACGGATGCGGTCGAAGCGATCGACTGACGGGTGAAGACGTGCACAAAAATACTGCGGCGCGAAGTATGAGACTCTGAATGCGCGGTTGAAAAAAAAGCAAACAAACAAAGATGTACGAGAAAATGCTTATCAGGCGTGCCGTCAGCACAAATCATTTACTAATCTGGTTCACTTAATCGAAAATTGCGAAATTATGTTTCGTGCCACTGATCACGACAAGATCAGCTGAAACAAATGCAGCAGTCCCTCATTTGTACAGCATACACACTTAACATTTTTACACCCTTAAGGGTGTAAAAAGGGTGTTAATGACATTAACACCCTTTTTTCCATTGCACAACACCCTTTTTTCTTTATATACACCCTAACAGAAGGGTGTGCGCGGAAAAAGGGTGTTAATGTCTTTCATAAAGGGTGTTAATGGAAGAAGTGAAGGGTACACACTGAAGCACTAAGCTGCATCCATGCATGCATATTAAAATCGCGTGCATTGCGTAATGCGTCTGTTGTTGTACTGTATTTTCTAAGGTTACGATTTCAGTGACGTTACGGAAACAAGGAAATGGTGGAGCCATTGGCACAATATTAATTCTCGTGATATTTTATTTTCACATACGGTCCCTACGTGGGAGCGGCCCTCTGCGTGTTGAGACACGCCCTGCAGGACCTCAATAAAGTTTACCGTACCATACCATAGACAAATGACCAAGTATCATTGCTTCACAAAATAATACAAGACTCGAGAAAATGTACAAGAAAATCAGCAAACACTTTTTTTTTGCACAGACTCGAGGTGTGCTCTACCGTTTCATATTTTCCACTATACATGTCAACCGCATGAACATTTATACGAGGGCACATATACATATGTAGAAGCAATTTAGAACAAAAGTTGAATTCATTACAAAAACTTTCTGGGTATAAAGCTGTAAGTGGGACAGAAAACATCCCGCCGGCATGAACACTTTTAATTGTTCGCTTAGCCAATAAGACGGACAAAAAAAGAATTACTTTGAATAGACCAAGATATAGGCTATTATAGTACAATTGTACATGTGGAATGTATACAACATAGAGCACGCAATTCTGACATACATAAATATGCATACATTACACACTGATGCATAAAGTTTCACGACCCACTTATTTACGCGCGTGCAGTGGAAAATGTACCTGTGATATGAATTTTTCGTCCACAAACATTAGAGTAAGCCGAGGCCTCACTGAGGTCCATTAAACAAGATGGGACACAATACTTGCCTTGTGGTACTAATTAGCCACCTAATGTAAACATTACGGAAGCTAACACTTCGACACCTGAATTCGTACCACTCATCCATGCAAGGGAAACCTGCATGGAAATCATTATCGGTTCCATATACGATGCCAAAAACTGGCCGCACAATTTCTCCACGTTATTTCCGCACAGAAGCACTTGGAAAAGGTAAGCAAAGGCTCGGAAGGAAATCAATGTCACCTTAAGGGGACACACATGAGTAACAATAATGTTAGCACCTCGCCACCGAACGAGGAAAATGAGAACATAGGCGTGCTCAGATTTCTCCATCGGGGGTGGGAGGCGCAAGTCTCACTGCAGCACCCACCCCCCCTTGCACTTTGTCGAGTGCGAAAGGAACAAAACAAGATCAACCATGGATGAGCCATGGATGCAAAAATGAAAATGAAGCGATGGCGTGCTTCTCCCGACGGCCACCGGGGGTAAAGGTAGGAGGTAAATTGTGCTTCGTATTCACCATCGAAGGTCCTCCATTGACATTATTGTCGAAGAGCATGCGCCGCCATAACCCTGCGCATTAAAGATGACGCGAGAGGTTCGACAGAGTAAATGTATGGGGCAGAATTGGCGCCCCCTTACATATTACTTGAGAAAGCGGCCGCACCCCCCCCCCCCTCCATGCGCTCACCTTTGCATAAGAGAGTTCCTAGGACACCACGAACTCCATGCATGTATACATGTCGCCTCACATGCTGCGCCGATTTAGCGCAGCGCGTGCATGACCGCGGATGCTCGTAAAACTTACGGCATGACAATAAGTGCAAGTCATATGCTGTAAACCCAATTATGGCTGAATGCACGGCACGGCGCACGCACTGCCAACTCCCATCACACTGCTCGAGGGTGAGAGAAGACGAAGACTACGGCAACTGCGGGAGGGAGCGAGAACTACGCACGCTATGACATCGTATTTGAAGTGTAAGGTACACACACAGAGCGCCACTTTCAACAATGTTTACTTCGAAAACAGCACAGTTTATATGCCCATCACGCGCTGTCACAAGCGTGTGCGTACTGTCCGTCGTCGTTACCACGCCTTACACTTCAAATATGCTAAACCAACACGCCCAGTCTGCCATTCTTACAAACTATGCCATCGCCTCCGAGATAGCGCATCTTCCATTTCGGAAGCCAAGGCTGTGCTGTAGCTGTGCGTTCCCTCCTTTGCTCCTAGCGATCCTGGCGATGGAAACAGTCGGCAGTCACGTGATAGCGCGTAGAATCACGTGGGGTGCTTTTAGCCTGGAAGCCAGGGGAAGCCGCGCCGGTCGCGCTGTGCTCCGTTGTCGCTTGGCTGTGGTTGTGCGTCGTTGTGCGGTATAGTTTGGTTTTCGTTCGCGTACAGCGATGTGTTAACTTATATATTGTGCAGCTGTGATTGATATGCGCGTGGTGTGATCTAAGATGTCGCCCCTACGTTGTGCGTTAGCCATGCGTCTTCTCAACGAAAGTGGATGTATGTACGCTGTCGAAAATGGATACGTCGAGATTCAGCCGTGCCATTGTGACGCCATTGTTGGCGGTATGGGATCTTATCATCGCGAATGTTCCAGGCGAGTACCTGCTTTCTCTTTTATGTTGTTGTGGTTAGTGTTTGTGTCTTGCGTGAGATGTCATTGTATGCACGGAGCAGTTCACTGCTAAATGGAACAGGGAAGCTTGGCGGCCGCTTCCGCCTGCGACGAATTTCGAGCAGGCGCAGCACCCGTTGTTCTGAACTCGTTCGTCCTTTCTTTGTTTGCTGTCGCGCCGGCCGCGCTTCGAATCCGCGCCTTCGTGAAGCGAATCGTTTCAGCGTCGAAAGTGCGCCGTCCGCGGTGTCGGGCAGCGGTTGTTACGCGCTTCATGTTACATTTGGCTGTGGACCGCCGCGCACAGCCATTTTGTCACTATACCTCAAAGCGCGTGTGTAATACTCGGATGTAAGTGAATGTCTGCCTGAGCTCGTACAATGCGGCGGGACACCTACCTAGGTTATATAATGCAACAGGGTCGACAGTTGGGCTACTTGGGGACTCATAACGCCCGTGTTAAGCTGCACACGAAACAAGAAAAATATGAAAAAACTTGCGTAAACGAAACACTCGCTAACGCTGCTTGTTCGTGTTTTCTCTGCATTGTGCTGTTTCGGGTGTCGCTCCCCCCCCCCCCCCCAACACACACACACACATACACACACATCATGATCTTTGGCACGTGCAGTTTCGCGTTTTCCAACCGGTTGATCCTCCCCTTTCGGCCTCTATCGCGCGCGGCGCAACTTATTTTGACGGTCCATGTTCTCAGCGTTATGGACGGTTTGCAGTCAAAGCAAACGAATTCGTGGAACGAACAATAACGTACAAAACTGGAATGGAAATCACGTTTGTGTTTAGCACGCATCTCCTAAGGTTGCAATTTACAAACAATCGTTGTAATGCCAACTGCAAGCAATTTTTGTTTTTGCCTAACCCCATTTGAGGTCAGAACTGCCATGTCGGTCTTCAGATAGGTAGTGGAAAGAGGAGGGGGGCCACATAATACTGCCCCGCGGGCTTCAGGTTGCCGACCCCCTGTTGTAGAATATTCTTCGCACCCGCTCCTCTCCTATCAGAGCGCAGGTACCGCGTTTAAGTAAGATATCACTAACACGTAATCGTTCCAAGCCTGCTAAGGTTAAGTCGTAATTGCGACGAATCGCCCCTGTCGTAGTGGCTGGCCATATGCCTACCGGTTGGCGCATGCCGCGATCACGATTTGTCGCGGAAAGATTAACCGTGTCCCTCAACTCTTGATATGGCCGACGCCACGCAAAAGGTCTTTCGTCATTTGGGAAAGCCAAAGGCCTTGCGAGGGCCAGCTGTTTTAGTTTCCGCGACGGACGCGTACTTCGCGGTTCATCACAAGGAACGAAGGTGGCAGCCAATGGCGGCCAGGCGCGTTTGGCTCGTCACCTATTTAATCCGCGCAGAACGCATACAACAGCGCTATGGCAGATGACTTCACTTTCTTATGGTTATAGGGCTGTGCCGTACTGGCAAGTTCATAGATGGCCGTAACCGCGTTTTTCGTGCTTTCCGGTGTTTATAACGGCGTTGCCGCATGCATTCGCGCTGAAGTCAGACTTATTGATAGGCCTTTCGCTTTCCCAAAGGACGAAAGACCTTTTGCGTGGCGTCGGCCATATCACGAGTTGAGGGACGCGGTTAATCTTTCCGCAACAAATCGTGATCGCGGCATGCGCGAACCCGTATACTCATATGGCCAGCCACTACCACAGGGTATAGTCTTGGTTGGCGATTCGTCGCAATTACGTTTTAACCTTAGCAGGCTTAGAACGATTACGTGTTAGTGATATCTTACTTGAAAGACATGAATGCGTAGCACTCATATCTTCATTTGTTCGAATTTGTCCGAATATTCCAAAAAGCGTGATTTCACATTTTTAGCCCAATATGCTAATAATTAATATATTATCGAAATACTCGATTCGTATTCGAAATTCTGAATACATGCACACACCTATGTACTACCGATCAAGACACAACTATAATTGTTATTAAAGGAAAGTAGTTGTTCGAGGGCTAGTTTCTTTGTTAGACAGCGCTTATTATTGTCTGTTGGTTTCATTTGTTGCGTATATATATGACAGTTAATACAGCACAATATTTCGCCTAGGTTTATCACAGAGCTAGTAGGTGCTCCATATATTAACAATTTTTTCCAGCTCGTAAAACAGAAGCAGCTGTAGAAAAGGTTCACCACTGTGTGCGCCTTCTTTTGTTAATGCACAGGGAGACCAGTAACGCCCATAGCATCAGCTTTGTACCCTTTGCCGTTTGTTCCCTGCGCAACTAATTATGCATGCCATTACACTGGCACTAAATTTTCTGCACTGTACAGGACATTATACTGTAGCGAACAATATACTATAGCAAACGGGTCTGGGGTAGTAGGTGTGTATTCACGTTGTATTAGTGCTCGAACACACAAGGACACAATAAATAGCAGGAACATGTTTACGATTGTGTTTGCGCTGTAGTACAAGGTGCATATGCAGTACACACTCACAATGCATTTGATTTTTCAATGCAGGGTGACATTCTTGCAATCCCTTGTGCTCCATCTACTGACAGCGGTATTTCAGAGGTGCCATATGTTGCATCAACTAGACAGTGGTGTTCCAGTGGGTCCAAGTGCATCTACTTGCGGTTTTGCAGATTTCCCCTACCTCGAGCTCAAACATGAACAATTTCTGTTAAGGACAATGAAACGGCTTGCTGTATGAAAGCGCCCGTTTCAGTTTTGCAATTTTTAGTACAACGGGCGATTTTCGGCATCTGTTTGCTTGAATTATATTTTTAGTGTTGATATAATGCAAAGGTCTGTTAGTTTTCGAGCACAGTAGGAATGTTTTAGATTTTTTGACTATTCAAGACATCTTAATAAGGAATTTTTATTTTAATTTAACAAATCATTTTCAAGTATCAGGCACCCTCATTGGCAGGTTCGATCAGGTTATGTTTGTTGTCAAAGCGCACATAACACGAATTTTGTTGTACGTAAAAAAAGTTTGATCATTACCCATGCCTGTTTTTTCCCAATTTTTCATACCTTTCTGTATCACAGCATGCAATAAATATTTTATATTTTTTGAAAATCAAGTGTTATGTTTTGCAGACAAGTTGACTGGATGTGGAAGCCATATTAAGCATTGCTTTGTACATATATGCTCGTACATGATGTTGTATATACATATTTATATGTGTGTACTACTTCTGATTTCATTTCATGATCCTTAATATGCAGCACAAGTGGGTGATGACCGAATTTGAAGCTTCAGATGAACACACGAGGCTTACGCATGGACCACTGCAGATTTCATTAATTCGGGGTGTCTTTCCAACCAAGCCCTCCTTATGTGAACACGACCTTTGCCAAACCAATATGAAGACGCGTTTGTGCAAATTTGGTAGTACACCCCGAATTAATGACATCCGCAGGAACACATGCATGACGCCCCTTGTGACCACTTAAAGCTTCTGTTTCGGCCATTACACATGACGCGAAAGGAATCGTGTACATCCTTCCAACACCCATACAAAAGGGTGTTAATACGAGCTAACACCCTAACACCCCATAAACATTTTGCTGAACACCCTTTCTTTAGGGTGTTAAATTAACACCCTAATTGAAGGGTGTAGTCAATAACACCCTAAGGGTGTCCGTCTGGCGACAAACCGATTTACACCCTTAAGGGTGTAAAAATGTTTAGTGTGTACAGTCTCAACGCACGACCGAAAACACTTTCCTTACGAAGGATGTGAGGATGCCTTACTTTTCCAATTAAGTGATTTAAATAAATGAAGAAACAGAAAGAGTCCTGAACGCCTGCGTTTCCGTTTATTCAACGAGTGAACGTGCGCGCGCGTTGTGTTTCCAACTGTCCAACTTGAGCATAGAATGCGCAAATATGCGTCTCGTCCGTTCAGACCAGCATGAATATCATAAACGGATGACTTTCCCAATGGATTAGCTGTTCCCGACATAATAGAACCAGGATATTTCGGTGGGTTTTGAATTGACTGAAGTAGTTTGAAAGAGAGCGGATAAATGCTTCGTGTATCACAATCGTTTCATTTTCATTTTCTTTACTCGCTATAGAAGTACGAAAAACTGACAGTTATCTGTTTTCAATGTTCACGAAGAATCTTTCCGAACGCAGCAAGCAAAAAAAAAAAATGCCATGGCAAGGTAAGCTAGCCTAACGTTAGGACACCTCCATTTGTTTTTTTTTTCTTCTCGCGTACAAAGAGAGATGGTAAGCAAGAACTTCCCGACTTCGAAAAATAAAAAATAAATAAATTTGTTTCATATTTACCGATCACATTTTGTTGCCTCTGCTTTTTTACCTTTTCCGCGCTCGCTTTATTCCGTCTCGGACAATTCATGCTAGCTCTCTCTCCCTCTCTCGCTTGTTTCTTTCCTAATATAGTTTTATTAGCATAGGTATAAAGCATAGCATCGCGACATCGTATATAAATGGCATAAAACGACAGGAAATGGGCACAAATGATGGCAGAACAGGCCAAGCAGAGCGAAAGCGGGACGACGCACGAACCGCCACAGCGATAACTTACTTTTTTTTTTGAAAAATCCTATACATTTCGATGAAAACGAGAACAACTCCAGAAACGACGAAACGATCGTACCTAATTAAACACGCTCTATAGGTACGCAGATACACAGAAAATATTTAGAGATTAACAGGAAGCAGAGAAAAGGAGGTTTCGAGTTCCTCACTGTGCGTGCGTTTCCGCGATCGGTGAAGAGCCCTCTTTTCACGCTTGTTCGTGAGCGCAGGTTACTTTGCTTCCACGCAGAAACTGATCACGCATGTTAGCGCTTCTTTCCTCTTTACTTGTTTTAGCTGATTCCCGCGCCTGCGCACTGCCGCATAGTTGCGGGACATGCGAACAGCCAGGCGGGAAACGAGTCTCTATCGAAAGGTTCGGCTGAAAAGCGAAGAGGGAAAAAGAACTCCCACGAGCCGTGAGAATTGGATTACGCGCGCACGGCGGATCCCCAATGACGGACGCGTAATGCATTTCTGTAGTTCCCGTCCATTTTACTGACGGCTGCCCCCGAAAGGGGCGATGGAAACTTTACGTCCATCTGACAGTGCCGAGATAAGCCTTTATGTAATTCACTGGGCTATAGCATGACTCATTCATCAGAGCGACTCGCAGTAGCCGGTTCACAAATACATTCAAAGGCTAAGTGTGCATTTGAAAGAGCAGTTTCGATCACTATTATTTCAAATTGGCCACGAACCTGTCCCAGCTCTGCCTATATAGAGTAGTGGTTCTGTTGAGATGGCTAGATGTCGCAGTGGCCGATGCATTTTACCAGTCGTATCGATCTGATGGTTCTAGCACATTTTAACTGCGGCTACTGTTGCCCTCACTGACGCGTACCAGCTTTATCTAAACCACACTAACCATGCGTCTTTGAACAGTAACGGTAACGCTAACGGAACGCGCTGCTCTAAATCATCGTTCACATCTGCAAGCAGAGCCCGAACGACGGTTTCGAATAAGTAAACACCAGCACCAGCGGTCAATGGAGACTTGTGCATATCAAAACCACAGCGTTAGAACGCACACTCTGGCAACATGAGTGTTTGTGTGAAGCCTACTGTATTTACTCGCGTTCTACCAGCGCTAGATACTGTTAGTTGGCACTGGCTAGCTATACTGACTACTACTTACTAGTGTTTGTTATAACTGAAAACAAGTAACGGTAATGCTAACACATTTATCTCGCATTTACCACGAACTCACCATTGATCTAAAAACTAATTTGCATGAATTCCAGCTCTGGCTAGCCCAGGCCTGTTGTCCCTCGGGTACCACGCTTTGCAACCTCCTGAAACTGACGCGTGTCCATTTGTCATGTACGCCTTCTGCCAAGGATTGTGGCCGCGTCGCAATAAGACCACGCATCACTCTTTCACGGGCGTTCGAAAACTGGCTCCCGCAAGTCTTCCGTCTTGTCACAGAAGGACCGGCGAAAAGCCACGGCCTGCGCGCTACGCAGGAAGCGCACGATCCTCCCCGGCTCCACTATCTTCTGTGAAGCGGCCTGAGAGGGGGACTTCTCGGCATCGCCCGCTGATACCACCGTGTCTGCAGCTTCACCTCTCCGGCTCTTGCTTTCTTTCCTACCTCCTCGATGCGTCTATTAATTTACTTACTTCTTTATTCACCTCTCTTGCTTTCTCCTGTATACGCTCTCCCTTGTACCGAACGTCTCCATCGTGCCACGCGCCATTTATTTCCGAGCGAGCGTGCAGATAGCTACCGCGGCGCGGAGCTTTTCCTCGCCGAACAAAAAGTTACCGAAAGAAATAAAGAAACAACGAAAGAAAAATAAATATGAAAAAACAGGCAGAGAATGGAGCGTTCCGCCAGTAGCAGAGGCAGCCTCGATCATATCGAGGTTCTTTTTCATTTAACCCCGATATGATTTATGAAGGCGACGAAAACCGGCAGGGCGGCGCGGCGGGCGTTTCTCACGTTCTTGCGCAACTGTCACAAACACCTGCGCTTCCGAACGTTCCTTCGTGGCATCCTCGCCCATTCTCAGCGACCAACGGGTTCAAAGTCCTACGCATTCGGCTTTCGCAGTAAACACATGCAACGTATACACCCACCGCACGTGATAGCACGTACGTTTTGGCACGCAGGTCGCGAGGTCGAATCCCGGCCGCGGCGGCCGCATCTTCGATGGAGGCGAAGATGGTGAGGCCCGTGTAGTTATATTTAGGTGCTCGTTAAAGAACCCCAGGTTGTCGAAATTTCCGTAGCCCTCCACTACGGCGTCTCTCATAATCATATCGTGGTTTTGGGACGTTAAACCCCCACAATTATTATTATATACCTTTCCGCACGCATCGCGTCTTTGGAGGTATTTATGGGCTAGTTTGGCTAACTTCGATAATGTTGACGTTGTATTTCCAAGCACACGATCAAGAGGTGTATATATGCGTTCGTACGAGCACATTCCTATAAACCCGCCGCAGTGTTCTAGTGGTTATGGTGCACGACTGCTGACTCGAAGGTCGCGGGATCGAATCCAGGCCGCGGCGTCCGCATTTTCAACGGATGCGAGAATGTTGGAGGCTCGTGTACTTAAGTTTGGATGCACGTTAAAGAACCCCAGGTGGTCGAAATTTCCCGAGCTCTTTCTTATGGCGTCCCTCATAATCATATCGTGGTTTTGGGACGTTAAACCCCGGCAATTATATTATCAGCACTTAATTCCTAGAGGAGTAATCAGGGGGTCTGGGTCATGACAATTAGCGCTAAAGAAAGACGCCGCAGCTATAGTATACTGTCGGCAAAACGCAGGAAAGTTCGTAAAGAAACTTGCGCTTTAAAACAGACAGATACCAGTCAGCGACTACGACGAGACAAGCACATGGCGCGCTTTAATGAAGTTGACCTGGAAGAGCCCAAATGTGGAATGCAGGCAAGTGCTCCTTCCAAACCTAAAAGTGGCATCTCTTTTCCGTTGCCATTTCGGGACTAAAATGCTCAGATATGGAGGGGCTTGGAATGTTTGGATAAACCATGACTGGTGCGGTCGGGTCGCAACGAAACAGGGCTGTGGACAACACGCCCCTCGTTCATTTGGGGAGCAAACGTCCATTTGCGGCGCTATTCTGGGTGCACGCAGCTTTTGCGAGTAAGGACACGCAGGCGCGTAATATCGTGCAGCCGGTACCCTTGTGCTGTTAAATTCCTCAATGCGCGGGGCGCCCTCTTTCCGATGCCGCTTAGCGAGGTAACGCAAAAAGGTGCCTCGCTGCTTAGCGAGGCAATCGTGGCGGCTGCGCATCGATGACGTAGTCATTAAACCCGCATATACACCCGCAACGTCCTTTTCTCCGAAGGTGGCTGTGTTCGTCTGTGACCGTAATAATAATTGCTGGGAATTTACGAGCTAAAACCACGATATGATTACGAGAGACGCCGCAGTGGTGGGCTCCCACAAAATCTCAACCACACGAGGTTCTTTAACGTCTACAACCTCTCCAGGCATTTCATTAAGGAATGTTATCTCTCTCTCTAAATACAAGTGCACGGGGCTGTACATTTTGGCTTCCATCGAAAATGCGACCACCGATGCATGCCGACTTCGATGTATGCCTTATGCACGCCGAGCCCTCGCCGAGGGCCTTCAAACGCTAAGACGTTCGTATCAATAAGCGAATTGTCCTTGCGCAAAAAAAAAAAAAAAATATAATAAAACGCGAATTAAACAAGCGCGTACTATCTATGGAACGAAACTAGGAAATGTAAAAGCATCGCACAAGAAGAACATACACACTGAAGTAAAAGTACGCTTCTCGATAGAATGAACCCCAGAATGCTATAAGAAGTAATGTACCAACAGTATATCGAGGAAGAGGAAGGACAGTTTGCCAGCGATCTTCCTGGGTGACATAAAAAAAGAAAAAAAAAACGTATGCGCCACTGGCTGCAATGACACGTGCTGGAAGCGGGATCTCGATCGAGTGATTCTATTGAAACACAGAACGGCACACACTCGTTGATCTATTTTGCAGGGCTCCGGCGAAGGCGGGTTCGACTATTCGCCGCAGTGTGTTGCTCTAAGGACCCATGCATGCACCCTAACGTGGCACGAATATCCCGTAAGACCTCTATATGCGATCCCTTGAATACTCAGACACGGGGAAATCGTACATCAAGATGGGGTCACAAAAAACGCGGCACGTGCCAACATCACGACATAAATATTCTGCGCAGCGCCCTTTGCGGCACGGCCCACACCGGATCCCAACTGCTTGCCGTATACAAGGTGCATATAGGACTGTTAAGGAATCTTCTTGCATCACTACGTCAGGTCCAAGCATCTTATACGATGCAGGCACGTCCACACTTCGCATAGACGTGCACCGTTAGCTCAGGCAAGATCCCACGCATTCATTCTAAGGTTCCCATTACAAAATCAAGGCACGTGCTCTTCCGCACCGCTGCGCAACGCAGTACAGTGACGCCACTACTTAAACACACTTCCACCTTTTATAGGTTAAAGCAACCAGCCCCTCAAACGCGAACGTTGGGTGTCGTAAAGTGACAACAAAGTACTAGTGATGCGTAGCTTTATTCCATTAAGTAATAATTCAAGTCAAGGGGGTGACATTACACAGCGGTAGAAGAAGCTACGAGATGCCAACGAGGACCCGTACGTTCGCGTGCACTCCTGCTCGAGGTGTCTTAATTGGCTTCTCTGAGTAGTTAACTTAAGATCTAGTTCCTAAGTTGCACTGATTCTTCACGGAGACTGTACTCATTAGTGGCCTGAAACGCATCTCCTCTTCCTCAAGCCCGCACCGTGACAGGCGCTTCGCAGCCGCCACTCACTTCCGACTGTTCGAACGCCCGAGTCCTGTCCTGCACGCAATTTCCGCGAGAAAGTGAAATAGGCCCTGCGTGCAAAGTCGGCGGCTTCCTTTGGGCGGGAAGGGGGGAGAGGGCGCATAAGGGTGAATAACGCGCGTCGGCTCCCTTTGAGCCCCGTGCCGGCCGCCGGAGCCGCGTGCGACGTCGCCTACTCAGCATGTAAATGAATTCCCGGAGCGCGCCGCGAAAGCGACCCATGTCTGCCCCCGACAGAGCTGCAGGCGCGCACTGCTTGCGCACAGTTCGTTGCGACAGGGGCGGAAGCGCGATATCTGCCGTGCTTACGCGATTACTGTCACCCTCTTCTTCTCCTCCTTTCTCTTTATCTTCATGGATTCACTCGCTACAGCAGGTACTGGTAACAGGGATGAAGACATTGCATAGACAGGCGCATTCGTTAAACATGCGTCTGGCGTTTCTGCGGGCTACTCTTATTTTATTTGTTGCTGTTTAATATAGGCTGCCGGTTTTCGTAGAGATCAAAGGCGTAAATGTGTCCTGAGTAGCCACATAAGCATAGGCGTGCGCATGATTCTTCAATATTAATTAATTGTAGTGGTTTTACGTTCCAAAATCACGATATGACTATGAGGGACGCTGTAGTGGAGGGCTCCGGAAATTTCGACCACCTAGGGTTCTTTAACGTGCACCCAAGTCTAACATCATGGGTGTCAAGCATTTAGCCTCCATCTAAATGCGGTCGCCACGGCCAGGACTCAATCCCCCAACCTTCGGTTCAACAGACGAGGCACATAACCGCTAGACCACCGTGGTAGGTTCGCAGTGTTCTTAAAGTGGGGAACGGGGTAGGCTTCACCGCAGAGCACCTCCACCTCGCCCCCCCCCCCCCCCCTTAGTGGTCGAGACCGAAAGAAAATAAGCTTCTCAGTGGTTGCAAAAATAAAAATGAAGCGTTCACGTGCTTTTCCCAATGGTATGCCTTTGGCCCACTTCCGTAAAAAATGAAGGCACAAAGAACACTTATCTGAAACTTCAGAGCAACTTTCTTCGGGAGACGGACGGACTGAACTCGCAAAACCTTTAGTTCGTAATCGCATTTTGTTTGCTGTTATTAGCTGGATTCCTCGTGTAATATGTGCAGCATCAAGACAGGCTGTACGAAAGAGGCGGTTTTTTTTTTTTCGAGGGGCTCGTTTCATTGTTACACACCCCCATTGTTTCATTGGTGGTTCAAAGGAATCATTGGTTCAAAGGAATCACAAGCAATGAATCAAGGCTAGGCTGTGTTTTTCTTTTTCTTACGAAGAATTCATCAGCCTAAGACGGTCTTGAGCATACGTGCCCAGATACACGGCTAAGGCGCGCGCCGATCGATTGGGGAACGTAAAATAAGAATCGAGAAATTCAGTTCCCCCAATGGTGACCGCCCTTTACTAACAAGAACATGCGTTATCCAATCTAATCGCTCCGTCGTGATTGCCCCCGATGTAACGCGTTTCCTCCTGGCGCTGTCCACTCTCTGCTAATTACTGTACTACACAGCGGTGCGGACGCAGCGGCGGGACATTAAATCTTCGTTCCGCTTACGAGCTAAGACGATGAGGGGGGCAAGAAAAGAGCCCAGCGAGTGTACGGGCGGAAGGAGGATATACGGGGCGTTCGCCTAAATAAACAAGGGCGGCCGGGTCACCCTGTTATCTATTATGTGCGCCAGCACGGCTCAAATGAAACCGCCGTGGAGGCTCTGTTTTGCTACGTGAACCCGCAGAGAAAATTAAACCACGGTAGCTGGAGAGAAACCTCTCAGAAAAAAAAAAGAGAAGAATGATTTCTCGCAAATTAAATAGTAATTGTTATGGCCCTTCTCTTTCCTTCTTTCTCCATCTCTCTCTATCTGATCATAAAGGAAGTAGATGATCAAATGAGGAGAACACAATGACAGACACAAGACAATGTCCCGCATAGGGTCCCATATTACAGTTTGTTGAGATTCCTTGTTACTACAAGTTCAGTAATTATAGACATCGCTACAGGCTGCGTTACGACAATAGCGGGTAGAGACTCTCAAAGGGCCGTAATTACGCAGGATGTGCACACAAACGACGCGGAACCTCGCAAGACGCGTACTGAAAGAAAGTCGCGATGAACAGCTGCGACGCGACAGTATACCAAAAGAGTGGTAACACCGGCCACAACCTGCTGTTTTCGACAGCATGACGCCACGTATAGACGTGACGTATAGTTCTTTTCTAATTTATTAAATGCGAAGCATTTCTTAGCGAACCTCAGGCACTTTGGCCGTTTCTATCTACGTATCTATCTATCTATCTATCTATCTATCTATCTAGCCGCCTACGTCTGGGCGCTCTCCTGGTCGTCTCCATAACTTGTAATATACCAAAATTGGCACAGCAGGGGATCAGTGTATAACGAACACGATTCACTGGTCATGACATGATTAACGCAAAATACCTGTCGCGTACGTCATGAAACCCTTTCTCTCAGTCACGTGTGGCACATACCCGCATACCAAAGTTCATGTTATGCGGGTATGAGCCACAGATGATACAGAGTCTCAACCAACAAAGTAACCGCTAAGACAAACACATTGACACGCAAGGAAAGCGATAATAATAATAATTGTCGGGGTTTTACGCCCAACACCATGATATGATTTTGAGAGGCGCCGTAGCGATGGGCTCCGGAAATTTTGACCATCTGGTATTCTTTAACGTGTACCGAGATTGCACAGTACACGGGCATCTAGCATTTTGCCTCCATCGAAATTAGACCGGCCACGGCCGGGATCGAACCCGTGACCTTCGAGTCAGCAGCCGCGCACCGTAATCGCTACACCACCGCGGCTGCGCAAGGAAACCGAGGAAGCTGAAGACAGAACACCCCTGGAAGACGCTCAACTACCATCCACTGGTCCTGGTGGTCTGCAACGTGGACCACGGGGATTACGCAAAAACCGGGATCAATGCTTCCTATAATAAATGTGACCAGAGAACCAGGCCTCTCATCATTACCGGTGACTTCAACATTGATTTATGAAAACCCAACAACGCCTGGTTTTTCTGCTGCATGAAAGACGGCTTGGATGTGGACAGGGCATCAAAAGACCTCGCTGCCACATCCACGACAGGAGGCATCATAGATCACTTCATCGTAAGATGCATCCAGGATTTCCACCAGGTGTACTATACATCGGACTTCAGTGCACTTAGACCCCTCGTAGCCGCGATCTCGAACGGATCCGATTAACAAGTCCGGTCCAGCTGCTGGTGCTCTCTGATCACGGTGATGATGACCTTGTTCAAGAACTGTCAAGAACCCCTTTCCCACATGCACGCGGGTTCGTGAAACGTGCGTGCGTTCCCCGTCATAAAGCACAAGTATAACAACTGTAACAACTGCAACTGCGACTGTAACGTACGTGCAGTGCACCTGCGCGCTCCACTCGGCTATGTATATATCTAGGGAAACTTTCCTGCATAAAGCTTAGTTGCGAGTAACGCCTGTCCTATGCATCTCTGTTCCTTCTTTGTCTTCTTAGGATTCGCGCTATCCAGTATCGAAGCATATAAGCACTACATATCAGCTTACCGCGTCTGGTGTTGGTAACACCCATTTTGCTGTTGGCATCGTTACGAAACAGCATGTAAACAACTGGTTATATAATACATATGCGATTCTTCAACATATGAGTGTGCGTATGCCACTTCCACATTTCTCTAGCATCATTCCGTAACGTTTCGCTATATGTAAAAATTACGCCACAGTCACCATCCCGCGCATGCTTCGCATAACATCGATTCCCACGGTATGTGGGATCTGCCGAAATTTTTTATTAAAATGGGCTAACGTCTATGGACATTCTAACTTGACTGTGGACATTAACTCGCAACTACCTAATATAACACAGCAAGAAGCGCACCGTGAAACCATTCTTTATATTTCTCAAGTGCGCCTCGCTCCATTGCACAGTTGCATTGTGGCACCGGTCATCATTCACTTGAAGACGAAATGCTACAGCTATACGTTCTGTGTCTTGTTGCATAATTCCATCGTGCGATATTATTTCCCACGTCATGTTACAAACATTGCACCAACACGTATTTTTCGGGAAAACGATGACGTCACCACTAGATGAACAACCTTAAAAAACAGCGAGCTTTATAAGTAAACAAATGAAAACGGGTTTTCATCTACTCTTTCAGCGTAAGGCTCAAGCTATAGGTGCTCCTACATATATGCCACCGAGGGGCTTGGTGGAAACGGTGACCAAGCGGGAAGCAAAGAACAAAGGGAAAACCTACATGAATAATAATAGCGGCGCGACCAGCTAGTTGTGCGTACGTCGCTCGGGTGGGCTCAATATTTCACGCCACACAATGGACTTATCACTACGGCGGTGGGAAGCGAGGCCATTAGCATATACGAGCACCACGTGAAGAACATGGTGTACAACCCAACGACCGGAATGAGCGGACAACCCTACAACGCAGCTCCACCGTTATCTCCAAGTGGCGCAGAAAGTACAGCGCTAAAGCGACCGCTACCGCAGCGCAAAACCGCGGACCTATACAGAGCGCACGTCGACGAAATTTCTAGGGAGTGTCTTTTGTGTCGGCCTCGGCCCCGGCCGCTCGGAACGAAAATCTCAATATACGCGCGCACTGTAAATCATCGCGTGCCGCGACCGCCATTATTATAAGACTGCCGCGGCGGAAACCATTAGCCGAGTCAACGCCACCTAGAAATTGGCCGAGTACATTACGAAGGCCTGCCTGCGCCGCAACATGCCTGCGCACGTGATCCAAATGGCAACAAGAGGCGCCGCAACGCGTGGAGAACTTCGGCATGCAGACCCGCACTGCGCTGGCCGCTTTTTGCAAAGTGATCGCACGTATAACGCGGCATCGCGGTCAGCAACAATTCTGGCCACGAGAAGTTAACCGACAGGACAAGAGCGCACGAGCGATAACTTCTCCATGGGTGAATCTCTTGCGCTTCTCAGATTAGCCTACATATGGCGCACCTCCACTCACTAATGAACCCACGCAACAGTTTATACAAAACGTGGTCCGTTAGCGCGCGCGTCTCAATTTCGTCAGTCTGACCAGCTGGATAGCATCATATAAAGTGATAGAGCTTAGAAACGGAGAGATAATATTGATGACTGTGTCAACCATGTTGATTATATAATAACCCACCCCTTATGTAATACCCCGTCGCGGGTCTTTAAGGAAATAAAAATGAAATAACGAACGAACGAACGACGAACGAACGAACGAACGAATGAACTGAATGAATGAATGAATGAATGAATGAATGAATGAATGAATGAATGAATGAATGAATGAGATGGGCCCACTATATTAGTAGTGTTATTGCGTGAGCAGAGTGTGAGGGGTTGTTAATGACCTAAAATAAGCACCGGTTTAGCCGAGGGTAATCTGAAAAGGCTACAACATCGTGCCCGAGATGGCTCACATCTAGCCGCGGGATTACATCCCATTCCGCCTCGCTGTGTGCGCCGCTTGTTGATCCGTACTTCAGACTGATAACGAAGTGAATTACAGACCAATGGCCTTTGATTTTCGTCTTTTCTAGTCTGCTTCACAAACAAAGCACTTCTGGAAAGGCCTTGCGTCTCGTGAATTCAAGCGAGCCTAGGCTTTTCCGGTCATTATTTCGCAAAACCTGAGCCTCGCTCTCTTTCTCCCGATTCTCCTACATCTCTACTTGAAAGAGCTGCAAACTTTACAAATTATCCCGCAAGGAGCGAGATAAGAAGAATTTAACCCCGGAGTGAAACGTTGCGCTCGCTTGCCTACTTGTACAGGCTACAGCACAAAGGAGGCGTGAGGTTACTTAATTCCATCTGCAAATGAAAAACGTGGCTCTGCTATAGTGCGCCGTTCACATAATCTAAGGAGCGACGAGGCGTTGCAACAGCGACAGAAATAAGAGATAATGAAATAAAAAGAGAAAGAAAGAAACAAAGAAACAAACAAACAAAGATAAAAATAAATATGTGAAAGTGAGCGGCGTAGTTAGGAGGCGAATATTGATCGCCAAACTTGCACAGTACGACAGGTTAATTTCACAAACCGCGTTGCTCTAGCCTCTCACTTCTCTCTTACACGTTACGTACACTGCAAGTTTGTCCAAGAAGCAGCGCCAACCTCACTACCAATTTAAAGTATACCAGACACGCAGGGCGTCTTTTCCACGAACGTGCACCTTATTACACACTGCGACGGTTAAAGAACAAACGGGCTCCAGGTTGGAAAACGAGCGGAGCAACAGCTACGGAAGAAAGGTAAGTCTGCTGCCCGCAACGCTTGGGCGTCAGGCAGGAGTGCACCCTTGACGCGAGAAACACAAAAGACGATGGGAAAAAGCAACCTGCACGATTTCGCTCAGGCACCTGTATACCCAGGAAGTAAGGGTGCAGTAAAGAAGCACGAGACTAAGCGCAAGAACGCCATGTGGCGACTCAGGAATTGTTTTCCTCTCTCCTCCTCCTCCTCCTCCTCCCCATCCATCCGTCGCATCCATCCGGCTCAGCGAGAGAGTTTGGATATGACACGTCCAAATGGACGTGCGTAATAAAAGAAAGGAAAAACTGGACAGCGACGATGTGGGGAGGGAAGGAACAGCCTCTCTTTATTTACACTGTTGCTGTTGTTTCCGGCCGCACATTTGCCAAAACACAGCTCACCGCGCGAATGAGAGTGAGTGAGTGAGAACTCTATTGTGGTCCAAAAGTGGCAGAACCTGAACGCGAATGAGAAAAGCGGCTGTACGGAACAACCTCCACAATTTCCAGTCGCTATAGTTAAGGAAATGTTGTCAACACCACGAACAGTTACTGGAGTTGTTGTTTTTGGTGTTGTTGTTGTTGTCGTATTTAGTTGTGGCAAGCAGACGTTGATGAGGCAGTCGCGCCAGCGTTCGCTAACTGATTGTGGGCACATACGTACGCGCACTCAAATGCACAGTACAAATACTTGGTGCATGAGCGCCGTATATATCTAAAAAATATAATAAATAAAATCTGCGTTAATAACTGACGCTCGTCGAACGTCGAGCTCGTACGACTACTTCCTGGCCCAATTCAATCTGCCTAATGACTAAGCGCACACAGCCGATCAAGGTACTGCGCAGTTGAGTAAGGCAGAGGACAGAGACTTATATTGCTCAGAGGCTAGAGCCAGGGGGCGCGCGTATTAACGAAATGCTGGAACTGAAATTGAACTTTAGCAAAGAGGCATTCCCGAGACATTGTTCTAAGAAGCGGTGAAAGTGAACGAGCGTGAAGCGCTATAAACTTATCCTTACATTTCGTACTCCATGAAAACGAAAGCCTCAAAAGGCACTCTGTTATCGTCGCAAATTACGAACGTGCACTGCGTAGTTTAGTGTGGACTCTAAGTTATTCTAAAAAGTAGTGTAGCAAAAGTAAAATATTTTCTTCCCCGCTAAACATACCATTCGTAGTAGCGGATTGATAGGAGTCTGTAAGTTGTGCTGAGATTTGCTAACAATTTGACAGAAGCTCACTAATTGACTTCCTGGGGCGGGCTGCAGTTTTCCAGGAAAATGCGGGGGAAGAATATGCACAATAGGCCGGTGCAGGAGTGGATCTTTTTTTTCCTGAATTCATCGCAGACTGAATTTTCAAGCTAGGAACGTCATAATTTATATAAAAACTTCAGTGGGTCGACTGCAGACCGCAATACCGAAACTAACATAACACCCTGGCGCAAAGCAACAAGTTATGGTTAAGGAACATGGCAAATAACTTAGGGCACTGAACTGCATATGGTAATCTCTTAGGTCAGAAGTTCCGATTAATTATCATATGCTTAGTGAAGGGAAGTACCAGAGCGAACTGCAGCGCGGTATATAAAGTTGGACACTTAATTTAGAAACATTTGGTCATGGTGCTCTCTAATTGTTCAGCCCCAGTGAGGAAAGGCGAACTCACAGTGAGATTAAATTTAGCTAATTCACAGGCTCATTGATTCGGCTTACTTTTCTCCGAAGAAGACAAAGAGGAAAATAGGTGAAATCAGGTAATGAAGAGGCCAGCCAGATTACAGAGGCGTTGCATATCTAGATAATTATTACAGAAATTAATCCGGCCGCTGCTATACATATCTTGGTTGGTTTATTTGTTTTGTACATCCTATATTCAACAGGGGGCAGTAAGGTAAGTAAGAAAGCAAGAAAATCACGCGGCAAATAAGTTCTTTCCTCTTCAATAGAAAAAATTTACGCTTTACTTTAACAATTATATTTTAAAAGCTATCCGGTTCTTGGCCAATCACCTAACGTGGGTGTGTGCCAGAGTGTATAGGATCTACTCTACTCTACTCAAACCATGTGTCTGATCCTTCTCGGAGCGGGCGTGGTTCTAGTACAGTGTCCGAGCGATCGCTCATCCCGCACCCTACCACCCCCACCACCGCCCACGACAAATCGCCACCTCCGGCGACGCCCACGCCGACTCGAGGCAAAGCATGCTGCTGATTTTCGCGTCGGACCTGATGCATAAAAACTGGACGCCTGACTGGCGTTAAGCTTTCGAAGATGGGTCTTCGAATGTCACAAGATGCGCCTCCGCACAAATGCGTGCGCGCGCGCGCGTGTGTGTGTGTGTGTGTGTGTGTGTGTGTGTGTGTGTGTGTGTGTGTGTGTGTGTGTGTGTGTGTGTGTGTGTGTGTGTGTGTGTGTGTGTGTGTGTGTGTGTGTTTGTACGTGCGTGTGTTCGTGTGTGTAGGTGTGCGTGTTTGTGTACGTGTGTGTGTTCGTGTGTGTGTGCGTGCGTGTGTGCGTGCGTGTGTGTGTTCGTGTGCGTGTAGGTGTGCGTGTGTGTGTGTTTATATGTGTGCGTGTGTCGGAAGGCGCTATTTCTCTATTGAAAAACATGGTACGACAGCGGTATCATGATTCTTGGTGGCTGAAAAAATCATTGTGGGAGGTGATTCTGCTCAGACATAATTCCTGTCAACACTGATCATTGCTGTGATCACTAGCGTACAAAGGAGAGAAGTAAAAACCCACTAGCCGAAACCTATTGAAACACGCGCTGCATCAGACATCTCGCATAACATTTTACTCGACGCAGGCTGCTTCTGCCTTAATTTTAACACGCTTTCGCATATTCGTATGTGCCAAGATTCACCTAATACGTCCAACGTTTATACGATCAGCCGCAGTTTCGTATAAAACGTTGTCGTTCAGTATGCCATGTCTTCGATGTGCACCTTTTGCCACACTAAACTGCACGCCATCACCAGTGTCGAGTGTCTGCCGCGCGCGTCGTCTGCTGCATCCCTTGGAATTATATGCATTCACCTCCGTTGTCGGAATACAAGGCGTGAAATCCGGCTGAAGTACACCTACTAGCATTATAAGACAGCGTGCTTTTAGTGGTGCCTGCAGGTTCCACCGTAACCTTACCCGACGCGCGGCCACAGCTGCGAAAAGGCGAAAGCTTTCCCGCATAAACACCTTTGTAGTGGAGAAGCAAGCGTTCAAGGCACAGGCATCTACGTACAGACACGTTCGAAGCGGCATCACCGTTCGACTACGCAGGATGTTTCGTGTTAAATGAAAGATAAAGGCAATAAATGCACTCCGCTCGCAATTTATTCTGCTTCCTTTTACATTTGAGACGCTTCCTGATTAGCAAAACGAAAAATAAATAACAGACTAAAGCCGTCCCTACAAGACTGAGAGTGAACGCGGCATTCATTCCATTCCTTTGCTTTTTTTTTCACATTTCACTCACCAATCGCCATAAAGAGCGCGCCACGAAGAATAGCGACCCTCTTTCTCCGCCCTGTCGAGATATTTGAACGACACGAATGAGCCTACACTGGCTCAGCTTGCCTCGCTTTTCTTTTACTATTTTTTTTATTTGGTCACTCCTCGAACCTTCGAATTTTACACGGGACAGCTTTTCGGAAGAAACTAAGCTTTTTATTGAGGAAGACTGCCTGGGAACAGAACGTACAGTGCGTGCGGTGAAGTGCACAGGCCAACTCGAGAAATCTGAAGCAAATAAGAAAAAAAAAAAAAGAAAAAAAGCCAGCGCCGCGCCTCCACACCGACAGGTCCGAGCGACGGGGTGCGCACTGCAGGGGACAGGAGGTTATGTCGGTGGCAGAACCTGTAATTTTCTTCCGCTCAACGGGTGCCAGCTCGAGTGGGAAATTACCGCCGAACGGTTCGCAAATACCGATGAAAAGTGGCAAGCACATACTTACGCCTGAAAACAAAAAAAAAAAAAGAAAAGAAAAGCAAGTTCCAGACGTTGTGCGGCTGTGGCAGTGCTGATGTTCTCCGTAGGAGAACACTAAAATAAGATAAAATAAAGCAATAACGATAAAGGAAAATAGTCCGAAAGCGACATATTGGCAGCGTGAAACTCGGCTGCGGCGAAGAGGAAACGAACGCAAGAAGAAACACCGCGGCTCTGCTAATGACAGCGGCGGGAGCAAAAGTCAAATACAGGTCACTTCATTTTTATTTTTTTCTGCAGTCGCTCTTTCACCCTCGTAACCTCTCGTTCTTACAGCGAATCACTGACGCCTGAACCTCAGGAAGAAGAAAACACGAAAACAAAGAAAGACAAGCTAGACTTGAAAAGCAGACAAACAAGAGCGTTGATTCCGCGATCTCTGAGACATGAATCTCAGGAAGAAGAAAATACTAAAAGAAAGAAAAGCACGCTAGACTGAAGAAGCAGGCAAATAAGAACGTTGATTACGCGTTCTGTGCTTCCCCCCCCCTCCCCCTCTCGCCCCACTCCGTTTTCTTTTACAAAATGGCGAGGCGAAGTTAGAGCATGGCTTGATTCAGAACCGCATGACGCCCTCACGCGGCCCAACCACCGCCGCCGTATCGTTATCCTCCACACGGGGGACGCGGCCGACGAAGCAAATATTTCTAAAAGGGAGGAACACCTGCAGCATGTAAGGAGGCAGGACACGCGATCCTCGTATCGGTGTCAGAGACGAGACGATGTTGGAGAGGAGCGAAGGAAAGGTGCCGCACGTTGTGGGGGGTTGAGGGTCAAGGACGCGCACCCGCCGCCGCCATCATGCCCCGCATTTTCTCTAGTGCGGCTACGGTCCCTAGAATATACTGGCTAGTCTGCCGTCTCCGCGCCGTCCCCATGCAAGGCCGCGTCCGCGCAACGGATGCTTGCGCAGGGGGCGCTGCGGTCCATCGGAGCGCCTGCACGGTGCATGTCGCGCAGGAGAAATCGGTGGAGTATCGCGCCTTGCCTTTTATTTTGCGCTCCCACATGAACTCCACGTTTTCGTTCTGTTCGTGTGGGCAGAGACTGGAACATCTTGAACCGACCAAACATTGCATTCAACGTCGTCTCTTGTCTGGACACTGCCGTGATCACACTAAGATCAGTGGTGGATCCAGACACTCATTTAAGAGCGCGCAGGTACTCGAAGCAAAACCAAAGGGCCAAAAAATGGCTTTCATTATATATATGCTGTTAAATTGTCCTTACGAAAGTACCAAACATTTCTAAGATCAGTCTTTAATAAGCAAACAATTGTGAGAGTAAGAACGTTACTTCAGATATATTTAGTGTGCTAAGTCTCGTAATTATAAAGGTTGGTTCTCGATATGTTACGGAGACAATAAACACAATGCAGTTCGCAGAATGGGTGAGTATATTAATTACAGACATTGTAATGTTGGAGAAGATTTGTTTTTAACGATATGCTAAGTCCATGCGATTTCGCTCAAAGTGTTATAGATCTATTTACTGTCCTACAATATATATATATATATATATATATATATATATATATATATATATATATATATATATATATAGAGAGAGAGAGAGAGAGAGAGAGAGAGAGAGAGAGACAAAACTTTATTTTTGTCCAAGCTTGCTGCGGTCCAGGGAGGCGGCAGCCGGGAGTCTATAGCTATAGTGCCTAGGATATACAATATATTCTAGGCACTATAATATAGCTCTACAATGACGCCACAAATAAGTTGCGCCTCCAACCGGCTGAGACATTTACAGCAGAAGCTTGGCACATCAGAACATGCATGTGTATCAGCCGAAGAACAGACATATGGTATCTTTTCCACGAGTACCTTGCCACGAGGTTCGAAATTATAAAATGAAAGGGGTGTTGGCTTTCATAATGTGCGTTGTATTTGGTTTTTGGCTCCTCCACTGAAAATATATAGGTTCGTTCTTTAATGACACTGTTGCATGCCGAAATGAGCGGGAAATAGGCTCGAAGCGCAGCACAAGAACACATTCGCGGCTCAAGGAATACTAAACCAGATGTGTCGTTCAATGTCAGTTTGTCGGCTGCTCGCCCACCGCACATGTTTCGCGCTGCTTATTTCTTTCGTTTGCTTTTTTTTTTTTTTTTGAGGTAAAGGGATAGCTGACCGTTCTCTCGCATCGTAGTACAAGGCATTCGAAATCGGTTACATTTCCGAAACAGAGAACACACATGACAGACTCGCGCTGCTTTTCGCCTTTCGGCTATTGACGTTTAGGTTGTTCTTCGGTATATCTCCCTTTCGCAAGCGGGTAGGTAGCACACATGTCCTCATGAAAGTATCAAAATAGAAACACTATTTTTTATACGCTTTAGACCACCGAAAAATAGCCTAAAGTGTCCCTCCAACAAGCGACGATCGAGGATCTCGTCACTGTACAATAGCTTCACGTGAGACAGCAGAAACAGATGGTTTTATTCCTTCCAGGCTGTCAAAGTGTGACGCTAAAGGTGATGCCAAGCATCACGAATGCTCATATCCACCCCAATGCATTTGAAAAATTGAGGATGGCACCCTTTTCAACTTTTCGGCGATGAATTAAGTCATTAGGGGGTTATTTTTGTATTCCGACAAAGTCGAGAAAGCTTGTGGCCCCGTGGAGCCAATTCTCAAAGCTTGATTAAAAATATGAACAGGTTAATTAGAATAATGACCTCCCGAACGCCAAAAAAAGCCCTCTACCCAAATTCGCCTAACTGTGCGTTTCTGAAAGAATTTCTGGGTTATTTAAAAGAATGGGAGACACATGCCACCAACACAATTGGCGGTTTCCTTTCATCGAGCACAGAATAAGGGCTCCATGTCACAATTGAGAGCACAGTGCAGCTGCTCGAATTCCTCAGGTCTGCTGGTTTTAGATATTTGATGACCTCAAATTTAAGCCAAGACAAGCTGGCAAATATATTTGGAATTGTTCGGCAGTCTTCTGGCACAAATGATCATCCCACTGCTGCTCAGTTTTTGATTACCATAAATGCCCTTGCATTTTACAACCTCGCAAGACCACCAAAGTCGGGGAACTGTTCGCCGCAAGTCATCAGCTATCTTTTATCTGGGAATCACATAAAGTAACACACGCCTGCCACAATTGACGTCGTTGACAGCCTCATTGATGGTGGAGACTTCAGTGGCGCGGAGACTGCACTAGCATCAGGCACAGACCACAGTGCATACGTGGAAAAAAAAAAAAACATGTCTCACATCAGACAGAAACACAGCTACGGGGAATGATCATGAGGCCTCCCTATTCACAGCGCACTTTGATAACGGAGGCCTGATATACCCCGGACCTCTCAAAGCAGCTATTGCAAAACTTGGAAATAGCTTTACCACTTATTTCAGCGTGAGTAAGCTGCATGAAAAGAGCATTGTGGATTTCAGCGCTTTCTTGAAAAAAAAAAAAACAGATTTGCCTCATCTGGGATGTGAAGAACATTCAAATTTCATCACAAAAAGCCTCCATGAAGTTCAGCATTTTACTTAGATTCCGCTTCTTCACGAAATCACTGAACAGCGAAAGAGAAGTAAAGCGGCAAAGAATTAAGCTGCTAAAGACGAGGAGATGCAATGAAATGACGCTGACGAAACCCATGTCAAGGAACCAATAAAGATTAAAAATTCTGATGCTCTCAATTCTGTCTCGTGAAGTGATAAGCAGGATGGATGCACTGAGGGATGGTGGTCATCACTGGGAAACTTGTGCCAGACTTCGTGCTCTTCTGCAACTTTAACTAGCGCTAAGGTATTCCTTAGTTATTTGTACTCAATGTCACGGTCTGTAATAAAAGCAAACACCGCAGGCCTTCGACGTGAAGAGGTGAGCAAACGCGAGAGCGCGGTTGTAAACGGCTCCGCCAGCCCACCCGTAAGCGAGAGTCGCGGGCGGGGCGTCTGCTCAAGGAACTCCGATTGCGCGCAGCGCCACCGCCGCAGGCATCCCCGAGAGGACGCGGCGGAGAGCGGAGACGGCAGACTAGCCAGTATATTCTAGGGACCGTAGTGCGGCTGCAGCCTCCTCGCATAATTTATCGGCCGCCATCGAGAGTGCCGCGCACGCCAGTGCTTGATCCTTTCTGTGTAGTGGCGGCGGACCCGTTACTGCAGTCGCCACGACTCGACAGTACTACGTAACCCTCGGGTTTATAGAGAAGTCTAGCCAGTTCGTAGCGCGGATATCACTGGCGACGTTACTAAAATCGCAACGGAATTTTAGGCTCCGTTTGATTGCTTCGAAAAGCTGCGGCTTTTCAGAAACGGCGGCCGATTTTTTAGCTCGCGACAAGCTGCAGCAAAAAGGGCAGTTGAATGTCGCCGTCAAAAATATTGTTTCAGTTGGCGACAGAGCCCAGGAATTCGTATAGGATGTGCATGGCGAACTTAAGTTTGCCGCAGGCTCAAAGCTCAGGGGGACTGGGCGACAGACTAGGCAAAAGTGGATAAGCAGAGAGAGTTTCTGCGAGAAAATACAAAAGCAATCAAACCTTACGAGTGTTATGGGCATACGCAGTGAAGCTAGTCAGTGATCGAGATAAATGCGATAATGTTACAACAACGTTCGCTGATAGAATTATTATAGAGTTCTATAACAAGGTACCCAAACCTTTGCGTATGCAATCTCCTTGCTCTGTCGCCAATGCGCATGCGTCACATGCATCACTTTTCGGTACGCAGGATATTTCTCGAAAATAGCGAGCGTTCCCAAAGAACTCGAAGTCCCAGTACCTAATTCGAGGACTCTTTGTTGTCGCAGGCATCGAGAATCACGAAGTTCTTGCTCGACACGTTCTTGCACTGCATCCATGGTTGCTAACGGTGTTCAGCTTCGACTTCTTGGAGTGGTTGAAATTAATATTTGGGCCACGCACTGGCCTTGTCACCAAAGGCTTCGGCAGAACGGTGCACTGCTGACGCAAGGTCTGTCAGTTTTCGCCCTTTTGGACTTGTATATTAAAAAAAACTTCCTTTTAACTCCTAATTACGAGGATGGCAATATAGAATACAATCTATTCTTCGTTAATAAAAGCTGAAAGACACATTTCGAACTAGAGGAATAAAGAAAGCCCATAGACTCAATTTTTATTAGTTGAAATCATGGAAGCGATAGCACAGCCAGCTTCAGCGGCTGTTTACTAGCTATAGAAATGTAACCTCTCCATTATTCCCTGACGTAAATTTTAAGGTGGTGAATTATATACATATTACTCAATAACCTAGAAGCAAGTTCTTGTAAAAGTGCAGTAATTTAAGCACAAAAAGCTAAAACCTTTCAGAAGGTTGGCTACTGAAGAGGCTACAAGCCTGATTCCTATAAAAGGCGCTGTCTGCAGGGCAAACACGAAACTCTGAGAGTCGGAAGTGGCTGCGAAGAAAAGTCGACGTTGCGTTCGGCAGTGGCTGCGAAGGAAGCCCAAAATAAATCATCCGGAAAAGCCGCCGACAATGACCGACATGTCGCGCTTGCAAGACGCGTCTAAGAGCATTCTTTCTTATCGCAAAGATGTTCTAGCCCCCCCCCCCCCCCCTTTTTATATATAATAACACTTAAGACAAAGCCAGCCTCCACTACGCAAGTTCGCAACAACCAGTGCGCGCAAAGCACCCCCCCCCCTCTTTTTTTTCCTCAGAAATTATAACGCCATTTGATCACATAGCAACAGCGCGCGTTCAATACAGTGCAGTAGTTTCCCCACATACAGTGATTGGCTTTCCTGAATACAGTGGTCTTCCCACAAAAAAAGAAAAGACTAATTCGCAGCGTCAAAATCGCCGCTTATCAGCGCTACCCATCAAACCTGCAAAAAGCAAACCGCGAAATATTCCCAGAAGAACGACTTTACAATCAGCGCCATTCATTCCAACCACGTCGGCGTTGCTTCCGTCTGACCTGCCGCGCCGCGGCTTTTCTTATCGCGCTCTGAGATCGCAGATAGCCGCTTCCGGCTCGCGCATATTTGTAGATGCTTGATGCGGAACCCAGGGTCGCGCCAACAAACGGTCGAAGCTCGTGCCGGTTGTAAGGCAACACACCCAGTTCCCACGCCCCCTCACCGCATCGCATATGCCCACTGCCCCCCCTAAACATCCCATCTCGCCCACCTTCACGGCTCTCATCTCGTCCCTCCTTCCCCCCCACCATCCATAACGGTCTCCAATCCAAAATTTTAAGAAAATTCGTCGCTTTCGGATCCCGCACACCGCAACCGTGTCTCGCGGGATCGCAGCGACGCGACTTCCTGCGATCGTTGGGGGAGATAAGCGGTTACGCAGTGTGCGCGAGGGGCAGTTCGCAATCTCACCGCCACACATTTATTGTTTGCCTCTTGTCCCGCGACAGGAAGTGCTCGTAGACGCCGCAGTGAAAGGACGGCGAAGACACATGACACTGCGGGAACAAGGACGGCGTATTGTGCGTGCACCGGTCGGTAAATTGTGTATGCAGGAGCTGTTCTGAAAACCGCCGTTTTCACGAGAAAATGAAGCAGCGACTGCAATACTAAGAAGACAAAGAAAAAACCCAAGTTCGAGGCTTTGCAGGAAATAGATGTAACATAACGAAGGGAACAGTGAAGTGGGGACGAAGTATGGCTTGAGCGCAACAAACATCAGTTGACAAATATGAGTGCGCACGGAACACAAGATGGTCTGGTGTGACGCCATTTTATGAAGGCTTTACTGTGAGGGTTTATGCAAGAACAAGCTTACTGCATTTCGCAGAATTGCTGAGAGATGTTAGATATAAAATAATGACGTGGCACATGGGCTCGGCTAAACGAAGCACGCGCTGCTTTTCGTTTCGCTATTTCGTTCCACTGTCACGGTTTTTTTGTTTTGTTTTTTCCGGTGAAGATATCGAAATCGGACATTATTAAAGCTCCAAGGTGGACGTCTCAGTTTTATTCCGCGTCACTTTAAATACCGTCGAAACAAAAGAGAAGCCACCAACATCCTTCAACGTCTGCGAGTGTCACAGGTCGCAAAAACACGTCATCCGTTTCAGCGCGTCTGTCATTACTAACAGCATAGCAATTCTGTATATTAAAGAAGAATGAAACAGAAACTGGAGACCACCCTAACCGTTGACTTAGGTGTCTGGTAGCGGTACTCGCGCCCCGGCGTTCGTGTGCTCTCGTCTATTCCTTGGGTTAACTTCGTATTTCGTCGCACTGCTGACGCGGATCTCGGAGGCCACGTACAAAGAAGCGCGTGGTTGAGATCCGCACCGCCAGGTGCCGCAACTACTCTAACTGCTCACAAAACACTGGCTGCTCTTTCAATTAACTCATTCGGTTGATTTTCGTTACTTATCCCGACAGTTAACTGGCCCTTATCTTAGGTAAACTTACGCTGTGAAACCATACATATGTATCCAATATAACTCCTAAATGTAAGCAGAACCATCGCCTTTCGTAGCATTTTTATTTTTCAGATACTTTTTTCTGATCATTCCGAAAACCGGAAGCAAGTGATCGACCTGAAGCGCTTGCAAAAGAAACGAGAGCATCACTGGTTGCTCGTGCCAATACGGAGGTTACCCAGCGAATACATCATGGCGGAAGAGCAAGCGACGCGACGCGTCATAAAGCGGGTCGCGCGCGGCTGCGAAAATGACGCCAAACTGCAAAGCTCAGCCCAGCGTGTAGACACACATGACACGAAAGTACTGAAAAACTCGCGATGGAGGCGAAAGTCATCGTCGCCGCACCGAAACCGCCCTCATTCTTTGAGACCCGAGGGCGGAGTGGCAGTAAAGAAAAAAACCGCGCGGTCATTAGCGCGTAATCCATTAGTCGCGGCGGCCGTGCTCAGCTTGCCGCGTACAACCATCCGAGTATATATTACACACTCTTTCCTTTGCCACATCCTTCTCCTAGAGCGCACACACGACCGTTGAACACATCACGCGCAGGGCCCCGCCGGGGCGGCAAGGTCGCGGCACGCGCATGCGTGTATAACGATGTTGGCTGCACGAAAGAGGGACGACTATGCTTGCGTATATAAACATTTATAGACGCCAAGCATGTACTACACTGCATAAACACACACATAAATACACACGCCTCGCACGCGTGCGGAGCATCCGCACTCCCTGTTCCTCCTTTCCCTTCAACCTCCTCTCCCTCGTATCTCGCCTCACACTAACCCTTTCACAAGCAAGCCAGGTGTGGTACGTGGACTGGGAGTACACGAAAATTCGTGCCCGTGCGAGAGTTATGTTGTTTATAGCGTGTACCTGCGGGAAAGCCTGGCGGAAAATTGTTTTTGTTTTTTTTTTTCCTGCGGTGCTCGTGGTTCTTACGCCCAGATGCTTCATTCCCTCTCAAACTGAAGTCCCGATTCCGGCCTTCTCTGAGTGCGCGTCCGTGCTGTATGCATGATCGAATGACGGTGACACGTTCGCGGCGAACGAGCGGCGCGCACACAGACAGCAAGGACGAGAGACGCATGTACCGCGAGAGATATGCAGCATTATACGACAAGCTGTTTCAACACGAAACACAGCAGAAGAGTAACTGCAAACACACGAAACGCATTCGAAAGCATTGCGAATCGATTGGTGCCGCCTCAATAACAGCCGCTCGAGCAAAACAATGCTATAGGCGTCGTATGAAGAGGAGACGAATGTTCTCGTGGATAGACCCAGTTCGCAAACACTTCCGTGAATGGCATATGCATCTTGGAGTGCGGTGTGTGACAGCTGCGAGTCCCTGTTTCGCATCGTGAATTCTGCTGTTGCGTGTCGTTCTTCCGATGGCTGTGAAGTACAACGTTTATGTATATTGCGGGCACGTATATGGATTTCATCTACACTTCCCCTTTATTCAGCTGCATGAAACCATAATCATCGTTTCGCATTTTCCTTTTCGGCACGCCATCTGCTTCTCATGGAATAAAGCATCGGCTCAGTTCCGGCGTTCTGATAGTGACACGTCGTTCCATACGAATTCGAAGCCCACAGCATCTATAGTTACAATGCGTCGTAAAATGATGTACGGCGCTTACACGGCTGTAGCGCGTACGCAGGCGTAGTTTATTGGAGACACGCGATGGCGGCATCTCCTTGCGTATACGAACGTTGGACCGTGCGATGATGCCACGTGATGTCATCGTGATGTTCCCCTGCGTGAAGGGACGTTCTAGAATACGGGGGTTTTATCACCTTAAAACTTTTCGTAGCATTTTGGCAGGGCACATATATGGAAAGGTTTGTTCATGCGAATGGTTCATCCAAGTGATGCAAGTACCAGTAATGCTTTCGAGTACTTTACACCACCAACCATGCGCTCGTTGAACCGACGTTGCGCATAATGTTTCTTCTATAGAAATCTCTCCCCTCCCCTCCCCTTCCATTTTTTTTCTGCTCTATATATAGCGTCAGCTACGTCGAATGCAAGTGCAAACGCGTAGCAATATGTATATATAGCGTCTTTCTCGCCTAAGTGTACAGAGAGAGTAATTTCTCTAACCTCATTTTAGGAAAGCTCTAGGTCCTACAAAGGCCTTTCAACACAGGGCCACCGTCAATCACCGAGAAGGAAACATTACACGTGTCGTAAGACAAAGAAATCCCATGCATCGTTCTTAGCGTGTCACAGACTGAAAAAGAAGGGAAAAGACAGCTCCAGTGAATCGAAAAAGAAGGTCCCTGTATATATATACATTTACGAACGATTTACTCGCAATATCGAAATGAAAGTAGGCCCACAGACACGGCATCATCTCAATACGGCACATACTTAGCCCGACTCCAAGTTGGACGGCGTCCACGCGTTATAGGTGCGCTCACGCTGGCAGGCAGATCAATAAACGTGAATGTTCCAAAGTACAGCAACCAGCAAATGAGCCGACCAGGCAGGCAATAACAAAATTGGGGGACGATCGATGCAGAAAAGAGCACTCATGGTATTGCCCTCTGCAGTACCACCTCCAGCGACACAACCCGCCGCACATGTGGGCACGCGTTACACGTGTACGTTGGTGTATACCTCCAAACCCCGGCTGGCGGAGGGCTGGGGCACGCAAATGACTACGAGCGGCATAGGAAGCCGAGGTAAAAAGATGGAGAACAATGAACGGAGTTCCCGTCTTCTTCTTCGGACTGGGACGTCGTTAGCCCCGCTGCGCGCGGGCCAGAAAACTGCGAAACTAGGCGTTCGCGGCACTACTTATGTGTGTATGAGGCATAGCCCCGCCGAAGGGTCCTGCATAAAATCAACTCCCGCGGTGCCTGTTTCACCGCGGTGCTTATGCCGCGTACAAGAGGCGCGCCGGAAATGCAATTTGCGAGACAAACGATCGTATTTCCCTCCCGCGATCGTCCGCCGCCACGCGTCCCCGATGGAAGGAGCGCGAGCGAACCAATCGATCCCTTAAGAGATTGCATCTGACCGCACAGGCAGCAGCGCACACACGAGCGCATACACTCCACAGAGACGACGACGCGCATCTCTGCAGCCGGGCTGTCTGGGCCGCCCGTCTCCATCATCCAGTGCCGCGCGCCATTCATGCCTTTTTCTTCGCCCTTATCTCTCGCTGTTCTCCTGCGCGTCTTTTTTCCGGCTCGAAGCGGTGCAGTTCCGAACGAGGTCTGAAGCCGGAGAGGCGAAGGCGCGAGAGATCGCGAATGGGGCACCATCATTATCCGGCATTGTGCGCGGGTACTACCGCCTTGGAGCTTCTCGTCCATTGAAGGATGCGTGCTGACTCTGCGACCGAGCGCAAGCGAAGGCTGGTGCGCGTCAGAGGGGCCGTGCATATTGTTCACAGCTCTTCATGTAGGGATGTCTGTATACAAGCGGCTGTGATTTTGTGAGATTCAAGTTTGCTAACACAAAAATGTCCGGTTACGGAAATTTGCTAGCAGCTGTCCCTTTGGAGCGTCTGTATTCAATGTCTGTGACAGAGGTCTGTAATTGAAACATCGAACGTGAATCTAAAAAGAAAGCAACTAGCCCATCTTATTACCCTTACTACTGCTAGGTAGCTAAGCCGCAAGGGTATTTCGCCGCAAGCTCGTGGAAACGGGTTCGATTACAAGCCACGAAAGCAGGTTTTCCATGAAGGAGAAATGCAAAAAAAAAAAAAAACAGAGCCACAGAGAGAGAGAAAAGCTATGTGCTCAGACTTCGGTTCACGTTAAACAGTCTCAAATGGTCAAAATAATTTCCGAGTGTCTCTGTACGGGGTTCCTGATAATCATATGTTGGTTTAGGCGTGTAAAATAGCATAATTTAATTTGTCTTTGGTTCTGCAACTAACGATCACCGCAACAATGTTATTGGAATCAAGTCACATTTTAAGTCCACTACAATACAAAGAATATAATGGAAATGTCTAGACTATCCCCAGCTCGTCTCGTTAGTCGACCGTGATGTCCTCGTGTCCATCTTGTACACATGGCGGAAACAGAGCGATCGTGCAGACATACAGAACAGCGCGCTGACGGATAATAATATCTGGAGTTTAAGCGCCAGAACCTATAATTGTATAATTATGAGGCACGCCGTAGTGCAGCTCTCCGAAAATTTCGACCATGTGATGTTTAGCATGCACTGATGTTGCACAGTACATTGCCTCTAGCATTTCGCCGCCATCGTAATGCGACCGCCGCGGACGCGATCGAACGCGCGACCTTCGGGGCAGCAGCCAAGGACCGTAACCACTGCATCACCGAGGCGGGCACTGACGGATGATTCGTAGCTGTGTACTGCGGCCATATTGAAAGGACCACGGACCCGAGTCACTCGGCACGGGCGCCGCCGCCGTGAAGAATGTGTTCCCATCAGACGCGAGAACCTCCTCGAACTATACGGTGGCGCAATAGAAACCGGGCCGGCAGGCAGCATCTCTCGCACAGTGTCCCCGCCGGCGGGTGGTGCAAGAGCTATACAGGCTGCCGCTGAGGTGACGTGACGCATGGTCCCGTTGTTGGCAGTGCCACTCCGCGCCTTGTATGCCCAGCACCACCAATGAGAGCGCCGGCGATCTATTGCATCTATTGCGCCACTGGCCCGCCGCCACCGGAGTGCGCGAAAAACGCCCTGCGGCGCTGGCTGGCACTGCAGGCGATAAGAACGAGCGCACTGCAGTGTTATAGACAGCTTGCCAACGCGGCCTCAAGACACCTCTTTCGACTTTCCGCATATTTCTCGAAGGGGCAGCAGGTATTGGAGTTGAGAGAGAGCTAAAGGGAGTAGACCAATAGCTTCTTCATTCCTTTCTATGGATGTTTTATTTGCCCTCGCGCTGAACCCTGAAAGCCACTTCCAGTTCTCCTACTCTTGACTTTGTCGCCCGCTCGTGTGTACGCGGCTAAACTCACACGAACAGGTCAGATCCTCGACTTCTGCAGGGGCCCGCGCATGCCGACGCGTACGCACTCTTCGAGGTGATTCTAAGACAGCATAAATAAATGATTAAACGATCTTCTCGACAAGCCGCATGCAAGCGGCTAAGACAAGTTCAGGGACCTCGCAACGAAAGGTCGATGCGCAGAGTCCGCCGTCGTTAAAAAGCAAAAAAAAAAAGAAAAAGAAAGAAAGAAGTAATAAACGAGGAAAGAAAAGCTGACGCGCAGTGAAGTCCGGCTTAATAGCTGCAGGTCTGGGTGGAGTTCTCAGGGACCACCTTGGAGCAGCGCGTTTGAAGACTCAAGGAAGCGTTTGCACTCAAAGAGGCACAACAGAGCGCAGTGAATGCCGCACAGTTTGACGCTGTCATGGCAACGAACTGGAAACAGCCGATCACACCGGTCGCCTGCCGCAAGTTGAATTGGCCAGCGAATAATAGCTGACTTCATTTCGCGAATTTACTTTCTCGCCTTTCCATCCCGGCGTTATCCCTTTCCACCGGTGTGTGGTGTGTATAGCAAACCAGTGAAGCAAATTTGAATGTGTATTTTTCACACCGCGAAGTACTACGCCTAAGGGCAGGCTTTCGAAAAAAAAAAAGAAAAGAATTCTGTTGCTGCCCACTGCTCTCCTTTCATTTCCTCTGTATGTTTCCACGTGCCGCGCTTGAACGTACTTTGCTTCCTGCGTTCTTTTTAGGCCCTCTGAACTAAGAACGGTACGAAGTCAACGCAGTCTCGTAATACCGGTGGGGCCACACAACCCCGCTATAGCCTTTCGTCCGCGTACAGCAAGGCGCGATACACGGCGGAGGGGTCGCATGAATTTTTTAAGTCGGACGTGAAAAACGACGGTTGCAGAGAGTGCATAAATATTTCGCGAAATAATTATGCGTCAGCGAAAACGCACTCGCGTGCGCATGCGAAGTGAAAAGCGCTACCGCTGGCTGTACAGGGGTCCCCTGTGAATCGTCCCGCGGCGTTCCATTTCCGCCTACGAAGCTGTCTTCTCTCAGCTGGCTATACGCTCTTCCGATGATTTACGACACGCGAACGGTCTGTGCGAACGGTCACAGAGGCAGTGACACGTGTGTACGCGTCACAAAGGAGTTCGTTCATTGATTCTTGCTTTGCGTGAACTAAATTTGGTGAAGGCGGATGAAATACTGTAAAGCAAGGAACAGATCCTGTTACAGCCGGGTTACTTGTGTCATTCATTCATTCGTTAGTTAGTATGACTATTTGTTTGTTTGTACAACAAGTATATACTCGCCGCGGTACGACATTCCGCCGCTGCTGCTGCTGAGTACGGGGTCAAGGGTTCGATTCCCAGCCGCGTGGTATCATGGGAAATGTATGCGGCAACGTTCGCGTACTCGGATACAGATTTGCATCTTAAGGACGGCGGCCGAAATTAATTCGAAGCTATCTGCTTTTATGTTCCCTGTTTGCGAAGACGAAACCGATGGATGGTTCAGCCGACATGAGGAGTCTTGCTCTCGAGCTTAAAGAATGATTGTCGTTAGCCCCCATCTCCGCTTTAAGTGCAAAAACCGCGAGAACAACAAAGAAAAACAACGCACTACAATAGCTAGACTACAGATAGTGTTTATCTGCCGTAACTTCGCCAGACGCTATATTACGTAGAAACAAGCTGAGGTAATTTTGCCAGACCAAGCGATTCCTACAAGCACAAGCATTGACTGACGCTGTTTGTTGCGTCATAATGAGACGTATGGGCGTCCCGGCAGCGTCAATGCGACCGTGGGAGAATTATAAAGCACATCTTAACTGCAGAGTTACGACGAGTTTTCCTGCTGGTGCCTGAAGACATAAACACGCGTAGGAAAGCATACGGCGAAATCGCTAGTGATCTCGCGCAGTACGCAATACCAGTTCTTTCTTTCTTTCTTTCTTTCTTTCTTTCTTTCTTTCTTTCTTTCTTTCTTTCTTTCTTTCTTTTTTTCTTTCTTTCTTTCTTTCTTTCCTTTCTTTCTTTCTTTCTTTCTTTCTTTCTTCCTTTCTTTCTTTCTTTCTTTCTTTCTTTCTTTCTTTCTTTCAGACGCCAACCTCCTGATATGTTTACAAGACGGGCGCTCCGTATATAAAGTTTAATATGGTAAACTTGCTGGCTAGTTAGTTGGGCATCTTGATCCAGGGAACAGAGCGAAAGTACGAAGACAGAGCAAAGGCACGTCTGTATACTGTGTCTTTGTTTTCCCGCGCTGTTGCCTGGATCAAGCTGCGTATAAAGTTCAGCGCACTTGTTCGGAGACCGCGACGCCAGCGAGAAGCAGCGGGCAAGACAAGGACCAACGAAAAACAACCTCCTAGAAGCACGCTCTCGCACTCTACATGTCTGGAGGGCATCGGCCAAGACAGTTTGTAGCAAGCCCAACTTCCAGCTGCTTTATCCCAGCCTCATGAAGTTAGCGAGAGCGGCCCGCGAATGCTGCTCTTCGCACGGCATGTATGCAAGGCACGTGCGTTCTTCTCCCCGAGGCCACCACTCAGTGCAGGCGGGCCACATCCGAGTTTGTTGAATGAAGAGAGAAGTGAAAACAGTGTTTGCCTGAAAGCTGTCGGCGAGCCTCCGGAGGTCCTATAGTTTATGCACGCAGGCGGCGCGTAACCTATGGCGCGTAGTCAGCGATTTTCGGAGTAAAACGAAGGATGTTGTCTACAGTACATGCGTATTTCTTTCTGTTCGCACCACTCGACTATTCTACATACCATATTGTCTATCGCGACGGGAGCGAGTAGGGCTGCCGCGTTGTGTCTTGTGGGCGACGGCTCCGTATAAAAGAGAGACTACGTAATCCGATTTACCGTGCCAATGCTTCCCTATCCACCTCTGCGTAAGAAGACAGCGCTGGGCGGGCTCCAAGAAGTGAGCCTCGGGCTGAATCGCTTTCTTCGCCTTATTTTTTCAAGACGGGCCGCCTTTTATATAGGCGCGCCTCCTCAAGTCTATCGATCGGCTGAAGGGGCAGCGGACTTTGCACTTCGGGCTGCCCGGCTCGGAAAAAAAGAGAAAAATCAATATGAGATAGAGAAGATAAAGGTGCGCGACTTAGCGGCTTCAAGATGGCAACAAGATCAGTACTTCGTTGCTCAAAACGGCAGCCGATTTCGCGAGCTGTCTCTAGTCTTTTATCCTCCAACGTTACGCGTTGCCTAAATAAAAGAACCTATACCCCGATATATCGCATGGACGCCATGGCAGATGAAGCACGCGAACTGCACACTCCGTTTGCTCCAAATCGCCGTTCCAATCTACTGCGGATTATGACTACGCGCTCCGTCGGCGTCTTGCAGCAAATTCAAGCCCACATGGCATCGACAGAGGCCTTGCAAACGCCAAAGAGGTTTGAGAAAGCAGGAAGTTGTATGTCGGGTTTTGTTTGCAACGGCCGCTGGGGCGTGATGCGTTTGTTAGACGCTCTGGGTCAGAACAAATACGTTTCAAAGCCTCTTCCGCTCCGCTGTCCATTTATCGGCATACTCTGCGGTCGTTACGAAGAATAGGAAAGTGGATACAGGCATATGTACATACGAAGCAGCGCCCACAGCGAAGCTACCAAAGGCAACTCACATCACGGCTTGCCGCACGCTCGTAAGCCGCTCATTCCTCGAGAAAAACATGTCGAAGCCGTTCTAGCTCAACGAAATTCCTTTAACATCGAAACTGTTTAAGTTGCGGTAATATGTACGCCGTATCACGATTCATAAACTGGTATGTGCCACAGAAACTGGGTAAGTCATACTACTCACCACTAATCCAGTAAAAAAAGAAGGCAACAGTTAGCCCAACACTCGGGAACACTTTTATGCCGGTTTAACCTTCTTACGGTGCAGACTTTCTTAATATACAAGTCACCCTCCAACCACGATCAAATAACTTTTTATCTCCGATCCTCCCTTATTTTCTCTCCGCGCACTGACCCAGATTTCACAAACCGCCAATTATATTTGTTCAGTCATTACTTGATCCATTAAATGTACAAATTTGTGATACGCTTCCTATAACTACGCCACATAACTCACCAGAAATTGTGTATCACGATATTTTTTCCAAATCACGCGAGATTATTACCTTACGGCATTTTAAATGGGTTATAGCAAGAACGTCTAAATACTCTACCAACGAATGTTGTTATTGCAACGGGCGAATCGCAATCTGAGGAAATATCTGGCATCGGAAAATTTTGCCCTGAAATTTACTGGTCTTTTTCATGACGGTTGCCTGATTTTCTTCCTGTCTTTCTTGCTGAATATATGACAATAATATTAGCTTCACGCTAGTTAAGTACTTCCATTAGAGTAGCGGCAATTATAACTGACTCATTATCTGTATCTTCCCTTTCCGCATCCGGTGACACGCGTATACTGAAGCTCTTTAAAATATTAGTTCCCGCTCATCTTCAATGTATTCATTTAATCTGGGTACCTGGCCACAAAGGTTTGTTTTCCAATGAAATGGCTGATTCTCTAGCAAGGACGTCGCTTTCCGCGCCGATCATTCCTGTTTTCCCAATAACAGCACACGTCACGACGGTGCCATTTCGCACACTTACGTTCAGGAAAAAAATATCAGACTCAGCATTGAGTACGTCTCCTGAGTACAACCACCTTTTGTTTCCCTGGCGCAGCGATTTATCTAATTCAAGGAAGATGGAAGTTGCCATCACCAAATTTCCTTCCCACGTTACCTTTACCTCCCTCAATATTCACTTGCATAGATCAGGTTTAGTGAACTCTCCTGCGTGCCTTTTCTGTAATCAGGAGGAAACGATTGGTTATTTCTTGATATCTTGTCGCCGGTTCAATACATTCAGGAAAAGAATACTAGCACCGCCTCTTCGAAAGATGGGCCTGGAATGATCAGAACCCGTTATTCTTTCTTTTGAGGCCACTACTCTGGGATACAGCCACAGGGATGTTTCCTTTGCCGTTCAGGAATATATCATAGTGATTAAAAGAATATCGTGCTAAATTCCCCGGGCATGAAATATTTAATTACTGATAATTGGCACGTCAAATTAGTGATTAATTAACTAGCGCATCTAGGAATGCAGGAAATATTGGAAGAAATCACCCAGTACTCGGCCAATCCCCTGCATGGGTGTGTGCCATGCACAGAGGACAACAACAACAACAACAACATAGGGAACGGGAAAGGCAACGGCGGCTGCGAGAAACCATCATCATCATAAACGGGTGTGTTCCACAGAAATTGGGTAAATCCCACAACTCCCCACTGGTCCACTAAAAAGGAAGCAGGCAACAGTTAGCCCAACACTAGAGAACGGGAATGGCAACGGCGGCTGCGAGAAGACCCGGAAACGATGGAAGGCCTACGCCAACGACGACGTGCCTGTAGATCTGTGAGAAGTGCGAACGCTTGGTTTCAGCGCGAGTTTCTCTCTCTGGAGTTTAGACATCCGTGTCGTGTCAGTGTATGGTTTAACTCGAGCCTCTCTGCGCTGAGAATCAACGTAGAAACAACCTAGCATCACCTATCTATCCTAGCAACGACCTATAGAAGCAACCTAGAAACAACCCTCATCACCTAGCTAAGGCCTAGAAACAACCTATAGGAGCAACCAGATTAGTCTTCAGAATCATCCAGTTTCGCTGTTTCAAGGCTTGCGCGACTTAGTGCTTAGAGCAAGCTTCGCCAATTCTTTTTGAGGTTCGCTCCCGCCTCACAACGACACGAATCGAGGAATTCACGCCCGACGACGTCGAGGACGACAGGCGAGGGCGGGTTGCTCGCCGGCATCATTAACGCAGCAACGTGACGTCGGCCAGCGACGAAATCTCTCACGTCCTCAACAATCAAACACCCTCCTTCTCTGCAGCTTCTCTCCTCCCCTTCTTCCATCCCATGGCCTTTACAACAACGTATTAGCTTTTGCCTCCTTCGTTAACTAAGGTTGGCCGCAATTCCCGTCGTGTCACAGCCCTCAAGCACACGCGCCGCCCTACGACGCTATTAGTTGCAGCGCCGGTCGCGAGCGGGGTCCGCCTATATGGGCTTCTACATTAAAGGCCGGATTATGTGCACAGCCAAAGGAAAAAGGAAAATACCGCGGAATGCACACCGACAAATACCCAGAGCAGCTCCGTTAGCGGCACGATGCTGCGGCGCGCCCGACGCTAACGACGACGCGGGACGAGGACGGGGGGCAGGGGCCCTCGATTAACCCGAGCGCACAAAACAGACGCGCGCCTCTCTTGGGCGATCACTTCTTGTCGGCGCAGCCATTTAGCAAACTGCGTGCCTCTCTCGAATCCTCCTCGCACAATCTTCGTGTACAACAGTCGCCTCCCTGCTTCGACGTTTCTGTCACTGTGCACTTCTTTGCTTTATATACCACGTCTCCGCGGGCGCTTACACCACATACCTCTCTGTATATGTATGTCGCCTTGTCTGTTACTCTCTTTGCGTTCCTTTCTTTTTTCGTTCGTGTATATTACAGCAATCGGGCGACCACGCGTGCGAAGGAACGAAAATGAAGCGCGTGCGCGGACGGCCGGTCACGTTCTGCCGACGACAAGCTCTTTGTCGCCCAGGCCGTGGCGAGGATTGAGCAGCTTCGCCGCTGGCGCGAGCCGATATAATGTATGTACACAAAAGAGACTGCCGAGTACAGCGGTAGCACTCTATCATTGCGCCTTCACTGCCTCCGGGGAGATGAAAGCAGCGGATAGGGTGGGCAATTATGCAGAAATGAGCATATACGCGCATAGTAATTACTCCCTCAAAGCGATTTCCTCATACGCTGCTCAGATACGCGAGTTTCAAGAATGAGGTGAAATGTGCTAACTTTACATTGGGGAAGGTCTGTGTGGTTGCCCACGAAGTGCTCGCCTCCGGAAAGTGCAAAGTGATGCAGGTTTGTCAACCGCACACTAGCCCACAATTCATAAAGATGTCGTCCACCACGCGCACACCTGTGTGCCTTAAACGTTTGTGTGACCTTCGGAAGGTAATAGTTTGCTCGGTTATGATCAGGGGTCGTCTCGAAAAGCACAGCACTTCTCCAACATGCAAGCTTTATTCGTCAGCTAATAGGCTCGCGGACACCCGCCATCCACGCTAGATTAACTACATGACGATACAACCTGTCCAACGCCGGCAATAGTGCTGTCGAACAGCGGAAAAACCCAGACGGTAAGAAAATCACGCTGTACAGACGAATTAAATATACTCTGAAGCAGAAACTACCCCCTCTTCGTGCTCCAACGCAACACACCCCAAGCTCATGCAACAAAAACACATGCGCCAGCTTCTTCTTTTTTTTTCGTACTTCCAAGCTATCGCCAAAGTATCGCTGAAACAAAATCACCAAGCAAGAAACACCGCGCGCATTTCAAGCGAGTCTCGGTATAAACAAAGTCCGAATGATTCATTTCAAACGAAACGACACCGGAAGTGGACGTTCTCGGGGCATCAATTACCAAGATGCGATGGGTCTATCGCACGACGAATTCAGATACGCACGTGTGTGTGCAAAGCGTGTGCAGACAAAGAGAAGCCCGACCACGATGATGCCGCACTGTAAACAGCGGAGCCGACTCGAATCCGTTCCCCCCTCAATTTCGTCCGAGACAAAGCGAAACGCTCAATCAAACACGTCCGTTTGTCTCGATACGAGCGCGCTCTATGTGTAGAAAAATACAAGGAGGTCGCCCCTGGCGCTAATCTGGGCGATGAACCGCTGCCCAGGATGGCAGACCAAATGACTTTTCAATAAGCAACAGAAACACGCACCCTGGCACCGCAGAACGGAGAGAAAACGATGTCCAGTTTCATTTCCTCCTCTCCGCCCACCTCTTTTTTTTCTCAACGACAGCCAGCGGCCGCGAAGCTGCGTTCGCCTCGCAGTTCTGTGCACTGGAACGTATAGAAAGCTAGGCGAGTCTAATTTATTGGCGACTGACCCGACACCGGCTGCCCTTGTTCACAACAAAACCTTCGAAGTTAACACAGTAGGATGACTGAGTTCAGAAAGGATTGAGTCACAACGGGAGGTCCTGAGCTATTAGACCAGTATGAACTGGGCTGCAGAGCCAATTTTTTTTTAGTGGTTTCAAAAGAGTATCAGAATAATTGACTTGCGTCATCCTCCATAGCTCTAAAGGATGTCTGTACACGTCTGTGACGAAGATAGCCAGCGCGCCACGGCTTGCTGGCTGTCTCTGTAAACCATCTCCAAATACAGCCAAAAATTATTTTACAATATCTTCATTTCGATGAACGCCACAGCCTTGCCGTTGGGGCGCATCCTCGTAAATCTCGTCTTTTTGCCGTCCGCGACCCAACTGTATACGGTGGTTGTGACAATGACCCTCTCTCTTTCGATGACCGTCCCGCCCGGTGCTACGATTAAACGAACACGTACTGGCCGGCTCATTATATGAGCGATTATATAGGTGCACGTGCCAGAGGTATCCGTTGTTTGCTTCCTGCGGTCTCCGGCCCGGTGAGGTTCGTATTTGTCCCCTTCCTATGACTGCACGTTAATTTTCGCTCCACCTCATGATTAACTTTCCCCATTTCAATACCGTTAAAGCGCCCTCGGCGTGCTTCACAGCGTTTACGAAGGCGAACTACGCAGAATATACGCAAAGCCCTGTTCTTGCAGCACATGCGCGCGTTCGCCAATAACTCCGGTGAATACACCGCGAGACGGAACTGGCAGAGTCGATGCGCTCGTACACCGAAGGGCCTTGACTCTGCGAGTGCGATGCCTGCAGAGCGACCACCGCATCCGCTAAATTGGGTCAAGCATCTCGATAACTGAAATCACTCATCTTTAGGCAGTAAGTACAAAGCATAGCTTACAATCTCGTTGCAGGCGCGTAATAGGAGGCTAACTTTCAACGTCGGCTGAAGTTTGTGTTCACGAATGCATCTCGCTCGTTGAGCAAAGCGTCGCTGCACGAAACTCCCCGTAGCAGTGGCCCGTAGCGGTTGTCGTCGGGCCCGTTCGTAATGACTCGGCGGCGATCGCTTTCTCCCCAATCCCGGCGCCCCGCGATGGACGCACCGCCCCACTCATTTACCGACGGGCATGGCGGGCGCTCCCCAGTCTGAATCATCATCTGCCGTCGCCGCTGCGTGTGCGAGCCGAACACGACGCTGACATCGCTGTGCGGCGGAGTCTGGCTGAGCTGATCCTGCTGTTGTATCCGTGCGTGCGCGTCTGCGTGAGTATCCAGTGCGGTAGCGAGCGCGAATGAGCACTTCACTGTACTACACACTGGTAAACCAACAACAAAAGGGGCTACAAACAAAACGTGACGATGGCAGAATACGAGCGAGCAGAGGACGCATATCTAAAGCACGCGATATAGTGATCGCAGACGAACGAAACACAATGGTAACGACGACACAGACAGGTTGGATGGGGCGGGGCCACTATATATAGTCGCGTTAAATGCGCGCGCTGTGGGTTACAAGAAATTCACCTCACGTCAGACGGCAATAAACGAAAGGCAGGACACATGGGGAGAACCGAGGTGGGGCTCGCATTACGTGTGCCGCTATAAACACGGCCTTGCCAACCAGCTGTCGGGAACGGGATGAACGCGACGGGGCTCACGCGCAGAGCAGAGTGAGAACGCCTTGAGGCCGATTCAGGTGGAATAGAAGGGGTCAAAAGTTAAGGGCCCCTATTCACAAAAATTTCTTACGCTAAAAATTTCCGTAAGGGGATGTTTCAGCGAATCACGATTTGGGACAAATGACTGCTGAAGCCGCCTGACCAAGGGGAAAACGCACTTACGAAAGGGAAGTTTTGTGAATTCGGCCCAAGAATGATGAAATGGGAGGTTAAAAATGAAGGTGGGGGGGGGGGGGGGGGGGGGCGTGAGGTCGTCGGTTGGTGATGGCGCCCCACTCGAAGGCGTACAATCCACGAAAGATACAGCCATCACGTCAACAGAAATCTCGAATTAAAGGGTACCCTGGGGCTCGGTGTCAATTAGCGGAGCATCAGGAAGAATCGAGGCATACATGCTTTTTTTTTTCGTCTGAGTTTCCGTGTATTTTGTAGCCTGCGTAGTACCCTGTCGGAGAGAAGAAGTGCGGTTATAATGACGTCTGTGTGGATGCTTTCGAGAGTCCGTTGCTAACGGCCGTTGTACGAGGGCTGCTTGTTCTTACTATACGCTGTTATCTGTTAGGAGATTAATTTTATTTTGATTCATTTACTACGTAAAGAAATGAAAACGACGTATGATACGCTAAATGGCATTTCCGTTGATGATCAACAGCAGTCTACAGAAGAGAAAAGAGATGGCGGCTCGGATCGAACCCCCGACTTTCGGGTCAGAAGGCGAGCGCCGTAACCACTTCACCGCCGAGGCGGACATTCTATATGAAGGGTATGCAGAGGCAGCGAGAAAGAAAATTGGTTAGAACGAAAACCGCGCTAAGACGGGACACAGAATAGAAGCGACAAGACAGGGCACTGTCTTGTCGTTTCTGTTCTATGTCCCGTCCTAGCGCTGTTTTCAAATGTCCTTATGTACCAATAGACTCGCATTAAAGGGACATTAAAGAGCAAAACGATTTTTCTCGCATTAGTAAAGTAGCCTTCCACGATACCAAAAACACCACGCTTTCTGCGCGAAGACGCTTAATAAGCGAGAAAACGCGCAAAAAGAAAATACAGGTGGCGACGCCACCTTGGAATTCCCGCACCATTTGCCATGACGTCACATATTTTTGACAGCGCCTGCTTGGGCCTACGTAGTTCCTAATCGGTTAAACCGAAGTACATTGTCCTCTGAGGGGGCCAGAGACTTGACATAACGAGTTTGTGGAAATTTCGTCTAGAGTTACTGTATATGCTACCTTTAGGTAGCAGAGTTGCGCCTCTGATAGAACTCGCCGCTCGCGCCACCATTCGCCCAGCGCGCTCACGTGCGCAAAAAGCATCCGTTTTAGGGAAAGCCAACTTCACGGCCGCGCGGGTGCTGGCGATCGCCGCGCCACCACCATTGTATCAAGCCAAATCAAGCCGTCCGGCGAAGCGCAAGACGGTCCAGCTGAGTTCGGATTGTTTGTCGTTGTTGTGGTGGTGTCTTCTGCTGTCCGTTTTTGCGAACGTCTGCGCGGCGCAGCGCCCTGACTCAGTGTTGCGAAGTTGCGACAATGACAGGATGCTGCGCTCCCCACTGCACGAACCGACAAGAGCACGGAAAGGCCTTCTTCTCGATTTCATGTGGCAAGTCTGTCTCCGTCGTCCGTCGCCGTCTCAAGTGGCTGCCGCGCAGGAGACGTCAGAAGCCGGCGATAACGAACAGGATATATATCGCTTCTCTCTCACTGGTCAAAGGTTGACTAAAAATCGAACAGGACAAAACGGGACAAAACGGTAAAAATATGCGCGAGTGACTGTGTGAACGAGGCGATGTGTGTGAATATGAACCTTACAGGTCTATCAAAACAGCATGATTCATTCCGACCACTGTGCGGCATAAAAGTTGGAAGCATGACCGAGTGTTTATTATATGCCACATCTACCTAGACGTACGCGAAATTCTCGTTAGCTTGCGCTATTTGTAAAACACAGTGATAATTTTAGCACTTGTTTTCTCGAGCTATTCACTTAATCTTTTGAAGTGCTGCATCAAAAACTACGTGAAACGAATAATTAGGCTGAATTTAATTGGTCCAGAATCGTGACCGTCGCACTTTCTCTAATTGCCATTTAAAACAAAAATATTACGATAGTGTCCCATCTCCACCTGTTCCATCTCAAATTATTGTTTCTTTGAGCTTTCCATTCTTTTTTTTTTCGAATCGAAAGTCATTGCGCCAGCGGCGCGTTATGAACGAACGAGAAGGTGCACGGAGCCGCTGGGCCGAGAGGACAGCAGCAACAACAGCAGCCGCGTCGGCTCCTACATTCCAGAGAGGCGGCTTTCCTGCTTAGCGTGGATGCCACGGCGGGCAAGATGGCGGACCTATGCGCAACTCTGCTACCTAAAGGTAGCATATACAGTAACTCTAATTTCGTCGAGCCAGTGGCGCCAAAATACGTTAAATGCTCTTTGAAGTCTTTTACGTCACGAATTACAAAGTTCGGCGCGAAATTTAAAAATGAAACTTTGAACTTGGTTTTCTCCTCTAATAATAAACCTATGGTGGTGAAATAAACTACACAAGAGTTCTCCGAGCACACTTTATCAATCTAAACCAATTCATCGTTTCTCTTTAGTGTCCCTTTAATACACTTTTTCAAAACAGAAAACATTGGCTTAGGAGCTGAACGAAAATTTTCCAGCCTAGGTGATAAACAATCCTTCTATTTCCTTATTTAAATGAAATTATGCGACCCTAATGCACACCGTGCACGTACGCGTTCTCGAAAACGCTGGAAGTCGGTACACAGAGCGAAACTTGCATCTTGTATACGGATATATATACGGGATAGCGGTTGTGCCGAGACCGTGCTCATGCACGCATACGTGAGCACGTGCGGCAGCCTACCATATGCCGAGACCCCTGCACCAATCCAACTATATCCGACCCCAATACAGAGTTACGTGTTTAGCCGAAGAGGAGAGAGTCACGATGCGCGCAGCGATGCGCCTGGCGCCACGCAGACTCCTGAATCACACACGGGGGCCGTTCAACGACCGCAGCCTTCCTTTCGGGCTCTGACCAAACAGCGAGGCCTTATGGGAAGGCATGAAACAATACGAATAAAACGACACGCGCACAGTGAGGCGGAATGGGCAACCGGTCGGCAATGAACCGCGTGCCCCCCTGCGATGAGAAACGAGCTGGCGACCCCGAACCTGGCCAAGCTTATCCCAAACGAATGCGGACGGCTTAGCCAGATGAGGGGCCCCCTACGGAAGCAGGACTGCGCATGCGCGTTCGATTACCGTAAAGAGCTAAAGTCATTCCGGAACGTGCGGCGCCTGATTTCGAAGCCCGTGTTTATTTCGAATTGCGTGTATACGCGAAAGTTGCGCATGCCGGGAGCATGGTGATGAGGCGTCGGAGCCGCAATCAACGTGTCACCCTTGCCATCGCAATCGAGTAGCACAGCACTCGCACCGGTTCACAGTTCGCACGTGTAGCGAGAGCCACCTCGTAAAATAGCACTTCTCAGAATAAGCTTTGTACACAGTCACCGTGTATTTCCTGCACACGGTTGACGGTGTGCAGCAAGAACACGAACCAGGTGCGCACACTGGACGGGCAGGCGCAGTCATTCCTCTCGGAACAGAGCCAAAACGGTCGATAAACAGCACTGGCGAAGGAAATAGAGAGTTTATAGTTTTGTAGCAGCTGCTCAATCAGAGGGGTAGTGCATCCGCAGTTGGTTAGAGGACTGCATGCACATAAATTTGACGGAGAGCTACACTGCCACCAAAAAACCTTCAGCGTGAGGAAATTTTTTTAAATGGTACGGTCACATGAAGTACGCGTTAGGACTCAGGGGCGAAATTCAGAAACCATACTTTCCATAAGTGCTCCTTGCTACTAGTTCGTCGGCTTCGACAATAAGAGGTCACACATAAGAATTAGATAAAATTGTCTCTCACGAACAAATCTTATGTGTAAGGATCTTCTGGTGAATATATTTCCTGTCCTTTTTCCTAGCCCTGAGAGGAATACAGGCGATCCCTTCACGGATGATCAGACAAGCTGCGCGAGCCACATCTCCTCGCATTGGAAGGCGCCTTTCGCGCACGATCACGGAAGCAGGCCGCAAACACGCGAGGATCCCTTGGCTGCAGCCAGTAAGAAGCCACAGGAGTCATCACACCCACAGCAGGCGCCGCTGCCCGCGCATGTAACTGTAGACATATACACCTACGCGGCATATAGAAAGATGCCCGCAACGACAGTCACGACCGCGGCACCTAATAGGGACTGTGGGAAACTCGACGCGGAACGCTGTCTACTGACTATATATAGGTGAACAAGTCGTGCGCAAAGCTCCAAATATATAGATAGCTGCTGAACAGAGATTCGCGCCATCACTCGCACTGCCACGGCGGCGCGGCCGCGAAGCGCACTAATGGAGCCAACGTGACCAGAGTACAGAAACCGCGCGCATCTGCTGCCCCGCTCTCGAACCTTCTGAACCTCTTGACACTCGATTTTTGTTGCCATAAAGGACGACGCTCGGATGTGCCATAATTGCGGGGCAGCTGGCGGGAGTAGGTTACAGTCGGTATATGTCTATGCGCGCGGAAGCAAGCGTGGTATTGATACGTTCTATATTGAGAATCACGTGAGCGCGATACACGGACCAGTACGGCCATGCAGTTACGTCGCAAGCAACCGGTATGAAGCTCAAAGGCTTGTACATCTGCTCACTTGCTTTATACGCACATTTTAGTACAGATAACAACGACAAATCAGCTATACAGGGGGCCGAAACCCTCATTTACATCTGCGACTGGCACCGGTCGCGCGACCAGTCGCAAACGCCCACAAAAATGGCCGTTTAGGTCGAAAGGCAACCGCTTTAGCTCAGTCGCCCGCTTCTCTATTTTTCAGTTGCGCGACTGCAGTCGCACACCTTTGAACCAATCAGACGCGCAGAAACAGGACGTCAGCTTATGTTACGAGGCAATGGCAGTGCGAGCAGACGCGAATTCAGAGTGGCGACGGGTACACGCAGGTGTGAACATCCGTCGCCTTTGAATCGCTCCTTGGTCGCCAGTCGCAAACGGTCGCGCGACTCGGAGCTAATCCCAAGTGTGAATGAGGTGAAAGCTTTTCGTTCGCGAGTGCACTTTACCATTGACCGACGGCCTTCGATAACAGTATATCGATCACGAGGATCGGCTGAATTTTCTTCCTACGAACAATACTAGCGTGAGATTCTTGTTAATTCCACCGTCCCTGCCACGGCAGCGTGATGCTGGTGTCCGCAGCTCTTTTCTTGCAAGTATGCCCTAAATATGATCGCCTATAAGGAATAATACACTTCAGGCCTTAAAGACAAACGGGGCACCGAGTCGCCCGTATTTTATCTGCGACAGAAGTACATCACCGCCTCCGCACAACGACGGCGAAACGAGTGCAATGAAAGTTTAGTTCACGCAGATATGTACTGTGCTCTTTCTTTCCAGAGTACATATCTGTGTTTCTTTGCGTGCTATTTACATAACGCAGAGGCGCGGAAAGGGATCCCGAAAAGCCTGCCAAGTCGATAAATCGATGCAATCGCACGTGCCAGACAAGAAAAACGTTACAACCATTCTGCCTTCTAAAAGTGGGTGAAAAACCACGCATCTCCACGAAGTGAATCATGACGAGTGGGCGAAGTTCTGCGTATCGTATGGTGAGTTACCCGAGCGTCGCCCCATATAATGTAAATTTAGTGGCAAAGAGTCCACGACAAAGCTAGGTCCTAAGGTCCATAATGTCTGCGCTGAAGTCGCCGATTAGTATAAAGGGTTTGTGCTTGTAGGTGTTTTGTATTCTTCCGTCACAATAATGATTGATATTAGTCTACACTCACAGAATAGATCGAGTAAAGAGGGCGTTTTTTTTTTTTGTCCCACAACAATAATCGTCATCTGTCTTGCTTGCGTTTCCTTTCTTGAAAACTCGGCGCTGGCCACTTTCCTACCAAGAACGTTATGTCACGCTGGTAGCGCACATGCCGTTCGCGACCAGAAAGTGCCGGGTGCGCGGCGATAATGAAAGGAAAGGAAGGCAAAATAAATGATGATTATTGTTGTGGGACAAAAGTACGCCCTTTTTACTCGATCTGTTCTGTGAGTGTATTGTTAAACCTGATGTTTCGATCTTACACGGTGCTGTGCCGTGAGCATGGACGCCAAACGGACACGAACACCAAACGGACACGGAAAACAAACGGACGGACAAGCCTCGGCCTTAAGGTGCTTCGCCCGTAAAAGTGTCCCCGTTCGAAGGCGCGCCGCGCGTTTTTCTATCACGCTCAGTTTGAGCTACACCACGGGAGCGCGTGGCCAAGCGCACTGGGTTGTACACTGGCGCCGATTGTGACATGTTTTCGAGTTATGAGGGGAGGGTCGGCTGTTCCTGCGAGTGCGCATCACCTCCACTTGCTTTCACGCTCGCCGTCGTTTCGCCCTGTCTTGATATCAGCTTCGAAAGTGATAACCGCCACCGTGGCTTGACGCGCAAACTTCGAATTTTTCTCCGGTACAGCTAAGTAAATGGTAAAACGTTCCTCGAAACAAAGGAGGGCGAGGGTGAAAGCAAGAAATCGGAAGCAATGCGCGCTCACAGGAACAGCCAAACTCTCTCCCGATTACTCGAAAATATACCACGATAGGCGTCACTGTACAGACTTGCAGGGCGCTGGGCCACGCGCTCACGTGGTGTAGCTCCTACTGAGCGCGATAGTACATCCGACATCTACAAAAAACGGGAGCGCGAGCGCGCGCACGCACTGACACGCACAAAAACACACGCACGGGCACATATACTGCCACCACGACCGGCTTCTGAGCACAAAGTAAGAAAAAGAGAGTCGGCGAGCAACAAAACAAATCGGTGTATCGTGAAGCGCACACTTCATTATGAATCGGTTAGACCGCGCCAGTCCAGCCGGCCAATCGATGTGGGTCGAATGTCGGGCCGAGAAAGACCCGCAGTTGCGGAACTTTGCACTGTGTGCTATTTGTACGCCGCCGCCGCCCTCCGTCGGGACCCGCAGAACGTGGAAAACGCATTTGCGCGCCTGTTCCAGAAACCGCACCGAAACATCTTTCCTCTTTCGCAGCAGTCCCTATACAGATCTGCGTTATTCGTATCCTTCTGTGCCGAAACCACGGCGCACACGCCTTCGGAGCAAACGTTCTTTGCGGAAAAGGTTATTCGATTTCCCATAACGACTTTGCCTATATTCGGTACTCTCTCTCTCTCTCTGTGCGTGTGTGCGTGAGTTTGTATGTGTGTGTTCTGTACAGACGAAATCAAGGTACGTAAATTACAAGATGAGGTAACCAACTGCTTTCAAAAGCTTTACTAAAATACTGATGAAGTGGGAAAGGTATAACGCCGTTGAAAGTTATATCACTGTTCACGTGGCTTCTTTCCTAACTCAAACAAAATCCTTTAAAAATGTGACGCAGTGGCCGATGATTCGGAACGCCGTACACTGTTCAATAAGGGTACGCAAGAACAACTTTCTTGTGAGCTTCTATCAAAGATGCCAGACACTAATAAAATTGCGAATTACATTTCCAACGTGCATTCCAAAGTAGTCCGTCTGATGACCCTACCATGAAGAGACGAAAAGGGAGCGCAGAGAAAAAGAATAAGGAAAACAGAAGTATTGAAAACCAAGACATAAATTGCACGCACGATTGGCGAGGCGGTTCGTATTAGAGCGCTAATCATGTATCGGCACGTGTTAGATACTATCTCGCAGCCCCTTTAACTATACGATACGAACTATACGTATGTAGCGCCGATGACCGTTCCACAATTAAACTACCTTTAAGAGATGAACCGTTCCTTTCCTGCTAGCAATATCGAGCACAACTGTAAATCTGATTGCGCTCGCGTAAACGCGGTAGTGGTACAACGAGCTAATTACGTTAAAGAAAAGCGACGTCAACAGCGATAACAGGTACGCGTGACACACGTTCGTTTACAAACTCGTGTCTGACGATCCAAACAGACGAGAAGCGCTGTGGCTCAGCACGCGCTCGGCATAATAACACGCACGAGCGTGCATGCATTCGTACAACGCAAGAGCACGATAACGGCATAGCGCGGCACACGACTTGCCACCCACACGTACGCTGCTGGAAGCTCACGCACGCACGACGCTTTTGTATACTGCAGCGACAGCCAGGCGGCGCGATAAGCGTGATCGACCGGTGTTAAAGTATATACCCTAACTGTGTTCTCGCCGCATTAAATCGACGGCGCGGCCGCAAGAAGGGTCACGCCTTCAGTGCAATGCGACCGGGTGGCTATCTGTAGTACTACACACGCGATGGGTATCGCGTGTTTGGTGGGCTTCATTACGAGCTCGTCGTCGTGCTGTTGTCGCGGAAGCTTCACTGTCCTGTCACGCACCGTTTCTGGTCCGGCAGCAAAGAGCCGACACCGATGGCGGACAATGACCGGCACGTGTACCTCATGCACGCAATGAAAAATCCCTGAACTTATGGTGTTGCTGGAGCCGACGTTTTGACAAGTGGTCTTGTCTTCTTCAAGGCAGCAACTTGAAAACAAGACCACTGTTGGCTCCAGCGACGTCCCATGTTCGAAGATTTTTTAGCCTCTTCAAGCTTCCATCTTCCAGTGAAGTTCTGCCTTATTTGAACCATGCGCGCTATCCACATAGAAGCTTTCTTTTTTTTAAATTGAGGGAGCTGTGCAGCTTGCTGAGTTCAATACACTGTCGCTTGCAATATGCCGGAGTAAAAATCGTAATCGAACACTCTTTCTGGAAAACAAAAGCGCTGTAAAGTGGCTATATATAGTGCGTCTTAGCGCAGCGTTGGCGCCAAAAAAGAAAAAGGGGGAGGGGCGGCTTTTTCAATCGGCGCCCCACGACAGCTTTCGTGTGTCCGATAGTACCCCGCAGCTACGGAACTGATATGTGCGTCTACAACTGAAGAAGGCCGAAATAAATGCCTTCGGACAAAGGCGACGACGAACGAATACTTATGCAACCTAACATCCAGAGTGATCAGTGCTGCAGTCAGTTTTGTAAACAAGCACTGTATTGTAGCCATCTGTTTAATCATGCAGTGCTTCGTTCGCGCAAAAATGAATTGCTAAAGCAAAGTTCACGTGCTGTGAGCCAAATACTTCTTTCTCCGTGCATGTGAGCGGAGGCCGACTTCTACATTGAAGCCGACTTTGAGGGTGTTTGGTATTTCGTTACTTACAAATAAAGCACTTGATTTTCAATGGGTACACAGAATAAATACATAATACTACATTTAGTGGCACAGTACCGTACAGCCTAAGTTCCATGGCAGGAATTCATGGTTCCAGTGAAGATTTGAGGAAATGGCCTGCGGTATAACCGGTGCTTACCTGCAAAAGAAAACACAAGAACACATACGTTAAAAAGCATCAAGAACGATCGCTTTCAACGCGGTGTACAAAGACACGGAAACAAGCATCCAACTTCATGGTCTCAGCAGCTACAGGTTGCGAAAAGCGCATGTACCCAGATGGAAAAGTTACGCAAGCGTGCTTCACTGCAGAGGTTTAAGCCAGGGAACGCAGCATGAATTTACGTTCCGCCTACGTGGGGCAGCCGCTGGTGACCAATACCACACACAAACGAACTTCCAATTCCCGGGTGCGCAAGGCCGCTTCCGCTCCCTGGCATAAACCTCGCTAATATCAAGCCTTCAAAATCAGGACCAAAGGTTAGATTACTTAACTGGGAAGCAGGTTATCGCAGTCCTCTACTCAATTTTAGGGCACGGTAACGCTGTTAAGCGAATGCGAGGCTTCGTTGCAACGCATCGCTTAGCACTCATGATTTGAAGTAGATCCGGAAATGACTTTTCGCCTCCCGGCTAGAATGAACCGAGGTTGCAACGCCAGTTTGCTGCACCGGATTCATCTGGGAGTTGCATTCACTCGCCGCTAAGCACACCTCATCCGCCGTGCGGACAGCCCGAACTGTGAACGCTGCCATGTGCATGAAACAACAGCACATTTATTTATTGATTGCCCACTTTACGTGTCGCAACGTAATACGCTCGCTTCAACGTTGGCAGGAATCGGTGTGGCAACACCAAGTGAGACTAGTATTTTGTCAGCTATGTGCGACCAGACAAAGTCACCAACTGCTATCAGGGCTGTTATAGATTTTCTTAACAGCACATGACTGGACACCAGACTCTAGCGAAACCACTATGCCACGTGGTCATTGCATATACGCATATCTCTTTCCTCTCCCCATCATCAGCCCTCATCACTCTTTTCTTTTCCTTTCCCTTTTCCCCCGTGCAGAGTAGCAGGCTAGAGCGCACTAGCTCAAGCCGACCTCTCTGCCTTCAAATAAATTCTCTCTCTCTCTTGCCAAAGGCACTCGTGTGCGGTGACGAGTGGAAAGAGACGTTGCCGTTCTTGCGAGAAGGCACGTGTGTTTGTTTTGCTTTTGCTAATAGTACACTGGTATTTAGTACACAGAGCCACGCGCTTTGCGGATGTCTCGTTACCTTCACTTTCGTCCCCTTCTCTGACAAATAAAAGATAAAAGCGATAATCGTGATAATCTCCAGAGCTCCTCAGACAGCATTCGCACAGTGCGGCCCACGCCTTCTGCAGCTGCCCGGCCTCGTGTCGTGGCGCAAAAAGACCGACGCGCAACAATAACACACACGCCGAATCGCGGGGCCCGGAACCTCGGGCTACGTCACTTTCGCGTTCCAAAGAGACTAGGCGCGCTAGTCCAAAAATAAGGCTTTCCCGCCAAAACAAACCGATTTTCCATCAACAACCTCACCCCCAAGAGCATCGTCTCCTCTGAAAAGAGGAGGCCCGCACTGTTTTGCGAACACAACCGACGCCACACGGGCGCCTCCTCGCACTTCCGCCGTCGTCGCCGCCCCTGTGCACAGACGTGTGGAGGTTGGCACTTGTTGGTGATTTCTGAGGGAGCAGACGCACCCGCCGCGCAAGTCGACGCTTATCAAGCCCGTCGCTCTGAGGCTGCGTGAAAAGGCCTGAGCGGGGATCAACGAACCGACCGCAAACCGAAGCAAGGATTCACTCTGTACATAAGCGACCGCCGCAGACTCTCTCTATATAGGTGTACAGTTCAGTTGGAAAGCAAGAAAGACTGAAAGGGAGGAGGGAAATCCGGGAGTAAACAACGCTCAAGAAGGGGGGCGACAGCTAGCGGGGTTTAGACTCCTGTCAGTTCCGGATGGGGAACGGGACGGTATATATAAATGCGCGGCGCTAAACACCGCATCCCGCCTCCTCTTTGCAGGCCTCCTGTGCGCATCAGAGAAGGGGCAAGCTCCGAAGCGTGGCTTCCATCTCAAACTGAAACGAAAAAGCCGTCGCGCGAGATCACGCCAAAGCGTCAGAAAGGTGCCGCAGTGAAGGATACGCGCGAAAGAAGAGGGATTTCTGCTTCGAGAAATCTCGTCAGCCCCGATCCGTTTCTTTCTTTCTTTCTTTAAATCTTCTTCCTCGCTCCTCAGAGAAGTGCTCATTCGGCTGCTTGAATTAGGAACCGTCACTACCATATATAGGTAGAGGACAGCAAAAACGTGCCCGCAGGGCAGCCTCGAAGGCCCTCTCGCAAAATTCCCGGCGACACGGGCGCTTTCAGGGAGGCCCGAATCCGTCTTTCTGTCGCCTGTGCGTCGGGCTTAATGAAAAGAAAGGCGCGGCTGGCGCACTGAGGAGAGAACTACAGAACTTAGGGCTCGGGGCCCCATTGAAGAGGATGAGAGCGTTCGGTGCGCGTACAAACACACGCGCGCACACGTCACTTCACGGCTGTTATGCGAGGAGGAACAAAGGAAGACTCTAGAGACGCGGAGAGCCAATTAGACCATCCCCCCTGGGAGGGAAACTGGCGCTAGGAAAAAAAAAGTTTCCCTTGTTCTCTGAACCTCCGCGAAACTATAGGGCCAGCTACGTAAATAAAGATTCTATGCTCCTCGTGAAAGGCAGCGATCCCATACGCGGCAGGAAGATAAAGTAAAAAAAAAAGGTAACGTTAAGTAAAGCGAGAGAAGACACCGCTGGGTGATTATTAAGAGCCTTAGGGGACGGCGCCGGGAAAGGTGGCGAAAAAGCTAAGTTGGAAGTGAGAAGAAAAGGCAGGTGCCGACTGAGGAACCGAAAGACGACAAAGAGAAGGAGCAGCACGCGTGCACTAAGACATCGAAACACCCACACACTGAGCGAGAGTGAAAGAGAGAGAGACAGAGAAGGGCGCACGCGCGAAGAGAATAAGAACTCGCTCAAATGATGAAGACTACGGAAGGAGGGATGAAAGAGTGACGGAAAGTTCAGTTAGGGAGAGCCTTGGTGGACTCTCGCCGAACAAGGGACACTATACGGGACAGCCCACCAGGGGCTTCGCTTAGATTGATCACAGGGCGTGACGATGAAGTCAACGTTCGTTCGTGGCAGCGAGCCATGGACGGTGCTGCGAAGGGCCAGGCGAAAAGAAAAAAGTCAGGCCGGCAAAAGGGCGGTGAGAAGAAGTCGGTGGCAACGATGTGCTTGCCTCCCGGACTGATTGTAGAACTTGGACAGAAATTAGTCCAGGAGATCGACGAAAGCGATCCCGTCCTTTGCAAGAGCACGCCCGCAAGGCAGCGGCGAAGCGCCGAAGTGTAGGTCGTGTGAGGAGGGTTTTCGTCAATTCTCAATCGAAACCAATCTTGAAGTCTTCTCGGCTCCCTCGGCGCTTCGTGAGAGGAAGTTACAGCCACAGAAAAGGAAACGGTTTTTCTCTCGAATTAAACGACCTGCTTTCCGGCGCTTTTCGATTTAACGGAGAAAAAGAGGAGAAGCAAGTAGGGGTGTAAAAAAAGCAAATAGCCGGATTCGTGATTGAAGAGTACGCGTCTAATAATTGGATGACAAACTGCAGGAACTATATTAATGGGCGACGAGTTTCGTAAAGGGTAACGGGAGTTTTTCGATCCTCTTCCAAATCGTACAAGCCCGAGTGGCTTGGAGTCGCAATTCAATGCCTTGTCGGGAGTTCATGCAGGCTCTTAAAAGATCCGCGGAGCAGACGACGTGGCGTGGGATTTAATGCAGCGTCCGGGCAATGAATAGAAACTGGTAGTTTGGTAGAACTCTGCTTCTTTTTTCTACGGCTTCAGTAAATAAATTGCAAACTATAGTGAACTCTTGAAAATAAGCAACCATGTCCAATGAAATTTTGTACACGTATACACACACGCACATCTATATCTGTAAAGCAAGCTTCTCCGCAATAAGCCTATTACCGAGGAGAAGCACGCTTCGGCGGAGGTGCCAAGGAAGCAATGCAGGAGGTAAGTTGTAGGTGCTGTAAGTCCCTTGGGGCCACGAAATCATGCGTCTTAATCATGTCGTCTCTCAGCGAGGCAAAATAACCAGTTCGCGGGGACCTCCACAGCACACTTTTCGCAAAATGTGCGCAAGGATTATCTCTGTCAGGCTATAGACAATGATAGGCTGTAAAGTAAGGAGGATGACTAATCCAAGTACATGAACATACTAGCCGCTAAATGCTGACCACATGAAGCGCTACCGCGGTCACACAGGATCTTCAAAGGAAAAAAAAAACCGGAACGATTAGCGTCAATTCAGCTATGCGTTCGTATCAGAGCGCTTTGTCCATTTGTGAGCTTTGTTGTCTGGAAAAGGACAATTACACCAATTTAATTCCCTACACTACTGTATTGTTCCTACTCGTCAATCGTCATGTCAGTAAAGCCAACCGAAGAGATAGCAGTACGCTGCAGTGCATAATAAGTGTTGCAGGGTTTTCCCAATTTTCTACGCAGTTATTCACGTGTGTCTTCTTTCTTCTTCTTCTTTTTTTTTGTGTGTGTGTGCTTGCCATATAGGATGGTGCCTGTAATTGACGAAGGCGCAGCGTAGAAATGACCGTAGATTATCAATCATGCCGCCGTCTGAGCTGCTGCCAGCTGTAAATGGATCACCATGTACGGTAGTGAATACGACAAACCGGCCGCCTCCTCGTTTATCACGACAAAGAGTGCGACGAGTCAATACGGCACACAAGCTCATAAAGAAACTAAAGTAAACGCACTAAAGGCGTCGATAGAGGCTCAGCCTAATGCCAGCGAATGTACACTGAACCCCGGCAGACGCCACCGCACTGGCAATCAAGCTGACGAAAGAGCCAACAAGCGGGCGAACCGTCCGGGCGAGGTTCCGCAGCGTCAACGATCCGCAAAGGCGATCCATCGAGTGCTGCACGATCCCACGTGCCTCTATGCCAACGGCTACCCTCTCTTCAATTGAATCTAGCCAGGAGAGAGTCGAGCGCAGCGAACCCAGAGTTTGCGACACGGCCTTTATCCGACCAGGGGTGACGTACTCCGGGGGACACTAGCGCGCACGTACGTGGGTGGCGAGAGATCGCAGCAGTCCTGCGGTTTCGTGTCACGTCAAACGTCGGCATTCATCTTTGCGGCGGTCACTTCACCGATCGGGGAAATGGAATTACTACGTCATTCGCCGAACAGGACGCAAGACATTCAACAAAGCGAAAGGCAAAGTTCTCAGTCAGACCACACATTGAAATCCATGGGCCGAATTCGCGGAGCTTTCCTTTCGAAAATGATTTTTGCCATTGGCCAGCTGACTTCGCTAATGATATGCCCAGCATCAGGATTGGCTGGAGTTTTTTCTTACGAATATTTTAGGCGTAAGACGTTTTCGTGAATGAAGGCCCAGGTGTGCAGTACTGAGAAAGAAGAAAAATAAAGGCTTGCCACAGATCGGAACTCCGCGCACCCACTTCATGAAAATGTTAAAGGGAGGTGGTGAAGGGATACCTATGCTCCAAATTTCAGCGCTTCTTTAGTGGACTAATAAATACCATGCTGATTACATTATAATCATGATTTACAGTCAGAAAACACAGGATCGTAAGCAAAAGCCCATAAAGAAACCTTTACATCATACCGGGGATACGTTAGAAATCGAAACATGCGGGTTCGAGCACGCACGTACCAGTCAGAAGAGGCGAGAGAACGAGTCGTGTTTGGAGAAAGGACCCCCTCGTACACGATTCCCACGCCCGCAGAAGCATATAATGCTGTACGCCCCCAGCGGCGAGATCATCCCTGACCGATTGGTCACGTACAGGTGATGACACCAGGCGCGGCGTTAAGATGTGTGCACACGCGCGCCGAGGTAAGATGAATAGCGAAATCATCGGTTGCGCGCGCGCTTCCCCCACGCGGCCATTACGAGCACTTATCGACACCGTCTGGCGATGCGGGCGGTGTAGGCACGCGGCGGCCGAGTAGGTATGTATCCACACGTACTACGTGAAGAAGTCGTGCCGTATACCCTATACACTATACGGGTGCTCGCCGAAAGGCTGCGATCGGCACCAGCGATATCCAATGGCACGGCACTGTAATAAGTGCGCGCGTGATACAGGAAATGCGCCCCACGGGCATACAAAAAAGGAAGGCCCACTTCCATTAAGAGCTGCAATGGGCACCCACGGCTGCAACCATGGCAGACTCCATTCTTTATGCAGAGCCGGAGGATCGCACGCGGCACCGTGGTTGCGAAGTGAAGCGCGTTCCGCCGGGCTAATAGTTCGAACGGCCTCGTTCAGTGCCGCTTCTAATCAGGTACGGCGCCGCGGACCCCACAACGCGCTACGTAGCTTCGGGCCAGTCGAGAATATCCCCGGTCGGTGCATGCTCGTATGTATATCGAAGGACATTTTCCTCATTACGGTGACCGACATGCGTTAAGGAGCACTTGGGTTTAGGTAAACGCGAGAAATCGCGCAATTTATTCCCGCCATAAACGTATATGCGCCTTGCGCGAGCTACCCATTGCGTTGGAGATAAAAGGCGAGGCGCCAGGAGCCAATCGCGCGTACGCGTGACGGAAAGAAATGAAAAGGAAAGGCTTTTGGAAGAGTCACCGTACTTATAACCAGGAGCGTTAGTATACGTTACGCAGCTATAGGTGCGATATTTCGCGATTCAAGATGCGGACACAGACACACCACCGCGCGGAAATCGCGGACTTCCCATAATTTTCTCGCGTACCATAGGTCGCTTTTCTCGGGTTCATGTATTACACATCACGAGAGTAATTATGCAAGTTCTCCTGTAGCAAAGCTTGCATAATGACTCTCGTGAGGATTAATAAACGCGTGCCATGAAAGATCGGCTTCATTCAAAGGATCAGTAATAACAAGCGAAATACGTTCGCACTCGGCAAGGTAGGCCAGTGACATCATTACTTTCACAAGTAAACGCGGTTGCACAGACAAACGAGTATTTCTCAACCGCCCAGAATGAAACAAAGTACATATTATCTACGCCTGTTTTTCAACGCTGTCAGTGTGTTTCTGATTGAATAGCAGAGGCACAATGCTGCAAACGGAACACAGTATATCAGAAAGAAAATAAACTTACTTTCTTGTGCTTACTTACTTTATTGTGTAATAAACTTACTTCGCGCTCCTATGTTGGTGGAAACTCGCCCGGTCATTTATAACGCTAGAAGAAGACAAATAAAGCGAAGCGTCGACGAGCAGTTTCGGCCCGCGAATTAAAACCTAATCAAAACAGCAGCCGCTATCCACGATGAATGTTATGTTTGGTTGCATTCCTCAAAAACAAGAGAGCAACTAAAGAAAAGAAGAATAAGAAAAGAAAAGCACCACTACGACGAACAGAGGACAGCATCCTATATAAGCCTGCCCAAATGAGCAGGAAACGCTCAGTGGCTGCAGCAGCGGCCCGCTGGGATAATATATATGTATATATATATAAAGCGCACAGGAGAAGCAAGCGGTTCATTGCAAATGGCACGAACCACCCGCATGTCGGCCGACGACAAATGAAAGCCGGTGTGGAGGAATCACGAAAAAGAAGAAACTATCCACGAGGGCATGCGGCATATCCTGCACTTAAATAACAAAGCGAGAGCAACGAAATATATGATGGCTCGCGCCGCAGGGCTGGCCCAGGAGCCGAAGCACGGCGTGGCGTTCCCACTTAGCGCCTCCGAGGCGCTCCCGTAATCATCGGTTGTCCGGTGAGGTGGAACGGTGTAACGAATGACCCTCGTCCGGTGCGCACACGGGGCAGAGAGACGCGACGAAGCGGTTGGAGCCAGACGGACATTAGGCACGTATGGAGAGAGGGGAGCACGAACGCCGATTCAGTGCGAGCTAACACGAATCGCTTCCTCTTGCCACACTGTGCATGCAACGTTCGAACGGAACCAACTTCGAGAACGCCGCACTGCGAAAGGTGCCGCGGGCACGGTGAGTACGGACAAGTGTCTCTGCGTACGGCCCGGCCCCTCTGGAAAGACACACAAATCGTCCCGATGTGGGCCGGTACAAGACGTGTCTTCCAGCGTGCCCGACTAGAGAACTATTGGTTCGCCGGCGGTCGATTCGAAAGGGAAGCGTCGCTCACAAATCACGTCATCACGCCCCCTTCGTGCACGCTCGGCACGACCTTCGACTTCTGCGAATGCGGCCTTGAAGAGTGCAGTCAGCTTACGCACGGGTCGTGCAATTCAGAACGTCTATACTCACGGCCGCGGTAGAATGCAAAGTAATTTACTGTACGATTTCTCGAAACGCGGGCGGGGGGGGGGGGGGAGCTTTTGGTTGCGTTGGAGGCCCCTCATTCTGAACGAACTTTCTTTGGTCCACTTGTGTTGTCAACAGTCTAAAGCTCATGAAGAACTGTGGGAAGCATGCTCAACACAGCATCCAGACCACGGGATCCGTATATTTAGAGCGTATGTGATTTGGTGTGCACTTATAGAACGCTCGAAATACACAAATGTAGAGATGCAGGGCATCGTCTTCAATTTCTGCGACTTACGTCCTGACATAGCGACACGGACTGACAAGGGACGAGCCGTTTGATTGGTATAATATAGTCATCACGTACCATATAATGTAAAAGTGAGAACCATACATCTATATTCACCATAAGGTTATTTACAAGAAGCATTCGCGCCCACTGCATCCACGATGTTGGCCCGATTTCGGAGAAACGAGTATGCCTTGGGTCGCGTCAAAACAGACTTAAACGTTTTCTTTTCGCGCCTTCCTAATACCCATTTACCGCCTTTCTCGCCTTATATCACCTGCATTTTCGAGTCATGTGTATTGCCTCACGTCACAAATATTGTGACTCGAATGTCGCTTACATCAAATAATTACACATGCTGAGACTAAAGGACTTATGTGAAGGACTATATATTCGCCACTTCGATTATGCGTGCAAAAGTAAAAAAGGGGTGGATGTCACAGCAAATGGCAATGAGCGTAAAAGAACCAACCTCCATTGTCTCCCTCTCCTTCCCCTCTCCTCTCTCCCTCTTTCTTTCTCTCTCTCCGTTTTATGTTACGCAGCAGAACAGAGCGGGCATTTTAATCTCTACATAAACACTTAATGGCTGTCCGACCGCTGTCAGCCACCGTGAGAGGCGAGCGAAATGTGCCGCGAACTCGAACTCCTCCAAGCTCGGCGGGCGGGAGGCAGCGCCCCTGCCGAGGTGGCAGCGTCCGGCACGCGCTGCGGGAATCCGGGGCGCGTCACCGTTGCGTGCAGCGTTCTGCGTGTCCTGTCTCTAGAGGTACGCACCACCGGGCAGTCCACTCTAGCCTGTCACCGCTAATCCAAACGGACGGCGAAGCGTGGGCGAGGCGGGGAAAAGTTGTAGAGGCCGGCCGCGTGGATGAGACGATCGCCGGCTGAGCTTTCGGCGTGTCCGATTCCCGCGAACGCGTCTCGGACACCGCGGGAGCCGGCCTGAATTCCTCACTCTCAAGCTCGTCTCGCTGGTGGGTCTTCACCTGCGCGTGAAAACTAAATCGCCGTCTTCGTTCGCGCGCCGGCAACCACGGAGGGTACTGCGCGGAATGTCAGCAGAAAACGTCAGTGGTAGGTGTTGTACCGCCTTCCGCTGGCTTACGCTGGGCTCCTTCAGACTCCTTCGACTACGAGAATGAAGTTAAAAACGTAGTCTGACATTACGCGTCGACGATGGCTATATGTATGCTGCCAGACAGGCCTTAGATTCCCGGACGCGGTGGCCGTGTTTCGATGAAGACAGAATGCGAAAAACGATCGTGTACGGTCGTGCCTTGGGTGCATGTAAAAAACCCCCAAAAGGTCAAAGATGCGGTCCCTTTATTTCCCCTAGTGCTGTTTTGGGTCAAGACTGAAACCCCTCAATGAAAAGTGAGGTGTGGTGACATAAAGCTGATACAGAGATCGACCAGTAAGAAAAAAAATTATTTACACGTGCAAAAAGAAACTCGTCCGCATTGCCTGCCCCGTCTTTAATCTGATCTAGAGCACCGACAGAGAACTCCGGCTCAGTGGTGTCGCAGTCCTCCTTGCATACCTTCCTGCATTTCCTTCATTAAGTCGAAAGCGCTCGAAAACAGTCGTGAGAAACACTAACTTTATTAAATATCAACAAATAAATTATATACACACTTGAAAACCGTATACACTCACGGTAAACAGCCAGCTGAACCCATATTGTGTTCTTTAACGGGAAGAGCGAAAGCTGAAACACGCGCGGTAAAAATCAAAGCCACATTTACTGTCTCGTAATAACGTTAAATAAGGCGGCATATTTATTTCATTTCACTGCGTCTGGATTTTCAGCTTGTCACATACGCTCGGTAAAATATGCGCCGTTCAACCGAACTCACTTTTATAAATATAAAACCCCGAAAAATCACGCTTTATTGAACCATGCGCTTGAAATTACGTGAACGGTATAGAAGTATAGCAGGAAAGGTGCGAGAAATCTGCGGCACATTGTACGGTGTCGCATCAACACTCAAAGAGAAGTCACGGCAGAAAAGCGCCGAAATCGTTATCCTTATTCGCCGAGCTTGTCTCCACAGGGATTCAATACAAGTCCCAAGTTGCGTACGAGACACCGTGAATGTGTATGCAACTCGCTGAGCGATGCGGCGCACAGTAACTTACTCTATGGAAGCAGGGCAATGCCTCATTGACGCCAAATGTCGACATCGAACGAAGCTCCGCGCTGAAAGTGCGCACTCAAGCGGCGGGCACACGCACTAACACGGCAAAAGGTCGGCCTATACATAACCGACGAGCATAACGGTATACGACGACCTATGCACCTTAATCACGTACACGCTGTCCCAAATTACCACGTCGACACGTAACATTGGCAAACCTTAAAGGGGTCATGAAGCACCCCTTGGGCTGATTGAAAAAACACATCCTGAGGAAAGCTGACACGGCTATGAACTGCTCTGCCAAATATTACAGTCGTGCGCGCCGCGTAATGGCCACAAGCGGAGCGCGAAGTTGCCGTTTCCCCAGGCACCCTCTTTTCAAACAGAGGCCGGTTCTCACTCTCGTCGGTGGGCGGGGCGTCTGTCCGCTGTACGTCGCAAGAGACATAGCATGCTTATTGGCCGATAGCCGACGTAAATCGAGAGCGGCGTTCGGATCAGATGCGCTTCTTGCCGCGGGGTGCCGCCACTTGCCGGCGCCGCACTCCTCAGTACACGGTAGCCGCACTCGCGCAAGCGAATCACAGCGGGAGAGCGATCGCGTTTCATGACGCGCGCTGGCGTAACTTCTTTCCCCCATGCCATCCCTCCCTGTCTAGCTTCCAGTGCGCTCGCCGGCACGGGAAAAGAGAGAAAGCGCTGGGAGCGTGCGCCAAACCCCCGTAACTCCGCTGATTCTCGACGGATTCGAGAAATTTTTGCGGCAATCGATTCGGGAGGCAGTACACTCCGATACTGAGGCCATTAGATCATTACTTGGAAAAGTGGTTCATGACCCCTTTAAGCGACGCGTGAACTGCCTATTTCAAAAGGAATCCAGTTTCGTTTGCACTCGATGCCCGCCACAGTAGGATGTTACAGAGCGGCGTGAGCGAGCATCGTTATTGAACCGAAAGCGCGAACTTCACAGAATGTTTTATCCGGTCGGTTCAGGCTAACTTTGAACGGCCAATGTTACATAAGTAGAAACAAACGCACACGCGCACCAGAAAAGACTGGAATAAACTAGAACGCCTACAACTGTAAAATCCTTGGGGATAGAAGAAGCGCCACTGGGTCAGGTAAACGAAGGCAATACGCCTTCGGATATACATTCGCCTCACGGGTGAGGCGAATATACATCTCTCGGGAAATCAACGGCGTCGATGGCAGCTTTCACTCGGCGCTTGAGCAAAGTGCTGAGCGCGAATTCAGGACAGCCCTGTGTGTGTGCAGCCTTAAAGAAGCGCAAACATTTTGGTCGCGGGATCGAATCCCGACCGCGGCGGCCGCATTTTCGATGAAGGCGAAAATGCTCGAGGCCCGTGTACTTAAATTTAGGTGCACGTTAAGGAACCCTAGGTGGTCAAAATTTCCGGAGCCCTCCACTACGACGTCTCTCATAATCATATCGTGGTTTTGGGACGTTAAACCCCGACAATTATAGTATTATTAACATTTCTACGAGTACGCTCTCTATAATGTTGAAAGAAAATAACGGCACCTGGAACGCCTCGATTCGCCCCTACGGGATTCCAATAAACATACACAGGGTGGTAGAAGGTGGAAAAAAGTTCGGCGGATCCAGCGTAAGCAAGGTGCAGCGGCAGTCGCTCACACCGGTCTAAGAATAACCGGCTCTCGTCGATGTAGGAAACAAGGGGGTGATTTAATATAGGGTTCATGGCTTGCATATATTTATAATCTAGTCAACTAGGCCCCTATTTCTTTGCTTATGCAGCATAGTTCCGAACTTCCTGGTCTGTTAAGCGATTCGGACTTCCATTAGTGGCAAATTGGATGTGTCTGCTGCTATTTGACCGCGCGTAGACCGGTTATTCCGTACACACTACAGTGGCACCGTTAAGAGTGCTCGCAAATGTCGTCATCTTGTCTCGTTGTTCATCGATTCGCTCAACCGGAGAGACGTCCGCTGATGCAGGGCAATGTTAAAGGGGTCATGAACCACTTTTCCAAGTAATGATCTAATGGCCTCAGTATCGGAGTGTACTGCCTCCCGAATCGATTGCCGCAAAAATTTCTCGAATCCGTCAAGAATCAGCGGAGTTACGGGGGTTTGGCGCACGCTCCCAGCGCTTTCTCTCTTTTCTCGTGCCGACGAGCGCACTGGAAGCTAGACAGGGAGGGATGGCATGGGGGAAAGAAGTTACGCCAGCGCGCGTCATGAAACGCGATCGCTCTCCCGCTGTGATTCGCTTGCGCGAGTGCGGCTACCGTGTACTGAGGAGTGCGGCGCCGGCAAGTGGCGGCACCTCGCGGCAAGAAGCGCATCTGATCCGAACGCCGCTCTCGATTTACGTCGGCTATCGGCCAATAAGCATGCTATGTCTCTTGCGACGTACAGCGGACAGACGCCCCGCCCACCGACGAGAGTGAGAACCGGCCTCTGTTTGAAAAGAGGGTGCCTGGGGAAACGGCAACTTCGCGCTCCGCTTGTGGCCATTACGCGGCGCGCACGACTGTAATATTTGGCAGAGCAGTTCATAGCCGTGTCAGCTTTCCGCAGGATGTGTTTTTTCAATCAGCCCAGGGGGTGCTTCATGACCCCTTTAAAGGGGTACTCACACAAACGTCTTGGTCTCGCGTTTTTTTTTTGTTTTTTGTTTTTGCTGCAGTGTGTTGCTGGGGGCCCCTTAGCCATAACACGGCACATCGTTTGCTGCAGCGCGCGACAGAAAATTAATTACAGGCTCCTCATAGACGATCAGTGTAAGTTTCGGTTTCAAAAACGACAAGCCTCCGGGTGCAACTATCACCACCTAGCGGGTGCAGCGCTCGATCACGTCAGCACACAGAACTGTGACGTACTTCAGCACGGTTCGCGAGCAGCTGCCGAGAAGTAGGCTGCTGAAGCGAACGCGGGCAAAAAAAAAAAAAAAATGGCGGCTATGACCTCATCATAACTTGTTGCAGCGTGGTCACGTGAGGGAAGTAGGGGGGTCACCGAGGGTCACCTTTCAGGGTGTCAATAGCGCGAGGGTGTCGATCGCTCACTTAAACTTCAAAATTCACATTAAATACCTTCCAAGCTATATTCGCTGTTGATATTTTGCGGATGATATACGCATGTTCACGGGAATCGATCCCGCAGGCTATCTCGGCCGCGAAATATTGTGTCAGTACCCCTTTTAAAAATACCGGCGCGACACAGTCTGGCAACCATATCAACAAGCCTTCTGCGCTCTGTCGAAACTTCGGCCCACACGTATAGCTTTTTGTGAGTGCCAACAGAAATGTACACATGCATGTATGAGAAGGCATCCCTATTTCGCATAAATTGGGTATGCATCTCCTTCTTTTGTACATTGCGCAGCACGTTGCTATATAGTCGGGTATGTGTACTTGGGGCCGACGACAATTCGCCATCTATATGGCGCTGCGGTGGTACATGTGCCAGCCTATCGAGGCAGGCGCACGCTGGTGCGAGGGGCAGGATTTCGTACGTAGTATCACATATACTTTTTGTCTTATTATTTCTTCCCGACAGCCGCTCCATTCTATTTAATTACCGGTCTACCGACGCAGCGCCGCGAGAGCAGCGGAGGCCGCGCCCTAAGAGCGCGGCGTTTTTAATAAGCAATCAATTCGGGTCCGAGGTAATGAGAGGCGAGTATCTGTGTGCTCGCGGCGATACGCCATAGGCTCGTCTCGAACGGCGATTAAGTGCAGCGCTCTCTCGCGAAGCCGGTAATGTTCGAGACGATCGCCTCTGTGCAACATTTCATACTGAAACGGTGTCGAAATGCGGAAGCGATGAGCCCCTAGCATTGCAACATCTACCCGACAAGAAGTGCGGACGCTGCCTCTTTAAGGCACGATTGTTGTCCTTCGGTGACGTCACCTGGAAAACTAACATGCTGAAGTGCTTAAGTTCATGCACACTGTCCACGTACACAAAAACCTCCTTCGTTATACTGCATGGCTGTGAAGCAAATGGCTCCCCAAGCGTATACGACTTACAGCGTACCCCTATAGACTGTTCATACACTCGGGTATTGCCCTTGCCGAAGGAAATTAGACATATCGCATAATTATGTAACACCGGACAACGCAGATGCATTGAAGAGCCCAGCCACGGTACTTGGTCTCACCGTACCAAAGACATAGCAACCCAGATCCCGGATGAGGCTATGTTAACATCAACATTGCGCAAATCGGTCAACGTACGGTATATGCACCGATAGTTCGCCTGTGCGTCAAATTAATGTTCCCACGGCATCCGCGAAGAATGACTGAATGAATGATACACGAATTATTAAGAATTAAGTAACAGCTGGTCAAAAAGCCCTCAATCTGAAGACCCACCAGTGAACTTCACTTCTAAAGAAACCATGGTATGAGGTATATTGTTAATCGTGCTGGGTCTTAGAAAAGGTTAATCAGCTCGGTGAACGGCGGAAATCGAAGACATGGGGCCTCTAGCACGGTTGGCATGTCTCTGTAATTTAATTTTGGTAATCTGGGTAGCTCTTGCATGGACGGGCACTCATTGCAAGGCCCTGGTTGTCCTTGAATGCGGTTCGGTGCACATGTGGTGCATTAAGAAAAGCACAGCATGACTGAAGTGCATTAATAACTTCATTGCAGCAGCAGTGCATTTGCTATTTTCCCTTCCGAAAACGTCATTCGTAAGTTTTAGCACATCGCATCGTTTATACATGCCCGCTGTTTTGATTTGTTATAAACGGCGCGTTCGACGGCTCCGGTGGTTTGGTTGGGTCCTAGAGGAATGGCTCAACCCACCACGGGAGATCGGCCATGAATACCGAGTATAAGCGCGAAAAGAGAAATAAATACGCGTTCTTTTTGTCTTTTTTCTTTTATTTTTCACGCTGCTGTAATCGCGTGGAGCACGCTTAATCCCGCGCAAGCCACTGAGAGCCTTCATGCGTGAGAACGGGCTATGAAACAAGAACGCTAGCGCGCTGCTTCCGCATTTGAGCAGCGCAGCAGTGTTAAGGCGCAGAAGCGTGTGCGCTGATAACGATGATAATAATAAACGTCGCATTACACTCTAAGAGAAAGATTTTGTCCATCAAGGAGAAACTGATAAGCACATCAGCGCCAAACACCGGCAGCGGAAAAGCAAAAATCGCTCTCGAAAACGAAAACGTTAAGCCCGCGGCCGCCGCTCCGTTCCACGAAACGCGGTTATAGGAAACGGACGAGCTTGAAGCGGGAATCTCGAAGGGATATTGAGAGAAGTCCTTCCGAGATGAGGGCTTTATATATCGCTAGGGATTTACTGCGTGCACACGGCTAGCTGAGCACCATGCCACCCACGGCCGTAATTTACCTTTAGTACGGTTAATAATAAAGAATGAAGGGAAAAGATGGACGCAAGCGGCGGAATAAGAGCACGGGAATGAAGGCATTAAATGCATTAATGCAGCGCTTAATGTATGCAAGCATAACGAAAAAAACGTGTGTGCTTATAGGAACGACTAGGCTCCTGATCATAAGTCCTCTGAGCGCCATGCAGAGGCAGAGAAGTGATGAATGACCCGACTTTATCGAGACCGAGGCTCTATAGCTTCTACAAAAAAAAAAAAGGGAAAAGAAAGAACGGCGTAGTCTTATAGGAAGTGCGCCAATCACTGAAGCCAGACAGAGGCTACAGTCTTCGGCGAACTCCTCTCTCGAAGGAAACGGGATCCCGAGACACCTCTCAGATGAGGCCAGAGTTCACGCCCCCGGTTACGTTCCCCAGAGTTGGAGATTTTTTCGCACGCTCTGTTTTGAGGAGCGCATACCGAAGGTCCGTTATTTAATGCCGTGACGTATATCTTTTCGTCATCATAGTTACGCCTTAGCGCTTGCGTTCACTGAAAAAAGGTGGTCTTTTAGCAGCGCCAGTTTACCTTATGGTAAGTATATATAGGGATAATATCGTACCGTCGTGCTGAGCATGCGGCTGTTTGAGTCCACAAGACCTGTATTAGCCACTACAATAATCTCGTCTTGGCAACATGCGCATCAAGAAACTAGCACAGCTAAAACGTTTAGAGATCGTAGTAGACATAACACGGAACGGTAATAACATAGTTTCATACAATAACCTAGAGAGGAAACTGTCGCTGCGATCGTTGAGCCACCATGGGAATGATGGGAAGTACAGGCTTCGGATTGGATAGCGTTAGCTAGCGAACAGTCTATACGGATCATTTCTACAGTTTCAGTTTCGTTCTTCGCGCAGCGTGGGTAGGAAGGTGCGTTGCAAAGCACTCAACATGTGCCTTTGTTGTACAAAGGGGCTGAATACCGCTAGATCTATTGCTTTGCGTCGACGTTTAAGCTTTACAGGTTGTATTTGACAGTTTTAGCAAAGCGTCGTGCACTCACCGCTGCGCACAGATGTAGCGTCCCATGCCAGTGCAGGAAATAGCATAGAGTTCACGTTTTTTGATGAGCACTACTTGTCAAAACTCTTTCAAATCGACTTCAAAACGACGGCGAAGCTCAGTAGACGCACCGTCACGCTCCTCTGACTAGATTTAACAACAAAACGAGCGATGCGTTGGGGGGTAGGCCACTTGGACAGACGCACCTGGCATCGCAGCAGACGATACGTTAAATGTTTCTCACTCAATACAGTACTGTTACTTCAATAAATAGATAATGCGCACCTTCGAGGGAAAAAACAAGCGTGTTTGTTTTAAGTGTTGTAAAAAAATAACTCATTATATCGTGATGCCAAATCTGGAACACAATTGTAGAGCAATGCGTACCCCTGGTGATTGAATTCATCCAGCTTTCACTTTCACGGTCACGCAAACTTTTTGCAATAAGTTTTACGTACAAAAGAATGAAGCAAATTTTAGTTGGAAACAACATCATATCAACTTGTTTTACACTCGGCAAACAAGCGTCGCGAATCTCAAGAAAGAAAGCCATCCGAAGCAGATCCGAAGCCTCTACTTCCCATCATCCCCATATCTCAAGCGCCGCCGAAGGAACCCGCATAGACACTAGCGCCAGATCCCCTCTAGGTATTATTGGCCGCGAGGCCCTCCACTGGACAAGCCGGCGCTGCGATCGTTTTGACGTCACAGATAGGATGCTCCTGTTCGCCTGGCTGCGTAGCGGTTGTGGAACGTGACCTTCGGGTGAAATTGCGGTGCGCGACTTTCAATTCTCAACGTGTGAAGCTTAATTTGGCCAGCTGGAGATATTATCACCGCATAAGCAGTGCTAAGTTGCGTGCTATAGCAGCTTCTGCCTGTTGGTGTACTCTTCGGTGCCGCAGTGCCAGACGTATGCGACAGACCCGCTGTAAGTTTTCACCATTATCCAAAATCTAAAGGAATGCGAGACACTTGGCTGGTAAAGCCGAAAACGGTAAAAGACGCCAACACGAACTCGTGGGTCTGCAGCAGTGGCGTTAATCCAGAAAAATCACAAGGGGGGACACACATCTTGCCATGGCGGCCATTTTGTTTATATATATATAGGCGTTCTTTTGATTTATATGAAAATTAAGATAATTTTATGAATTAAAATTAAATGACCAGCATGGGTTCCCAGCTCTCGTAATTGGATTGTTCTATTGAGTCTTCTCGAAAACCGCTCGAGCGGCAGTTGCGAATTCAACAGTCTCACACAGCTGAGGGGCACTGAATACAAGTACCCACAAAAATATAAACGGGCATTAAAGAAAGTTGAATGCACTATACGTAACTGTCAAACAATTCAAATACATGATGTTTGAAAGGTAAATCTGAAGGGGGGACACTTGCAAGGGGTCCCCCCCCCCCCCCCCCAGTCTGAACACAAGGGGGCCAGGGGGATTTACGCCACTGGTCTGCAGCAAGCACTTTCGCGACGAGAATTTCGTGTTACACCGCCGAAGCTAAGATGTTCGGTAAGAGGTGACGTGTGCTCACGAGCGCTCCTCGCAGCTTATCGCTGGCGTTTGACGACGAACCTACTGATGCTGGAGAACGACAGTGTCACTGTAGATGAGCAAAATAAGTAAAAATAAAAGCGCCCGCGGCTCACATATCTCTCACGGCGAGGTCCTTACGAAACGAACATTTTGTCACGTTTACGCTCTCATCGAAGGCGCTGTAAACTAACATCGATACGTTGCGTGACAAGTGTAAGGCAAGGCGAGAAGTAAACGTATCAGTATTAAAGAAGAAAAAAAACACACAAAACGGTGATGATCGTCAATCAGATCGGAGCACAACGAAAGAGAGCAGTGGAGGGTAAATCGGCCCTTTGTTTTGAAGATCCCACCAGCACTTCTAAGCATGTGTGGCGATTCACTGTGCTTACCATTCCCCCGTGTTCGTTGACAGTATACAGTGCACGTGCACCGTACGCGCGGGGGGTATTACTGTTCGGCGGCACGTTTCCCTCGCTGTTGCAAGTTCACTCGTTCGTTTTATACAAAGCCTGAGAATTCTTACGGGGAAAGTATTTCATAATGTATGAGAAGCTTAGCTTTCGCGACATCACTTGCATCGTCCTTCATGGCGTCAGCTGTAGCGGCTTTAGGTCATGACTGTAGCATGCTAATTAGACACGCGTGCGCCACCGGGTGCACCGCGTTGCGGTTTGCTTGCCCGGATTATCAGATCATACCGCTTCTTTAAGTAATGAGCTTCAAAACAAGGGGGAAGCACGCGTGGTGCACAAGAAAAACGCGTTACGGCAAAAGCGCAAGAGATGCGGTGTTCCAGCAGACCACACAAGCCGGCATCCTATGAGTGACGTCACAACGTAGGTGGCGCCACGCTATGTCCTCGAGGCCAATAGCAAGAAACTATGCGTAATACCTTAGCGTAAACAATACGGTATTACAGTCACTGCTTAAGCACCCCAAAGTACGGTAGACGAAGAATAAAAAGAGCGCTAAACACGCACTAACCAAGCACCAACCAGATCAAGCACATTGTTAAAGTTTACCCCAAAGTACGAGCTTGCACTTATATCTTGTGTACGGCGCCCTCTACACATTAAAAAAAAAACTTGTTGTTTGGCTAGTTGGTAGTTAATTTTGGTATAAAATTAAGCGAGCGCAAAAATGGCCCATTCGCGTAACTAAAACACGTACGTTGTACGTGTTCTGGTTGCGTGAATGTGTGGTTGTGTACGTGTGTGAATGTGCGAATGTGCCATTTTTCCGCTCGATTAACTTTATTCCACATATTTGTGCCCGCCAAAGATTTCCCTATTTGCCGCGAGATCGGGCTATAGGTGGCAGCACCGTCTCCGCGTTAGTGGGGATATTCGCCGTATATAGGCGGTTTGAGTCGATTGGCGGCGAATAAAGCGCGTTGACTGCTGCCTAATGGTGATGTATACGCCCTCCATTGCCACATGAATGCACGAAACCGGCCTAACGTTCCTACTACGTGTGAGAGAAGTGTTATCTGCCAATCAATGGGCTACTGGCCTGCGGTCACAGCCGTGTTTTGCACTGTGCTCCATGTTTTTTCTTGCTTCATTTGTACGTGCTTAACTTGTGTACTGCCTATACCACAATATAAATAGTGTTGCGCGACTGAGCCAATTAAGTATTTACTTCTTGCTCTAGCGGCTACAAAAAAAAGCCCCTATTTCTGCGTAATTAGATGAAGTAGAACTTTGTGCCCTCTACTTTTCTGTTTGCATGAATACGTGTATCGCTACAAAAATGCGTGGCTTGGGGTCTTTTTTACCGCTAAACATCCTTTGCAGACGCCAGTTCTCACTTTGCGGTATCACAAGGATTTCGAAATCGCCAACGAGAAGGTGTCGCCGAAATTCTGCATTCACACCTCCACATTTAGTACTTCTTTCGTTTAGGACGGCGCCAAATGCACTATGTGATGTGCTTGAGCGACAAAGTGGCACCCATATTGAAATGATTTTGGCGAATGGACGGTACGATGGTTAGACCTAGCGCCATATCAACACGGGCGTGTACTCACTTATTACAGTGCACACGAGTCTCGGAAGGCGAAATGGTTCTGTATGTAGTGTAGGCATAAGTACAAGCATTGGATACTGTGTCATCATAACGGAACAAGCTGACCTCCGAGGACGTGCATGACGTACGCACACATGCGAACACGATGTGGCTATCAGACGACGCAAGGAGCCATCCACACCACGGGGTTTCGTCCGCTCGCCGCTAGGTGCCGACTCTGCTAGATCTCGCGGTCAATATCACAGTTAGGACTAGCACCGGGGACAACAAAAAACCGAGCCATACGGCGATCAAGGCTCTCTGCGTTTCTGCCTTGAGCTGCGGCGTGTGAGAAGAAGCGTGCATGTATACGGTATTCGTCTCCCGTTAACAGTGAATTACGTACAACAGTGTCCACGATGTCGGCCTCGTCCCACACTCGCGCTCGCGAAAAAAACAAACAGTGGAATTTGCCTTTGCCGCTGAGCCGCTGTTCAGTAATCCGGGTGGAATTACACACAGCGCGATCGATGCGAGATACGCGTTCCCAGCTCGTACGTCGAGGCGCCAAGGCATTTTACGACTGAAACCGTATGGTAATACAGTGTACGCATCTACGTCGCGAGACGGACAGAAGTTGAGGAGCTGGCCTTGGAACCCTCGCTCTCTTCCCTTTTTTTTCTTTCTCAATTACGTTGAACGCGCGTAAAGGAATACGAAGACGCTCGCAAGCCGAAGGCGAGCAATGCAGCCACCGGAGCTCGTAAACAGCGAGAGGCGTTTATGACATCGAGATGACGCCATTATTAAAGACGTTTTAAGGACGTAGTGAGAGGATGGGGTGTTATAACGTGAAAACTCTCGTAGAATGCTACGCACTTGCTATATACACGTAACGTTGTATATATACGACGGCGCCAAGAAGCTTTTTTTCCTTTCTCGTTCCGTTCTTGCAGCTAGTGCGAAGAGAACGCGGTCGTGATGACGTCTATATCAACGAAACCGAAGCGACAGATCGCGTAAGCGAGTGCTTCACGCCCCTCCAACGGCTTCATCAACTGGTCTTTACAACCTAATATAAAGCGATGGGGAGGCACAATTTTTCTGTACGCGACTTATTTGGTCTTTATATATCAGCGAACAACGCATGCCGCACTGTCCGAAGTGAGGCGCTAGCTTCTGGAGTTGTGCAGTCCATTTCGCCAGCTTGGCGGTCTACAAAAGAGACGCGTAGATTACCCAGTGCGAGCTGTCGCCATTGGAAGGCGCGCCAATATGCGAACGAAACAAAACAAAACATAAAAACAAAATCCCGTCTCCATCTGCGTGCGATGAACGAATCTCCAGTCGCCATAGGTCAATTTCCCGACCGTTAGCATAGTTGAGCAGAGGTTCTCTACCATCTGATCGACAACGAGGCCAAGAAAACGAAAGAAAAAAAAAAAAGAAAGAAGGAGCCAAGCCCGTTGCGGGGTTAAGGGGGAGAGAAAAGGTCGCCAACCGCATACCGTATATTACCCGCAGTTGTGGTCGTTGCGTCTGACAAACGATCCCCCGCTACATCACATCATAGCCTCTCTCTCTCTCTCTCTCTCCCTCCTCGTTGCCCGCAGTTAAGACAGAGGGACTGCGCAGGCGCAAATTCGCACCATCCGTCATCGTTAGCGCTAGCACGAACGAGCACGACGCAGAGTTCACGCGGTTGAAATAAGTCGACACGCCAACGAAGCAGTGCACGGCGTCTCCACGGGGTATCTGCGCCTGAGCCACTCAGTTTTCATCGCTGTCACCAAAGCACAGAGCCTGCCCAGAGCTATAGGTGCTTCGTCGCACTGCGCCAGTTAAGAACTTAACTGCACACCAGCGGGAGAAAATTTGCTCGAAAAGACCATTCGTCAAGGAATTCCTGTGCGAGCTGTAGACGCGTCGCATGGAAAACAGCGTGGCCAAGGACGGGGATCGCAATATAACCAATAAAACATCGTAATGCACCGCGATCACACATCGACAACGCTCTGAATATCGAGTTAATCCGGCTTTTCTGCGTCATCGTGCAGATAACGGTCCGGCGCCATATATATGGATCTTAGTACCATAATCGCGGCCGTATATATCATTGAAAACCACCCTGTTCCAGCCTATATGCACGCTGTAGTCGCTCAACGCGCCGCCACATTGCAGAAAAGCGACAGACTTGTAGTGGCGCTCAGACGTTACATGGCTCTAAAGTGACTGTAAAATGATATAGTGAAAATGTTACGCATAAATGCGGAAGAACAAAGCTATGCGCATTCATATTTTCAGGCACCACGTGTCAATGCACAGGACGAATAGCCAGCGTAGCTTTACCCCTTCGTCGTCCTCTGCTTCACAGCCATGGCATGGTAGCTTGTTCGTGATCAGTGATTCGGTGATAACTCTTCTGTGGCGATATATTTATTCATGCAGTAGGGGAGAGGACCGCCTCAGATCACTGTGATTATAAGCCGGCGACAATGTGGATTGGGGAAATTGAAAAACACTGTCATATGAATCACTGAAAGCCACGATTCAAGTACCACCCGCTGTTGCGGAAGACAAGAACGAAACTGCTCTACAACTAGACGAACACACACACACACACATACACACACACATACACACACACACACACGCAGACACACACACACACACACACACGCACGCACACACACACGCACACGCCCACTGAACTATATAATCGTATATAATACGAAGGATTTGCGTCCCTAATTTCATTCAAGCAATTCTTTTACATATTCCAATCGGAATTGCAAGCACACATGAAAAAGTCTTGAAAGAAGACCGCGCGAACTTAGGGCCGAGCGCGTGGCTTGCGGGTAATTAAGCACTCGCCTGCACAATGTCGAGTAACAAGTTAATTATTAACTCCGCGTGGCTCTTAAATCGCGGAAACATGCGCGGCTGAAATATTTCGGGCGTTCGCGCGGCAGCAACAGAGCGAAAGGCGACCCAGAAACGAACATCCGCCTACTTTAGAAACCGATGAAGGAGATGCTTTTTTTTTTTTTTGCTCATAAAGAGCGCGGCGTAATTTACTTTTGCGGTAACCAAGACAACACTGAAACTCGGATTTCACTTATTCGTCGTTCGCCATAAAACAAACAAATAAAAAAGAAGAAATAAATGAAGCAACGACTGTTACAATAAAACGTACGCAATTGGTAAAGTTAATTCTGCATTATATGAATAGCCATGTGGAGACGTATGATCGGAATTCGTAATCATAGCGAAGGTGACGAGCGGTAGGAAGAAAAATTTTTCGATACGTATACAGAAAGTCAATACAGGACAACATGTGAAACTTGGCGCGTTAATGACGAGCAGGAGAACCTTGCCTACAAAGAATGCCCGCCAGCTTATGACACTCCAAAAATGGAACGTAGACACCAGTTGTATCTCTATATCTTCGTTCACTGCTCGTCCGACAGCGAATTTAAGGCGGCTATTTATGTAAAGAATAAGGACGCCCTCAACGCAATAATGTCGTCCTCGAGCGTGTAACCCTTCAATAGGCATGGTGCCCAGAATTTTAGTTTATAAGCGCAACAATTTTACGCCGCGTCGGTGATTTAAGACAAAGCAACACCAGAGTGCTGCGAATTAGCGATTATTTTCGCATTGCAAACGTGTATAATAATTATTGAACGGAACTCCATGCAATCGTTTCCTTAACTTTGTGTTTCGTTTACTTGAATTCCACCGTTATGACGTTCGTTTAGGCAGTTAACGGACGCCCTGTACTCAAAGAAATAATCGCCTGTCCGACGAACCGGTCATCCGAAGTTGATTATAGATTGTACAATCACAAAGCGCGAAGTCCTACTCATCGGCTACTCTTTCTACGAAACTGAACTCTTTCTTTATATTTAACTTATGCCGTAGGGCATACTGGCGCCAATAAAAAAAAAATAGTACACGCGATACATTTTTCGAGGAACCAGTAAGGCTGAGGACTCGCTGTAGTCGTAATTAAGTATAAAAACGGCTTCTGGGTGCTCCATGTTAGCGTAGAACACGGGTAACACGCCCATCGGTGCCTTAATTTCGACGGTATCTATAATTAGCGGGAGTACAGTGCCGATAATTCCGCCGCTACTGCATAATCGCCTTGCGCGCGCACTCGGCACAACTTCACTTCCAGACTAAGTACCAAAGTGAACCTATACATATAGGGTCCAAAAGGTAAGTGCTGCTCCCGTGTTGACTATAAAGAGATTACCGGCTAATACGCTTTCCCGGCTTACGCGATTCTTCGTTTGTGGTCCCCGTGGAAAATGGATCGGCCTAATTTCACTATTCCAAGTGCTACGCGTCACATTTATTGCTGCGATCGCCGTACTCTAGGCTGGTCGTTAATGCAATCAATACTGCTGGGCGCTGCTATTCGTCACAGCGATAAAAAGCACCAGTTTTCCATGATTAAAGCCGGCATTTCCCGCCAGTCCTATACAAAGTGAAGGTTTTACTCTCCCGCAGCGGAGTTTACTATCCGCGCCAAATCCGCTGAAGTTCCTATAGGGTCGTATAACGCGTGGAGAAAAGTGAAAGGGTTGACGTCTCCTTGCGACTATAGCGTAAATCGTTTTTTTTTTTTCCTGGGAAGCTTTTATTACCCGTAAATCAATCTCGTTTGTCGTCGCAAAACGGGGCGACCAAGGCGCCGTTTTATGGACGACAAGCGAGTACCGCTTATGGCGAGTGAGGCGCCATCTTTGTTTCTCCTTTGAAGACCCACAGGCCAAGGCAGCGGCGTGAAAAAAAAAAATAAAAGGCAGACAGCCACTGTTTCATAAATTCTGACCCTTTCAAATCGGGCCCCACCTCCCCTTTGTATGGACATACAAGAAAAAGAAAACGCAGACATGAAGTTCCTCAAAAAAAACTATTAAGGTCATCAGGGCACTCACCCCGAGCGTTGTATATGCCGCCGAGGTACGTACGTGGCACATACAGCATCCCTCAGACAGATATACGGCCGCAAGGTTAACAAGGGGTCCGCGAAGGAGAGTTCAATGAACAAGAATAACGTCGCTCCATTGTTGAAGGAAAATTTGTGGTCATCTCACTTTGAGGCACACGCTGTAATAAAATAGATATACTATATCACTTACAGCCGCGCGTTAATCACTACCTGTTATTCATAACTTATCTTCAGAATTCGTTCCCCTACTTGCACACCAAACAAGCCGCGACTGAATTATGGCTTGCACCGGCAACATGCTGGTACACGCGTGGAAACCGAAACAACAGGAATGATTAGCGCAAGCCGCATTCTTCATGACATGTGCCGTTGTCTCTATAGGAAACTCAAGCTGAAGTTTGAGCGCGACACTCGCGCGGCTGAACTATGCGTTACTGGGGGCAGACGCTGCCCTCGAAGGCGATTTGTCGCCCGATTTTCCAGCGGCGGCGGCAAGGACACGTGCGTGCATGCGCTCCTCATTCGGCCCAGAGCACTGCTAGTCAGCGATAGTTACATTGTGACGCACCACAGATGCAATCCGACAGCTGTGCGCGTGCGCGTAAGCGAGGGCGGCAGTCTTGTGGCCGTGGATGCCCCCAGTTGCGATAAGAGCAGTGGCGCCGCTCGACGTTGCCTTGGAAGTCTATATTCTTAACTTGCAGCTTAGGTGTCACACCCATACGTCACTTATCACAGCATGGCAAATGTAGGCGCGCACTCGCCTCTAGATACATGTCCGGGAGCGAAGGAAAGAAACTTTCTTTCTATATCGCGGATTCCTTATAGTGGACGATCGTCCATTAGATTAACTTCCGCTAGCCGCGCATATAGCAGGTTGAATCTCTTCGACACGGTGCATCGATGTTTGCGCTGGAATTACGACTCGCCGTGATATTTGTTTGTTTGGTGTGCACAGCGCAGATCAGGATACCTTGAAAAATTTGTTTAGGCAGTTTTTATATCGTCCACAATTTGTAAAAACAGTAATCTGCCTTCTTACGTTTATATATATATATATATATATATATATATATATATATATATATATATATATATATATATATATATATATATATATATATATATATATATATATATATATATATATATATATGTATATATATATATATAGTCTAAATTAATGATTTAAACTCCTCTGACAAGACTTCTCGAACGCTCTTGCCTGCTGAGAATTTACAGGCATTCGATGATGCAAAATTAGCAGGCCTGACTGGCTGTCTAACAAGACCCTGACTGGCTGTCTGCACAGACCAGCTACACAAACTTTATAGTAAGCACATACAAATACTTTTCGTGAGGTTGGCAACAAATAACTTACACTAGCCACTAGCACACGCAACATAGCGGCTGGTCAGCAGATCTCTACGCGAATACCTGTGCCGACGGCGTCTTGGTACGCGCGCGACCCCTGTCGTAGCCAAAAATGGCTCGAAGTGTGCATGCCGGTACTTTCTCTTGTGTTTTTACAGTTACGCGAGCCCAAGCTAAGAAGGCGTCCAGCAGCGGGTGACCCAAATTGGCAGCAGCCGGAACTGCTATCGATCCACGGTGTCCGCTGCAGCTGGCGTTGGCGAAAAAGCCGATCGCGATGGACTTGGCTTACGCAATGCCTGAGCGCCTCAAGAAGTCTTTAAGGAACGCCACCCAGCAGGACACAAGTGCATGGGCAGGTTGACGAGATAGAAAGAGAGCTCGTTATTAACATTGCACGTATGAAACAATAGACAGCTTTCGGACTACAGAGACAGTCTCTGAAGGCGGCATTACACCTTCAACGGGACTCAAGCTTAGAACTGCGGCATATTCTCGGCCCATGGCAAAGCACCCTCTGTGCGTTGCGTTATGCACCTCGAAAGCGCTGTAATTTTGTAATTAGTGTAAACTATGTGCACGCGCGCATGTGTGTGTGTGTGTGTGTGTGTGTGTGTGTGTGTGTGTGTGTGTGTGTGTGTGTGTGTGTGTGTGTGTGTGTGTGTGTGTGTGTGTGTGTGCGCGCGCGTGTGTGTGTGTGCGTGTGCGTGTGCGTGTGTGTGTGCGTGCGTGTGCGTGTGTGTGTGTGTGTGTGTGTGTGTGTGTGTGTGTGTGTGTGTGTGTGTGTGTGTGTGTGTGTGTGTGTGTGTGTGTGTGTGTGTGTGTGTTTATAGGTGAATGTATTATAATCATCACCCAGCAACAGGATACGCATGTCAGGCGAGTATAGCTAGACTAACATCTCCAGCATCTCCGTCATACACCAAACTCGTTTTAAAACAAGAATTACGTTTGATGCCTGCATACGAACATTTCATGTTAGCATGTAGAAAACACATTTGTCACTGACGATTTAGTCAATGAACGAGTGTGTTCTATCAGAAAAAAGTGGCACGTGTTTTCCCTCTCGTATTGCACGTCGTTAATAAGTGAACACGGTCGGGAAGGTAAGTCACGTTTGAACCGGCTATCCGGATAAAAGTTGAGATATTTTCACTACCAATTTCCTCATAAATACGCAGACACGTCAGAGAAACAAGTGTAGTAAACCCACCATAAATAAATAAAAAACAAAGAAAATAAACAGCAGCAAGCAGGCAGAAAAGACCCAAATGCGTTCGTGTTAATTAAATGTTCATGCACGCTGTCCAACAAAAGACTTCTCGATAGTGTTTTTTTTTCTTTTTCATATTCCCTTTCATAGTGTATTGCGTGCATGCTTGCGAAAGCAAAATGGAAACCAAACTAGAGCGCCTGATTGCGCCTCCAGTAAATCCATAAAGGATACCGTGCAAGCAGGGAACGCTTTCCGGGCAGGAATATTGCAGCGCGGTGGGACGTCTGCGAATACTCGACGGTCGATTTGTCACTGCAGTACGTTTTAATTTGCCCCGCGCATTACGGAACTCGCGGGCTCGTGTCAGCATATGAGAACAGGGCAGGAAGGCGAGGTTCTGCAGGCCACGCGACTTCACGCGCAAACAAACCGCAGCTGCGTAGAAAACTGAGGCCGTTAACAGGACAGGGACCTCGGTCACTGGCCGGCCACGACTTTTTCTTCTTACGTTTTTTTTTCCTTTCTTTTCGTTTGCGGAGACGAAACATCTGCATCCGCATCAAGGCGGGGCCCGATCATCACTTGTCGCGACGGTCCACGAGCTCGTTATCGCACGCGCACGCCTCGAGGCGGCCGGCGGAGACGTCCGGATTCCAGTGGCAGCTGCATATAGGCTTTCGCAGGCAACACCACCGTACCGATTGTTTCGCAATCGCAGGGAAACGATCAGGCGCTATGCACCGTATAACCTCTTCTCACGATACTGTTGATGCTCCCGGAACAGCTGCAATTCGATCCCGCGTCGTCCCGCTTGTCACGAGCCCGACCGTCTCTCACGCGCGTCAACAACACTGGCTCGATCGCGCGTCTCCCGTTCCTATCCAGACACTTCCCCTCCCTCACGTCGTTTACGCCCTTTCTTTGAATATTTATTCGTTAGCTCCGAGCTCGTCCCGCCTGTCATGCCTTAATTCTTATCGACCGGCGCTGTCCCCACATGTCCACCGAAAGGACATCAGAGATATGCGAACGGCTGTCGCCTCCATGGTCCGAGTGCATTCCTCACGATTCCTCTGGACAGCTCGGTATAACAGCCACCAAGCAAGCAGGTCACATGTAACGAGCTCGAAACTGAACGAGCGTTTGTTGCGACCACCCACGACACGGAAAGGCATGCTATGTGCGAAGTTTCAGTCAGTTAAACGGCCACATCAGCGCTTGCAAGAGTTCCGCAAGGCCAAGAGGTTATCGTCACTTCGGTGGTTGTCCTAAAATTTGGTGGGCTGTTTTCGTCCTGACATGATAAGTCGTTTATCATACTTGTGAGTCGCTACAAAATATCGTCTTGTTCTATGGCACTGGCCTAGTCAGGGGGAGGGGGAGTTGGGGGGTTCGATCCCCCCTTAGCTTAAATTTTTGCGTATATACACGCACACATACAAACGCACGAAGAATATACATAAATTATGACTAACCCCCCCCCCCCCTTCCCCCCGAAAAAATTTCTGGCGACGCCCCTGATCTTTGGATAACACACAAAATATAGCTACTAATTAATAATTTCATATTCTTTACATTGAATCTAACCGATTTTCAGAAACCCTGTTCGCATAAAAACACGGTAACGCGATATTGCACGCTCAGGCCCTTGCGCATGTTAGTCGCAGCTGTCGCGAAGAGATGAACCACGACATGCGACGTAGGCCACGTACTACACTATATGCTTCGGTCACTCTCCGCAGCCGCTGTCGGCCGTGCAAGCAGCAACAACACGCCACTACATAAAATGTTGCCAATCTGGCGGGAGAGCATCAACCCCCCCCTTCTCGAAAGCCATACAGGGGGCACCTGCGAACCACGCGGGATCACTCGTTGATTGGCTCGCATGATCGCTCTCGCGAGAAATAATTAGACGCCAGGTCAATAATTAACTTCCAGCTCAGTTCCGAAGGCACTCGCGACATCATCTAGATCGAGGGGGCCGTTGCACAATGTCGGGCGTCGGCCCCGCCGTGCGGCAATCCACAGCGTTCAGGTCAGGTTTTTAGGATGTGTATTTCTGTGCGTTTATACGGAACGCGCGCATAGGTACGGGGCATCGTACTAACGCAGCAAAGCCCAGTCCGCATGCCGGCTTTAAAGGGTCAGACACGTGGATTAGCGCGCATGCCGTCGTTGGTATAAGCACAGCCTGACGCTTGCTTTGTTCCACACTAATGAACCATACTACCGGCCGTACCATACTAATGAGCGTCTGATCAACCTCGTTCGCTATAAGCACGCCATCGCGCGGTGCGCTTCGAATCGAAACTATATACAAAGAGAATGACAAAGAGAACGCAACTGAATAAACGAATCGTTCTGAGCAGCTAGTGCGAGCGGACATGTGTGCGAATATTTGCCACGTGTGCGACTGGGGGATTAGGAAGGGCATTGCCACCCCAGACCTACTACAGCTGTAGTTAACATTCAAATGCATTATACAGGCTCGACAATCTCGCTTTACCGGAGAAAATAATCCTGGGACACTGGCCCAAACTGTCTTAAGCACAGAAGGCTTTGAAACCATTGTTGTGTTTCTTAAGTACAACCGGTTCTAGAAACATACTTTAGGCAGTTTCGTATAATAATTTCCTTTTCCTTGAATTATTCTTCCTTTGACGCGGGCTGAGGCTGCGAGTAGATATATACTCTGTCAGATGTATTATTCACAACAGCGTGTCAAGCCCCCCGCGACGAAGGGACACGATACGTGCACAATACGTGCAAGTGGATTCAGTACACTGTGAGCAAACCTTAGCCGTAAATTGACGTTTTCGGTAGTCCGTTTTCCGGTATAGTCACCACACTAAAACCCGCCAGTTAGTGTCCAGTGCTGTGACCGTCGTGCACTGTTGAATCGAGCGTTGTCTCTACTCGCCTTATCCATTCGAGACCCGGAACGCATATAAATGACGCGCGCCATAAGAAAGACAAAGTGGCCGATCTAGAGCGAGGTAAATTGAAGTCAGTGAATCAGTTTCCTTTCTTACGTTTAAGTCCGCGCGACGAGGTACTTAACTGCGCGTCGTATAATGCACATAAAGAGGAAGATAAAATGAAGATATACGACGGACACAAAGACCGTTCCTTTCATGCCACTATAGAAACAAGAAAATGGAAAGGTTGCCTTACTTCTCACTGCGAATGCGTACAAGACGTATAATGAATACAAACTGACAGATTTGCTCGCTTCCAGCCCTGACTATTTTTTTAAGCTCCGGCAACGAAGCTTTCTCGCCATGGAGCCAGCTGCGTAATGGGTATAAATCTTCCTCGTCGTCTTCAGAATAAAAAAAAAATTGCCATTTTCAGTGAACTAAGGATGTTTATTGCACAGCCGAACAAGAAGTGGGTTCATCATTTCAAACAAAAGAGATGAAAAAACAGCTCAAGTGGCGCGCCACCCTAGAGCTGATTTAAGCAGTAGCGATTCATCTTGCCCGGGTCAATCGCTGCCACTCGAGACCCTGTTGGTTTTCGCGCACTCATAGACAACATTCTATAATGAGCAATTCTATTCCTTGCAGTACCTAGTTTTCACGTATATTACTACCTAGTTATTATAAAATACTAGACATTATTGTATAAGAAGGCAATTATTTTTTGCATTGTAGTTTTGCAATCATGTAAGCCTTAATTTCTTGTACATTATTGCATATGCCACTGTCCTTCGTAATGCCTTCGGGCCTTGAGGACACAAATAAATAAATAAATAAATAAATAAATAAATAAATAAATAAATAAATAAATAAATAAATAAATAAATAAATAAATAAATAAATAAATAAATAAATAAATAAATAATGATGTATACGTTGTGTGCATTACTTCTATGATTACATATTAAAACAGAACAATTACGCACTGGTCAGAATATTTTTTTCAAATATGGGATAACAAGGCAGTTCACCAACGCTGCAGCTGCTAATTTAAGTATTGCGGCAAAAAAAAAAAAACTAAAATTACGGAAGATTTTGGTGGGGCATCGTAAGAGTGTAATAATCTGCTTTCCACAATACACAACACTAAAAAGAGAAAGAAAGGGTGAGAATAGAGAGTTGATGAAGTTGGCATGCTTTTTGGGAACATGGTAGCCACGCCACACCAAAAGAGGCAGAAGAGTGCGTTGACAGACAGAAAATGCGTCTCATCTTTTGTTCCGCAATAAGCATTGACGACTCGAAAGGCCAAGAAGTCCAGCATCGCACATTGCTGGCATACCCTCGCGCAAACGAAGTCTTCGTCCAAAGTTCGATTCGCCTTTGCTGCTTTCACCGCATTTTTCCGCGCTAGTACTAATTTCCCAAATGTGATGTTCGAAAGTGTGCACCCCGCTTGTGTGTGTCCTGCGTTAAAATGAGAACTTTTGGCCTCATTGAATGCAGGACTGTATATATGTATATATATTCTTTTTTCTCTCTTAATATTTTTTGTCATAACAACCAAGTGGAAAGGGGTAGACGTGTCGCCAAGAAATGGCGACAACAACTCCTTCATTCATTTTTTTTATTTCAATAAAAAATATAATTGGCGATGAAGTGGAGTCAGATTTCTGCACCGCAGCGGACAGCTCACTAACCATTTTCCTTCAATATCGGCAGTGATGTAAGAGGGGATCGCTGAGGAGGTGGTGTATCACAAAGAGGCGCCTTTATTCGCGATGTTAAGCAAAAAACAAAAAAACATGGCTGATCCCTCCGTCATAGGAATCGGTATAACACGAAAGTGAAACGTGTCTTCACAGAAGTAGTGCTTATGATATATGAGAGCTTGTACAATGTCTATTCGTGTTTGGCAGCTATAGCACCGTTTGACGTGGATGCACCCATGCTGACATCATGTCTCTATCGCGACGACTAACGCCCATGATCATGATTAAACCGTCGTGGTAGCTGACGGTGTGAACATATATTTGGACACAGCGAATCGTGAATCGCGCGTAAGGATGATATCAACAAGTTCATAATCAACATTGGTACCCGGTATGCACTTCTTCAAAGCGTCGTCTATTAAGGAGAGAAACGGCACGGTGTGCGCTTTCTAGTAATGGGTAGCCGACGCCTGTGCTCATGCATACATAACACACACTGCACTTCAGCAACGCGGGAGGTAGGGGTTCGTAGCCTGAGCCGCAAACGCGTGCGTCCCGCTGGCCTCTGTCTCGCAGGCGCTGCTCTCGCTTCACCAAGGCACGACATTCGCCCGTCGAAATCGCGTCCTTTCTGCAACGCATATTGCAGCAGTTTTGTTAGTCGGTGCTCTCGCAATTGAAGCAGTCGGCGGCAGAGAAATCCCGTTCGTGCACGTGGAAGCTGCACTACTCCGATGAGCCGACGCACGCTAACACGAATCCAAAGGCAAAGAACGTAACTGCGTCAAGGGTGCCTCGGCGACGCCAGCGCGGCCAGTCTACCTCTCTGGTATCGAGACGCTTTAACCATGACCTCCGATATCACGTGCAATCTCGGAGTAAGCGCTAGTAAGTGTCGATCGTGAAGCATTACTTCTTTTCACCTCTCACAGACGGCGGCACCGCCCCGCTCCGCCCGCCGCGAAAGAGAAGGTGTGAAAGATATAAGGCGCGTTCGCGCCGTGCCTAGCATCTCCCGAGTTGGCTTAGTCGGTAGAGCGTCGGGCGCTTGCCGTCGCGGCCGCAACGTCGTGGGTTCGATTCCCAGCGGGGTATCTTTTTCTTGGTTTTTTTCTTTCTCACCCTTTGGCGTCCATTTTATCAACGTCATATCCGTGACGGATGTACTTGGTGGACCCCGGCATAAAACACTTTCGTGTTAAAAACAACAATAAGGAAAGGAGGGGGGGGGAGGAAGACGTAATTTCATTCCATTTACTGTCCCGTCCGTTTGAGGTCTCGTCGGCGTGATTTTTGCAGCTCTCCGCGTACCGAGCAAAGGTAACTGGACGCAATGGCTTCTTCGCAGATTTTTTTTATGTACTTCTCGGTCTTCCTCTATATGTTTTTTTATTGGCCTAATTAATTACTGCACGTATGGGTCACAAACCCCGAGGCTATTTCAAAAATATCAATGGGGTACATAGCCGGTTAGCTGCCGCACGAACATGGGCGAAAATTCATTACGTAAGGAAAGAATAAAAATGCGGCTCCGCTTGAATGTATGTATACACAAGCAACAAATCGAGTTTTCGCAAACGTGAGCCGTCTATACGACAAATTCCAGCGATGTTTTACGCGTGCTGGATGCATTAATACACGGGCGAAGATGCGAGTGAGCAATGAAAAATACAACACTAACAAAATTTGCCTCGGAAATATCTCTGCGCCTTTACTGAGCCCTACGTATATTTATCTATTTATAAGCCAATGATTGTCATTTAACACTGCCATATAAGGGTTGAGGCGGACGCGTTGTCTGAGCTAAAATGAGCCCCGCGCGACAGCAATAAAATTTGTGGGGTTTTACGAGCCAAGCCACGACATATATGATTATGAGGCACGCCATAGCGCGAGGACTCTGGAAACTTCGACCACCTTGGGCTCTTCAACGAGCACTGACATCGCACAGCGCACGGGCCTCTATAGCATTTCGCCTCCATCGAAATGCGACCGCCACGGCAGGGATCAAACCCGCCACGGGTGAGCAACCAACCCCCCGTAACCACTATACCACGGCGGAGGACAGCCCCGCGAGAAGTGTCGATATGCTTCCATAAGAATCTTACGGAAACATCTGGAATTGTTAGAATGGTATACGAAACGATTCAATATAGAACACGCATTTGTTGCTTGCTGGAGCGCTTGTCCTAAGACGCCGCGGTCGCAGTTCCTAACACAGTGCGCACAACAGATGAGGCAATTTTATCGGCGAAGTGAGTGGAAAGGATAAAGGAGACTGGTCGCAGCGTCTGTCGATAATGAGGGTCGACCGACTGAGAGCGTGCCCCCGGCGGAAGTCGATAAAGGAGGCCGCGGAATGCGCGCGCCTGCAATGTCGCAAGCGTCACAGCTCCTTCCTTACGACTCCGCCCATCGCATGAGGCTGACAAGCTGCGAAGCGGAGAATGACGATAAGCAAAGAGGACCGCCGTCGTCGTTGCTGCATTCGACCGAAGAGGACTACGCGTGTCTCCCGAGTCATCGCCCGAAGGCGAGAGCTAGCTATAGGCGCAAGCGCCGTGGCACTTAACGAGGGACGCGAAAATGGGAATCGATAGGGCGAACATGATTAACAGGCTGCTTAATCTGGTCCGACACGAGACGACGCGAGGAAAACGCCTCTCCGACAGTGGTGGCCAGATTGCAGTCGACGACGGTCGGAGAGATAGAGGACTGGCAGCGGCAGTGTAAAATGCGCAGCATCGTATCACGCGGTGAGATAGAACATGCAAGAAAAGAAAAATGAAGGGACGAAAGGCGGTAAGAATAACAGCGAGCGCAATGTGACCCGCGCAGTCCTGAAGCTTAGAAGGATTTCTGTCCTGAAGAGTGAGAAAGAGATAAAAGTGTGAGTATTGGAAAGGCAGGAAGGCGAATCGAAAGAGTGTAGCATTCGCTCTATGCACACGTTTGCGCAAGAAGTAAAAGTGTCAATAGAAAGCGAAAACATTTGTAGCGTCAGTGTGCAGTTCCTTTTCTCAGTATAGAAACCGTCATTCACAAAACTCGCCTACGACGTCTAGAAGGAACAAGGAACGAATTTTGAAAAAATTGATTTGAAACCTTAATTCTCGCGCAAGTCCTGCCGTCGGAGAATGGCAAGCCGTCAAGGTTTACTCATAACAAACGGCAACCACCCCAGCAAAACCTTCTTCGCGAAAGTATATTTCGATAGTACTTGTACTTGAGAGTTGTGTTTATTGGGCCCTGTTGGTTCGGCATCAGTAACAAATTGTAGCGCGAATAACACGGACACAAACAAGACACGAGACGACAAACGAGCGCTCGTTTGTCGTCTCGTCTCTTCTTTTGTGTCCGTGTTATTCGCGCTACAATTTGTCACTCAGGACTTGTAAGTTGCAGATATAGTAAAAAACAAAAAAAAAGGAACGGGCCGATACGTGCGTACTCTGCGAGTCGCCCTGAGAGCCTCTAGGATAACGTTTGGCGTCGGAAAAGCGTGCATACACTTTTTAGCGTATTCAAGCGGCAGCCTCGTGCGTTCATTCCTCCTAGGATCTCGATACACAGGAACAAATCAGTCCAGGCTAACTCTGCAGCCAACTCACGACACACTCGCAGCGAGATTAGGGGCGAACGAAAGGGAATTGCGGGATCATGGAACATATATAGGCGCCAAGGGGGAAACGTATACGCTCCGGCTTCCTATACAGGCAGCGAAATACGATCGAAACAGCTGAAGAATACAGCTTCGGTATAGTATATAAAGCACAAAAGGCCGTCGCGCAAGTCTTTCGCGCAGGCTGCTTATCGGATTCCATCGAATTCAATCACTGCGGCGTGGGCCTCCGTGTTGCCTGTCATTGCGTCCGAGAAACGAGTTCGTCGGAAGTGCAATACGAACAGACGAGCGCGCAACGCCGACAGCGGGAAGAGGAAACAGAAAGTCTTGCGAAGAAAGAAACCTCGTCTAGCCCGACTCCAGCGAGACATCCGAAACTGTCTAAATCGACACATAGAAAGAGATATAAGAAGAAGGAGCAGCCGAACGGGCCACCGAAATACGTCCCACTGCAGTCGTATATACGTCAGCCCGTATGGAACGGCCAGCCCTGAAACGGTTAGGCAGATACGAAACTTGCTTCCAAGTTTCCCTTACGGCTCTGTGTATACTTATACTTTGCCGGAAGCGCTGTCTTTGTAGCCCGCGCTGTTTTTGTTCAAAGACAAAGACACCGGAATCGATATCGGACGGAGCTGAGAAAAGAAGAAAACGCTTTGGTGCGCACGGCTCTGCTTTTTTTTTTTTTTTTTTTTTTACACACTGCGGTGCGTGGGGAAACGACCGTTGTAGCGGTAGCCGGCTATACACTTCGACGAACTGATTCGTTTCTGGCAGTTGGCGGTCGCGATATACGCAGCTTATCGTAAACATGCTCCCGTTTGCCTTGGGAAACTTCCGGAGAATGGACTTTCGAGGATAGACCTTTGCTCCCTTTTTTGTGCTGTTTGTATCTCGACGAAATGAAGAGCTACGGAAGCTCGCTCGACCTGCACAACACTCGATGCCGCTTTCATACGGAGTTCTCATTTCATATTTGTAAAAGTGTAAGGTGCTGTTTACGTTGGTTGCAATGAATGAATGTAGGCGAAGAGCAAGAGCACCCCTGAACTTGAATTTATGTGCACGTACGTTAAACAACTCAGGGTGATCAAAATTAATCATGAGTCCCTCACTACGGCGATGCTCATAATCACATCACGGTTTTGGTAATTCCCCAGAAAACATTATTTATTTATTTATTTAGCATAAAGTAACTCTGGCCGAAAGATGGTGCTATTGTCATCACAACCAACATCATCCCCATCATCGTTCTATTTAAGTATAGTAAGCTGCGATGATGACAAACATTATATATTTTTTTTTAATGGCTGCGTCTAATTCAGTTAATGTTGAAACTCGAGCCCTGTACCCGTCGGATAATGAGGGGGCGAAATGACAAAGCTTCTAGTTTGTAAGTGATGCTTGTCCTCATCGGTGACCTTGGCTAATGATACGCTCCAGATTTCGATTGGTTTGAATGAACTCTTACGTAATCATTTATCGTAAGAGCTTTTCGTGAATATGAGCCCATATGTTTGAACGCGATTGACGTATTTAAAGAAAGAGACGACGCTGCGTTTTCAGTTATTTCCTTTTGACACCTTTCTTAGCGAATCAGGGGTAATGATAATAATGGTTCCCTTTCATCAGTCACTGTTTGTTCCGCATAAAACTGTATTATCAAAAGTCCGCGAATGCATCCACAGCTAGATTTCTTAATGCGAGAGCGTGCGCTTCGTAACCCACCCCCTCTCCCCTTCTTCCCTTCCCCGCGAAGATACACAAGCAGAAAGATGCGTGACGTTCCACGCTGCGGAACTGTTGCCAAATCACGTGACGTGCGCTTGTGTGAGCGAACCAGAGAGGACACCGTGAAGACTACCGGGACCAATCACAGGAGGCGAGATGGCGGAATTCCCGCGAACGTGGCCCCCTGATTGGCTGACGCTCGGTACAACCTTCCGACTTTCCGAAAATCACCACACCATTTCACCAACACTATACGCAGTGGTGAGGCGGGAGAGAGAGAGGATCAAGTGACAAAAAGAAAAGGAAAGAACTCGCGACTGACACTACACTAAACTCATTCTTCAGGCCTCAGGCAAAACATTTTCCTGTATAAAAAGAAACAAGAAGAAGAGAACAGAAGATAGCAATAGCGGAACCATTTTCGCTCTTAAATATATGCACACACAGATGTACTTTTGTCGTGTATCCTCCGACAGGAGTGCGCCTTTTCACAAAGTGAGCTGTCGATAAGGTCTGATATATGCTGCAATAGAAATGACAATCGTGTTCCCTAAAAAAAAAAAAAAAGATTAAGAATAAAAATTTGGCAACGTCGTAATAAATGACAAACTTATCACAGTGTAAGCCCTTTCTTTCAGACCGGCGACGCATTCCAAACGAGCGTAAGCGTTCGCTAAATTCTGATTCAAGCCTTTCCTCCGAAAAAGAAACAAGTCCTCGAAAAGCTCCGCGAGCCCCGTGTTTTTCGCTCTACGTCCTGGATAGAATCGAAACGATTCGAGACAAAATGAGAAAGACAACGAAAATTAAACCAGGCAGCTATACAGAAGAAAATGATGACGAATCGGACGGCGCCAGATTTTTCTCTTTCTCAAAACGTTCTCCGCTTCGTGATTTAATCGCAGCCGTCGAGAAGAAATCCCAGGCCTTCTCCTTTTAGCTCGAGGCGATTTTCTTCAGGGAACGAAGAACAAATGTTACTTTAAAATTAAAAAAAAAAGAGGGAAAATGTACGGGAAGAGTGAAATCCCCCTACGAATGAAGAAATAAGCTTTCGACTTCACACACAGCGACAGCATAGCTGACACGGAAAGTGTGTACGTATGCAGCGAAGCGACAGCAAACTGACTGCCCTCCCCTTCCTCCTGTTCTGCACCGAAAGTATCCTTCTCTCGCTCGCTGTCACTGCTATTGGTGACGCTGCGATAAGCTTTTTGTGTGTGTGTGTGTGTGTGTGTGTGTGTGTGTGTGTGTGTGTGTGTGTGTGTGTGTGTGTGTGTGTGTGTGTGTGTGTGTGTGTGTGTGTGTGTGTGCGCGTGCGTGCGTGCGTGTGTGTGTGTGTGTGTGTGTGTGTGCGCGTGCGTGTGTGTGTGTGTGTGTGTGTGTGTGTGTGTGTGTGTGTGTGTGTGTGCGTGCACCGGGTTCCACAGTGTGAAGTGGAGTGACGGCTCACGAAGCCGAAATCAGTTATGGAGATGAGAGAGTGAGAGAAAGAGGGCGTTGCTTGCAGTCAGGACCTATCCTTGCCCTCTCACTCACTGCCTTCCTATCCACTCATCCCGTATAGAAGCGCCCGAGGCCATTCCCAAAGCCCGGTTATCCGAGCAAGAAGAAACGCGTCTCTCTTCTTGAGGCAGCCGGCACGCTGTCGCTTTTATCCCCCGGTCGTCGGAAACGCAGCTGCGCACACGGTCTCACTTCACCGTTTGTTTCACCTTCGTTCGGCCGTTCGTCGGCTCCTTTGCAGGCAGCGGTGCGCGAGTCGCGCTCTGCTCAGAGGCGGGCGCCCGCAGAGCGATGTATACGGTGCTATTCGTTCGTGTTTCACTTGCAGGCGAGCGATGTTTACACAGCGGCTCGCGAAACGAATGAAATAAATGCGGGTCGCACTGGGGCTGCTATAGAGTTATCCAGAGAGTGGTTAGGCTATTGACAGCTGCATCCCACACAGCGTTATCTACATGTCTTCCGAACAAAACGCTGACGTTCAAATATGCGGGTAGGAATAGCACCGCATCTGCGGTCGTTTATAACGTTTGGCATCGTTCATATCAGAGGCTTAAAGTGTAGCGACGAGTATTAAAGCTTTCAACAAATTTAGCACTTGGGGAGATGTAACCGGACTTCCCTAGAACGTATTTAGAGGCAAACTATATGCGAAAGGCGTATGGGTTAACCGAAAGATAAATAATATCCAATTTGCTAAAAAGCGCACAGGGGAAGCGCTAACTCACATTCAGTACGACTCACTTACCCGATTGCAAACTATCGCTCAATTCGTGGGCCACATATGAAACAAGTCCACGCAGGATGCTTGTCATGGTACAGTTCCAGCCAACGGATACACATCAGCACTTGAACGGCACGGCATCAGAAACACTGGTCAAGCCAAAACGTTGTAGGGGTGCACAGTATCAATACCACAACGACTCTTGGGTGAGTTTGCCGACCCATGGCTGACACTCATCAGGAGTTATCTTTGCGCAGTACCAATGTCTTGGGAAAGTTGGAACTGCGGACCTACGAAAATGCAAACAGCTATATAGTCGAAAGAATTTTCGGGCTTACTCACAGCGCCTGCAGACTAGGTTTACCCCTTTCTATTCCCTCGTCCCGGCACACTATATGGCACACCAGTAGTTCCTTTTATGCACGAGAAGGTGCATGAAGTCGCGATCAATGCGAAGGGCTCTAAAACGCCCCATATACTACTGAAATCCGAAGGCTGCAGCGCTACGGTGCCTCTATTCTTTTTTAGCGTTATCAAAGCGTTCAGAATGATAATGCGAAATAGAAGCGCAATGCTTACTAACATTGTTAATATTGTATTTCTTTTCTATTCTGATAGTATCGCATAAGCTGAAGATAAACCATAATAATCAAGGCGAAGGGAGGAAAAAGAAAACAGGCCTCCTTTCCCTCGCAGAAACGGAAAAGACGCGAGCGCCAGATTAGGACGATGCCGCTGCCGGGCCAGCAACATCGTTTCTTCCGATGACCGTAAACAAGGAGGCGGCCACTGGCGATCAGAGGTGTTGACGGGAAAACAGTGCTCCCCTCCAAGAAAGCACGCACGGCGGTCGAAACGCACAGCAACCGCAACATTAACGAAGCCTCGCAAAAAGAAAACGCGTGAAAAGACGCGAGGGGATTCGATAAGCGAGAGTGCAAAGATCAGAAATGGAGAGCGCTACGGCACAAAGGCTGACACTATAGGCTCCCAGGAGGAACAAAGGGAGCGAAGAAAAGAAGAGGAATGCAGCGACGAAAAGAGGAAGTGGAGAGAAGAAGGGTTAAGGAAGGGAGGAGGAAATGGCCAAAGTCTCCTCGGTGGCGAAGGCGTCGCGTCGCGCGGACGATTAATCCCGGGCAGCCCCTTCTTTTATGTGCTGCCATTCTGCGCCGGCGGCTTCAAAGAAAGGCGGGCCGGAAGAGTTCAGATGGAAGCGCCGAAGTATTGCGAGCAGGCGCATTGCCGAAGAATAGTGAGGGGAGAAGGAGAGTGGTAAAGGGGTGAGGAGGTCACATCATATCGAGAGAAATGGCCGCTTATGAATTTATAAAGCGAGCGGTTCGAAAGACACGTACGCGCAGCGCGGGCGACACTAGAGAAAGGCGAAAGGCACAACGTGCGGGAAGCAAGCAAGAAGGGAGGGGGGGGGGGACATTAAAGCCGCGCCGCTCGAGTGACGTTAACGGGACCTCGCAAGTGAACGGCGTGACCGAGGACACAAAAGGAAAGACGCGTGTCGACCAACACAAGAACCAAAAGAGACAGCTCCGAACAAAATGACAGCGGTAAATCGAATTAGAAGCATCCATCGAGATTGGCAGATAACGAGCGATCGAAAACGAAAGCGTCATTTAAAAAAAAAATGTATTTAAAATCAACAAACGCTAGCACTCCGCCGCTGTCATTATCGCCTCGTCGTAAACTACCAAGAGATAGAATAGAAACAGTGCGAGAAACAAACAAGGGGGTGCTGGTGCTGCGTGTGTCCGGCCGGCGTGGACACAAAGCCACGATGAAGATAAAACAACGGCTGCCACACACAATGGGCAGGGCGCCCAGGGCGCTGAAAGAGCCGATGGGTCGGTGGTGGCCGCGTTATACAGGAACAGTTCTTATATCACTTCCTCGCTGCCTCCCTCCATCGCTTCTGCGCGTTTAACGACCTTCGCCGCAGGGGCCACAAGCACAAAAAGCGGCGGCGCAGCAGCAGCAGCAGCAGCAGCAGCAGCAGCAGCAGCAGCAGCAGCAGCCACGCGAAAGGCGTTGATGACGGCGTCGAGGGAGCGTCGACCGAGCGTAACAGCCGCGCAACTCCTTTCTCCTTCCGCTCCTGGAAGCAGCGGAGGGGGGGAGGGGGGGCAGTGTGTGCGATGCCCGACAAATGGTCACGGAAATCACCCGCCAGGAGCACTGGCTCTGACTTTGCCCCGGCGCGTAAATCTTTCCCGAGACCACTGCCTCGGTGCCTCTGAGTGTTGTTGCACAGTAGTACGGAGAATGCTATAGTCTATATATAATACAGGTCGATTCCATCTGTCAGCCGTCGCGCGTTCTTTGGAGAAGAGCGCGACCCCTTTCATCACTTCTCGCGAAAGTTTGGCAACAAAGTAATCGCGCTCCCTCCGTGAGTCCGCCGAACCATGTCGAGGCCAGACGATGAGTATTTTTTTTTTTTTTCGTGGGACTCCACCCTCTCATGTCCACTGCAGAGATACATTGCTCCGGCCTCTCGCACAGGCTCTGTCAATACTGAATTGCGTGTTTGAAACATTTGGTACAAGCCTTCGAATCACAAGCTCGCAGAAAGAAAATGTCATTATGCAGGTATACGCACTCGTCTCGTGTGTTAGCCGCGGTACCGGTTCACAAACGCTATATTAGAAAGAAAAAAAATGGAGCAGTCACACAGCGCAACAATCAAACGCTCCAAATACAAACTAGTCTGTACTAGTTGCTAATGAACGATAATCGACCGGAACGTAGTCAATTATTGTTATCGCCTCGACGAGTCTGAAGCCCGTATACACACTGCAAATAAGGGCCGACAGTTAGGCAATACGGAACCGATTATTTGAAGAAAGTCATCGTCCTCCGCCGAGCGAGGCCGAAGACATCTCGAACAGCAATCGAGCTAACAGCATCGCTTCCTTCAACGTCGGAACGACGAAATCCCAAAAGAAACAACCACGCGCTCGCTTCGAGAGGAAGAGTAATGATGCTCGCTGTCACTCATCGCAATCGAACTACCGTACGCGTAAAACAACAACAAAAAAAGAAGAAAACGTGTCGGAAGAGAAGTACCGCCGCGTTTCCATCAACCCCGCGATGTAATGGTATGGAGGAGCTGAGACCGGTCGTGGACGTCGTCTAAGCGTCGTCTCCTCTCGCGGCGTCTTGTGATGACGTGTGAAGAGTGAATCGCGGAGCGAATATGAAGAGAAGCCGTCACCGGAGAGAGAAAGGGAGGCGCAGTTAAGCATCGTGGCCCGTGCCGCTGCCGTATGAATGTGCGCTAGCCAGGCCAGCCATTATTCACAAATGCTGCTGGGACGAGGGCCAGTAAAACCGACAAAGAGAGAACCAAGGCGGTGGTAACGGCACGGACCACCGTGGACCACCAAAACGAGGCCGCAGGCCATGAAGAGGCCAGCCCCGTCGTGCGCGAGTCTATATGTGCGTTTTGAGTGCACTCTCTCTGGACGGCCGAGAAATATATTTACTTTGCCGACAGCGCGGCAACCGTGGGTGAATGAATCATTCCGACGCTATATTCCCAGCACATTCGCATTGTTCTCTATCTCACTTTCCTCTCGGTTAGCGCCTTGCTTCGCCGCGACGTCGTGTTCTTCGCTATTGTCTCCGAAGCCCAGTGCGGCACCGGGCACGCTGATGCGCTCTTTTCAATCGTTTTCTTAACAGTTCGGGTTTTGTTCTGTGTAATGTAAAATATGAAAAATTGACACACTCTATAATCTAGCTGTGATTCTTGGCAGATACACTTATTTATTTATTTATTTATTTATTTATTTATTTATTTATTTATTTATTTGTTTGTTTGATTGTTTGTTTGTTCGTTTGTTTGTTTGTTTATTTGTTTGTTTGATTGTTTGTTTGTTCGTTTGTTTGTTTGTTTGTTTGTTCGTTTGTTTGTTTGTTTGTTTGTTTGTTTGTTTGTTTGTTTGTTTGTTTGTTTGTTTGTTTGTTTGTTTGTTTGTTTGTTTGTTTGTTTGTTTGTTTGTTTGTTTGTTTGTTTGTTTGTTTGTTTGTTTGTTTGGAGACCATCCGCGGCAGAGATCTGGGCCCCTGTTCACAGCACCTCTTTTTATATCAATGCCGTCGACGATTAGACAACACAGTTAGCGTAGGTCGTCTCATTATCATGCTAATAGCTGCCATCACTGACGGGCTTGCCAACACCAGATAATGAATGAATTAATTAAACGAATAATTATGCGAGACAAATTAATCCAGTAGCCAGCAATATGTCGCCAATTTACGGATGTATGGAAGCAAAGACTTGGACGATCGACGTTAATTATATATCTTTTTAGTGGACCAAAGCGTGACAAGCGATAGTGATGCCAATCGTGCAAAAATGTAACCGGCGGGAAACGAGCAACGCGTCGTCTCAAAACAACGGCGACCCTCCGAGACTATGGAATATGCATGAGGAAGACATCTCGGAGTACAACATCACTAAGCCGAAAGCCCGCATAAAAATGGGGACGTCTTTTGATGCCGCGCGCTATTCTACTTTTGTCTCGGAGGACGACGACAACGTTCGCCTTTTACAGCGGCAAATACAGATCTCCGTTGCTACGACAAAACAGCAACACACAATGTTCGTATCACGAAAAAAAAAAGAAAAGAAGGCGGGAGATTTCATGCTCCACTGAGTCCAAGCTGCTCGAATGTGGACGTCCTTCCGCAAACTGGGCATCCGCTGAGGCGTATTCTTCCAAGGCACACAGCTGAATCAAACTGATTGATGCGTGCACCACTCGTGGAGCACCCGCAGTAGTCCGCACAAGCAACGCGATGCCGGCTTCTCTTTCTTTCTTTTCTGCACTTCTCTAGCTCTCTATTTCGTTCTGGCAGCTGTCACTCTTCGCTCACAGCCGATGCCCGCAAAACGGCACCATAGACATGGATGCCAGCGCATCGATCTCTTAAATCTAATAACATCCAGCAAAGGGATCGTGTTCGCTGGACTTCACTCGTTTCGCCAGTCGTGCGCTCGCCTTCATGCACGAGAGTGAAGCAATGCAGTCAACTCTGCTGTATGATGATATCGCGCGCGTATAGAAAGCCGTGATTTCGAACATCGATGCTCAATGTTATAATTCTCGGGGCAGAGCCAGCATGGATTAGGAAAACGCGAATATTGCAGAGAAAGATCGTCGCAATAGATCATTTAAAAAGAAAAGAGAAGGGAGAGCGCCCCCGTGAACGTGATGCTGCCCGACGCGCCCCTTGTTTCTTTAGGTGGCGTTTGTGCTGCCCCTCAGCACCGGTATATGGGAGAACTCAGGCAATGAACGCCCCTTGCGGACGCTAGCCGAAGCGAAGAACATTTTGTTTGTTGACATGGCTCTCACCACCCACGGTGACAAAAATCGAGAAGTCAACTTTCGTCTTACACTTAAAATGAATAACTCATTTGTAAAGAAAGTTTTCAGTAATGCGTCCTGTTAGGCATCTCACAGAGCTTTCAGCGCACAAAGTAACCTTGCAATGGGGCCTGGTGAAAGGGCCCTTTAAGTTCCTCAATTCAACTTTAAGTCGTTGAGCTCACTCTGTAGCAATCCTAAAATCCACCTGCACGCAGTCTCACTTTTCGTTGTGATTTGGCAATGTTAGCGCGCGTGCCTGCTTATCCTACAGGCCTCGGCTCGTTAAACACGTCCGTTCGCATACATAGCAACTTACGCAGTGTTTGCTGAAGCAAATGAAACCGCAGCGACGCCCATGTATATACAATGTCGCAAGCAGTTTATGAGCTCGGCTGGATAATCAGAGCGAGACTTTTGAACCCTCAGAAAAAAATAATAATAATAACAGGGCGAGGAGCGCATGTTTGTGCACGCGCGCGCTAATGTTTGCCCGGAATGCCGCAGGCACGAAAGGCGCACCAGCAGCGCCGAGGCCTCGTCGCGCGCGACGCTCGAGACCATTAGGACGCACTCGAGATAACTTCAAGAAGGAGAGGGCAACGGGTCATTATACCGGCAAACGCGTGCCTCTGATTAGAAGGCTTCCCCGCAAAACACGCCGCTCTGTGTAGAGCGCCACACGGCAACAAGCACGGGCGTGCCTCCGTCGAGGAGTCGCGTGGCATAAACTGGGCGTGCCAGGTCTTGACGACGTGCCGCGATTTTTCGAAAAAGTAAGAAGGCAAAAGAAAGCAAGAAATGCTGCGGAGGAATCGGTGCGCCGGCTGAACTATACAGGAAAACGTGTCCGTGCCTTGCCTGGGGCGAGAACCGAAAACGCGCGCTAAAGATTCCACGCGTGACTCGGCATCGGTTGCGGCTAGTTCCGTGCAGCGTCAAATACAAGTTGCCGCTGCTACGTTAAATGAAGACAAGGTCCTCTCACTTCCCAGCCTTATCGACTTTCGGCAGAAATGTCAATAAATGTCTCGTTCATTCATTCACTCATTCATTCATTCATTCACACCCACATGTGGCCCCACCACGGCACAAAATTGACGCCGATGTGGGGATCGTAGCGGCTACCAAATTGTTGTCACCGTTAGGGAACAGCGAAAACACTTTTAGGTCGAGAACTTGCACCCAGTTCAATGAGTTCGCGGACCGACTATCCTTCAGCACACCCGAATGCTTCAGCAGGACGCTGACTTTACATGTCGATTCGAAAATATGATAGTCAACAACCGAACGCCTTCATGTACCTACTTTTCTGTACTACCTGCCCCGAAATAACAAGAAACTTGAATAAATAAGTAAATAACTACATACTATGCACACAAGGAGGAAGCAAGAATAGGACGGAAAAAACAAAGAAGCCTATACGCTTTCATCGCATATGGTTCTTCAGAGGCTTCAAAATCCGCAGCTTGAGGCAACCGCAAAATCGCAAATCTCAAAAAGACACAAAACCACCCGCCTGTACAATACACCTCGGAGGGACAAAAGCCTTTTAGAGTATTTCGAGCACGCCTTTGGGCGACAGCGAAATAAGCCGCAGAGGCCTCCTTCTCGCATCGCATCCCGATGCTAAGCAGAGCGCGGGTGCGTCACCGTAGGGGAAAATCCGCTTTGACGAATCGCGAGAGAGAAATGTTTGTTTACATAAACGCAGAGAGGTCGGCGACGGTTTTAACCGGAAGGCACGAAGCGAGTTGCCGGCTACGTGTGTCAGGCTGACCCCGCCTGCTGCGCATTCACCACCGAGCTCTGGGCTTTCCCACTCAGCACTACAACGTCGCAGCAAAGACACCTTGCCGTGGGGAACCCGAAGAGCACGACGCGAGCGAGCTCACCGGCGGGATGAGTTCAATGGACAAAAGAAAGGGAAAGAAGGAAGAAAACAAGAGAGAAGACAGGGAGGTTCACCAGGCACATGCCCGGCTGGCTACTCTATGCTGGGGGAATGAGAAAGGGGAGTATAGAGATGACAGAGGAGGGAAAGGAAAGAAGGAAATGATCAGTAAATGCGCTGACGCGTATATGGCGGTGGGACTGCACAATAGTCAAAGGCATTCACACAGGCCCGTAGTCCTCAAAAAGCCCAAAAGTGCTTTAACTGCCATGTGAGCCGACGAGCGACGGGACGGTGCTCCAGAAGCATCTGCACGGAGAGCGGCCCATCGTGCAATCGTCGCAACGCGTCGGAAAGTGTTCGTCTCTCAGAGGCAAATTGAGGGCAGAGTCGTAGCAAATGATCGATGCCTTCTTCGGTGCAGCAGACCTCGCATGCCACACTGTCGGTCAGTCCAATTAATGTGTTGAACTGCTAAGCATGTGGTCGTGCGTTCGATTCCCGGCAACGGCGGTCGCATTTAGATGGGGGCCAAATGCAAAGAACAGCCGTGTGATTAGATTCAGGTGCGCGTTAAGGAACAAAATATTTATGGATTACGCCACTACTGCACTCTTCCTAATTATATCGTGGTTTTGAGCGTAATACTATAGGGGAGGAGGAAGAAACTTATGGAAAGACAGGGAGATTACCAGTTCTTAGACCGGCTGGCTACGCTGCATAAAACTGCAAAATTCAAAAGTAAGGTTGTACAGGAAGGACCTGCACGCCACACACCGCGGTGCGCTGCTTTCCAAACAACTTTATTGAAACGAGCGGATTGAAGTCTGAGTCTAGGCCGCGCCAGGGGCGGTACAGAGAGCCTCTTGCCCCGCCACCTGTCGCACTAGCTAGATTGCCCCTAGTTGTTCGTATGCCTTCTCTTTATTTTCTTTTTTTCTTGCCACAGACTAATATACAATGCTTAAGAATACTTCGCTAAGGTCGACGGTATCTGTCACAGCTAAGCCAACACGGTCACCATTAATATGCTAGCTTCATTGTCAGGAGAAATCGCCACCTCACCCAGGATCGGATTCGACGAAGGATTCACGACCCAACATGCTTCGAGAACTTTTCAGGTCGCACATCCATCAATATTCGGATCGTCACTAACGCGCTGAGTATCCTTAAATACACCTCATCCCAGCACTGAAGGTAATTCCATTTTTGTAAGCCTGTTTCGAACGCACTCATCCCAAACTGAAGCCGCGCACTCCAAGGTCAGTACGGAGTTAGCGCGACTTTAATACGATTGAATATCGGTAAAGGGGCATTCACCGGAATAAGTAAACCCACTCAGATTAGTTAATTACTCTTTTCAAGCCACATACTTCACTAACTTGACCACGAAATGTTCAGTATTTCTAGATAGAATGAAGGATTAACATCATTCCTTCGTAAATGAAAGTACGGCGCTCGGACGAAGGACAAAAAAAAAGGCGAGACACACATGGCGCTCACTGTGTGTCACGTCTTCATATGACCCTTGGCGGTACGTTATATTTCCATATTTGAACTATATATCTTTCACCAAGTGGCCCATATGTCTATGCCAACTTAACTAGCTCCTTCAAACATGGTGCCGAGGTCTCAGTTTCTGTATACCTCAGTGCGACGTCACTGATTTCGAAGTGGTATCTCGTATTTGGACTCTCCTGGCGCGGTACATCAGTTCTCCCAAATTCCAAGGTTTAGTTCTTGATTCTCCTTAGAATACAATGCGGTTCCTTATTCACTGGTAAGTGATTAAGCAGAGCCCAACATTTACGCTATTAAGATTCATGACGTCACGGCAAGCTTCTGTAGAAAAGACGCAGTTTCATCGCCACCTGTGTTTCGTTTATTGAGCCTTCTTGCTTTGCGAAGGTAAGGCAAAAATGGCCATCCTGCTGATGCGTAATCGTAACTTAATAATAAAATATTCCTCCCGTCTGCGCCTTACAACTAGTTCGCTCTCAAAGTTTATACTCGCGAAGTCCTTACAAAGAGCTATGGCGTCCAAAAGTAACACCGACCCCTATGCATTCGCCTAAGACGGCTCGAAGGCGAAAGCCATCATCACCTTTTTTTCTTTTCACTCGACTGTTTTGACCACGCCCCAGAAAAAAAAAAGTTTTCTGCGCTTAACGTAGTTTCGCACTGCTTCCGAAATCGGAGAGGCTCTAAGATTCCTTCATTTCAAGTGGTTTTGCAGTGCCTCCGAGATCGGTCCACCTTTGGCCAAGCAACCATGTCGTGTGATGACGTCATTGTGACGTCGCAAATTTCCGCGATCTGTGACGCCACGATGATGTCATATGATGCCTTCATCACATGATGATGATGATCTTTAGCATCCCTTCGTGTTGACGCCGACGCCGCTGACGGTCCCATTTCGCGTTTGATGAGGCATATAAGGCTTTCGCTTTAATAAATATACGCTATACCCGGTATAGAGTGCGCAGCAGTGTTCGCGGCGCCCTCCAGGTTGCCATGCAGTGGTTCTAGAGAGTCGACTGCACAGTGCGCGCGCTGTTGTTCCCGGTGATGCAGAGGAGGGCGCGTGCTGCCTTTTGTCCCAGCGCGCACTATCGATCTTGCGGGAGCCCGTGCGTACTACGCGCGGTCCCGAAGAGCGGCCGCGGAAATTGAAAGGGCGCGGGAAATCTCGCTTCCGCTTGCTCCCTTGATGGCACGTGCCGACTCTGAAGTACAACAAATACGAAAGCAAAACTCGACGGTTTAGAAAAAGAAGTTCCCTCGTTTGCCGCCGGCGCGCGGTGGGGAATTCACGATGCGCTGTTTTGCTCCGGAGAGCGAAGGAAGAGAGGGAAAAGAAAGCGCGCCACGTGGAATTGAATTTGGTATTGAGAGAGAAGGATAACGACGTTCTCGCTACGGAGGCAGAAGAGCTATGTAGGGATATATCTCAAGAAAGAGCGAATTTGTAGAGCGCACCAGGCCTGACTACAGCGCGCGCGTACTGCAACGTACAGTTTGCAAGGCACTGCAACGCTTCGTTTGTCTCAATATGTCTGTGCTATCCGTGTGCTGTTACCCAGTTCTTCAAGTGCTGTACAGTGCAGCGGCGTAGCTTGAACGAGGCAATGGAAAGGCAATGTTCATTACTGTTGTCTCAAGATATGACTGACTTCCTAATCACAAATAGCCAAATAAGTGGTAAACACAAACGCCACTGCTTCGTCAGAAGTTCGTACCTTTGTGATCGTGCAAGAAAATCAGAAATGAAGCGCTCGATCGCTTCATTTCTGGTTTTCCCCCGGTGATCGGACAAGAGATATAGCAGCGCAATACGGGTAGTCCACTGCGCCTCGCAGGCCTACACGCGGGTACAATATTCAGTAGTGGGGAATGTATAGCAGCTCGAACAAGCGGCAGAGAGGCTTCGATCGGCTGTTTAAGGAAAGTATACCACGTGAGGAAAGCGGCTGCAAGCAGTTGCACACTGCCTTACCGTAAAGGGAGAAACAAAGTTATTTCGCACAGTGCACGGGCCTCTAGCATTTCGCCTCCACCGAAGTGCGACCGCCGGCATCGAACACGCGTCTTTCATGTGTATATATATGCGCACACACAGACAAACACACGCACGAACATGCATAAGGTAATTGAGCCCCCCCCCCCCCCCCCCCCCTCCGCTTCTCTGAAAAAGTTTATGTCTGCGCCCCTGAAAGGGAAGATGGGGGGAAGAGAAAGCCTTCCTGTTCAGAAAGCACGCACTCCACCGTATCGCGAGTTCAAATGGCCGGCTTTTCTCGACGCGAAAGCTCTTTCGCAAAGGTTACAGTGATCGGTCGACCCTTGGCTCTCGCTTTCGCCGCCCAGAGCGCGCGATAAGCGCCTCTTCCCGGCGATAAATAACGCAGCGACGCCTCCGGTGCCGTCTGCACGCGGCGGCGTCCAGCGCGTGCGAAGGGGTGGACGCTCCATTAAGCTTCGCCCGCGGCGTCAGCTGCCCGTGATGCAGCCCAACCTTTATCGCCCCTAAATGCTCAGTGCGCGCATATACGCACACATACACGCACACACACACTGCTGCCCACAACAAGCGCACGCACCAGTATGAGTGCATGCGTGGTGTTTGCACCGGGCTCAGTCAGCGGCCCGAACGCCAGGCCTGCCTTAGCGTCACGGCATGAATGGACGGCGCGCGCACCCGTGGGCCATGTTCCGCGTCATTATATTGCGTCCGTCCCTCCGTTACGACAGTGTTTTCCGTGCAGCACCGAGAAACGAATACGTGGTGCTAAGCTGGCGTATAGACTGCTTAAGGCGCTTGCCCTTGAGACCTCGAAGCAGACGGGATTGCCCAGTGTCACACAGGAAGCAAACAAGGGGAAACATTGGATGTGTACCAACACCCAGGTGCGGCACAGTATAAATTCCGAAAGTCGTGGGTTGCAGTGCACAGGCGTTATTATTATTATTATTATTATTATTATTATTATTATTATTATTATTATTATTATTATTATTATTATTATTATTATTATTATTATTATTATTATTATTATTATTATTATTATTATTATTATTATTATTATTAACTGTTACCGTTGCTGTTATTGTTGTTGCTGTAACTACCCGACATGTGTTACGAAATTACATAAAAATATAAATGAATTAACATGCATCACTTCGCTTCATTTCTATTCCAGTCTCATGAAACTCATTATAAGAGAGAAGGAATGCTCTCGGGATTCTAATTCATTGAAAATAAGGATATCATTACTCTTCGGCTGACCGATCACGAGCCTGTCGAATGAGTAACCGCCATTAAATAGTACTTAAGCACTATACACTACACCCCCATCGAAGCGTTCCGGAACGACAAGCCGACGTTGCCTAGCTCTCTTTACGATTCAACGGAGGAATAGACCACAAAGTCGAACCATGCCCGAGAGGCGAGTAGCGTCTAAGCGCTGTTCACTATCTCTACCTCGAGCGTTACCTCAACAATACAGGCACCTGCCATTACCTCCACCTCAAGCACAGAGCGCTCGCTGCACGCAACTACCATTAGCGGCAGCGCCGCTTCTTTCCAACCAGAGAGGCGGCGGCGGACTGGACGCGTGGCGAGATATGCGCGCTCCGGTGCATTGTCCGCGCGCTCTTCATTATAAATTATAATGCGAGCCCACCGAACGACGACGGCAGCGGGTGACCGCAAGATGAGAGAGCCGCCGGACGATGGACCGCGGACGGACCGCGAAGGGGCGGACCCGCAGTACGACCGCAGCAGGCAACCCATCGCGGCGACTACGAGGAGAAAGAAGTTCTCAAAAACTTCAACATTCTTATCCTCCTCCCGCCGCTCCATTTACTAATCAATCCCCATCGCTTCAACCTGTTCTGTATAGAAGTCCATGCGTATACCTCGACGATCGCTCATTATGTGCCTGGTAGTGAAGATGAGAGGAAACACAATTAGCCGAGTGATAAATCACTCGCTGAAATTATATTCACCTTACCCTGCGCGCGCGCGCTAGATCCAGGACTGCGCGGACACACGCAATACAGCCGCTGCGCAGTTGCGCAAGATGAAAGCTTGCACGCTTCACCTCCACACTCCCCCATTACTCTCTCTTTCTCTCTCTCATTTTCTGGATCAGCTTCAACTGCACTTTCGATGCGGAGTTTCACTCTGTTCCAAGTTGAGACACACCAGCCCCTCCATGCCCAAGGATTCCACTAGCGCTGAAAAGAAAACACCCTATAACTTCATGGCAACACCAGTTCATTTGCTTCGGCAAAGATATTATCCAATACCAAAACTGAAAGCTCGTGACAACCATCAAATTGAGAACTCTATTAATCAGTCTCCACGCGAATGACGTCTATCGCATTTGCGCAGCCTAGCAGGCTCATTCGTGACGAACAACTCGTACCTAAAGTATTGTCGCGAAACTTGGCTCCGTATACTGGCTTTTGTGGGTTAATTATGACCATTAAACCCGCAGCTGTGGCGCGTGTGCTTACGACATAGTCAACCTTTTTAAAAAAAAAAAACAGGTCTCGTTGATAGTGCAGTCTCCGGGACTAATTAGTGGTAATCTTGTAGCCGCCCGCTTTGGTGATGCAACGCTTCTCTGCAAAGTGAGAGTTTCCATGGCAACAGGCCGTGGGGGGGGGGGGGGGGGGGGGGGGGGGGGGCTAGTGCGGCCGGGACGCACCTTTACGATTTATGCATTGCATTCGCGACTAATAGCAAGGCTACTAGCATTGCAGTTTGAGTGAGCGGGTCGACAGCGATAGAGATAAGCCATTTCATGAGGGCTTCCAGTTCGATTGACTTCTCTTGGAGTCAAGATGAGTACCCAGTCATGGTGGTGAATCTATCTGTCTGTGCTGCGCTCGTGTTGATGAAGTATATGGGAGCCGCTGGGAAGTGATGCCAACAACGATGTGTTAGCACGCACATACCTCCACAGCCTGAAGTGGCGGCACAATCGTGAGCGTTCAAGAGCTCTGGAAACACTGCCAGCGAGGTCAGATAAGACGGACAACCTCGCACAAGCTGGAGGAATCCGGAGTGAACAACAAAAGAACGCTTATAGCCGATGTAAAGTTACACAGTTTTTGCGCTCTAAATGGGCCGAATACGTAAATTTATTGCCATCCCGAGATCCAAACTCCTAGAGCCAATGCATGACACGCCTCGCATGCACAGAGCAATCCTGGCGGACCGAACGAAGCTTACGAGCAATCCAAATATTTTCAATGGTAACGAACATTGCGCAGCTTTGGTGAGTGAAAAACTACGGCGTAAGTTGTCGGCATTATTACTATCACGCATAAGAAATCAGCGACTTTCACAAGGCTGTGTGTTATGTGGCACGCCCGTCTATAAGGCCGTCTCGTTATTCGCGCCATTTCTGGACCGTATCTCGGACGCATATCTCGGCAAGTGACGCCTCGCGCTCTGACGGCCAGTCCTGGCCAGTCCTTCGGCGTCAGTCTGAGCCGCTGCGCCGTAAAGAAGCAGGCCCACTAGCTACGCGGCACAAAAGGAGCATTTACTGGCTGGCGCCAAAACATAAACAAGCGGCCGAAGAAAATCCGCCACGAAGAAATAAGCTGAAAAAAGCAAACACGTGAAGGGCCGGGCGCTTCTAAAGAAAGCACGGTTCCGCTTTCAGACTTCGTAATCTGGCTCCCCCATGCGGCTCACAGAAAGGGTTCCTGGTTCTCTTTATGCGAGGGCACCATGCAGCTGACGGGTGCGAGCTAACTCGTTGATAGCTCATTCCCCGGATGAAGGCCGTGCGCTCATGTATGCGCACAACGAAGACTGGAGCCCGAGAATTTCGCTGTCGGAACATCCAGACTGCCGGGAACTGCAGCCATATTGTATACGCGGATGCTGATATGACACAAGTTGAACATATCCACTGCGTAGACATAGAGAGAGAGAAAGAAAGGAATGAACTGTGCATAAAGTAGCACGCGGACGAATCGGGCAAATGATAGACGAGGAATTGGGCAAGGTTGGTTGGCGACACGAGCACCCTGCAGCCTTTCTTTGTTTTGCCTGCTATATACTTCACTATATCGTTTCATGCGTAATTCCAAGCTGTCTATATAATAGGACCTTAGCCCACCACAGTGACATCCCTTTCTGTTTGCTGTGCGCCTTACATCAACACTTGGATCACAGGATTATAATACGCCCAGTGCTCCCTTCATCATTACAGGATATAATTTATGAAAGAATTCATCTGCCAAAGAAATATCGGCAGTGAAACGCTCGTCGTATAATTAACCTCTTGCGACGTCTTCCTAAACAAGCAGCATTCCTTCCAAGACCAGTTATACATTTCTATATTTAGCAAATCAGCGACGCACACCAAATAGGTGTGCGTGCGTGCGTGCGTGCGTGCGTGCGTGCGTGCGTGCGTAGGAGGAGAGGAAACCTGTAGAAATCGCACTAATGACAACTTGCGTTCTCCGGCGTTTTCAAATACGTGTTCCGAATGCCCCCACATCATTTTCACTAATTCATTTTCGCTTCATTTACGCCTCTTTTCTTTCTTTTGGCAACAATATACGATGCAGACCATCGGCTCAAACAACCGGGCTATGTCGGAGACGATTCCAGCGGTGTATACATGGCGGTTAATTTGGGTTAACTTGGAACGCAGGGAAAAGCAATCGTACGTCGGTGCTCCATGGAAAATCTATTTGTCTGCGACGAAGATGACTGAGCAACGTACGCTTTTCGGTGGAGGTGAGTGAGGCCTGTCGGTGTGTATAGACCTGCGCGCCTTCGCAACGCGACAAAATGAGTTCCGCGCGTGATATACTCCCATCACTTCGCTAGCAGATCACATTCGCGGATGTTCCGACACTGTTCGCATCGTTAGGCGCGTCATCTTGTCGAGCTCGCTGTCACGCGCAAAACATTCTTTTTCTGTTTTTTTTTTTCTTTTTTTCGTGCAAGCTAGTGCCGGTTGCAGTTACGATAGAGGATGGAAAAAATCGTCATGCGCCGGCTAAGCCCTAAATCGTATGGAGTCGACGAGACACTCGCACTTCGATCGACTGAATTGTCTCAGCCGCTGTAAACTCGCCTGCGCACTCACGTCTTGATTACGACACAATATAAAATACCCAATCGGCAGCAAAATCAGCGCTTTTCTCAGATCAGTGCTCTGAACACACTTCATTACCACTGTGATCCTATTTTCTGACATTCGATCGCCAACGACGCGTCAAGAACTCAATTGTAATGAATATTCTTTTTTAAAGAACTGGCTTTGCTTTAACAGAAACCAGCGTGATTTATCGAAACCCAGAACCGTGTATGACACTTATACATTCTCATCACCGGTGTAATGATCAGAATGACTCGACCAAAGTATATCGTGCCTGTATGAACGTGCTTGCATTATGACGTTCAAACCAAGCCCGATTCGCATACGAACCCCCGCAATTGTGTGTGCGCTAGCTGTCCACCGAAGAGCGTGACAAGTAAAAAGCAGAGCCAACGACCGTCTCCACAATATAATAATCAAAGGGTATACGAAAATGTATACAAAAAGGTATGCAAGAGTTTATCCTGCCAAGTCTATTTATTTTCCGCAGCATTTCTGCGCTACCGTTTGCAAGAGACGCATACGAGAGCCGAGGGACGCATCTGCGGGAAGCTATATAGGCGATCGAGAGAGGTCCACTTATATAGAATTTCGGATGCTGCCGACAACGCATCGGCCTGCGTCTCTTATCTCCAAGCCGAGTCGAAAAGAGGCCGTGGATGGCAGCGGCGGGGCATCTCGCGCTTTCTCCGTGAAAGCAGTCATAGCGACATCCCCTGCTGTATACACTCCACTCGAACGTCATCCAATGCAGGGCTCTCCGCTCGCTTTTATTCCGCCGAGCGCACGCACCGGGCTCCTTCGTTTTGTCTTATCGGATGCCGCGATCGCCCCCGCTGGATGGCTGCACGCTGAATGGCACTCGTGCTCGGGCGCGAGGCATGTAGCTCGCGCCGGCGCCACGGTTCCCTTATTTATTTGTTCCCGGGGCGGTCCTCCAGCCACTTCAATGTGCCCATTGGAGCGCATATACCGTAGTGTAGACGTGGTCATAGCTGCTGTCAGTTGTTGTCTGCCGCTTCTTTTATGTTTTATCTTTATTTCAGCAATATACACACATACTACCGCAGCTTGGGGCATACACGCTTTCGATGCCTCCTCTTTTATACCCACCGCAACAGCAGTATGCAGCCGCCGCGAACTCGACGCCCTGTCATAGACTCGTAGCACGCGGACGACGACACTTGGCCAGATAAAAACGGGCCCCGAACTTATCTTAAGAGCGCCCGCCGCTATGGCTCTCGAATTTCGCCGCCCCTTCTCCGCTCCCTGGTTTTCTCTTCCATCTCTTCGACGTTGCCCGAATTTATACTGCGCTACTGGAAGGGAAGGCCGCCAGTGGCGCTTTATGCGTTTCGAAATTGGGATGCCCTGTCGAGAATATGGGCACACTCACATATTGTACGGGCGAGGAAAGCAAAAACCTAAATGGTACGCGTGCAGTAGTGTACAGTAGCGGCGAGCTTTCGTTTCACCAATAGACTGCCGAGCTCTATCCGCTGGTGTGGCCTTCTTGCGGGTGCGAAGCGCACGCGCGCTTCGATTTATGTCTTCCATATACGTCAGGGTCTCGATACTTCGGGCACGCGGGAGTCGGACGCAGTTTCTCTTGCAGGGGATACGTTGTCTTTCGTCGCACTGTGGCACCAATCTCGTCATCGGGCTCGCGTCCCCTCTCCTCCTTAAGGACATCGGACGATTAATTTCTGCCACTGTTATAAGCAGCGAGCTAGCTGAGCGCGTGAATTCGAACAGCCCACTGGACGCAGCTCTTACGAAGTCCACTGTTATCTGCCCACCCACGTTGCGATCCGGTCGATTCTCTTCACTCCGGTAACCGTGACCAAAATTCCGAATGACTAAGAGTCGGATTAGACTAGGCTCTGAGGCGAATATGTGTGTCGTAAGTTTCCCTCCCTCCCTCCCTCCCTCCCTCCCTCCCTCCCTCCCTCCCTCCCTCCCTCTCCATCCATCTATTCGCCCATTTCAACACGCTCCCTCTGCAACCCGCTCGGGAGACAAAGCAAGGCCCGCACCTCTGTTCTTTTCTTATTTTAACCATATGCATGCAGCGAGTTCGCTCCTTCCAATGAAAGATCCTAAGAGTCAAAATGGTCAACGGAGAAACACAAGTGACATAACATGCCCAGAAAAAAATGCAGCGCCTGCATCTGCGTAACACATTACGCCAACTTCTCTCTGACTTGTGTTGAAACTATATCGTACGAAGTCCGTTAAAGCCCACGAATATCGCAAGAAGGAAATCATATAGTAAGATGAAGCTCTATAGCTGCAGCCTGACGGGCCTGGACGATCAGAATCAGGAATACATTCGAGGACAGAGTAAAAACTGCGCAACGAAACGAAGAAGCGGTAAATGACAGTACGGCAGCACGGATTAGTGATGTGACGTGGGCAGAATTGCATTGGGGCATTAGATTCAAATAAGAAGCAGAGTTGGACAGGTCATGTAATACGTGCAGTAGATACACGGCGGTGTATTTAAGTGATGATCTGTGCTTCATGAGGTCGGAATCTCACTCGGAAACAGCAAGGAATTAGGCGGCGTGATGAGACCACGAAATTTGCGAATGCGGGCACTGGATGGTTGACAGATAACGCAAGAGAAACACAAGTGGAGGTCAACAACATAGACAAGGGCGAAGGCTTGGGCTTGTTGGAAATCCATGACAGTAGACTTACAGCGCGGGGACACATCGTCTTCTTTCTTGTCCTCGCACTGCAAGTCTACTGTCAGCAACATGGATTTTCGTTCTGCAACAGCAGTTTTGTGTCTGCTTTTGCAGAGGGGTCAATGGTGGTCAATACAAGAATGGTCAGTGCACGCCATGGCTAAAGGAGGCCCGGTGCACAGGAGCTTCGGTGATATTACGCTTTTCGAGCTGTTTCCTCTCGCGACGAAGCCGGCGCGAAAAGGGCGAGTCAGTACGCAAATTACAAACCCCTTTACCTCTGGCTTTTCTGCTACTATAGTTATTACGGGGTGAAGCCCACTTCCTTGACGTATACTAATTTGATAGTTGCTATTAGAGAAATAACCGCGTGCGCATATGATAGAGAGCCTGTCCTAGTTGAAAGAAATCGCCATTTAATCATAAACGTATAAACATCTACCGATTGAAATAAAGGCTGCGGGCTCGAGCTATTTGTATCACATTATGAGTGGCCGCATTCTCTATCGACAACTATTGGTGTAGTCACTTTTGCGTGACGTAACGTTTGTGCGTGCACACTTTAAGCGATATAAGCCAGCGCTAATTTAATCTATCGTTAGCGCTCGAAGCGATGTGTCCGTAGACCGCATCGACCTGTAGAAAACGATCTCACGGCCACGATTGCCTCCTTGCCTAAAAGAACTAGCTCTACAGCTTAACGACAGTGTGTTCCGTGTGTACAGTGCCCTTCAGGCGAATGGCGCCAATCATAGCGCGAATCTATACCGTAAGGTTGCTGAGAGCACGGCAGGAACTCGAAAGCCCACAATTTCCTCTATCGTTAAATGAAGTCCCACTGCGAACGCATATGGCATATGTGTGCCAAGTTTACGTCGCGTATTTATACGTATTCTGAGCAGAATATGCACTTGACGCATCCAAGAAGGTATATGTTTCTTGTTACTGATAAGGAAGGAAATCCAAAAAACGGCAGGAAGTGGAAGATGGAAGCTGCGATGAAAAAATCCGTAAACAGTGGGTGGGTGCTAGAGCCGATGTTTCGACAGTGGACTTGTCTTCTTCAAGGCTGGAACTGATTTCCTTAGCTATCGTGTGGATATGCTTCGTGCCCTCTCCACTACTATTGTTAAAATGCCACGTGCTTCCATTGACAATCATTCAGCGAAACGTACACCCTCCCGTCTCCCCCCCCCCCCCGCTTTTTGTTCTTTTTTTTTTTCGCGTTCCTTATGACTCACCCAGTCGTCACGGTGGCCTCTCCCCTCCCCCCTCCCGCACCCCTTCTCCCTTCTGGTGGAGAGCGCACGAAGCACATACACATGATAGCTAAGGAAATCAGTTCCAGCCTTAAAGAAGACAAGTCCACTTGTCGAAACGTCGGCTCGAGCACTCACCCCCTGTTTACTGATTTTTTCATGATAAGAAAGGAGTCATGGTGTTAGGGTCGTGTCTGGCAAGTAATCACGTTAACAAACGTAACATATAACGTAGTAGAACAGTAGAATAAAACCAGGCGTCACACAATGTGAACTACGTAACGAGTGTGTGGTTTAAAGCTTCCCACCCATGACAAAGGGCTCAGCCATAATTCTTTATCGTCATCAGCCACAGAGTCAACAAAGAGCACACAATGTCTTACAGACGCGTAGTGGGTGCCTCGATTCATAATGGCATAGTGGGTACTTCGCTACTTCGCAAAATTATGATTTATGGCGTAGTGGGCGCCTTGCAACCGTACTTGCAGTAGTTGCCCCAAGAGAGTTTACAACGGGCTCTAGAAATGCCGCTCCTCCAGCTTTCGCTGTGACTGTGCTGCGTGCTTCGCGCAGGTCTGGCGTTGTTTCATTTTATTACCTGCACAACCTTAGCCGGCAGATACAATTACGACGGTGAACGGAATTATCAAATTCTTTTTTTACTTTATTCGAGAGAGAGAGAGAGAAAGGTTGAGTGACATCCATTCGCTTTCTGCACTGGTTGTTTCCTTTTTCATGCCGGAGCTTTTATTATCGAAGTCTATGTTTTCGTCGAGTCATCATATCCGCCAATACGAGCCCAAAGGCCACAAGCATGGCACGCGTGTCACGCTTAGAGCTCTTTTGTAGATGCATGCATTCGTCGGCTGATTTGCCATCCAGCTAGGAGGCACCCGTCCCCTTTCGTGCAACGATACCTCTGGCGCAGGCAACCCTTCATAGTTGAGCGACGGTGTTCGGTGGGCTCGACGACCTTTCGCTGCGGGCGGTCGCCGTGAAGTTCTTTTTTTTTTTCATTGGTTTGCTTTTCATTCACTTAAAGTAGACGGCTGTCCACTCGGCAAAAAAAAAAAAGAAAAAGAACGATGACGCTCAAGAAAGCGCCGTCGGCGAAGCTTTTGACTCGACGTTCAGCTCATGCCTTCACATCGACGTTTCATATAGTAACGGTAACCTCTTTAAGCTTGCCGAGACATCAATTCGCTTTCTACACTGGTTGTTTTCTTTTCCATGACGGAGCTTTTGTTTTTCGAAGCCTCTTTTTTTCGTCGAGTCAAGTGGGACCATTCTGCAGATCTCTCAAACTATAATGCGATGGCCTGACGAAAGAGAACGGGGTCTACTTTGTCGAGTTTCTTGTGCCATTTATCAAATTCTTGTCCCGCCTGTTGCTACAGTTTAAATGAAAAAAAAAATCGCTTTGTAATGTTATTTTCTATTTCTCTTTAACCACGTTGTCAAGAGAAGCGAGCCGCGCAAAAAACGACGACGCAACCGGAAGCTCTCAGCAGGGTTCAATATTGCCTATCAAATGCGTATTAAGGAAATAAATGACATATACACTGGCATTGTCATTTGATGCGTAATTTATACAAACACGTACGAATGTTAAACCACAAAAATATATTATACTGCGCCGGTATGCAATATTCGCGTCGGGGATTTGCGCATGATGGGCTTCTCATCTCGGAATGCAATACGACGTAACGTCGCAACAACAGCTACCGAAGAATAAAAGTTGTGCATCTGGTCGTTCTGAATGCACATGATTGCCACATTTACAAGATTACGTCGCACAGTATAGAAGAACTCTACAGGAACACCAGTGGGTAGGAACGAAATCTCTCGTAACCTAACTTTAACCTCACTTCGCGAACACCCGTCCATACCAGGCCACAGTTTTCTAAGTTGGAGTACAATCCCACGCATTAGCGATATAAGCACCACGACAAGATAATGTACCCACACCACCAAACTTTCTCCCTCCTATTATCTCCCTCGCTCTCTTATGCGGACGGTGCCGACCTCGATCGCACAAAAATGAAATGTCCTGTAATCAAGGGTCCCCCATTTTTGCATAGGCTAAGCCGAAATCGAAGCGAGGTCAGACTTTGTAAAGTTCACGTCGAACATTTAGTGAAGCTCATCAGCCGCCCTAATGCCCTCTGATCGCGGTTGGTTAACTGCAGAGACTTAAAATACGCGACAAGCTTCTATGAACTACACACTCTCGATGGTCGCCGACCGCAGTGCTCGGCCGTGCGTGGCGCGCTGAGGCACGTGCAACCAACACGGCCGACCGTGCATGCGCACAGAGGACTCGCTTCGTCTATCAGCGGCGCCGATTCCCTCCTCATCCAGCAGGCGGCCATAGATCTTTTCTCGCTGGGCGCGTGAGAACCGGCCCCTATGTGCCGTCACCTTCCAGTCGGATGGGCAAGAGAGAAGCATGAGGGGGGCCGAAATTCTTCCGGCTCGGTTGAGTCTCCCCCCTGCCCCTAACTCCGTACCCTTCGAGCCGTGGTTGCGGCGGGCGCTGTCTTTCGTCAAGCGCCGGACAGCCGATAAAAGTGAGCGCGAGTTGCGAGCCCATCCAAGCGTCGCCGTCCCTCCCCTCTTTCTCTCTGCCGTCTCTCCTCCTCCTCTCCAGATGAGCCAGCGGCGGGGGCCGTCGCATATTTCATCTCCACGAGTCGCCGCTCGCGAGGACATCCGAGAAGAGACGTGGCGGCGGCTGTGAAAGCTTCTCAACTGATTCATCCGTCTGCATGGGGTCCAACCGCCGCCCGCAAGTCCGTGCAGGGAGGACATACTCTGCTGTCCGAAAACGGCTCTGGCCAGAACTCGTCGTCGAACTTTCTACCAACTTATTTTGCTGTCTAGCGCTCGCAGCAACATTTTCACGACTCAAAATACGACTCTCTTAGTGCTGTATAGCCGTTATTTACAATGTCAGCACCTCGATATCGCAAAAGTCGAAAATTAACCCCCACGTAGTTAAGGTCGAGTGCGCTTCTGGTACGCCCAGTGACTAGGGTCCACAAATTCTAAAACTCCGTTAATGCGCATAAGTTTTCTTTGTAAACGAGTTTGGCTAGATTAGAGCGGCGGTTCGCGTACCTCTCTGCATACATGGAACTACAACGGGGCTACTTAAGATTTCGTTGTGGTGCTCTATGGGATTAAATCAAGGCTTCGACGGACGCCCGTCTGGTCGGAAGAATCACTGAATAAAAAGACGAAGACGCCGACCACAACAGAATAAAATATAATGACGTTTCAGCATCCAGAACGGGAGCCTTGTTCACAATTGTGAACAAGGCTCCCTTTCTGAGTGCCCCGTCGAAACTTTGATGAGTGTTTAGATTAGCAGAAGATCCGCCTGTGATACCAGGCTATGACTGGGCTTCCACAGCGCCTTTCCAAGAGGCGGAGGACGTATGATGCAAAACGAATAAGCGCGATCTGTATATAGAACGTTCCATCAGACAATCGAAAAAAGAACAAGCGCTTGAACGGTAGCGGAATCTACAATACTGACAGCTGGGATTAACAATGTCAAAGGAGTAGCCCGCGCTACATGTACGCACCAACCTCTCTTAAATACATTTCTTTTACACATATACAAAGAGAGAACACACAATAACAAATGTAATAACTAATTGTACTTTATGCTGTTCTTTTGTGTTGCGCTTACATACCCACAGATGTTCAATCACCAACTAAATGGGACTAAGACCCTCGTCCATTCTCTATCTCAGAGGCCACGAATGAGTGTGTCTTGTTCCGGATTCAGGACTATCGTGACACTGTGCCGCGGCCATCGTAACATTATGTTGCTTTGTTGCACCGACGGTGATGTGCACTTCAATAAGCATCAGTACGAAATGAACGTGACACACATGACGCTGTTTCTTGCTGATTTCACACATGGTTACACACGTTACACCTCGACAGCGCCATAAACGCCACAGTGGTGCCAAGGCGTCCCGATCAGAAGTCAACTATTAAGAGAATATGAAACGACGTCAGTCGTTTTATGCACATAAGAGCAGCTTGCTTAATCCAGATGTCATCGCTTTTCCTTTGCAGGCCATAAACGTCTCTCATTTTACTGAACAAGAAGGGCAAACAAGAAACTCGTAATATCACGGTACCAGTTCAAGCTGCTCCGCAGATCTATAGTGTTAGCGGAGAGTCAAAGGAACTCGTGCGGCAACCGCTGAGGTCCTTACCTGCATAAAAAGGAAAAAATAACAGTTAAGGAAGGCAGCTGAGTAGTTGAACATGGCTACATTAGTTAGTAAGACTTAAGAGTAATATAACAGAACAGTAACAGTAACGCGCAGAAGCAAAAGTCTGCTGTGGTTACTTCAAATAAAAACCTTAGCAAGGTTGTTAACATCAAGAACGAAAAAAAAAAATCAAAATTGGCGTAAGAAAAGCAACGCCAGAGATAAAGCGAGCGAGAGCACAAACGATAGGAATTAGTGTTTCGCTTTGTTTTCGATTCCTTCACAGTATTTTTGGCTACAAGGGGCCGCAGCTGGGCACCCTAATCAGACTGTAGAGTGTCGCAAACACTCAGCACTGCCCATGAACGTTTGTGTCTTCCACGTATGGTTAGTACGACCACATCACTACAACCACTACGCGCCCAACAACACGGCCGTATTCGCGGATCTGTTGTCATTACGAGCCGCCAGGTCTCCAATCGACGTTCGCTGCTATGGCTGTTTCGTTGCATTCCTAACTCGCTCGTTTCGTCGTACGTTCCGGTCATTATATAGATATCAGTAAGACCCGGCGAGTTATTGTAGCATTTTCTTTTTCTTTTCTTTTTTTTTTTTCGTGTCCATTCACGGTTATTGAGCTTTATCAAATCGCTTTCACAGCCGACTGCAGACCATTCAAGAAACTTTGCCATCTACTTCTTTGGTAGCAATACCGCGGAAAAAGGCGCGCCACTCGATAGTTTGGGTGAGCAATAAAGTCGCCGTGATTTAATTTTGTGTGAGCTAACATCGCGAGGCTCACACCAAATTTAATCACGACGACATTTTATCGCTCACCGATGCTCCGGTTTTAGAAGCGTAAGAGTACACAAAGGCAGCCAGTTTCCCTTCCTCCCGCCCTTTCTTTTCCGCGACTCCTTTAAGAGACCCGCTGACAGACCGGCGCCGTTGGCAGGAAATTCCTCGAAAGCGAAGTAAACGAGCGAGCGGAGCTTAGCCCCGGATGCTCCCAAACGTTTTCGGCTTTCCGGAAGCCCAAGATGCTTGGGAACGAGCCAACATGCCTCACGCCCGCTGCCGAAACCCCGCAACGCACAAAAAATGAGAAAGCACGAGGAAGAAGGAATAGCGGGCAGCGCTGCAGAAACTGTATAGACAGATTTCGTTCCCGCAGCCACAGACCTTGTTTTAGCGAGCATCAAACTCCTATATCCTTGCTGCATTAGAAGGAAGATTTAGTGCATTTGCTGAACAGTCGCGAAAAAGGCGGTGGAGCGAGCCCACAGTTCTGTCCAGCTCTTTCGTGAAGCCTTCGTCTAAACCACGAACCTGGAAAAAGCGGCGAACGTTGCCGCTTCAAAGCAAACACGCAGCCGCATTTTGAGCATTCTTTGGCATCTCCGAGTCATCAAATCCTTGCAGTGCAGCGAAAGGCGCAACCTGTTCCCGTTACTGGTTGGCTCGCACGGACTCCATAAGCCACGGCAGCACTGTACCGATTTATAAAGCTTGCGACCATACATACGTTCTTCCCGTTCGTTGCACCGAACTGTCGGAGAAAAGGGGGAAACGCCGAACCGTTTGTTTAGGCAGCGCGTCCCGCCGGTCTGCGGGCGGCCGGGCGAAATTAGCGTCCTGGGCCGCGCGTCTCCGCCCCCCCGCCGCCGCCGCCTCGCGACCCCGCGGAACAGGTTGGCAGATGGGGCGCCCTTATCGGAGGCCCCGATCTGGGAGACCGATCTCTTCATGCGGCGCGGCGGCGAAACGACGTTCCTAGAAGAATGAGTGCACGGTGACCGCCTGGTGAGGACCGGTGGATACAGTTGCACTTGGGAGTCACTGCCGACTCCTCTTCCTTCGTCACTCATCCCGAGGGAGTTCGGAGAGCCGTTTTTATTCCAGTGAAGTAGTGGCTAGAGGTCGCAAGGGCATTCGTGTCACGTGCGACAACGAGGCCGCATCTCGGAGGGAATATAACCGATTGCTATAATTATCTGGATTTTAACGGGCATGTGCACACGGCGATTACAAATGATGAAGCGCGCTGGCAGACATCCGCGGACATTGCAGTACCTCGACAAAAGGTAGGCAAGTAGAGTCATCACACGCCCTTACCTATGGATGCAAGCCGGGACGCCACTCGTTATGGAAAACATATATTCGTTCATTCAGTCGCGAAAAAGAGAACAACAGTTTACAGGTTCAACAGCTCTCACCTGTATTTTAAATTGTATTAAGGCTCCAGAACGAAGGGGGGGGGGATAAAATGGCGAGTTGAGCCAAAGCAAGCAGCGCAATAAAAAAAACGAAATGCTCCTGTATTCAACTGAATCACGCAGCAGCTGTTGTGGTACTACATGCAAGCAATGAAAAGTTGTGTGCTCTTATATTGGAACAAGCGACCTTCTCTTCGCAAGTTTCCGATTGGCCGGCAAGTATAGATGGAACCTTGAAGTGATGAGATGTCGTCAGTGATGAGTGGTAATGTCGCCGGAGCCAACTTTTCATTACTTACATAAATTGTCACGACGGCTGTTGCGTGATTTAGCGTACGACACGAGCGCACACTATGGCATCTTCATAGTATATATTCTCGAAGTTCTGAATCTTCGAAGCACCCGAAATGCGTCCGTTATCAATAAACACTCTTCGAACGAGTGACTGATGTCGATCACATCGTACACACAGCAGGACGCTCGCGTAAAGAACTGATCAACGACGAAAGTCGTCACTCAGCAAGCGCGTGTGTGTCTTAACGTCCGTCTACGTTATGACAAGACCGCTTCCTTCAGAACAATAAAGGCAACGACCGCTGTCGTCACATTTCGATGGAGGCAAAATGCTAGAGGCCCGTTTACTTAATACTTAAGTGCCCGTTAAAGAGCCCTAGGTGGTCCGAATTTCCGGGGCCCTCCACCACGCCTTCTCTCATTATCATATCGTGGTTCTGGGAAGTAATACCCAAACATTTATTACATTAACAATGATGACAAACCAATTAGCATCTCCTGAGCGAGTAGGATCTGCACTTTTGCGTGAACAGGTCGGGGTTTCGTAAGCCTACACGTATAAACATTAATGAAAACCAACAGATAATAAAGCCAAGGAAGGTATAGGAGACGTTATTTGACGTCTTTTAACTGTATTGTAGTAATTATTATTATTTACACGTATAGCAGTCACAAGCGTGACGGTAGCGAAATCTCGTTCCCAGATAAGCTGCAACGCATCGATGGTCGCCAGAATATGCGCTGCTGAAATGATAGCCGGAATACAAATGCAGACATGTCGAAAGTAATGGAGCGCCTCTGCACGTCATGCTTCGCAAATTTCAACGCGGGTCGGCCGATTCTTCCAAAATATAAGCGTAAAACGACACCGAAGATGATACGAGGGTCATCGCTTCCAAACAACGAGCATGGCGCAACGAGATGGGCGAGCGAGCCTGCCGGCGCCAATAGCCCCGGAACTTCAGCAAGAAGGATGCTTCCACGTTCTCCTCTAAGAGGTGATCTATGGCGGCGGCGGCGGCTTCGATTCGACGGCCCCCGCCCTTGTACAGGCGCATATCGGGTGCGCGATATATATTCTGCCGACGCGCGGTGCGCCGCATCAAGACGTACGAGCGCTGCTGCTACACGTATAGACCTGTAGGGCGCCCTTCCCTGCAGCAAGCACCCTGAGCCACACGCGACCCCCCGTGTGTACACAAGACTCGAGCGTATACGTGTGGAACGCGGCGACTCCCCGTGTGTGCTCTGGGCTGACATGTCACTCCCCGTCTGAAAAATGCGAGGCAGTATATACGTGTAGAGCACCACCGTGGTGCACACAGTTCTGCCTGTGGGAAGGCTGGGACGTTGCGCCATATAAGGGTCGCTATACGGGTTGAAAGAGATGCAATCGCAGCGCATGTATCAGCGTTGGCACAGAGAATGCGAGCGTGACGCCCCTTCGACCGCAGCGTGCTTTGCAAATATACAGCGTATAACAGATGTGAAAAGCAAATATCGTCATGAAGCGCCTCATTAAGAAAGAGAAGGGTCAGAACACGGCCTTGAGCGGGATATGCAAGAGCCGGAATACTAGAATACCTTGAACAGTCATCAAATCGCCCACAGGACCAGCGCCCGCAGCGCCATAAATACAATTTAAAAAAAAAGCGTCATTGAAAGTTTTTTTTAGTCAACTCATATTAAAGGGCCAGAAGTATCACCTGTCCACAAGAGTTTCGGCAAGCGAAAATACAGAAAGAAGGCTCAACTTGGATCACCCAAAATGAGTCACATTTTCGCTTACTATTTCATCTATTCGTGTTCCACATATGGCAGGACATTTTAGTTCAAGACCTCCTTAACATGTATATATGACCTCGCTTGCATAGCGATTCACTCGTGCGCTTACATAATGACTTACAGGCGTGATCAGCTCCACAGAGACTCTTAGGGACAACGGTTACACTCCAAGCCAGACACAACACCATCCGTCCGACGAAACATCGAGTCGGAGCGTACGCCCAACGCCTCCTGCTCTATAAGCCCTTTTCACATAATGTTTAACCGCCGATGGTCCCCGTCCCAAAAACTTTTCCAACCACCATCAGCCCAGACACATTTTGCATAAGAATCCGCGCGTAGAGAAACGATCAATATGTTCCACTTGGCAAGCTGCTGCCGCGAAGGCAGTGCCGTTTCTCAGCGTCCATTTTTATTACCTGTACTTCGAAAGAAGCATAGAATAAAGCGGGGATGCCTAATAACACGCAAACTGTAAATTTAAGCCCGAATCGTCGTGCGCCCGAACAATAGCGTTCTACGTACAGCAATTGAAACGACTCGTTCGCCCAGTACCAAGGCTTGTCGCCAGGCGACGCGACGTGAGGTTTTCACGGGTTGGGCACCCTTCAAAGCTCGCGAAGTTCAGGAATAAATCCGCTACTAAAAACGGCTGAGAGACATGGATGAAAAGAGACAGGTAGCTAGAATATTTAGGTACTTATATATGAAAAATGTGGACACACAGCGGAGAAAAAGGACAAGGACACTAACGAGTAATTATTACAATGCAGGTGATAAAAAAAGAAGGGGATTAAACATGAAGTCAGAAAAACAAAAACGGAGCGCTGGATAGAGGCAGTGGAAAGAAAACGATCAATGGAAGACATCGGGCAGGAAAGACTGAAATAAAACTAGAAGTGTTTTAGGACAATTCAAGGGGAAGTTCCCTTCTCTTTTAGGCCTGATAATAGACGAATCGTACTTAATATGTGGGAAGGGACCAGAAACCATGAAGCATATACTCAGGGCTGGGCAAAGATACTTTGAAATTGTATCGCGATACGATACAAGATACTCAGGCAAAAATTATTGGAGATACAGATACAAGATACTGCCGCAATAATTGTATCCGATACGATACTTGGCAATTGTATCTTAAGATACTTCGATACATTCTCAAATTTGTTATTATAGATCCATATAATGTAGCAGCAAACACCTATACACGAAAATGCCTGCTTGAAAATTTCTTAACTGTGACCTATTTTGTTTCAATTGAATGAAATGTCTTTAGTATCTCAAAAGTGTTGCCCTTCTTGCTCAAGGTACATTAGTTTTCTTCCATAACGACCTATTGGAGCTTGTTTTAGTTTCTTCACAGGACAACTCTTCATACATTTCGCTGACTGCGGTTACTGCTTGTCATTTTTGCAATTGATGGGAGTCGCTGCTCAGCTTGCCGACCAGCTAGCGGGTTGCCATGCAATCACAATAACATCAATAAGAAGCCTTCGCATGAAGGCGCAAATACCGGTGTGGAGTTTTACCTTGTCCGTAAAAGACAGTTTGCACAATACCGTATATCCGGACAGGTGTACAGCAGCAACAACGCTGGTAGCGACTTTTTTGGGGGGAGGGGGGGGGGGGGGGGGGGGGGGCGGGGAAAGCACGGTGTATACGGAGTTTGATACCCTTCGCTAGTGGACCGGCCGGCACACATGACCGTATCCGTCCCATTTGCTTTTACTTTCTAACTATGTTCGTGAGCTACACAGGCATGACTGGTCTCAAGCATTTCTTTCGTGAGGAACATGTGGTCCCCATGTGCTGAAACATAACCGTGGAACAAAAACTCTATATTTCAATCCGCGTCCACATTTCGCTCGTTGTGTACATCGGTATCGATGTTTCTCGAATCCTGACTCCAAATACCCTTCTGAAATGACCTATATATGAGATATGGGAAAGGCTTCCTTTCAAATGCCAACGTCATTTTATTCAAACTCTCTCCGACCCCATCATCTTCACTGTCGCGGCCCTTGGAGCTAAATTTCGCGACTGCGGCCCGCTGGCTATAAGCTGAGTTTGAGACCCCTGGTGTATACGTAGATGACGTAAAACTGCAATGAATTTCCATGTTCTATTTACTGCTGGCGTAAGGGATTCTTTGTTGATATACTCATTAACGTGCAAACTTTAAGCAATTTTTCTTCAACCAGAGAGCATGTGCAACACAGAAATGTCTCAGACGTATTTTATAGTTGCACAAAGAGTCGCAGGACACCGCCGCTATTCGCGCTGTTGCCGCTTATAGCTCCCATTACGTGGCGATTAGTAATAAGAAAAATGTTTAAGAACGCCTAAAACAGGAAAACAAATATAATTTAAAGTGTGGGATTGGGCTAGTTGGTATTCCATTATTAAACTGCCCAGCGCAAAAATTTAACACGGTACACATACAAACGACGAGGACAAGCGCAGACTTCCAACGGATTTTTATTACAAAAACGCACACATATATAGGCTACAGACCAGAATAAGATCACATGCTTATTCAGGCACTTGAGGCCGCAACAATAGCTCAAGGAAGTTGCATCAGTAAACCGTTCATTTCCTTATCGGAAAAAGAATTGACGTATTTGAATTCTTCGGCACGTGGTCTCCCAAGGTGATATCTTGTTTCTTTGGGGGTTCTTTCTTGCCTTTTAGGCTTTTTGGCTTTAAATGCGAAGCATTTCTTAGCGAACCTCTGGCACTTTGAGCGTTTCTATCTACGTATCTATCTATCTATCTAGCCGCCTACGTCTGCGTGCTCTCATGATCGCCTCCTCAACTTGGTGTAGACCAAAATTGGCATGGTAGGGTAAGGGGATTGGACGAATATGACTGTCGGGTCAAGACATGAATTACATGAAAATCATGTCACGTACGTCGTCAAACCCTTTCCTCCAGACACGTGTGGCACATACCCGTTTCCCACGGGCCGCGGTGTACGGGTATGCGCCACAGGTGATTGACAGTTTATATCTACCCAGGAACGGCGAGAACAAACGTTGTTAGTTTAAGTGTGAGAGCTTTAAGAAAAACAGACATCGGTAGCGTTGACCCGACAAATGGAAAGAATAAGAATTAGGATCCTAGCAGGAATCGAACCCAAGCATTCTGCGTGGGAATCAGGTATTCTACCGCAAAGCCACGCCATGTCTGTACACTGGTTTGGAAAAACAGCCTATGCAGGCGTAATGGCGGTGCAACGACAATTGTGTTTGTGGTGCTGGCGATCTAATTTTGCAAGAAAGCAATAAACACTGCATGATACTCCTACGACGCTCCTACTCCTACCATCCAGGCTACATATCAGATTAACGTCTGTGGTTCCAGTGTTGGCTCCGCTTTTATAGCAGTGTAGTAAACATCACATTTGTATTCCTATGATTTAGCAAGCTATATTGAAGCATTGCTCGACCCCGGAGGAATACATTAACGAAAGTTACGTATGATATTCCCATCATCGCCCCGTAAAGTGCACTTAGTCCGCCAGAACGACGTCTCCTCTTCATTTCTTACGAGGCTGGGCGGTGGCCTCATGTTGACCGATGATGATGCCAGACTGATTGACAGCCGCTTTTTACACAAGGCTACGTAGGCCACATACGTCCTTGTACTCTACGAATACGACAAGTGCTGTCCACTGATGTTGCTCTACGTAGCACTATCCAGGCTTACCAGCCTCGACGGTTTATACCTCATCAACGCGAAGGGTGATATCAGTTTCCGACATGTCGCCGGCTCTATGACATACAATTTGTCGATGAAATGGCCGAAGCATCCACGATTTCAAACAACTGTACTATACCCCATGCTTCACTACACATGGATCCCTCGTCACCGCGATCACGACCGGATCCAATAACAAGTCATCACCAGCTGCTGGTGCTCACTGACCACGGTGATGATGACTTGTTCAAGAACTTTCAAGAAGCTCTTCCACACATGTACATGTTCGTGAAACGTGTGTGCCTTATCCATCATTAGGAACAGCATAAGCACTACATATCAGCTAGTAATACCCACTTTGCCGTTGGCAGCGTTACCCAACTATAAAGAACTGGTTATATAACACATGTGCGGCTCTTCAGCATATATGCGTGCGTATAAAATATATACATGTCTTTAGCGTCACTTTGTAACGTTTCGCTCAGTAACAAAAATTACGTCACAGTCACCTTCCAGCCGCGTGCTTCGCATAACACCGATTCCCACGGTACGTGGGATCTTGCCAATTTTTTTTTTGTTTTTAAGTGCCTGGATAAGCATGTGATCTTATTCTGGTCCGTAGCCTATATATGTGTGCGTTTTCGTAATAAAAATCAGTTGGAAGTCTGCGCTTGTCCTCGTCGTTTGTATGTGTACCGTGTTAAATTTTTGCGCTGAGCAGTTTAAAAATATAATTTAAATTGAGAGGTGGTTCTTTATCAAACATTCACATTGAATGAGTACAGAAACACAATACAGCCGGCGCCCTTAGTAGCTATGAGCATGAAGTATCGTCAACTTACCTGTTGAAACAAGAGAAAATTCAGTGCCCATGGAGAATTGCCTGAAATGGCTCATTGGGACGCTCATGAGTAAAACGGAGCATTCAGTAAAAATTGGTTCTCAGATACCCTTCCTAACATCTTTAAGATGGCTCCTAATGATTTTCATTATTATTTTCAAACTCAATTTCGCTATTTTCATACGCGGTAAGCAGAATGCTTTGTACTGTATACTCAAGGCACGCCCACAAAATAATATATTTCTTTTCAAAATCGCTTTGGCAACGTGTAAATGTGGAAACAGTTGTAGAAATAAAGCAGATAGTTAGAAGAATAAAGCAGCAATCTCATTTTGGGAGTGCGTTACAAACGACATACTGCAGTGACCAGACCGGAAAAACAGTGCAGAGACCTAGGTTATGCATGTGATGCAAAATGACAGCTAAGAAAGCACTTGTGCTAATAATGAAATTATAGTTTCATAAATTCTTTGAATAAATGTAGATGGAAGTGAAAAATACGGTAAGCCAAGATATTTTCTGTTAGGTAAACGCTTGCTCTATTAGATCTAGCATCAGGCAGTGTTACAAAAGTTGTTAGAACCTTATTTGCATATAAGTTAATTCATTGCATGCAGGTCAAACTTACATCCACGAGATCCTTCAAATCGCTGATATGTAAAATCCACGCGACGCAAAGCAACCCCTTTCTTGCACGCATCACATTTCGTTACGGAGCAAGACGCAAGAGAATCTTCAATAACGACACTGTAACAACATCGGAATTTGGGCGACAGACGCCGCACGCAGTGGAGTACGCGGCGCAGGACAGTGGCTAAGAGCAAGTGTCGCTGCATTGGCGCAACTAAACAGAAAAGAAATCGAGAAAACAAAAGGTACGTGGGCCGAGCCTAGACGTCCGCGTGCTTGTCTTCCTGATGTTCTACCGTCACTGGATGACTCTGGCGTAAAAATAAAATAACGTCACTGCCATTAGACGTATTCAGATGGCTTAGTGCCACCAATACCAGCTTGAGAAGCGGAGCTTGGCCAACGATTATTGTTTCGCACGGTTGTGTTGCGATAGAAGTATCTTGTATCTTAAGATACACGATACATTATCAAATGTATCGGAAATACAGATACAGATACTCGTATTTCGAGACGTATCGCGATACAGATACAAGACACCCATAGAGTATCTAAGATAGTATCTAAGATACATGTATCTTCGATACTGCCCAGCACTGCATATACTATAGTTGAATGTCAAGGTATCAAATCAATAGCCGAGGAAAAGGCAATTCTGCCCGGCATGTTGGGATTCAAGGACAGTTTTGGTAACACAAGTGGATCTGCCGTAGAGACAAGTAAGAAGGCTGGAACATTGGTGGCGTAAAACTATCGGGGGAAAGAAAGTCAGAATTGAAAACACGTTAGTAGCATAAGCAGTAATGGCTAAGAAGTACAGAGCCAGGCGGCACTTGCCGCCACCCCGATTCATGGGGTATGCTCCTAACAGCCATCCATCCATCCATCTACCTATGACTTTGAAATGCAATTAAAAAAAAACAAACAAATCCCATTCACATCGTGAAAACAATGCTCGATTCTATCACTCCATTCACAGTCTTTCCATTTCCACCAGTGCCTTGTGAAACGTTCTGGCCGGTTATGAGTCCCTTTAATGCGTATTAACTACGACACACACAAAAAAGCGGGCATTAAGATTCGCGTCGATAGAGCCTCGCGCAAGAATGTATCGCGAATGGGCGTCGTCATTTTTCCAGACGACCCTCCTTGTAGCGTTAACGCCGAACAAGGGCTCGCGAACGTTGCACGGGAAGAGAGAGAAATAAAAAAAGAAAAATGTAAAGGAAAGAAACAAACAAAGCAAGAAAAAAAATGGCAGTCCTGGGTTTCCTCATCGGCATCTCCCCGGCGAAGAAGCGACGGGAGGGCGTCGGCAGACGATCGAAGGCATTAGCTGCAGCCGAGGCAGAGCAGCAGCAGCAGCAGCATCCCCGGAAGCAAGCCTATAGACGCATTTGTCTCTGTCCAAGTAAGAGGCGTTGCTTTCCGCGGAGGAGGAAGAGGCGGAATCGGGCAACCGACTAGCTGCTGATGCTGCTGCGCCACCTCACCTCACGCACCTTTGGCGGCAGCAGCGGCAGTGCTATACCCAAATCCCCGAGCACGCGCTCGCTCTCCCGAACGCCAGCCGCCCACACACCTTGATGGGCACGGAATAGCGCTGCATCCGACATCGCACGCGGCGGCTATTAGCACGCCCCTGTGGGACGCGCATCGAAGCCGGGGCAGAGTGGCAGCCGGCCAGGGAATACACGAGGAAGGGAGGAGTGCATCAGAACAGAGGCTTAGCCCGATACACGCCTTGTTTCTTCGCTATGCTGCAGGCACGGCAAGGTGCAGAGGAGCGCACCGTGGCACATCGCGAGGTCATTCCCCATTCGAGCAGTTCGATCGCTGCGAATTAGTTCACAGATTCAGCAGGAATTAGTCCGTTTTTCGCTTATTAAGGGAGAAAAATAGGAAGCGGGGAGCAGAGAAGCTAACGATAAAACGTCTGTTTTGCTGAAGGACTTGTTGCTGGGCAAGTTGGTGAATACTTGACGACATTTTGACTATCCCAAGATCACTTGTTCGCAGCCTGTAAGCGGGACGCATATATGGTAGCGTTAACAAGAGCGTGTTCCATCAGGCGTGGGAAGCCACTTGTACAGACCAACGATATTTTCTCATTTCTTCTTTGCATTCAGAAGCCCGTCGCCCGCCAGACGAAAGACGGCATCAGCTGTCCAGTAACCGTCAGTCACTCCAATCAGCGTGATCTGTCCCTCACAAAAGTAGAGGTAGTCTTTTACTCGTTTTATAAGTCTCGGCGGGAGCAGCCCCAATGGGTGACGCTCGAACAATTCACGGCAAATTTCAGTTTACTGTAGATGTCAGGAATCTCGCGCAGAACAGCAGCCAACGGTTTCTCTTTTTTTTTTGGAAGCCTGTACTTCGGCATAGTACCGACACCACTATAGGTATATACAAACCCCCTCGACTGGAAATATATATATGTACGAAGACCCTCGACTCAACAAACGGCCTAACGGGCAACAGAAAAGCTGGATACAAGCAGAGCTCGCGCGTGCGTACATCTATAGTGGAGGAGGCAGTTTGCGCTCGCTGACACGGGCGGACCACATGTGCGCGCGTCGCCCGGTGGCTTCATCATCGACGGAGGGTCTGGGCGACACACGAGTCTCAGAGCTCTACCGGGGGCAAAAAAAAAAAAAAGAAACACCAACAAGGGTCGACGTTGAGGAATCGCCCCGCACCGTGTGATGAATCGTCCCGTGCACGCCGAGCACAGGCAAGTTCGCGGCTGCACCATGCGCGCGAGGCGACGAAGATGAGCTCGTCCCTCAACCCCGGGACCGTCCGTATTTTACTCCGCGCTCTTTATATAGAGAAATGTACACACCGCGCAAGGGGGTTCGCCTCACCGTCTCCGCGCTAGCGTAGAGAGATGGACCGGGCTGTTTTGCACACTCCGTATTGGCGCAAAAACTGCACGGGTTTCGTCACCTAATCGGGGAGAGGAATGTAATGGATCTAGTACATGCGCTCTTACGCGACGCCGTGAAAGTGCGCAAGAAGTGCGCTTGAAAATGGGAGCAGGAAGCGTTGCGGCAGCAACACTGCGGACAACCCTCACACAATTAAGACGCATCGATTTCGAAAGTGCTATATTCACAGAAAGTCCTTTATTCAGAAAGTGCTATAGCACAGCATGGTTACGGTTCTCAGCTACTGACCCGAAGGTCACGGGTTCGATCCCGGCCACGGCGGTCGCATTTTCGTCGCATTTTCGATGTAGGCGAAAATGCTAAAGGCCCGTATGTATATAGTTCGATTTAGGTGCACGTTAAAAAACCGCAGGCGGTCCAAATTTCCGGAACCTTCCACAACGGCGTGCCTCATAATCATATCGTGGTTTTGGCAAGTAAACCCCAGCAGTTATTATTATGATTAGAAAGTGCTACGTTATAAAAGCTCATGATACGCAATGGAATTGCGTGCATAGGCTAAGCACATGCGCTCAACTTATGAGAGATGCGCGCGTTTCCGCGACAGAACTTAGTCAAAAGTGATGAGATAATATAATAATAATAATAATAATAATAATAATAATAATAATAATAATAATAATAATAATAATAATAATAATAATAATAATAATAATAATATATAATAATAATAATAATAATAATAATAATTGTTGGGGTTTAAAGTTCCCAAACCAAGATATGATTATGAGAGATTTCGACCATCTGGTGTTCTTCAACGTGCACTGACATTGCACAGCACACGGGCCTCTATAGCATTTCGCCTACATCGAAATGGGACCGCCACGGCCGGGATCGAACCCGCGACGGCTATACATGACGGTATTGTCTTACACAGCTTTACTGAAGTTCACTTCTAAACATTCTGCCGATTACGTTCCCGTCCAAATTTCTCTGAAACGCAACGTCAGATATAAATATATACTCTATACATTACAATATACTGCCTTCTAGCGCCAGGGCTCTGCAACCCTCAGGCCGCAAGCAGTGCGGCCACATCTCCACGCCGCAGCATTGTAGTACATGCAATGCCGCCATAGTAAGTGCACGGCAGACACATGACAACGATGAATGAGCCACCGTCAAGAAGACACGTCAACAGGCAGGACGGGCGAACATATAAATTAGCTGGATGCGAAACAAACTCGAAAGCTAGTACGGAAGAGATATGGCGACATAAATTATATCTCGGAGCGAAACAAAACAAGAAATGTATACGTCACGTGTGCCCGCTCACGTTTCGCGTATGTCGCCGAGTCTAATCAATCCACTTCTAAACATTAATTCGCTTTCTTGTTCCCACGGATCCTCGTCATGGTAGGACACGGTGATTACGAGAGAATATGCGGTTATTAATCTCGCGTTTAGATGCCAGACACGCTGGCGCAGCTGTGTGTAATCTGTGCGATAATTTTTCATCGCTATGCATTAGCCTTTCAAGTGACAGTACAGTGCATGGCTTAGCGAACGCGGTGTGCGTGAGATCGACGCGCAACGTCACTGTCTCATACCTTGCCAGCTCTCATACCGGGCCACCAACTCATACCGGGCCAACCACTGCACTTAGACGCGTGCTATTACTGGTTAAAATTAAAAGAACAACTAAATTCTGGCGCGTAGTGTGCCAGGACCACGATATGATTACGAAACACGCCGTAGTGGGGAAGTTCGATGTAACCATAACCACCTGGAGTTCTTCAACGCGGACTAAGTACACGTGAGTTTTCACATTCCAGTCCCATCGAAACACGGCCGGGAATCGAACCCGCGTCCTCGAGTGTAGCAGTGTGACACCGCGGAAGGGCCTCGCACCCACCGCGGAGAGCTTAGCGTAGCCGTTAAGCTATCCACGGCGGGTGCGAGGCCCTTCCGTTGAAATGTTAATAGCGAGCGTAACTCTATTATACAGCTCGAAAAACGAACAAACTTATATCATGGAGAAGTCAAATGCTTGGCAGAAGATTCAAACGGTACACCGAAGAAGAAGAAAATTAAAGCTTGTCGTATATGCGTCTTTTGAAGTGCCCGTATTAACACAACGGATACTTTATGAAGAGGGGGCGGGAGACGACCTAAACTCAAGACGAATATTATTAAAACGGCGGGCTAAATAGATAGCCTCATTTTTGCTTCTTTACTTATATCTCTCAAGTTTTCTCTCGTCCATAATTCTTCGCGATGCGCCAGCTCATCGTTTCAAACTTTTCCTGCGTGAAGAAAGTTGAAAACAAAAGGAAAACGCAAGAAAAGAAAAAAAGAAGGAGCCAAGACGAGCTTGTTCTTACGAGGTATACCGAACAGTGCTCGCTAAAGGTGGCCGTGAGGCGATAAAACACCGGAACTTGCGTTCCAGGACAGCGGTCTGCTTAACACAAGCCGACATCAACTTTAACTAAGCGACATGCAAAACGGCGGTCATTTCGAGCACTTTAGAATATACAGCTCGCTGAGAGGAAGATCGGTGCATGTACGTCGCGTACACGACCTCAACTCTCTCTTTCTCCTCTTCGGCGCCTCTGGCTGCAGCAATGGAGATAAGCAGGAAACGCAAGAGGAAGAAAAGAAGAAGACCAAGAAAAAGATGAAGGAGAAGAAGAGACGCTCTCGACGGCTGCTTTTCATATTCTCGTCAGCCGCCGTCGTCTCAAAGGGGAGAACCAGGCAGCCATCCGGCAAGCTAGTGGACACGCCGCACGACTTCGCCACGAAGCGTCGGCATCACGTGGTCATCGTATGACGTGCGCGCGTCTAGAGAAGTTCGCTCTTCGCAGCGAGGTCAAGCACCCCCGTCACCCCTGCCACACGAGACTATCACGCAGCCGCGCACTGCGGAAGAACAGGGTCCGGTTAGTAACTCCACGTTGCTAACCAACAGCCAGTTCTTCACGTATCGTTATATGCAGTAAAACGCATTCATAGACGTGCGCATTGGGGGGGGGGGGGGGGGGGCGAAGGTTCATAGCAGCGCCCTCCCCCCTCCCTATTAAGTCAAGTATAGGGCAGACTTTGCGCCCCCCGCCCCGTGCGCACGCCTATGAACGCCTTTGTAATGAACTGCTCGGGGCCCTAATTAAGCGTACTTCGTAATAGGAGTCACTTCGCTGTAAAAGGTCGTGCTCCGCAACTTCCGCAATATAGCCAGAAAGTAAGAAATTCTAGAGCGAAGCTGTGTATAGCTAGGAGGTCTAAAATTTTGCCGGTCCGTGAGTACGTGAGTGCGCAGAAACTATAATGAAGATATTCTAGAATACGCTACCTCGAATGGGCTCCGCGCTTGCACTAGTTACTCATCCGGTTTATATATGGCTAGGGAATCGCTACCGCAGCAGGAATCGCTACCGATAAAATCATTTAGGTGTTCTTAATATCATTTAATCTGACTTTACCAAATACAAAGTTTCAAGCACGTATATACAATACAATACAATCGAGTGAGAAGAAAAAGACTTTCGCCTTCGAGTCGTTTTAGGCAAATACATAAGGGACAGCGTCAGTTTGTAGGCTCGTCGGTTCATCGGTCATCGATCCACTTTACGATGTGTCGATCTTTGCACCTGTCACCTATCGAAACAATAACGCCACCCCAACATAGTGAGTGACCTCGCGGCCACCTGTATGTGCACTTATAACCTTCAGGTGTAAGCATGCGTATACACAGGCGCCGCGAGTTTGAGATAGCCTAGCGTCGAGAACGGCGCATTTTCGGGGTCATCGTGAAGCGATATATCTGCGACTCTCATGCAGGTAAGAGGCAAGCACCATCGTGAAGCACCTCGAGGCAAGTGGGCTCTTGTACGCGAGCGGCTCCTCGTATATACACGCCATTGAAGCGAGTTCGCGCCATGGCAAGGCTGCACAGATTGACGGCACTTCAGAACGAGCACGCGCGCATATGACGCTGAGTGAAAGCTGTTGTGTGGGAGGACGAGCCAAGTCTTATCAGAGTCGGCTTGTACATGTGGCGACAGCGTGACCCACGACCTTAAGCGCCCACATATGTCGCCCGTGCTTGTGTTGCGTGTAATGCACTACACGTTCCTCTCGTGAAACGCAAGGGCTTCTCAACGATAGTATTAAGGCAGACCCTTGACCCTGACGTAGGTGTACAGTGTACACAGCATCACATTTACAGGCGAGCAGCCTTATATTGAGCATCGCCGATGCGGCTCAATCAGGGCTGGGCAAAGATACATTGAAATTGTATCGCGATACGATACAAGACACTCAGGCAAGAAGTATTCGAGATACAGATACAAGATACTGCAACACTGATTGTATCCGATACGATACATACCAATTGTATCTTAAGATACTTCGATACATTCTCAAATTTGTTATTATATATCTGTATAATGCAGCATTAAACGCCTATGCACATCAATGTTCGCTTGCAAATTTATTAACTGCGACCAGTTGTATTTCACTTGAATGGAAACTCTGTTAGTATCTCAAAAGTTTTGTACTTCTTGCTCAAGGTATATCTGTTTAATTCCGAAACAACTTATTGGCGTTGTGCTAGCTGCTTAACGTGACTGCTCTTTATACATTTCGCTGATAGCGCTTCTTGCTTGTAGCTTTTGTAATTCATGGGAGTCGCAGTTCTGCTTGTTGACCAGTAAGTGGGTTGTCAAGTATACCATATGAACTTCAATAAGAAGCCTCCGCACGATGGCGCAAATGCCGCTGTGGAGTTCTACCTTGCCGGTAAACATATTGCGGTTTTCGCAATAACGGATCACCGCGGACAGGTGTACGTCACCAAGAACATGTGCAGCCCAGAAACGTTTCAGACGTATTGTGCAGTTGCTCAAAGCGCTGCAGGACACCGCCGCTATTCACACTATTGCCACTTATACTAGATCCGGTAACCTGGTGATTAGCAACAGTAAAATAATTCAGGGAAGCCTAATCAAAGAAAACAAATATATCTAAGTAAAATAGAAACGCGGTTCAGTATCAAACACAGCGAATAAGCACAGAAACACTATACACGAAGCACCCCCAAGAGCTAATAATAATTGTTATTTTACGTTGAAAAACCGCGATGATTACGAAAGACGCTGTATTTAGGGCTCCGGAAATTTTAGCCACCTGGGGTTCTAGAACCTACATATAAGCACACGGGCCTTTACCATTTTCCCTCCATCGAAATCCGGCTACCACGACCTTCGGACCAGCAGACAAGCAACCTAACCACTAGACAACCGTGGCGGGTAACCCCTCATAGCAACGACAATTAAATTCAGTGGCTATGGAAAATGGCGTAAAACGAATCCTTGGGGCGCTCATGAGAAAAACGGAGCATTTTGTATAACAGTGTTTCTCTAAAACCTTAGCGAACGTATTTAAGATGGCGCCCAATAATTTACGTTATTGTAATCCCAACTCAATTTTGCTATTTTACTTAGCAGTAAGCAGAATTATCATTACTGTATACTCAAGGCGCGCCCGGATTATTATATATTTGTTCTCAACATCAACATTACATAACAGTAAATTCAAGTGGTATATAAATATGTAAACAGTAGCAAAAATGACGCAAACAGTTAAAACTGGGAATAAAGCAGAGAGTTTGCCTTGGCAGCACGTTAAAGGCACATTGCAGTAAGCAGACCGGCAGAAAAAAAAAATAGTCATAGGTAATGTATGGAATGGACAGCTAAAAAAGAACGTCTGCTAACAATCAAATTATGATTTTAAAAACTCTTTGAATAAATGAAAAAAAGACGTACGCCAAGATAACGTCTGTTAGGTGAATGCTTGTTCTGCTAAATCCAGCATCGGTACCGTTGGTACTATAGCTGTTGGGATCTTATTTGCATATTAGTCAATCTCATAGCATGTAATGCAAACTTACATCCACGAGATCTTTCAAATCCCCTATATGTGAAAGCCATGAGACGTAAAGCAACCCGCCATTCTTGCATTCTTCAGACTTCGTAACGAAGCACCACACAAGAACTTCAATAATGACTCCACAGCGTCATCAGCATGTGTGCGAAAGGCGCTGCACGCATTGTAGTACGCGGTACAGAGAGTGGCTAAGGTCCAAGTGGTCATAGCACTGACAAAACTTAAAAAAGAAAGCGATCAAACAAAAATTCGGCTGGGCACAGATGTTCGCGCGCTCGTCTGTCGAGACGTCACGAGTGCCACCGCGTAACTCGGCTCAACCAATATACAGGGACGCTCAGAGCGTATCGCCTATCCTCGCTGGAAAACTCTTGCGGAAAGATAAAATAATGTCACTGCCTACAGTTTTATTCTGATGACTTAGGCAGCAGTATCAGCTTGAGAAGCGAAGCTCAGCCAACGTTTATTGCTTCGCACGGTGGTGGGGCGATCGCAGTATCTTGTATCTTAAGATACACGATACATTCTTCAAAGTATCGGAAATACAGATACAGATACTTGTTTTGCGAGACGTATCGCGATACAGATACAAGATACCCTAAGAGTATCTAAGATAGTATCGAAGATACATGTATCTTCGATACTGCCCAGCACTGGGCTCAATAATCAAGAACTTTACATCAAGTTACTTATTGCGTGCATATATTGTTACGAGGCGTTCTGCGTGACCATGTTGAAGATTACCCAGCAGAGAAAAGAGAAAGAAGGTGGCATGCCGATCGAGATGCTGTCAGAAATTCTGTTGCACAGCTCCTTGTAAATATTGTAACATACACGCTTTCTCTCCCCTGTACTGTGGATGTGCACCATACGAAGCCCCTCGAGGCCTCTGCTCTCATCGACTCATACATATACGAGATGTTCGCTGTCGCCGAAACGAGCCCGCGGGACGCGTTAAAATTGACGGGGGCGGTACGCGTGAAGTCCCGACTCGATCATCAATCATTATCGCTGGGCCTCGGGACACACGCAGGCGTGACATATGCGGCAGCGAAGGGTGCGCTCATTGCAGCCGAGGACACGGCGAAGTTCAAGCCAGTTCATACACGGCGGTGCTGATGGCATTGACGCGTCGTTCTCGTTTCTTGCTTGCGTTGTCAAAACAACTCAGCTTGCTCCCACACACTCGTCGTCATCATCATTATCGGCTCATTTCGCGCTCACTACAAAACGAAAGCCTCTCCCAATGACCTCCAACTTAATCTCTCTTGGGCGAGCTGACTCCGTTTTATGCCTGCGAACTTCCTAATTTCACCACTCCACATCCAACTCGCTGCAGTGCTCCATCAGTTTATTTTCCTTTCCCTTGGTGTCCATTTTGTTGCTCTAACTGACCACGCATTACGCGGCCGGCTCAGCTCCATTTCTTCCGCTTAATGTCACATAGAATATCGGCTACCACTCTTTCTGCTCGGATTCATTCTGCCGTTCTCGATCTCTTCGGTCTTGTGTCTGGGAAATCAATAGGGCGCTACAAAGCTAGAGTAGATCACTGTGGTATTCAGAAAAATGCATCATTAAGATGTATCAAATTATTTTTCGTGGTCACCTTAATAAAGTTTCTTTTTCCATCCATCTATCCCATGAGGTAACGGTCCGGAGATGGTCGTTCACCAGGCGATAGAATGGTAACAAAATCTATAAATGTCATAAACACTTGCCTCAACTTGATTGTCACCACCCTCTCGGTTTAACGTATTTGTTGAAGTCGTTTATATACACGACCAGTCAAATGCAACGTATTACAAATGCGTATATTTAAGTACTAGGAAAGTACAAGTGCTTCCACTAAACGACCGACTAACCCGAAGGAACAAATTTAGTACAGAAGGCGGCCTAAACTCTTTCACGGCGTCTTTTTAACTTCAGCATCGTCCTCTTCTTCCTTGTCCCTACTCATGTCACCGATAGCACGGTCAAGCTGTCCATCATCGTGCTAGACCAGCGGTCTCAAACTCAGCTCATCTAGCGGGCCGCAGTCACGAAATTTAATCCCGCAAGGGCCGGGACAGCGAAGAAGGTCGAAGAGGGGGTGGGGTTGAACAAACGATTTGAAAGAGGCTAGGCTTTTCCCATAGATCATACATGGGTCATTTCTGAAGGGGATTTCGCGCCAGAGGATGCGAACGACATATCGATACCGATCTTCAGAGTGACTAAAACCTGGACGCCGATTTTTGTAACATAGAGGTTTAGTTCCACTGCACGCGGTGCCTCACGAAAAAAAAAACGCTTTAGGCCAGTCACGTCTGCAAACTTAGCAAAGTCACAAGAACTCAGTCACAAGGTGATAAAAAATATGGGACGAAGACAGTCATGTGCAAGCGCGGGCCGCATGCTTGAGAGCCCTGTGCTAGACAGTTATCACGCTTCTTGAGAAAGGTCTCCTTCGTTTTACTCTTTATCCTCATCTGTATACTCGCTTGAGCCATGGCCCAGCAACAGCGGTTAACTTCACGTCCTGCTTTAACTCGCGATGACAGCAAGTATGGGCAACGAACCCGGCACGTCAAGAGGGTAAAGAAACGAGAGAACGAACACAGCAAGAGGCACCGAACTCATGCGCTGCGCGGTTACCGTACACCGCGGAAGGCGGCGAGCGCAACGCGAGCGCCTCGACCGACGACTCGCTGTGTATGCGCGCACGCGCATATGAGAGTTGGGAGAACGTGCGTGTGTGTGTGTGTGTGTGTGTACGTTGACGTTTGGGGTGCAGGCAGAGGCGCCGGAGCAGTTCGCTGCTGCCGTCCAACGGAAGAGGATATTTTGGAGGGCGCACAGCTGCCGCTCTGCACGGACAGATACCTCGAGCAGGGGCTGGGATTCGCGCACCAGCGCCTAAGGGGGCGCTCAACACGGGTTCGAAGACGGGGGGTCAGCAGCTAAGCAAACGGGCCGCCCCTGTCTCTGCCTGGGCCAAAGACAAACACGACGCCGGTGCGGCAGCCTCCGGGCGCAATGCCCCGACGCCCCGTCATATATTGCGTGCGTGCCGAGATGGGCCACGCCGTGAAGCGAAGGGGGAGGAGGATGCGCCGAATGCCGGCTGGGCTCCACTGCCAGGCAGCAGCTGAAGGCACGAGACGGAACGATCCAGCACCAAACGTTTGCGCACCCTTCGCTTCTGAAGGATTTCGGAAGGCTGGAAGGAGCTGCAAAGGGCCAAATGCGGCTCCTCTCGCACAGAGCCTTCCCAATCGTGGACGTGCAAAGTAAACACATACGCACGCAGGCGTATTCGTATATAGGGATAGAAACAAAGGAATAGCTAGGAAGGGAAGGCAAACTAGCGAGGTTTTCTTTTTTTATAGTAAAAAAATTACAGTATGATCGCTCACCCTGCTAATGAATTGTCACACAGTCCGTAAGCGTTATTAGGAATAAATGGTATTCACAGAAGCAGAGTGTGTTTCGCCATGGTGTGGCTGCAAAAAGTGGAGTGGACACAACGTCACGCGCCACTATGAGCCAAGTTCTGTCTTCCAAGCTCTACCTGTGCGCACATTACACATACAGGCCCCATAAGCATGGCTGATGAGCAATTATGCCATCGTCTGAGTGGTCTGTCACGTTAAGTTTACCTAATATTTCACTGGGGTCCGCCGCGGCGGTGTAGCGGTTATGGTGCTGGGCTGCTAAGCCGAAGGTCGCGGATTCGATCCTGGCAGCGCTACTTATAAAACCAGCGTTGTCAGACACCCGGATAGCAGGGGCGTAGCCAGAAATTTTTTCGGGGGGGGGGGGGGGGGGGGGGGTGTTCAACTATACTTTATGCATGTTCATGCGTGCGTTTGTATGTGTGCGTGTATATATGCGCAAGCAAATGTGAAAAATTTCGGGGGGGGGGGGGTTCAAACCCCCCAACCCCCCCCCCCCCTTGGCTACGCCCCTGCCGGATAGCTACAGGGGTAGTGTTCCTTCTACCCAACGGGAGTTGCCTTGTACGCTGCGTCACTCCAACGTCCCAGGAAGTCCATATTGCTTCAGGTTCCCTGAATCAATGCTCATTTCGAAGTCAAAACGAAATGTCAGACTTCAGACTTTCACCCGCCACGGTGATCTATTGGTTACGGTGCTCGACTGCTGACCCGAAGGCCGCGGGATCGAATGCCGCACGCGGCGGCCGCGTTTGGATGAAGGCGAAATGCCAGAGGCCCGTGTGGTTTTAGGTGCACGTTAAAACACCAGATGGCCAAAATTTCCGCAGCCCTCCACTACGGCGTCCCTCATAATCAAATCGTGGTTTTGGGATGTAAAACGCCTACTATTGTTATTATTAGCTTTCAAACTTTGAACGCAGCGTACACGCATTAATGTCCGGTCTTCTCTGACGATAAAAATCTGGCGGGCATAACCGCTTCCGGAAGAACAGCTGTAAACGCTCTTAAGTGCGCAAGTTATTTTTTTTTTCTCGGTGTCAAAGCTCGCTAATCTCTACCACGTAATCTTTCTGCGACAGCGCGCCGTCGCGTCCTTCCTCAGGCGGCCTCCTCTATCGCGCTCCTTGATCGCCAGCGTCGTCCATCATCATTCAGACGAGTGACAGGGGCCACTTTTTTAAGCGTTCCCACGTGGCTCCTCTGGCGAATTTCATTCGCAATCTTTCCTAAAGCAGATACCCCTTTGCATCTCTTTCTAAAGAAACAACTCACGCGGAAATTGCTTCATTAGCAGCGCCAGCGTCATTTTTCTAAAGGCGTCGCCGGCTCGCGAAGTGCTGGTTGAATGTCGCTTTGCAAGCTCTTACAAATCAATGAACGCCAGTTAACGAATCTCCTTTCTCTTAAATTTTGAGTAGTATTTTTGGCAGTTTAACATTACCAGTCATCTTTCCGAAACTTTTGCGCTGTATAAGTGAGTCGGGTGACGTAACAATAACTTAGAGCAATGCACCTAAGAGCCAACACTACTTAACACACGTATGGATTATAGGGAACTCACAAGTACGCGTGCGCACGACATTCTAGAACGCGGACGCGTCTCAAAACAGCAAGAGGTAACACTGACAGCAGAAGACCGCGTCGGGGGCCGGCGCCGCACTCAAAAATCTCCTTCGCTGCAATCGGAAACAGCGACACCCCATTCACCCTGGGGTGTTTTCTTTCCAGGAAGTCGCGCTCGCGACACCTTCGAGAAGTTCGCAACGCCTTCTTTGTCACTCGCTTTATCGCACTTTTGGTTTTGATTCCTTTTTTGTTCATCAAGGCGCAATCTCCTGTCAGCCGGAGATGTCGAGCGCACGAACGCGAAGCGAAGGCGGCGAAGGGCGGGCAGCCTGTCACGACCAGATACATGGAGGAAGGAAAAACTAAGGAGAGGCCCTGACGTCACATTCGTGAAGCCTCCACATCGCAAACACCCGCATTGCCTCCTAGCGAAGGCGCAGCGAAACATTTTGCGACTTCCGTCTCGATGTTTGCAAGCGCATGCGCGCATCGCGAAACTTTGCAGCCTTTTTGTTTGTTTGTTTGTTTTTTGCCGTGCGAGCGGTGTAGTCGATTCACGCATGCTGCTCTTTGTGTGTGTTCTTTAGGAAAGCTACGCAATGCCCAGCTGCTGCGTATACCCGGTGCAAATCGCGTGCACGCGGACAGTACCGGGTGTCACTTTTCATGTGTACGTATACGTTCGCTTCATTGCTAATCACTAAGGCATGGTATTTGCGCGCGAAGCTCTCGGATGTGCGCTCTGTTGCTTGTTACTCATTCTGTCAACTCAGAACTCATGTGAACTTTTGTTTTTGGCGTCTGACGCGCCGTACATAACATGCGCTGAAGGCATCGTACGTTTTAGAGGCTGTGTCGTTCCACGAAAGGGCAATAAACTTTTGTTGTTATTATCGGACTACGTGATGTATGTATTGTTCGGTGTGCGCTCGCTGCGTGCTTGTGTTGTGTGCGCACTGGAATTACAAACTTTACGTGCACGATCGCCTATACAATTCAGCGGTGTCCTCTTTTCGACGTGAAGTTACGTCAACTATAGGTTGGCGTTGCGCCGCAACCGCTAATCGGGCAATCGGGCTACGAGAACGGAAAAGAGAGATCTAACGCCCAGCAGAACGCGTAAGTCACTGCTAGGTGAGTTCGAATACAATGATGCAGGGGCTGAATGTTTTTGATTACGGCACGTACCGGTACTTTCTGTACTGTTGCACAAAAACGCTCGCTCGGGCCTGCCACGCACGAACAGCCTGGTAAACGTCTGCTTGCAACGTTTTACTACGTGCAAACCGCACAATACGCGCTAGGTTTACGCCGGGACTACAAATCTGAGCAGAAGCGAACCACCGCGGAGAGCACGCCGCGGGGCGTCTGCTGTTTTGTTTGCCCCATACCGGTTTGTTTGCCCCATAAATCTGACGTCACTTCCGCCACACTTTTCGCAATGCATTGGGATACGATAGGGCCTCTCCTGAGTTTTCCTTCCTCCATGACCAGATAGGGCGCCGGACCGGATCGTCGGTGTTTCCCTTCGGTGCGGCGACAGGGACATAGGCGACAACGAAGTCTCCTGTGCTCGCTGCGCCTCGAAAACAAAGTTGATGGAGCCGCGAACATAAAGAAAGGAACCGGCGGGCCGTGAGACGTGACTCTACGGCTCTGTCGCGCTCCTTGGGTTATAGGAAGAAGGAAGGCCGAACTAGGCAGCGGCGATGCTGCCCGCCCGCCCGCCCGCTCGCCTGCCTGCTGAATGTCAGAGACAAACGTCAACCGTTTTGTAATACCGTAACGCAATCGTGCGCGAGCGCTTTCGTTCATGCGTGACAAAGCGTACGCCACCAGGCGTCACGCACGTCGGTTACGTCGCGTTCTGTCGCTACGGAAAAAAACGCGCGTTCATTCGGCGGGAGCGAAGCGTGCACGCCTGCATGACACGCGTGCCTAGAGGCAAAGCGAACGCAAGACGCGGACGGGAAGCGAGTCGCGGTCGGAGAACGAAGCAGATTTCCCTCAGCCTCTCGAAGCACTTGAGGTGAACCACTGAACGGGCTGAGTAAAAGCGCGCTCTTACCAGGACCGAAGATGACCGAAGGAGGATGAGGAAAGGTTTGTTCTTCTAAAACAATAGCAGACAACACGGTCACCGAGAGACCGGAACAGGGAGAAAACATCGCTGTAGCTACGAAAAAACAATAATACTGAGCAGAAAAGTGACCGAAACACATGACAGCGCATTCACTGGAGCGAAGGGAGAGTGAAAACATTTAAAGCGTTCAACAAATTTCTGAAACTCCGCCCGCACTTTACGGATTCCGAAAATCTTTCCGGCAGTCGATTCGTGATGCGTCCAAAATGAGTTCATTCGGTGATTACTTGGAGGAGTGTTGCAGGGACCCTTTTTACAAATGTATAAACTTTAACTCGTTCAATTTCACTGACTTCCATATACTTTCAAAAGTGCAGGTCGCGGTGAACACCAGATCCTGGAGTCCTGAGAAGAAGAAGCCTTCGCGCCATACAAGTGAACTTAAGAGCTTTTGACACGCGGGATGCCCAATGTAAGCATCTTAATTAACGGCCGCAAACTTTATCGGCGCCCTTTTCAAGGGGACACACCGAGGATTATCCAAATATAGCATGCAAGCCAGACATGCACATTTTTCAAGACGAAAGGAGGCACCGTAAGCTTGACATTTTTCTCAACTCTCCAAGCCTTTCTTCACTGAGAGCAAACAACCACAAAAGAAAAGGGGTAAGCAAAGGACGTCGCGTGCCTCTTGGCGACAGAGGTCTTTTCGAGCCCCAACATCGTTATCGTTGATGCGGCGCGCCTCAAACAAAAACGCGGGGCCCCACGCACGAGTCGCAGCGGGCCCGATTAGAGACGACGAACGACGAGCACGCTTTAAGATAAACGTTTACGTTCACTGCCTCCTCCTCGCTGATGCATCAGCCTTGTACCGCTGCGCCATTGTGTATACGTCCATGTCTATATACAAACTCGTCGCGGCCTCCACACGCAGCCGTTCCCACGGAATGGATGCACGGCTCAACGTTACTAGAACAAACTTGGCACGGCTAGGATATCTCTGCGCGGATGGGCCTGGAGGCGGATAAACGCTGTTGCGATGCAAGACGCATTCAATGCGAGAAGACTGTGCTCGCATGCCGGCAGTGAACGGGAGGCACGGAAAATAGGGAGAAAAGGGCTGGCTATAAACACTATACTCGACCAAATCCCTCGTCTCAATTAACGGACTTCAAACATGTATGCAGAGCTCAATGAGAACAAGGCACCTTACATGGGCCCCAACAAGAGGCTCAAAGTGCGGTCGCCTAGCAACGTACGCCGACCATGGGTGCGCAAGGTTAGCCAGCACGATTAGAATTAAGGCGAATGCCTTGGATGCCTCATCAAACGCGAAAATTGTCCGGCGGCGTCAACGCGAGTGATGCAAAACATCATCACGTGATGACGTGACCGTATGACGTCAACATGACGGGCCAAGTCGCCAAATTGACGCAACATGATGACGTCATCACATGGCATCTGCACTTGGCCAAAGGTGGGCCTATCACGAAGGCTGTGCAAAACCAGGTGAAGTGCACAACGCTTGCAATGCCTCCTATCTTCCTGGAGGCAGTGCAAAACCACGTTATAGGTGTGGAAAGTTTTCGGAGGAGGCGGGGGAAGATCAATACATCGACTGAGAATAAAAAGAAGATGGCTTTCGCCTTCGAGTCGTCCTACGCGAATGCATAAGGAACCCTGTGGGTTTTTTCATGCACAGCTCTTAAGGAAACGTCCCGGGCACTTGGAACTTCCTGCAGAGAAATGCATAGTCCAGAGAAAACGTATGAAAAAAAAAAATTTTTAAAAACCGCTTCCAATTATACGCATCAATTACGACGCATACTTGTAACGCACCCACAAATGCACAAAAATATTTAGTGTAGTGCACATAGCCTGCGCCTGTCACTGCACCAGCTCGTGCACTTACTACATATCGCGACCACCTAATGGTTCGGCTAGAAGTTTATTAATAAACACCCGTATGTTCGAAGAATATGACCGAATGGGTTATTTCATAGTCATTGCATATTCGCGTACATTGTACGGGTGAACCCTCCGCTGAATATTTTAGCGCAACGGCCTTCGAGTGGGAGTTCATGTCAGCAAGGGCTCATGCTGCAGCGGCTCGTGTAGGAGCGGAGTTTATGCCACAGGGTTCATGTCGCAGCGGCTTCATGTATACGCGTTTCACCACGCTGCTATACGTCTGTCATCGCAGCGTTCTGAAAGCCTCGTTGCGAGCTCGAAGGAAGCTTGACGCGGCCGAGCCGCTGGACGGCCGGTGACAGCGCCTTTCTCCAAGTCCCACAGTGCACATATTTGTCAACGTGGAACTCGGGGGGACGCGGCACAGGAGTGAGGCGACAGTCCCAAAACCGGGCTGCAGCCATTTTTATTATTTTTTTTTCTAGAAGGCGGCGAAGCCACATACAGCGACATACTTGCGGGATCGCTCCTGGTTGGAGGAGGCCAGATAGTCTCCGTCGTAACTTCGTTTACGACCTCTTTATTTAGCGGGTCAGGAGATGACTTGTGGGCAGGCCGTATGCGCGGGCTCCATGGGAAACTTATGCGGGACCTTGAAGTATATACTATACACGGTGCCTCCGCAGAGGACGTCATACTGCCGCCGCTGGATGGGCCGTCCACGTCTCGTGGCAACAGCGAGCAGCTCACCGGAACAATCGCCGCATCGACGACATGCTAATTTACGGCCAACGCGAGGAACAGTATGTGGGCCAAAGATATACAACATATACATATGGGCCTGTATGACTGGTGCCACCTGGCCTTGCAGCTTCGCTGTCCTTTCCTGCTATATATTTGTTAACTATATTTTTTACCTGCGTATAGCAGTCCTTACCTTTCGCGGCCATAAACGGGCAGCCTAAATACAGATGATGGCTTCAAGCCGTCAGGTTGCGTCGCGCACAGCGCAGTACAAGGGGCGCATGCAATGGTGGCCGTGCATATGGCTTAACGAAACATGTCAGCAGCGTTTCTTTTAAGAGATTTATATACGCCGCCTAATGTTGCCGTGCATGGCGCGATAAAGTAGCCGTTCGCGAGCAAGCGCTGTTTGTTTTGGTATATATACTTGCAACTCCTTGCACACATGTATACCCTTCGCTTACACTCTGTCTCGCTGTTTTAGGGGCGAAGCTCCTTAAGGCGGCACCCGTTCGTCCCTCGTAGTCGTAGTCGTAGTCCGTAACCAGTCTTACGTCTTGACCTCCAAGGTGGTGCCGGTGGGAGATTTTTCCTGTGCGTGGTTGAACAATAAAAAATTCGCAGCGGTAGCTAAAAGCCGACTTCTTCTGTCTCTCATTCCCATTAGCAGCCATTCTTTACCTCCAAGGTAGTGCCTGGTGAGATTTCTCCTGTGCGTGATTAATCAATAACAATTTTGTTCAAAACGCTGTTGATTGATGAAATAAACCAACGAAAGACGCCAGATGTTTTGTAAAAGCAAAACGGAAGAACGCCAGATGTTTCTAAAGCAAGAGGAAAAGACGCCAGCTGCTTAACGAAAGACGCCAGATGTTTTCTAAAGCAATGGTTTTCTAAACAATGAAAATTCACAGCGTACATGTAAAATTAAAGTGAGCTGCAAGTCGTGATAACTCATCGAACCTTTAGTATAAACGCGCCCTATCTCACGTCGGTGATGATGTACTGGGCAGAATTCACTAAAGATTCACGGTTTACCGATGAACCTCCGCAGCTTCGCCCACTCATCATCATTCACTCCGTGGATATGCTGTGATTTTTTCGGCACGGCTTGGCTTGAAACTTTTGGAAGGGCATCCTCTGATAGTTGCACAGAATACTAAACGAATTAAGTAGCCAAGAACACCCGGCGTCGACAATTGCTACGCGGTGGGAAGAAAATGGGTATTGTCAAGCGTCAATTAGATATAATTCGTTCCAGCAAGCATTCTATAGAAACATAAACCGAAATAAATTGAATTGACTATAGGCTATAGCAGAACACGTAGCTCTTTCAGCTTCTTTTTCTGTCCGATCAACAGTGGCTTATACAATCTAGACAAACTATCTACTTTGTTGTGTTCATGCATCGTTATGGCCATTATGCGGAGAAAATGGCAACAGCACCTTGATTTTGAGCGAGTTAGTTCATCATGACAGTGTCCATAAAAACGCGCAAACGGCGAAGACGAAAGGAACTGGTCAATCAGTCACTTCTTGTTTGAAATGGTTGACTCGTACAATCTTAAGTATCATGATGTATTTACTTGCACACGATGCGCAGAGCATAAATAAGCGATTGTTTCAAGTAAACGCCATGGTTGCAAGCTCAGCGTCAGTCCTGTCGTATGTGTTCATTTCGTCGTTTTCGCGTTTCGTGGACACTGTCAAGAAGAAAGCGGCTGTCGAGAATAAAGGGAAGAAAGACAAAGGCTGTTGCCGTTGCTGCTGGCGCGCAAAAGTAAAGTGATAGAAGTTGGCATGTAGCACACTGTCGGAAACGACGTTCCCAGGCATCAAAGAACAAACAAAAACACGGCCTCTCTTCTATACACACTAACAGCGACTGACGAGTCTTCGCAGGCGAGACGGCCGAGGATGGAAGTCTGTGCGCGAAAGAAGCCCAACAAAGCAAAGAAGAACATATAGCGAGCAAACGTAGTCGTCAGCGACTTGCAATCTAAGGATACGACTCAATTAACACGCCCGACGTTGCACTAAGGGTGGTGCACGTTAATTGAATCGCTTTCGTCGGACTGAAGTGCACTGTTCTAAGACGGCCTATAAATGTCGCCGTTAAGGAACGGTAAAGGTTCCCACGTCTCGTCCTGTCGCGCTGCTAGATGGGGAAAAACCGATAAAGAGTGAGTCTTATGCGCCAGTGGTGAGTCTAGAAATCAACAGACAGGAAAATTACGCGTCGACAACGGTAAATGCTTCCCTCGCAGATGAACTAGTAATTAAGTAAGCGGAATTATCGCGGATTTTAATGTTTATCCACAGGCTGAATGCCTCACCTTTGCGGCAGTAGTGCTAATGAATCCACAAGGGACGCACGAAGCGCAGGAAACCAAGTACACGAGGTCGAGCGTCTGAGCAACTGCATCACTACGCACCTCTTGCCTCTATGGAGCATCGAATCGAAATGGCTTGCAAACCTTCTTGGGGCAACTGTAGCAGCGAGGAGACATTACAGCACATCTTCTGCGACTGTCATCGCTACAATGCGCAGAGAAAATCGCTCGCGGCCGCTCTAGCTCGCATAGATCACATACCGATGACGGCAGCAACCATTTTCGAATGTCGTGCTGAGAGGTCATCGCGGGTGAAGGCGACGAAGGCAGTGCTCAACTTCTTGAAGGCAGCATCTTGGGCTAGTTGGTGATCCATGTCATCAAAGAAATTGCGCGGTACAAACACAGCACTATTATATATATATATATATATATATATATATATATATATATATATATATATATATATATATATATATATATATATATATATATATATATATATATATATATATATATATATATATATATATATATGAAGAAGCTTTTCCAATGGGCCAAACGTACTTGGGAAGAGAAGAGACACAACTAAGCGGTTGTCTTAATTTTATTTGCCAACGGTTTCGACCGGTCCTCCGGTCGAAACCGTTGGCAAATAAAATTAAGACAACCGCTTAGTTGTGTCTCTTCTATATATATATATATATATATATATATATATATATATATATATATATATATATATATATATATATATATATATAGGAAAAAGGTATACGCTTCTAAAAAACTGTTTATTTGTCAACTAGTCGAGTGACTCGACTAGTGACTACAGGAATGTACCTCACCTGGACGATCTTTGTATATCAGCGTAGTTTTTGTTTTCTTTCTTTTTTTCTTTTTTCAGGAAACACGTGTGTTTCGTAGGCCAAAGTATGTGCACGTGGGGTGTTGACGACTTTTTTTCTTTTTTCTTTTTTTCTCTTATTTTTCTTTTTCTTTTTTTTCAAGAAACACGTGTTATTCTTATGTCAGTCAAAGTGTGTGCACAAGCGTATTCGCGACCCTTTTTCGTCAGGTTTCTTACTTCTCTCTCTCCTCCCTTTTTTTTCTGTATGTACTTTTTCTTAACCCTTTTCTCTCTCTCTCGGCTCGGAGAACGATGATATAAAGGCGCATCGAAGCCTGGTAAATTTCATCCTGATGAAGATCGGTCTCCGATCGAAACGTTGACAAATAAACAGTTTTTTAGGAGCGTATACCTTTTTCCTAATTATTTTACGGCAACCGAAGACAGGCTCTTCATAATCCACGTACTATATATATATATATATATATATATATATATATATATATATATATATATATATATATATATATATATATATATATATATATATATATATATATATATATATAATTGCAAATTGAGAATGAATGGACGTTTGTAGAGGAAACGTTGATTTTTTTAATATCTTTTTTTTCGCAGTTATGCTTGGCCGTTGCTGTGGCTACTCTGCACGCTCTGGCGCATGGTCTGCACTGCCGTCGTCCTGCTGAGAGCCGCAGAGTGCTCGATGAAAAGAAGAAATGGGCGTACGCACTTATCAGCAGCGACTCGCGTGGTTCACCCGTGAACGCCCAGCGCTGCAACTGGGTGATCGATGGTTGAACAGCGCACATACACGCGGCGGGACAGCGGCCGCCGAAGTTTCGCACGCCTCCACATCGGCTGTTCACGGCAGAGCTCTATACTACAGTGTTCTAGAAGTAGCTCAACGGTGCAATGCAATACACAACCTGGCTGCGCATGTGCGCGCACAGTAAGCCGGTTTTCTAAGCCAGCAAGCGGATGTCTGAAAATGGCTGGCGCATCGAGCACATCCTGGAGTCGTGTTGTGGCTCGAACACGAGCGTGCACGAGGCCACACCCTCTAAAGGACTCTGACAGGCCCGGGGTGCGTTCTCCCGTATGATAAAAATAAAAGCTAAATTAATTTGGGTCTCGCTGCGTTCCCTATACACCCACGTATTGGCGAGAAATGGGACGACAAACAGCCGCATTGGCGATAAATGTTGCAATGTCTATACCATCCACATAACCGCATAATCAACAAGAAGACAAGAGCATATACGTTTCAATCTTTGGCTATTTGACGCTAGTTGAGCAACACAACTAAAATTGCAACAAAGATTAGTACGCCCATCCAAATTAGGCAAAAAGTCCTTACGTTCCTTATACTGAGCACGCACGAGGTCATTGTACGTGCATTTCCATAGCAATGAACGCACAATCGTGTCCGTGCTCGCTGTTTCCTACTTCGTAATTCGTCGAGCAAGGCGAGCTTGCAGGACGCCTCACGTAGTCTGACGAATAATTTGCCGAATGCACCATGAACATAGCTCCAGAGTCCTTGCCCTTTCGCGTACGACGTCGGCACCGAAATCTGTGAGTTAGAGCAAGCTTCGCTTAAAAGCGCGTGAAACTACATCCAAGCCAAAGTATCCCAAACGATCGTATATACATACAGTGCACTCGTTTGGGCATCATTGCGCGAGACAAGCTGCTGCGGCGGGACCATGGTTCCTTTTTTTCCTCCAGAACATCGAGCCGACTCGCTTTGTGACACCGCAAGCGGTACACAACGCGAGATTACGTGAAACTACCAGCGTGACTAATGGGTGGACCCTCGTTGGTTCACGTGCCAGAACCACGCGGGCGGTGCCGAGACGCCGCTGTGAAAGCGCTGCTGAAGTAAAGGCGCGACAGCCGCCAAGACAAACAAGGCACGAGCGTTCTCCAGCCTTTGCCTCGCTATCTCTCCCACAGGCAGCGCGCGCGCCGGGCGAACGTCATATATTCTGCCACGAACGAATTCCAGTGCGCGGCAATATAAAAATATGCCCTTCCCCCGTATGGCCGCAGCGCATTCCTTTCGTCTTTGGAAGAGAAGCAAAACGGCGCGTCGCGAGCTCGTGCAGCCCAAAGAATAGTATACATACCACGCAGGATCACGAAGCTTGGCCATCAACTATAGACGATTTTACTTAAAACATAAGGGCGCCGCCACCTTGGCCTGTTAAGCGAATGTTTTTTTTTTTTTGTACTTGTATATTGCGAAGTCAGTTTATGTCATGAAACGTCGAATGCATCAACCCGAACGTTTTCATGCGTATGCGTCGACCCTGTTCTTCTAGTTGTTAAAAATGGAAAACGGCAAGGTTAACAGCCCAGTACGGTGCCACCGAAACCCTTTCGTAAAATAGTCTACAGCCCATGATATCGCTGTAGCGCCGCGGGAGCTCACACGGAGTCGCGCCATATAAGCGCTACAAGCCATGCAAACGGCATTACAACAACGAAAACGAAAATGCGCGTGCCAGCCGGCAGAGTCTATTTGCACCTCAACAGCTCGGGGTCACGTGACCTGCGCAGAAGCGTCACGTATGACGTAATGGATAGATTATGACGCCATGGCTGTCGACCCTGGCTCTGGCAGTATAGTGATGCTGGCAAAACAGTGAGAACCACGAAGAGGCACGGCGCAGGTCAATGGCCCCCAGTGACACGGGCCAGCCGGTGAGACGGGGCCAATTCGTCACTGGCAAAGCAGCGATACTTCTGCAACGCCAGCCAGAAGTCTGCCTTTCATTGCGCGGCGTGGGCCGCAGCTTGTAAGCGGCAGCGCGTTCTTGGCGCAACGCCGCCTTTTTGTATCGGAAATCCTGAGTCGACCACGTGGATGGCCCGCCTCAAATGCGCTTCCTTCCCGAGGAACGCTCGAGGAACGCACGGCGTATGGAGGCACCATCCCCGGCAGCCAGGCAATGGCTGTGTTCCAATTCTGGACAGCATCGTAGACAGTCTACGCTGACAGCTTAGAAGACAGCATCGAGGTCATGTCGTCCGACAAATGGAACGCGTCTAGAAGACGTCTACGCGACGTGATGCCACCTAGTGTCGAGGAGAGAAAGCTGAGAAAAACAAACGTAAATGTTCTTTCTTTAGCCTCTTTCGTGTTAAAACCTATGAAAAAATTAACGTAGCTTACATTGAGCGACTGGAAAAGCGCCTACTGGTGTACAGACGACCATACCGGCGAGATCCGAGCTACGCGAGCATTGCGCTGAGCCGCCATCTTGTTTGGACAGCAAAGTAGCCTGCATCGTTTTTGTCTTTCTCGAAGCTGTCTATTTTGCCGGCTACGTGAGAATTGGAATGGGACTTAAGATGGCCGCTGTCCACTTAGCTGTCTATTTAGCCGTCTACGGTGAGTATTGGAACACACCCAATGTCAGCGTATTACTCGGCACACCCGCATCGAAGGCGACCAGCTGTGAATAACAGAGCCTCCCAGAAAGAATTCGAAGGGCGAGGCCTGCGGGGTCGAATGACCAGACAGTGTAAGGCGAGTGGAATAAATAGTATAGAGAGCAGCAGGAACATTGATAAAGTATTCGCAATAGTGAAAGGGCTTGTGTGAAAGGTTCCCACGTATGTGATCAGTCGGGAAACAGCCGTCTTCGATATTTCAATATTAATCATATCGTGGTTTTGGGACGTAAAACCCCAGATATTATTATTATTAATTATCGGTATTTCAATATGGCAGCCGTAACAAGAGCCGTTATCACAACAATCCTATCTAGTCACGTGCGTCTATTTAGCTGCGTGCCTTCGATCAATTGGACGCACGTAACTTCAACAAAGTCGCACTTTTGTATTTGAACACGCAGTTCCCATTGATACCGAATTCGATATAAAAACTAACTGGTGTGACAGTTGATCGTAATTCATTTCTTCGAAAAGCGGAGCTGTTTTAAGCTTTTCGCTGCGCCGGATAGTGCGAACAGAAATTATCATCCTAATGAACCGGCACGCGCACTCTTCGTCCTCTTCTTCATCTTCTGCTTCGCCCCACAACACGTGCGCCGATTTGACCGGCGTGAAATGCAATAACTCTTATGCGCGAGTCTGTTACGTGCCTAGAAATCACGTAACATCACGTAAGTCACGTATCAACTATACTAACCTGCGACTTTCGGATCCGAAGGTCGCAGGTTCGGTCCCTGCCGGCGGCGAGTTATCTTTTCATTCACTTTACTTTCTTCACTTCTATATCCCAATTATTACACTACACATAAAACAGTGCAATTAACGCCCCCTATACTTGCCTTGGCTTCATTATCTGCTGGTTTTCATTCACGTTACAAGTAGTCGCGTGACTGAAAATCACGTAACATCACAAATCAACTTGTCTCGTGACTGAAATCACGTAACACCACGTAACTAGCAACGTTTCTGAAAATCACGTAACAGCTAATCACGTGGCTTCTTCCGCCAAAAACCACGGAACAGCTAGTCACGCGACTAAAATCACGCAACATCATGTAGCATCTAGTCACATGACTAAAAATCACGTAATATCCAGTCAAATGACTGTAAATCACGTAACATCACGCAACTAGTCACGTGACATGTTTCCGCCAAATACCACGTAACAGCTATTGTCACGTGACTAAAATCACAACATCACGTAACAGCTAGTCATGTGACATGTTCCCGCCAAAACCAAGCATCATCTAGTCACGTGACATGTTCCCGCCAAAACTATACGTAACACGTGCGTAGTGTGGGGAACTGACGGAAACCGGAGACGAATAGCAAAGCCTAGCCACACTTCGTACTACTAGCACAAACTTAGCATCTATAGTAAAAGCTCGGCATTACTAGCAAAAACTCAGAAGCCATAGGTCGAGCTCCGTTGTTGGTTCCAGCCTTGCGCCACTAGTGTAAGCTGCACACATTATTTAGTATGTAATTCTTTAGTGATAATTCTTTTTTGTTCTTAGCACTCTTCGTAGGTCATTGACGTGTTTAGATGTTTATATTATTTTTGCGCGCTTTATAGAGAAATCATGTTAGGCGAATTTAGAGCCAGCAACGATCCGTCTCACCGTCGAAAACTCATCGCTATGTCGCCTTCGTTGGGCACACCGAGAACTTGCGCCGCTACCCTTCTTTATTCATTCACCGTTGCCCTCTATTATAGTAATAATATCTGGGGTTTAACGTCCCAAAACCATGCTATGATTATGAGAGACGCCGTAGTGGAGGGCTCCGGAAATTTCGACCACCTGGGGTTCTTTAACGTGCACCTAAATCTAAGTACACGGGCCTCAAACATTTTCGCCTCCATCGAAAATGCAGCCGCCGCGGCCGGGATTCGATCCCGCGACCTTCGGGTCAGCAGTCGAGCGCCATAACCACTAGACCACCGTGGCGGGGCGCCCTCTATTATAGTGACACGTAACAAAAGCTGAGGTGACATACCGACATACTACTATATATAGGTGACCTACCGACCGTTGCCTTAAGAGTAACAAGAACAGCTCTGGAAGGCAGTGGTTTTCTGGGCTACATATATGCTGGGAGTGATTGGTGAACAAATGCATACGTCATAGTCATCATCTTTTAGCACAGACTGACATGGCACTGTATCCCAACGTCCGCTGCTTACTGTGAGTCTCTGCCAGGATCAGTAAAGGAGAGAAACAGAGAGACGCCTTGCGTTGTATCAGGTCATAAGAATATTTATTGAAGGCAAGACGAGCACGACACGCAGTTGGTTAGTGAGCATTCAAACAAAGTTAAAATGCTAAAGCTCGGTATTCGAAATGCTCACAAGGTAATGCTTACGCATATACACAAAACAAGAACGGTACAGCGACAAACACTAAAAAAGAATGGATGAAATCCCAGAAGAACCTGAACAATCATAATGTCCACAGTCAGACGTACGTCCCCCACTAATAGACTCGGGAGTCAGTTCGAAATGTTATACTGTGCAACCAAAAGAAGGCCTTATCCCTTAAGGTCAAACCGTGGACAGTCCGTTGAGTCAGCCGTCTTTCGTCGACCTGGCCCTGAAGACGCGTTGAGTCGGCTGGGTGCATGTCTCGCTCCAATCGCTGCATCCTGTGTTGGTTGCCTGTCTCCTCGTGTCATTCTCTCTGGTGCCTCAAAGTCGTGGTTAGCCGAGCTCGTTGGTGCACAGGCATACCTCCGTAAACAGATCCGATTGCTAGAAAGATTAATGGTGGACACAGGCGCATATTTCCAGCAACTTCATCGTTGACTTCAATCGTGCGAGAAGTCCCGCGTGCAGATATGTGGGTAAGCAGGCTTTTGTGTAACAATAGCTTTAGATAAATGTGTGCCCAATAAATCGCCGCTTTTCGTAATTAGTCTGCAGTTAGCGACCTCAAAGAGCCAATGATTAGCTCCAAAGAGACCCGTCCTCTACCTGTCTATGCGGCATGCTCCAAGCAGCCCATGGTACGGGGACGAGTCAACGAGAAGTGACACGCTGAACCCGACATTTGGGACTCTTAAGCATATCGGCTTGCTCTATGTGGCGACTCCCGCGATCGTCACCGAAATATCACTGCTAAACTAGAATGCGTAAACCCGAGGAAAGCTGGCGACCGTTAGCGCAATACTAATGCGTCTCATGAAATTACGTGGGTTACAAATTTTTTCTATAACTGATCTGGTACATTTGCTATGACCATATAGTGTCTAAGCGATGGAGACAATAAAGAGCAACACACCGACCTTCGTGTCTTCTATACAAGTACCCACGTAGGTCTCCTGAGTTGTCTACCAATCGACCACTTATCCAATTATTCAGTCACCTCCATCTCGCAGCCGCCGTTGTTCTGTCTGACGACTTATGTAGATTTAACGACCCAGAGAAACAAAAGGATATAATATTAAGGCCGCCGTAGCGAAGACTTCCGCCATATATGCTGCACACTGCGGGCGCTACCCACCCAGCGCCAAGGCCGCCTGCGGTAACTAAAAAACGGGTGCTCAATTGGAGAAACGGGCGATGAGCATTTCGGCAACCAAGACGCCTACCGTACAAGAGAGCAGCAAGGCGTAGAACGCGAAGAAGCCGTGTAACTCGAACAGTGGTGCTTCCGTCTCAAAAGCAGTCTCCGCGCTTGAAGAGCGCTTGCATATCATTTCTCCTTTGCAGTGGGGTGAAGAGAGCAAGTCGCCTTCTCGCACCCTCTGCAGGAAGGCCCTGAAAGCGTCCTTCAGCGGGAATGTCTTGCGAACAGGCAAGCTGCCAGGTCGTGTCACGAAGTTCTCGTCGAACGGGGTAACCTGGACCGAGAATCTCTTCAGTATGGACGATGGCATGCGGGGTGCGTGGCACACACCATCGGTTTTCGTGGCGCACTCGAGGCAAGAGTGCGTGCTGTCCTTTACCAACTGGTCGGGGTGTTTCAAGAGCGACGCCTGCAGCTTTTGCCCAAGCGTAGTGGAGTGATTCGAGTGCACGAGGTTCTTAAAACCCGCCGTATTCATTAGAACGCACGGTGCCATGGCACCGGCGTCCAGAGCGACCTCCAGTTCTTCCAGAGTGTCTAAGCTGTTGGCAGGACGCCCCACCGTCACCACTGACGTCAGCTCACCTTGAAAGTACTGAGACAGGGGGAGCATCGCTAAGGCCCAAAACAAGTAAACAGCGTTCTGGACTCTCGGCCATCTGGCCGGGTTCGGAAATGGTGTAGATCTGGCAAGCAGGTGGGCCAAGAGAAACAGCGTCTCCGACTGCGCTCTTTCGTGTACGTGAGGGCCGCCGATGAGGACAAGGAGACCGGAACAAATTGCCAGGGATGCAGCCGTCACAGCGATAGTCAAAACGGACCGGAGTGTGATATGGTAAAGAGACGGGGCTTGGGTCTTGCTCGCCGGGGCGTAGAACGTTTCGGACACCATCTGAACCTCGTCGTACGTCCCCATTGCAAGCATGTGCTCGTTTAAAGGCATGCGAAGGACTGCCATGTCGGTGTTTTCGCAGTACAGGTCGCCCAAGGTCATCGATGAGCTAGAGGTCGATTGGAACATCAACGAGACGTTCTTTGTTTCGAGCATGTCAAACAGGTAGGAATGAAGCAAGCAAAAGTCGAGGTCTCGAGTATCTTTCGGCCTGACGCATCCGATTTTCATCACCTTGCCCATCAGCGACGTCTTTTTCGTCGAACGTTTCAAGAGGCCTAACTCCTCGTGCGGTCGATAGTAGTAGAGAGACGGATTCCCGTCAGGATCGGAATTAGGATCATCGAGCCTAAGCTGACTTCCCTGCGAAGTGCCCGCCAAGCAAGTGGGCAGCACCGACACTGGCTCCGCGTTGCGGGAAAACGTCAGGTTATCGCCAGTAACGATCCAGCGCACGAATGCTCCATACAACTTATATTTTACATCGTCTACGATATCCCGCCAATCAACGTTGAGGCTGGGAACTATCGCCACGGTCAACCTGTCGGCAGCGCCGTTCTCCCAGACATACCTTCGGAGATTGCCTTTCTTGAAAATCCAAGTCGTTCGCGGCCACGGTAGATGACGCGTCAACGAGTTGTCGACGTCCCTCCAGTATTCGTCGAAAGAGACGACGGCGACGTTCACCTTTGACGGCGTAGGTGTCTCCACGAAGTCCTGCAGGCTCGCCTGATGGGCGTCTCCTGTGAACATACTCACTACCTTACTCGCCATAATGACCATAACAATGAGCACAGATGAGAGCTGCCCAACGGTGGGCTCCATGCTGCCTTTTTCCGCGCGAATGCGGTGCCTTGTTCGCCGGCGAGTTCTACGTCTAGCGTCACGCCGGAAACGGAGAAGCGTGTAATACTTGTCTACTGTGTTCATCAATGCGTCCTTCAATATCCGTATATTTAGCGTCTCGAAAGAAGGAACAAGCAGCACTTGACACGACAGGACGTCTAATTATTAAACGTCATACCCTTCGCACTCTGCATTAATTTAAACCGATGTTGTCACTACACCCTGAGAAACTCTAGCACTCGATTATCTCTCATTATCGCTGCTTCGTCGCAGAGAAAGACAGAAGATAATTACAAATGAAGCCTAATATACTGTCGATCGTATCACGCCCTACAACAAGACGGCTTGGTTCTGTCTCGGTGTGCCAGATGCAACGAGAAATTAATTAGCGAGGCATGTATATTTAGCAAACAGTGTCTGGCAAAGCTGTAACAAAGGAATGATGAAAAAGCATTCTTCATTAGGAAGGGAGTAAATCGATGCGTCAGCATGTTAAGACCTAAAAAAAATACGTTCCAAGGCTAATTGGTGACGCATTTATTTATTTATTTTCATTATGAAAGTATGGCTAATTTTTCTAACAAGAACACAGAAAAATGCGACAGCACGGACAGCGCCCGTCCGGCCATGACTTTCTGTGCCCTTGATTAAAAAAAGTTTGCTCTATTTTACTTTCATATTGCCTCATCTAGCGTGTACCGCCCTCGATCAGCATCATTACGTTGTGTCATGTACATAACACGATCCTGCCCTCCTCCTCCTAGGGCCTTTCTGTCCTCAATCCCCTCCCCTATACAGAGTAGCATGTAGGCGCCTTTATATACGCCGGCAGAATTCTCCGTTTTTCATTAAAGAGCTTCCTCTCTCTATCGCTCTCTCCCGGGCATTGAAACCGCACACACCCTCTATAGCTCGAGAGTTCGCGAGCCGAGCAGGGGCAGGAATGACGCGGAGGCCGCGTGCGGAGAGAGACCGCGTGGTCAAATACAACGAAATCACCAAGCACTGCAGATTAGGGAGGCAGCATTACCCGCCACCACACTCCTCATTAAATAAGCAGCAGGCGACAGCGTGGCGCCTATTACAACAAACACCTTCCCAAAACCAATCGCGTATAATCATTGTTACCCGGACCTCTGCTCAGACAGATGTAAACACAGCAATCAGCGGGCGGACCTCAAACTCATTACCTGGGCTTTCCCCAACATCGTGAAGGGGCCCAAACAACACATACGTGAATTCGGAGCAATAGGAGACCGCTCTGCTAAGCTCAAGCATCGAGGACCAACTACAAGTCATCAGGCAAGCCGAAGATGCCGCTAGGGCCCAAGGACTCCTAGCTGCCATCTAAGGGAGGGGAGATACATTCCTCTGACACTTGCCGTTTCAATAAAAGTTGCTTCTCTCTCCCTATTTTACTTTCATAAAGAAGAAAATGGACGCACTATCGCTTCACCTATTTTATAACATAGGGTTTTCGTTTTAACGGCGGAACCGTTTAAGCTTCTCGTTGCGCCGGGCAGTGCGAACAGAAATAACCATCCTCATCAACCAGCGAGCGCTCGCTCCGTCCTCTTCTTCATCTTCTGCTTCGCCCCCACAACACGTGCGCCGATTTTACAGCGTGAAATGCACGAGTCTGTCATGTGCCTAAAAACCAAGTAACATCACATAAGTCACGTAACAACTAGTCACGCGACTAGAAATCAAGTGACATCACGTAACAAGTCGCGTGACTAAATCACGTGACATCACGTAGCAGCTAGTCACGCGACTAAAATCACGTAACATCATATAGCATCTAGTCACGTGACTGAAAAATCACGTAACATTACGTTACAACTAGTCACGTGACATTTTCCCGTTACAAAACACGTAACAGCTAATCACGTGACTTTTAAAATAACATCACGTACCATCTACTCACGTGACTGCCTCAGAAGCTGCCTCAGCGAATGGCGGGAAAAGCGCGAGTGTTTTTGTAATTTCTTCATTCACGCGTGACCTCACTTTCTTGAGTCTACCGGGTTAGCAGTACATGCCGAGCAGATGCTAGATATGAGTTGTAGCGGAAGAACAAGTTTTTCTACCAGGTAGTTGGTGAATGACCTACTGATTATTCCGACTGGAATCACTGGGCCTGAAAGTATTAAACCCATATGAGTGTTCTCCTGTGTAAGCGAAGCAATTCAAAGTGATTGTCTATTTTTAACAGCCGAGGTATTTATGCCGAGCGTTGGTCCGTCCGTCGCGAACAGAAAACTCCGCGCAGCGATGACGCCACCGCGCGTTGCCTAGCAACCGGTGGCACAGCGACGCGCCTGCTTCGCGAACCTAGACACTGCTTCGCCGTGCTCCTGCCAGCTGTGCGCGACTGCACATGCGCCGTGACGTCACCGCGGCACTACTACTACGCTTGGCTTCTCCCACCCGCCTCGACAATGCGCGCAACCGCTTTGTTCCGCCAGTCATGACTAGGTTATTAGCTGAGCTTGCCGGGCCGCCTTTGACGGGGTCGGGGAAGACGAGTTTACGTTGGCCTTGCTCAACGTGAGGTCGCTATACAGAGCCACGCCGCGGACGTTAACCCCGACGAACTGCTGCGGAGGACGGCCACGTTGACGAGCTTTACCGAGACGTGGAACAGCCGCATGCGGTCGACGATTAAAATCTTTAGCATAACCTCGAAACGCCATGACCAGCTAGCTAGCTGTCAATCCGCTCCGCTGTGTCTTTCAAGCTACGCCCCGCTTTTCTTTTTTTTTTAAAGGTACAGCTCCGATGCGCATGTGTCGAAACGATATGGCATACGCGAGCCAGTTCTATAGTCAAAGCAAGCCTTTGACGAACGTCGTATAGATTCGCGCTAATTAAAATTGTCGTTGAAATTGAAACAGAAGCCAGGGAGAGGACCCACCTATCAGCCATTTTTAGCTGTCGTCATAATAGCGAAAGGGTCACACTCAGCTGTAAGCGCTGATGACTATGCGTTACTTATTTCATACTCCGAATCGCGAGGCCTGCAGGTGCATGCAAACTGTGTTTGGTATACGCAGCTGCATTGATTTCCCGAAGGAAAACCCGTCCCGCATATACCGGGCGACGACCTGTGTATCTTAATTGTCCACCTCAGTCAAAGACAAATAACACGAACATTCCCGCCAACATCGACAACGAACAAAGGTCTCGCGGAAAGAAGATGAACACACACCAGACTCTGCAGAGACACCCTGAGACAAATGAGAAGGACAAAGGGCGATATAACCAGGCCGAGAAATAACACGGAGCGATGTCACTGGGCGTGGGGGAGTTGGAGGGGGGGAGTGGGGCGGTGCGAGAGCGTACCGCTGTTATCTCGCCTGCCGCCGCCACCACCGCTGCTGCGAAAACCAATCTGAGAAGACGAAGCTGCCGCAACATTTGGAGAAAGCATCTGCCTCGGCCGTCAGGTCAATCTCCCGAAAGAGTGCAGCGAGAAAAAGAAGCCCGAGACGCATCCTACGCGACGGAGGAGACAGACAATGTGGCAAAAGATAAGGAGCGGCAGGCGCCGCCCCATCGTCGCTTTCCGAGAAGACACGCACACACGCACACACACATAACGCACGGAGGATGTGAAGGGAGAGACAGGCCCCCCGAATGTGTATTACAGGCCGCCGCCCTGAAACTTCGATCGCAATCGCGCCCGGTACGGAACGACCGTTATACGGGCCTTTCTCGGGAGAGAAGCGCGGCATTGGCGGGAAGATCGTCCAACGCGGCAGAAACCAGCGCGCGGTCGCTTCAAAAGCGACGCCGCAAGAAGTCAGCAGCACGAACGCACACACGCACGTGTACGCAGATCGAGCCATTCCATTCGCATTAGGAGCGAGGGCGTCGCGGAAGGCACGGAAGAGGCCGAATGCGACGCCGCTGCTGCACCCACGGCCCTGCGCTCTTCTTAAAATTAGACACTCGTTCGTGAGCGCATACAGAGAGAGAGAGAGAGAGAGAGAGAGAGAGGGGGTGATGTGGGTGGCTAAGAGGAAATAGGTGCAGCCGTAGTGTTCACGCTCGCACTTGAACTTGACTTCTTCCATCTTCGAGGGTCGCACCCGATTCTGGCTCTATTACGCGCACACATAGATATACGCACAGCCGTGCTCTTTCTCTTCCAGACAGCGCGGTGCTAACCTTTCGTGCGCCCATTGGGTGCACTCTAAGCGCCACTCCGGTCACGCACCGTCGATCTCCCAGACAGATTGCAGCGCGACCGCCTCGCGACAGCTGTGCGGAGCAGAGCGCGCTCGCCCGACAAGGAGACACACCATCACGCACGTCACATAGAAGAGACAACACCACCCCGCTTATCCATGGAGTATTGTACGGAAGAAGAACGAGAAAACAAAAATTACACGCGCACGTCTCAGGTTTCATGCAGCGGAACGGAACGGAAGGTGCCGGCGTCCGTGCGACGATTCGGTTGAAGCCTCGAAACCGGAAACACTTGGAAAAGTGCAAACGCGGTCAAAGAGAGGCACTATTTGTCGAACTCTGTAGGAAGAAACAGTATGACGACGTGAGCCGTCCTTGGATGCTGAGTTCGCGCGAGCGAAATGTTACGCCGGGATGCACTGAACCAGGCGGGGCATTGTCACAACCGCCTACATATGCGGAACACAGCGGATATAAACAGAACGCGGTGAGTATATATTGAGAACACGACATACGCGAGAAGTATACAGTCTCTGAGTAATGGTTTCTTTCCGGTGCTGCGCAACTTTCCGACAAAAGCAGGAAAAAAAAAAAAAAAACGGGAGGATGCCATCAAAGAGAACCCACTTTGGAAGTCCCGTCCATTGGCGAAAAGAACATCGCTTTCAACAAATGTAGTGACAGGGGTGTTGCGTCTTGCATTCCATTCAAGTACTGGAGCCATTTCGCTAACTTTGTTCTGCCAGAGGAAAGCACTATCTTTGTTCATACCACTTCTGAGCGTATACAATGTGCCCTAAAGCTCCTCGGCGCGTACACGGTCGACAAATACGAAGGAACTGGTTTAGTGCCGGCGCAGTTTATTGACACTGGGATACTCAGTCCGTTTCCCGCGCTTTCTCTTTTCTTTTTAACACGAAAGTGTTTTATGCCGGGGTCCACCAAGTACATCCGTCACGGATATGACGTTGATAAAATGGACGCCAACAGGTGAGATAGAAAAAAACCAAGAAAAACATACCCCGCTGGGAATCGAACCCACGACGTTGCGGCCGCGACGGCAAGCGCCCGACGCTCTACCGACTAAGCCAACTCGAGAGATGCTAAGCACGGCGCGGACGCGCCTTATATCTTTCACACCTTCTCTTTCGCGGCGGGCAGAGCGGGGCGGTGCCGCCGTCTGTGAGAGGTGAAAAGAAGTAATGCTTCACGATCGACACTTACTAGCGCTTACTCCGAGATTGCACGTGATATCGGAGGTCATGGTTAAGCGTCTCGATACCAGAGAGGTAGACTGGCCGCGCTGGCGTCGCCGAGGCACCCTTGACGCAGTTACGTTCTTTGCCTTTGTATTCGTGTTAGCGTGCGTCGGCTCATCGGAGTAGTGCAGCTTCCACGTGCACGAACGTGATTTCTCTGCCGCCGACTGCTTCAATTGCGAGAGCACCGACTAACAAACTGCTGCAATATGCGTTGCAGATAGGACGCGATTTCGACGGGCGAATGTCGTGCCTTGGTGGAGCGAGAGCAGCGCCTGCGAGACAGAGGTCAGCGGGACGCACGCGTTTGCGACTCAGGCTACGAACCTCTACCTCCCGCGTTGCTGAAGTGCAGTGTGTGTTATGTATGCATGAGCACAGGCGTCGGCTACCCATTACTAGAAAGCGCACACCGTGCCGTTTCTCTCCTTAATTGACGACGCTTTGAAGAAGTGCATACCGGGTACCAATGTTGATTATGAGCTTGTTGATATCATCCTTACGCGCGATTCACGATTCGCTGTGTCCAAATATATGTTCACACCGTCAGCTACCTCAACGGTTTAATCATGATCATGGGCGTTAGTCGTCGCGATAGAGACATGCTGTCAACATGGGTGCATCCACGTCAAACGGTGCTATAGCTGCCAAACACGAATAGACATTGTACAAGCTCTCATATATCATAAGCACTACTTCTGTGAAGACACGTTTCACTTTCGTGTTATACCGATTCCTATGACGGAGGGATCAGCCATGTTTTTTCAGTTCACGTGGTATACATTTGACCATACATACTTGTTGACCCAGACTCGTCCCGTGAAACGTTCCATCTCTTCTATCTCAAACGGGCACTGACGCGTCTTTTATAGCGCTCTCGATACACGAGCGAAACGACCCGTAAAAACGCGTTTCCTTCGGTATAATTCGGGAATCGCGATCCAGCAAGGGCTTTTTGCGAGATCGCCGGCACGTGCAATCTCAGAGCAGCCGAAGAAGACGGTCGCACTTTACGGATAGGCGCATTCCGTCGCGACGGGCCGTTATACGACTGGCTCATTTATAAATCAACCGGGATGGAAGACACGAAACGAAAAAGCGTGTCAGGTATAAGAGGAGGACCTGAAGAACTGTACACGCAAAAAAAAAAAGTCGGGCGACCTTAGAACCGCTGTGCCGGGAACCAGATAAAGCTGTAAACGGAAACGGTGAGCACTCAGATCCACGCGTAAAAGTTGAAAAAAAAAAGCTCTCTCTCTCTCTCTTTCCGAGTCGCAAACAGCGACTGTCACTGACACTAGGTAGCTGTGTAGCGTTCACGCACTCGCACACAAACGCACAAAACGTGCCAGCCACTCAGCGGAAGCATATCTTGTTACATCTTTCTTGTCGCTATAGTTTTATTTTTTTTCTTCGTCTTCTTCTTTACGCTCGTCTCCAGTTTTCGCATAACGGCTCTCAAACACGGCTCGTACAGCGGGCGTGGCAAAGTACCAAGGGTGGCGCGCGCCTGCTCGACGTAGTACGTCGGCATCGTATATATACGGGCGATAAAAACGGGAGTGTTCGGGCAAGCGGCAGCCGTCGCCCGGTGTACACACAGATACGTTCCTCTGACCGTTCAATCCTGGCGCAACGCAAACGCAACGCCCCGCGGCAGCGCGTTTCGGAGAGGGTCGTCTGTATGCGCACAGATGCCGCGCAGTCCCCCCCCCCCCTCTCCCTCCTCCCCACCCCCGAAAAAAAAAAGCGCTACGCGCAAGCCAAGCGATTGCGTGTAGTACGTGCGTGTCCACAACAGCGACCAATAGCCGCGTGGTGCCCTGCGTTGAATGTGTGAGAAGGATATGAGAGAAGGGGGACCTACGAAGTTCGGGGATCGCGGCTGTAAAAACGACGTCGTTTGGCGTAAAAACGGTCCCGTTTTAGCTTTTATGTCCCGTTCGACGCACTGTTGTACGCATAGCCGCTCGCTGACCCGTTACGCGCTGCGCCGTCGCGAGGCCTCGCCCCTCGGCAGGGCATGGCAGCGAGCTTTTTTCGCCGTCCATTCGGTTATGGCTCGAGAGAGAGAGATTCGCCTTCCGAAAAAACTCCGGAAGTGGAAAGCGTTCGACGGCATCTTTTCGATTCTTCTTCGGCTCGGCGCCTTTCGGTTGAAAAACGCTTCAGAGAACGAGGGTCGCGGAGTGGTTTTTGCCAGGATGGCCTTGTACGAAGACCCTCGTTCAGGGCTTTTTCGTCCGTCTCCAAGCACCAGCCAGCACCAACCCTTTTGGTGCTTGCAGTAATGGCCAGCACCCGATATAGAATAGCAACACGGATACGGAGGAAGGGTTCCCAATCGGAGATGCGCTCGCTTTGCAAAGGGCGACTGCGTGAGGACATCGGTCGGCCGTAATGTCGGTCGTGCCGCGCGACGTTTGAAAAGATCGTCGTTAAGAACGTCTCCGGCAAGAACATGAGCGCCCGCGGCAATTTTCATATGGCCAAAGCTTCTCATATTGTTATTTGTTGGATACACCACATCGCGGACCGAATTCCCGAACCCTGTCGTTCGTAAGTGCTCTCGGCCATTCGCCTTCGCTAATAATACATTTATTGGCATCTGCTGTCACGAACAGTAGCTTCGCAATAGTTCCGACTGAGCATTTCATGCGTCTTTCTCGAGGGTTTGTCACCAAGCGACTATCAGCACCGTGTCCCTAAAAAGAAAAGGAAAACAAGCAGTCAGTTGTCTTCCCGATTGCTGCGGGCCGTTCGGAGAGCACAACGTACGACTTCGCATCAGCTGGCGTGTTTGAAACGTCTTGCAAGAACCTGACACTGCTCGTTCACAATTTATGAGCGACACGCACAGCGTTCGCGGGAGACTTTCTTTTTCCTGATTGGAAAACAATATCGAGCCAGCAAGCATCGCTGCGTGTGAAATATGCCGCAGCACGTGCATCACGCTTCGGCCTTACTCGAACGCCGCCTGCCTGAGTGACTGATCACACGTGATTACTTAATTGGTTATCATTCCTATATGAAGACAAGTGCTTACAATAATGCTAATGGCGGAATCTGTAGCACGGGGCTCTAGATAACGTCTCAGCATCTGTTAAAGAAACAAACAGACAATTAAGCCAAGGAAAGTATAGGAGACATTATTTGTTGTTGTTTTTAACTGTAGTGTAACGACTTTGACCTAAATTGAAAGGAATTAAAGTGGACGAAAAATCATCCCTTCCGTCGGTGGGATCTGAACCCACAACCATGAAATCATGCGAAGACGAAGGGCGTTGTTGCGGAGGTTGTGGGTGTAGCATCCGTGTTATACCTTAGCGCCGACACGTTGCCTCACAAGGCCGCCAATGCCTTTGTTTCATCACTGCGAAAAAAAGAGAGAATTCGCTATGGCCTCGAGTCGAACCCCCGACCTCGCGTTGGGGCAACAGTAAAACGTGCACGTAATGCCCAGTAAGCCAGAGTGCAACGAGTGGTCTGGAGCCTGACTCGGCATCTACGCATTTGTATCGGAAAGAACGCTTCGGTCAGTGCGCTCGGTCTCCTATCAGCTCTCAGCACGCGATCTCCCGTAGATCCCGCTGAACGCGCTAAGCCACAGCAGGCAATCCTCTTCTCGTTTCGGCACTCCATAATTCCCTCCGGAGCCACCATCAAAACTGCAGCAATGATGAATGCAGTCTCTGGAAGGAAAAAACATGGCTGATCCCTCCGTCATAGGAATCGGTATAACACGAAAGTGAAACGTGTCTTCACAGAAGTAGTGCTTATGATATATGAGAGCTTGTACAATGTCTATTCGTGTTTGGCAGCTATAGCACCGTTTGACGTGGATGCACCCATGTTGACAGCATGTCTCTATCGCGACGACTAACGCCCATGATCATGATTAAACCGTTGAGGTAGCTGACGGTGTGAACATATATTTGGACACAGCGAATCGTGAATCGCGCGTAAGGATGATATCAACAAGCTCATAATCAACATTGGTACCCGGTATGCACTTCTTCAAAGCGTCGTCAATTAAGGAGAGAAACGGCACGGTGTGCGCTTTCTAGTAATGGGTAGCCGACGCCTGTGCTCATGCATACATAACACACACTGCACTTCAGCAACGCGGGAGGTAGAGGTTCGTAGCCTGAGTCGCAAACGCGTGCGTCCCGCTGACCTCTGTCTCGCAGGCGCTGCTCTCGCTCCACCAAGGCACGACATTCGCCCGTCGAAATCGCGTCCTATCTGCAACGCATATTGCAGCAGTTTTGTTAGTCGGTGCTCTCGCAATTGAAGCAGTCGGCGGCAGAGAAATCACGTTCGTGCACGTGGAAGCTGCACTACTCCGATGAGCCGACGCACGCTAACACGAATACAAAGGCAAAGAACGTAACTGCGTCAAGGGTGCCTCGGCGACGCCAGCGCGGCCAGTCTACCTCTCTGGTATCGAGACGCTTAACCATGACCTCCGATATCACGTGCAATCTCGGAGTAAGCGCTAGTAAGTGTCGATCGTGAAGCATTACTTCTTTTCACCTCTCACAGACGGCGGCACCGCCCCGCTCTGCCCGCCGCGAAAGAGAAGGTGTGAAAGATATAAGGCGCGTCCGCGCCGTGCCTAGCATCTCTCGAGTTGGCTTAGTCGGTAGAGCGTCGGGCGCTTGCCGTCGCGGCCGCAACGTCGTGGGTTCGATTCCCAGCGGGGTATGTTTTTCTTGGTTTTTTTCTTTCTCACCTGTTGGCGTCCATTTTATCAACGTCATATCCGTGACGGATGTACTTGGTGGACCCCGGCATAAAACACTTTCGTGTTAAAAAAAAAAAAGCAGCGGGGACTTGCGGAGGGGGCACTGATCTCCGTCGGTGCAGTTCATTTGCGCGCCAACTGAGGGTCGCTGTTCTGCCAGATGGGGGAATTTAATTAACACTGCACCGCTTCCGCATTTTCCCTTCGCTGAACGGCGCGTGGCAATAACGCAGGCCTGGATAAAAACGGCTCAGTCCGAGATGTAGAGGCGTTCATTCCCCGTGCACGGATGCCACAACTCCCCTCACTCACACCCTCTTTCACCTACGCGCACGCTCTTTACAAAGCGCAAAACTCCCGAGAACCCCTCCCGCGTCTGCCCGCGATACGCCGTACAGACAATCGTCGACAGCCCTCTTGTCGAAATTTCGCAATTTCGTCAACAGCGCTTTCGTGGCGCGTATCGCACAGGTGGTGCTTTGCCATGGGCCGAGAATATTCCGCAGTTCTAAACTCGAGTACCGTTGAAGATGGCTTGTACATGCCGCGAGGCCTTAACCGACAAGATCAGACATGCCTACACCGCATAAGACGGAAAGTCGCCTATACGAACCACTTCGAGAGCAAGATTAAACTGTCTGACTGGCCAATATACATTCAATGTAACACTTCAGAAGACCTGCAACATGTTTTGTGTGACTGCAGACGATACAAATCAAAGACAAGCCCCGGTTTTTTTCATCAGTTCGTCTTCATATACGCTTCGACGTGAAAGGCGCGATGTAACGCGGCCCATTCCATTTCAGTCAGGGCGCAACAGCAACTGCAGTAAAGAAACAAAGAAACCTAGCGCAGGACGACAGCAGAGTTCCCGGCCAGAGTCAGAGACCTCCTATAATACGAACGCCAGTCTTGCAGCCGGGCATTTTGATGATGTGGAGTTCGCGGGCTTGCATGCAGCGAAAAAAAAAAAGTGTACTAAGAAGAGCTTGCACAATCTGTACATTTGCGAGAATGCTCACTCCTCTGATTCCCCGATTTGTCCCAGTAGCAAAGAAGACAAGTTGCGAAGTGCGAAAAGGGTGTTCTCGCTCGCAGAGAGACGAAGTTTGTTGCCGTCGACACCGCTGTGCGGCAGCGTACGAGAGGAGTGTCGGCTGTATCAGAGAAACGCGTGCGTGAAAGAAAGCGGCTCGAGTATAAGTAACGCTCGAAGAGAAATCCCCGCCGCGGCGCCTCCGTTCTCCCCTAAATTCAGAAAGTAGCAACAAAGAAAAAAGAGAGAAACGCGCAATGACGGTTCTTCCTTTTTCACGCTTCCGCGCAGACCCCTCGCGCCGGCGTGAGAGAGATAGCATATATTTAGGAATCAAAAAGAAAAATAGCATGCGCGTGCCGCGGTCTGCGGAGCACCGCTTTTTCTTCCTTACGCGAAGATAGAGAGAAAGAGGTGGGGAAAATTTAATTTAAGAGACGTCCTTCGCTGATACCGAGCCGTCGTTCTTCCTCCCCCGTTCCCGCGACCAAATTCAATTGCTCCGACGCGCGCTGCGCGAGAGCCGCGGCGCAGAAGAAGCCAACACGCTGGGCTTTTCGAGCTGCTGCCGCTTTTCAGAGTGGGTGACGTATACAACGCTCGCGCACCGTGCCCGTGAGTTCGAAATAGCAAACGGGCAGCAATGCATTCCGTCTATAGCTCGTTCGTAGCTTCGGGTAACCGGTGTTCCTCCGGGACCGTATTTGCGACCTCGACTCAACGACGAAGACGACCACTGGTCACGCCAGACTCCATTGCACTCTTCTTTTAAACGCCACTCCCGCAGTCCCAAGGCGGGGGCAAGTGCCACGCAAGACAAGACCTTATTCGATCTTCGCTATTACTTCAGTGGACCTGTGCAACCGGTGGGGACCTGTGTACTCCTGTGGACCTGTGCCGGCAAAAATCTCTGGTTTTCCAATAAAGAGTCCTTCTCTCTCTCTCTCGCTCTCTCTCCGACAGGTCGCGTCAGCACTTCGCTGTTACAGAGGTTCCGTATTGCATTAACTATACCACTATGATGTGTTTAGCATCTCGCGGTGCGAGAATGTCGGTTTCACTGCTTTACGTGCATGCAAGGCAGTGAAAGTTACATCAGTTACAAGTTTTATGAAGTCTAATTGATGCCTTACGCAAGGTGTTTACGCCTGAAGGGTGTACTCCGTGGGAGTAAACAAGGCCTAATGACAAGAATAATGAAGCAGGACTGTTTTCACACTAAACAGACACTTGGTTATGCACATTTAAAAACAGCTCTTTGCAAGCTTCCTCGCGCTGTCAGAGCAATCTGAAGCGAACAGTCGGATGTGCCAATAGTATCAACATTAGACGACAATACAGCTAACGCCCACACTCAACGCACACCACTAAAGCCCCATTCCCCGTAGTGAAACCTTTTGATAAAACATCAGAGAGACCAACCCAAACTTAGGGCTGTGCAGCGCTCACAAAAAGGGACAAGGAACAGAAGTACACAGGACAAGCGCTGTGCCGTGTACTTCTTCTGTTCCTTGTCCCTTTTTGTGAGCGCTGCATGCACAGCCCTAAGTATGAATCAATACCAACTCGCTCAATTTTCTCTTCTAAGACCAACCCAAACCATCATACTTTTGTTCACGCTTATATGCGGACGTATATGTTGTCACATTTTGGGGTGTAACGTGTCAAAGTAACGATCTGACTATGATGCACGCGATAGTGCAGAACTCCGGATTAAATAACCACCTAGAGTACTGTAGTGTGTCTTTGTGTTTCGCCCCCATCCAAATGCGGCCGTCGTAACCGGGAGTCGAACCCGCGTCCTGGAACGTAGCAGCGCGACAACGCCTAGCAACCACGGTGGGCGCCAGCTGTACATAAAATCCCAGTCATATTTGTTTCATGTCTGCATAGAGCACGTGAACAGAGCACTTCGAATAGTGCAGAATTGGAGTTTCGGACGAGCATGCGCTCTGAAAAGCCTCTCACTAAGCATGCACTGTCGAGTGAAAATTGCATCACTCGCCCCAAGGTGGAGCGCCATTACCATCCATCGATGTGAAAAGGCCACTAACTCCAGGAGATGCCTCGAGACAGGCGCAGTTGATACTGCACTGTCGGCAATTGAGCGAGAACATGCATTGTGATGGCGAACCAAATGCGAATGTTCGGAAAACTAATAAACACAGCAGCGAGCACTTTTTATTTCACACACTTAAAGAACAAGTACGAATAGAAAGAATTGCCCAGCACACGCGCAGCCCGCGTTCCCCTAGCCTAGCTCATGCTTCCTACCCTCATGAAACGAAGTTACCTCCCTCATTTCTGACAGCCCAAAACGTGTGCAGCAACGCGAAGTGATCGGAGAAATCATCGTTGCTGAAGTTTTCCCGAAACGACTGTCTCGTAAATTTAGTCGGCTCCGAACAAAAGCGGCGCGCGAACTCCGCGCAGTATATAAGAACATACTTCAACTATATACGTTGAAATTCACAAAGGAAAGCGTTTCAAAACCCTTGACGCGCATGCAGAGCGCGCGCGCACTTTATGAGCGCGTAACGACGTTTTCAAATCAACGCGAAGCACGCGCTTCAGAACGTGCCTCGCGCTCCGCATGCTGCAGTCGCGGGCCACCTGAAAGAAGTTTCCCGGTTTCCCACATTTCGCGAAAGCATCGTTCGCGCAAATTCTCTTCACGCTCAAAGCCGCGAACATCGAGCAACGAGGAAGTGAAGAGCAAGAAACGAACGGACAGATGAAACAAAAACACGGCACAAAGCTTTTCACGCGCAGGATACGATGCACGGTTAGCCGCAAGCGGAGAGCGCTTCCCGAACGCGCCAAGCGCGCAGCAGCCAGCTTTCCTCATTTCCCTATACTGTCTTCACTCGGTCCCATTTTTATTCCCCGCCGCTTCGCTTTTGTATTCCCGCCGTCTCGCAACAGCGGCTTCGCGAGCTTTTTCTCCCGAGTTGTTTTCCCAGCCCTCGCGGTTTCCATCCGGGTATACGCGTGCACCCTCGACGTTATACGGTAGCGCGTTACACCGCCTCACGAGTGCGTAAGGCAGTGAAACCTGCAGTCACGCGCCGCAAAATGCAACGTTGCGGCGCCACATTCTCCACGCCCGACTCCTCCTCACCAGGTTGTCCCCTATCCTCCCGTTTGTCTCATTCCTCTAGGAGCGGGATCCCTTTGATTCCCAAATCACACGCTCGGCAGGATACGTGCAGCAGAAGTCTCGAGCACCATTTCCCTCTCTATTTATATCTGCACACCAGCTTTAGCCCAAAGAGACGCGCGTGAACTCGGTCTCGTCAAGCGCTTGCATACAAGAACGCGAGAGAAGCACAGCGTTGTTATTATTATTTTTCTTTTTCTAGCTCGCCTCGTCCACTCCAGCTAGAAGCGAGAATGTAGCGAGAACGAAGTATGGGACGAAATATCCGCAAGCGGACAGTTAGTCGAGGAGTAGCAATGAGAGAAGATGCAAGACGTTTACTGAAGCGAAAGAAAAACGGGTTCGCTTCTTGCTTCTTCCCTGTGTTCATTCCGCGGGAAGAAACATAGTGCACGAGCGCTGCGGTTCACTGCTGAAGAACATGCCACAAGGGAGAACCCACTGCGTTCTCCTGACTTAAAAGCGTGCAGCGCTGTGCAATCTGCAGGTGACGCTATAGTTAACCGCAGTGCAACCCCTGCAAAAAGACTTCGGCCACACTCTAAAAACCCCTGCAACGTGACTTCGGCCACACTCTAAATAAAGTTTGGACCCCTTGTGTAGTCCTGCTTATCATCAACAATGATCTGGCCTGTCTTCGTTTCTTTTGTCGATAACTTGGCGCTTGCCCCTCTGCTGTCAAGAGTGATAATATGTAAACCTCGTAGCACGCAACCGTTCTCTACCTGAAGCTGCAGGGCGCAAAAGCAAGGAAAGGCACGCATTATAGATTACGCTCATTGTTGTGGGACGCGCCAAATATGCGCCAAAAGGTGCGAGTGTTTTTAGAGTGCACTGCTGAAGTTTACTCCTACTGAAGGATACAGCTTCGTGGATCTGGTCTCAAAGTGACTCAGGCTTTAATAGACGCCATATTGCAAGGCTCCCGATAATTTCGACCACCTGGGGTTCCTTAACGCGCACAAGCATCGCACAGTACACGGGCATCTAAGCATTTCAAGTATACATCGAAATGCGGTCGCCGCAACCGGGATCGAACCCGTGTCCTTCAGGTCAGCAACCGAGCACTGTAACCACTTAGCCACCGCGTAAGCAGCTCGGTGAATCTGTATACCGCAAACGACAGCAGCAAAAATAGCATGCAACCTCACTCAAAGGCCTTTATCCGAGGATAGCATTTAAAAAGAAAGATAATCTGGCCAATCGCAAAAGCCAGGACAAATACAATGAAGAAACGCGAATTAAGTGGCGTATTTAGTATGGCCTTATTCACCACCCCCAGGAAGTCATGGAAGCTGGGGAACATGAAACAGAAGTAGAGTACCAAGTCGGGCTAGTTGGTTTAGATTCATAATGACGACTAAAACTGCGCTAAAAACACAAAGGCAAAGACGAGGAAAACAGGACTGGCGCAATCTTGTTTTCCTCGTCTTTGTCTTTGTGTTTTTAGCGAAGTTTTAGTCGTCATTAAGAACATGAAACAATCGCAGGGCGGTCGGTAACAGGGAATTACAATAAAAAGCAGAAGTACGACGTTTACAATATAGCTTTTATCCGTAGCCACAAGGAGTGCATGTTGTTTAGGGAGTGTGGCACAACAGTACTCTTTTTTTTTTTGCTTGTGTTTTGCGAGTAAATAACGTCTACAAGCGTCGAAGGCTTCTTTCCTTCATTTCTTCCTGCTTCGTTTTCAGACAAAACAAGCAAAGAAAACATTCATACGCCAATCATCCTCAAGAGGGCAGCACACTTGTGCATCGCGTCCTGCTCTGCCAAGCCACCACAGGCACTGGCCACGTTACCTGGTCACTGTCCGGCTCGACATCAGTCCACGCGGCGTAGCAAGCTTTGTGTTCATCCGTATACCTTTAACAGTGTTGCACGGTTCTGTTAAGACACGAGCCCAAAAAGAGTACTGCGGCAGAGGGCCTGGCGCTGTGTGCACGCGCCAGTTGAGCGCCAGAATGAGAGGCTGCGCAGAACGGACGAGTGAACAGCGGGAATGGCAGAGAACAGCCATGTTCCTCTAGGACACAGTGCTCAAAGCTTTGTGGCATCCCTGTACCATCTCAGTATTCCTTTTTTTTTATTTCCTTTGAGTACTTTAGCTAAGACTTCCACTTCACAGCGGCAGAAAGAGACAAGAGCGGTACAAGCAGCTAGCCTCTTAGGTGTTGCAAGCTCGGATAAGATTTATTTACGTTCTCCTTAAAGGCTGCAGCAGCTCCCGATGGTGTAACCACGTCATGGTGCAAGACAGCCGGCGAAAAGGTCAGAATACGACAAAAATCTGGACACGAAAACAAACGAAAGAGTAAGTTGGAGCATGGAACTGCCTCTTATCTGTTCCGCTAGAGTGAAGACTGTCTTGAGTGCACTTTCGCTGCGAAAAAAAAAAAAGAGGTAACTGTAGATATCCAGGGCATTGGGAAACGTGGGCGACCAGTGGCAACGGACGTCAAAGGAAAATCAGTTTTGCCAAGGACCGTAGCTTACTTAAACAAACCAAGAAAGGAAGCCAGGGATTTGCAGCGAGAGGCCGGAGGTCGTGTCTCTGCTGGAGATAAGGGTGCCGTCAACTGCATACGCGAAGAAAAAGCAAAAGGGTTGCTAGAACGCGGCGTGTATATAAGGGAACGTTTCTGTGGCACTCAGTTGAAGTCACAGTTTTCTTTTACACTTTCTTCCTTTTTTCTTTTGCGTATAAGAAACTTTCCTTTCAAACGTGTTGCCCCTTGGCGCATATTCTTTCTATAGAAAGCAACCGCACCTATTCAAACTTACATATAACCAGAAATAAAGGTGGTGTGTAGTGAGATTGATAGTATAACGCGACGAGAGCCCGTTTCACAAAGAGAAAAAAAAAAGTGAGCACGACTCGGCTGTGCTTCATCGCATGAGCCCCCGGAAAGAGCATAGCCGGGCGCATAGAAACTAAAGGAAAAAAAAAGGGGGGGGGAGGAGGTGAATAAATGAAAGCGAAAGGAATACGGGTGACACAAAGACCGGCCACCCTCGGGCACTTTCCTATCTTGACTTCTTTGAGACGCGGGTGAAGTCATAGCGGAGAATCCCGAATGTTCAAGCGCTGTTTACACAAGCAGCAAAGGGAAAACGAATCCCTCGAGCAAGAAAAAAAAAAAAAAGATTGCAGACTCAGTCGTGGCTGAAGAGATACTATGTGTACAAAAACCAAGACGACGACTCGCAAAGGGCCTCACAGCCGTGCGTCTTAGAAAGTCCCTGTACAAGAAATGGAGGCGGGAACCGCTCTGAAAGGGAGCGGTTCTGGTGTCATTCCCCCGAGACACTGTTGCGTCATTCATGCGCGCAAAAATAAATAAATAAATAAATAAAAAAGCGCCCGGGCGCTAAAGCTGCAAGAAACGGAAAGGAATTAACGGATAAACAGTATAGTAACAGTGCAGTAGCATTATCTAGGATTGGCCCTTTACGCTAATAGAACACATCTGTGATGTTATGGTGGTTTGTCGGGCGAGTTGACTCGTATAAAGAGACGATTTCGTAAGGAATCGAACGCTAAGTAGGGAAACGTCTGAGTCAGCTTCTTGAGAAAGTCAGCGCCATTTGCGAAACTCAGACGATCCGTTAAGGTATGTTTCACCACTTGGGGGTACCTGCAATCATCGTGAACCTGTTTTTATTTATTTCGTTATGTACGGCCCCTCCAGCTTTTCTTCTTACTCTTGCGATTCTTCCATGCATTTCCCTTATTTTTCTCTATCTCTCTTGTGATTCGTCTTTTTTTCTTAGACATCGCTTAAAAGATCAGTCTTTCTTGATGTACAGTTATGTGAAAATTCCTTCGTACGACATCGGGTGGAGCAATCGTAGTCAGAAAGACCCCGATCTACAGGGTTTTTAACTACAAATCCCAGAAGCCTCGCTCTCTTCGCAGGCATAGATATCGCGGCAATATATAATAGCAGTCACTGGCGTAGCAAGGGGAAGGGTTCAATCCCCTCTCCCCTCCCGATATTTTCTTCCAATTTCGCACGCGTATATATACAAGCACACGCGTACGAACATCCATAAATGGTGGTTGAACCGCTCCCTCCTTCCCTCCCAAAGATTTTCTGGCTACGCCCCTGATAGCAGGACTCCCGAGAACTGCGCAGATGCTCCAGTAGTGCGTTTGGACCAGTGTTCTCACCAATGTGCTGAGACGTAAAAGCTACCCTTGCTCGAGCGCCTACAGCAAGCTACTCGTGACGTTATCTAGTCAAAGCACGGTATATTCGCCTAGGATAATATTAAATCGCACACCCCGTTTCCGAAAAAAAAAATTATATTACAGAAGTCTTATACACATCAACAAATCGAACACTTGAAGAAGAGCACCGTGAAATAAAATCACGTGACTAAGTCTTATTCTCACGTGACACTTTGTTACTCTCACTTAATACGAAAGTAAAATTTGTCATTGTCTCCTCTAATTCACTTCTCCTTTTTCATGTGATCGTCGTATACATATGAGGTCTTTATGAGCCCTTTTTTTTCTGCATTGTAGTAAATACTGAACACTGAACTTCAAGGGCTTATACGCACACTCTGTTTTCCTAGCATTTCCCGAGTTTCTTTAAGATGCATTTACATCCTGTTGCTCCTTAGTTTGACATTATCTTGCTCAGAACAGTGTTTGTTCTGACTGTTCCTGCATTCCTGACGCTATATTTTGTAAAGGTGACCCCTACACTCTTCCCAATTAATCGTAAATGCGGGATCAAACCACCGCGCATGCGCGAAGTCCCTTTTTTTGTTCACTATCGAGTTCTCCCCTTTAGATTTTTATATACGCGTGCGGTAAACATTACTTTGGTTGTTGTCGGCTAACAGTATATCGTCAAAGCCTCCCCTCCTTCATGACTACGCCGCTATGTCATACACATATGATACGAATTCACATAGGAACATACGGGTTTTCCCAGGATATCCCCACATGTCCATGGGCGATCACTGAATACCGGTCATAGAGATATTTTCTTGTACAGTGTAAAGACCACCCCCCTCCCAAGTGCGGATTTCTACATTACCTTGGGTATTCGCTCGCTGACTCGTTAGTCTGTTACGAGCAGTGTAATTAAGAACTGATTTGTTTTCCCTTGCATCGCAGTTGCGCACATACCGGTGGGATGGATGACTGGCCGTACACCTGGGCGCTTATTCCAGTCGCCAGGCCATTAGCGGCTCGGCTAGTGGTGAGGCACGCACAACACGCTTACATGAAGCAGCAGTCAGCGGACGTTGCTTACCTGCAAAAGATGAAACAAAGCAAGCGTTTGTTTTAGGTAGACGTTCAAGAAGCATACTTGGCATTATTTATTTATTTATTTATTTATTTATTTATTTATTTATTTATTTATTTATTTATTTATTTAGTACTATATGCCAGCCATAAAGTTGAACTATGACATGGCAAGACAACACAGTAAGCAATATAAATTACTTGCGTGCTGAAAATTAAGCAACACAAGAAATCGTCCTCCCACATCTCCGTGCGAAGAAATGGTGTGCTGGACACCTGTGGCAGCATTTATTTTCCTGCACATTAATTGTGCTGCGTTTCAATTACCCACAATGATAAACGTATATGCTTTCTCTGGCCGCGTTGCGCCTGTCATCCCGGGTACAGAAGAAATCAAGGCGTTTATTAAAGGCGCTAGAGTCGAAACATGACTGGTTCATTGAAAGAAGTTAATCAATCAGTTTCTCCGAATAAAAAAGAACACATCATTAATAAAATCCTTAGGCCTACCACCCTTTAGGTCTACTGCAGTAGGATGACATCACCCAGCGATGTAAAATTAAACTTACATTGTCCCAGCTGACACCATATCCTATGCTTCCGTATATCCTCGTTTCACCTTGCCCCGCCACGGTGGTCTACTGGTTATGGCGCTCGACTGCTGACCCGAAGGTCGCAGGATCGAATCACGACCGCGGCGGCTGCATTTTAGATGGAGGCGAAAATGTTTGAGGCCCGTCTACCTATAGATGTAGGCGCGCGTTGAGAACCCCTGGTGGTCGAAATTTCCGGAGCCCTCCACTACGGCATTTCACATAATCATATCGTGGTTTTGGGTCGTAAAACCCCAGGTATTATTATGTATTATTATTCGTTTCAGGTTTCACCACACATACACTACGTTCTTTCCTGCCGTCCACACGCTTTCATTCCCTTGACAACTATTCTGGTACTCAGACGCCGTACGCGTTACGTCAGAGTTATTCAATCACACAAGTTGCGAAACTCCACACAAGCTTCATGAATCAGAACACGCCATCGATCAAAGTCGCGGAGGTCTGCTTATGACTCTACCTGTCGGCTGACGAAACGAACTAAAAATTGACATTTTTTCGTGTTTTCCGTCACACAAAAGCGCAAGCTTGATGAATCGAGCAGTGTGTTTACGTTTGCGGTTTCCCTTTTTCGCAAGCTCTGCTGCGGCCACAGAAGGATTTGACCTTCCTTGAGAGCACTTCTCATAAATCTGGCCGAGTTGACTCGTGCAGTGACAGCGAGGACTGCAGCGATGCGGTGCGTTTCCTGCCGTTGCTCACAGGTGGTGCGTCGATCGGTTCTATAACCTCCGAATATTTGTCTATGGGCATGTCAGGGTTGCTGAACGGAATTTCGCAAGTGGTACGATTGAAAAACTACGGCCTCGCATTACCTGTAAACCTAAATTTCTTTTTATCAACCTCAGCTAGAAACAACATCACGGCTACCTCCGTTTTGCTCTCTGATCAGCGTTACTCTCTGCCTGTCTCCTAACATCACGCCATTCGCTGATATCAAAACAACACTGGAACGTGCACATCACCGTGAGGTATAACTTCATAAGACTGCAACCTCTTCACCACATGCAGCGATTCATCGTATACGTAGAGTCAACGTCTAAACTTAAGGGACCACGAGACACAAGAAAAAGCTGAATATTCCCACTGCTTCGGCAGGCAGCCTTGATTTTAGAATTCCGGCATGTTCTTAAACGCGCCAACAACACGTACTGTGCAGTTATACCGAATAAAGCCACAGATTGCTGGAAAATTCCGTTTTCTCAGACCTAGTGGACCCTAAACTTTCGACGCCGACTGTAAGTGCGGCTCTTCCTATCAGGAAGTCATCAACGCGCCCATGAGATATCAACGGAGGGCGGGCTGTCATGAATACGACTGAAACGAGTTGACCCTCTCGTCGGGGCTCTTATATACACCACTGTATCTCGCACAATGGTTGTTTTCTGGTAGGCGTGTCCTCCTTTGCTTCCTCCTATACGCCGCTGTGGGAACCAGCGCATCTGCGATGTGTGCGAATCTGAAACGCGCTTCGCAACTGCATGATAAGTCCGCAAGCCTGGACGCGAGCTCAGCTGACGATCCCCCACAACGCGCGTTCATCGTCCACATAGAATCACGCGCGTGCCGAGCTGCGAGGCTCACCCAGCGATGGCGATCGTATCGGAGGCGGGGCTCGGCGTTGTTTCTGAGTGCGCGTGCTATACTCCGAGAACCGGTTCAATGCGTTTAAACGCTGTAATTATATATGCGCTCATGTATGCATATATGTCTTCCGTATCGCGAGCGCCTCGTATGCAGGCCCGTATCACTGTACACAAAATTGCGCTCTATATGCATTCAAAAGAAGAATTCGCGAGACGCGCCGTCTACTGCGACGGCAACTACAAGTATGCATATTCAAACGGGAACAAGCGCGCTCGGCTTTGTATATATCCACGCGCATTAAGCTTTCTGATACTTCGCTCAATTAGGGTCCCGAGCGCGCCGCGGAGGGTCATATCATTAAACGAAGCTCGCGCATGAATCAGAGACAAAAGGTATAATTAAACCTCGCGATATTATTATGTGCAGCGCTTGTATAGATAGAACGTAGGACAGCATATATAGAACCTTTTAAAACGGCTACGAGCGAGCTTTCCTACAAATAAAACGCGGAGAAGACAGCCCGCTGCGCTTTACTCCTTAGCTGGAATATGAACGCATGAGCTTTTTGGCCTCTGTGAACAGAGCGCTAAATGTAAATGAGTGATCGCCAGAACGAAGCGACTGTCAGCATCGGTAGCGTAGCCAGAAATTTTTTCGGGAAGGAAAGAGGAGGGGGGGGGGGAGGATTTGAACACCCCCCTGGCTATACATTAGTCGGCATTGCCGTACACACGTGCTAATGTAGGATGGAACAGAATGGAACAACTTTATTTAGGTCCTTCGTGTGACCTTTAATTACTTGTATTTTTCTTGCGCGCTCGCTAGCGATTTTTGACATTTTTGAATGTTTGCAGCGCGGATTAAAGAACATAGAGAAACGGTCGAAGGTGCCAAGGAAAGGGGGGGGGGGGGAGAGCGGTGAAGGAGCTTGAATATACAATAGCTCGCCCAATATTCAACATTACATCTACATTGGATGGGTTTCGGTGCCGCCATATCGGGCTGTTAACCTTGCCGTTTTGTACCTTTAAGAACTAAACTAACGGCGCTTTATACGGCCGACGCATACGCATGAAAACGGTTGGGCTGGTGCATTCCACGTTTGATGACCTCAATTCACGTCGGGATATATAAAAATAATAAAACATTTGTTTAACGGCCCAAGGTGGCGGCGCCCAGGTGTCTTACGCAAAAATTTATTTCTTGTACTGCATCAGCCTCTTCTTCGCAGCTCTTTTGAGAGCGAGATAGGTAATCTGCAGCACAGATAGGCAACGGTGGCCCTTTGCACTGTTTTATCGGCGCTGACGAGCGAATCGATGCTTCAAAACGACAGCGGCGTTAACGGCGCCTTCGCCACCGCCACCGCTATCCGAGACGACACGAATGTCCTGCCCGCCGAACACTCGTTCGCGCCATTATGAGTTGAGGAGGCTTTCGAGAGCATACAGATAAGGCTTGCGGGAATTCGCGTTCAACGCGAGAGAAAGACGCGCGGAAACATATATACAAAACACCGGTCGCGACGATAGCGACATGTACAAAAGGCACGAAGTGCAACGCGAGAAAAATGAAAAGGCAAAGCGTTGGCTCTCGCAAACAGCTGCGAGCGGACACCCGCGGTGTAACGCAATGAACAGCAAAACGTCATTTCGTCTAAGCCTCCTGCATCAGTCGTTCTTGAAGGCGCGAGACGCTCAGCTGCCCGGGTAGCTCAGTCGGTAGAGCGTTAGGCTTTTAACCTAACGGTCCAGGGTTCGAGCCCCTGCTCGGGCGGGCGCATTTTTTATTTTTGTTCCTAAATGATTATTTATTACATTAGAGAAACGAAGTAACCACTGAAGTGCTCACTAACGCTTTCGTTCAACTGCGTCAATTTGTTTTCGATTTGTGTGTATGGTTTGCGTGTGTTTCAATTTATTTATTTATTTATTTATTTATTTATTTATTTATTTATTTATTTATTTATTTACCCACCATGCCAAACACGCAACATATTTTTTTTTTCGCCGCTTCTTCTTCTCTTAATTCAAGGCAGTGGGTGGAGTTTATTGATGGAACAAAGAAATTTCTATACGTACAAACTTTCTTGCAGAATGGCTGGTTCATGTTCAACTACTGGCGTGCTGTGCAAGTACAGAAGAAAGACATATAAAGGATTTAAAAAAAAAGGACGAAGTTGCGCTCTATCCTCTCTGTTTCTTTCTTTTTTTTTCTTTTAGTGCTTGCGCGGCACGTCAGTAGTGCGTAGGTATACGTAGTACGTACATTTCAACCTTTATTTGGCAGCATAAGTGTTCGTTCAGCCATAAAAACTGAACTCGAGCTTCACAGTCTGGCGATCAATAAGTGCTGCGTCTAGCAAGACGCAGACGGAGACTTATGACACGCCATACCCTCTGCTTTTAATATTCTCTCTCCCTTATTGCACAGCTTTCTAAAGTAAAAGTTGTTTCGTCGAACTCTGCTCGGTAAGCATATATTTTTTCCTCCGTAAAGAAAGAAAAATACTAAGCAGAACAAGATTATCCGGTAATTAAACGACATCTGACAGCGTTTCTCTGAACCCAACACGAGGCAGCCCGTATATAAACGAAGCATCAACACTCTCGGGTGTCACACCACTCTGGTCGCAGAAGGAGGTAGCGCCTTTGGCACTGACGCCGCCCCGCTTAAGCGATGCCGTCACGCTGGGACGTGGTCTCTAAATAAGGCGGCCAGCGCGGTCGGAGAAGCGATGCAGCACAGACCGTCTCTTCTTCACCCTCGATTGACTGCCTGCCTCGCGCCCAAATATGGGGCTGTCCCGAAAGGGGTATACACACACATATATACACAGCCTCGAATAACGTGAGACATACACGAACACACAGCTCCAAAAGGCAAAGTCGCGAGAAACGTATCAGAAACAGAAAAAAAAAAAACTGCCAAGATAGATTACTTCCGGAGGCGCTCGAAAGAAGCCACCGTGAACAAACAAGGAGAGTGCGAAAAAAAAATAAATATATGAAATAGGAAGGCTGCGAGGATGCAAGCACACACACACACACACAAGCACGCACACACGCACACACACAAACTCACGCGCGTGAGCGTCTCTGTCCAACGGAGCTCCGCGCCGCGTATTTTCTGCCTCACCGCACGAAGCAACCGGGATGCCACGTGCAGATGAAAAGAGAACGAATGATGATCATGCACGCGCGTCCAAACACACACGCGTGCGTCGTGCACGTGGTTCTCCTGTGCACGACTCACGAATGTCAACGTCGACGACGTCGCCGGGAGAAAAAAAAGAAAAAAAGCTCCGACGACAACGGCTCGCTCCTCATCCGCCGTACGTGGCTTCCACGATCAGATCGCGCAAGCGCGTCAGAGCCTCCCACAAACAGCCGCCGCACTAAACACAGTCCTTCATTTACTACACGGTTCGACGACACTGCCGACGAGAGGGCGCGCGCGCGCGCGCCCGCGGAAGCGGAAGTCGACTTCGCCGCACGACCGTGCGCACAGGAGTCGCACTTTGTGCGCGACTGCTGTCTGAAAAGCTTTAGTTTGTGCACAGAGCCGTTGTTGTCGGAGCGGGGTGTACACCGGCCGAACGTGCAACGGCGGCAGCTTTTAAACAGAGGTGGAGGGAGGGCACGCATGTCGTGACGGACGACAGCCCGCTGCGTTCACAACCTGCGACGCGCAACGCATGATCGGAGAACACAGCGTTCGCCTTTGTGCCCAGTCGCACGAATAACTGACGTCTAGGAAACGCTGGAGTTTGCGAGATTATGTATACTATAAAGTGAGCGTGTACACGACACGCGGCCGCGGGTCACGAGCTGACGCTGAAAACAGAGTCGGCGACATTTTTTTTTTTTTTCGGCTGCGACTTGGTGCTCGCTAAGCGCGTGGACTGCCTGACACGAGCCCGCATAGCTGGCAATGCAGTTTCTAAAAGTTGACTCCTAGGAACCGACAAAGCGACGGCTACGCGGTGGGCCGGTGTTGAGACTCAGGCGATGCGTTGAACTATAGTCACACGCCATCTAATTGTTTAATTACTGAAAACTTGCAGTCACGTTAATTAGAGAACGTGCGGCCGGGCAAACGAGGAAGCAGCCCGCGAGCGTTTTCGCTTCGCTCCTATACGCGCACGGACTTCACATCTATCGCTAATTTTGTCCAAACAAGTGGTGCCGTCGGCGCTGAGCTGGTTTCACAGAGTACCACTATGCTGACAAATCTGAAGAATCAACAGCGGCGGTATGTATAGCAGACGTTGGCCCTGAATGTTATCACCGGCCAAATTCCACAATAAACAAACAGTATGCCACGTTGTTTGCCGCGAAACAGCTGCCCACAGCAACGGTAAATAACAGCAACGATACAAGACTAAATGCGATAAAGCAGCCGATGCTATATACGGAGTTCTGCAAGCGGGCGCTCTATAGCCATCGCTATAGCGCTCAATCAATGACATCGCGCAAGAAACGAAATTGCTTCGAAAACGGCGGCTATTCGCAATGCCCATAGACTGTCGCGCCACCGAGCGGAATTCAGGAGCGTCCTCTCGAGGAGGGTTAGTAGACGACAAAATGGCGGCACTATGCAGTCGCTCCCTTGTTCGGCTGTGCTAGCCTCAGTGTTAACGCGTTGGCAAGAAAGGAACACTACGACTTTGCATGTTCCCTGCATCAGTGAACAAACCGGGCCCTCCGTGACACGAGAAATCTGATTCGTTCTTGCGAGACGCGAAGTTTTCGTGAAAATACGTGGCAACTCGCGCTTTCAATGCTAGCCCACAGTGTACACATACTATCAGCTTCGCGAGGCTTTCTGTAGCCACGTAGGTAAGTTAAATGTTATCGTCTGACATATTCAGTTGAAGCTCACCCTGTTTTACTTGCATATATAATTGGTCAGTGTTTCTTGTAGTGCATGAGTCCCATAACACTGTACGCGGGAGGGAGGTCGCGCGGGCTCGCGATGTGCTCATGTATAACTGAGCGATCTCAAGTTGGCGATACATTAAAATAGGGCCTCTATCCTTTGTCAGCAAAGCGCTGTTACGAATCGTGCGAGCGACGTTTCAATCATTCGAGGATGCGTCTGCTCGACGCCTTCGGGGAGCGAACGCTTTCCATCCACGCCGTCCTTCGCCAGTGTGTTGGGTTTCATAGCCACCGCTGCGCCGCTTGTTTTTGTACGTTTGTTGATAGGTGGCAGCACACTGCAAGCGATTTGCTTGTTGACCGGTCCGAGAGCAAAACCGGCAAAACGTTCTCCGCGCCCAGACGTCTGTCTAATTGTAAACGTGGTGACGCGGAGTGGTCGAAGTCGTTCGGCGGAGGAAATTCTTCAGATTGCTTTCAGCAGTGATGTTGAAAGAAACCATCTTGACGACGAGGATTTTTCACAGGACGTAGAAGACTGTGAAAGCACCGAGAGTGACAGCGACGATGAACCACCAGCTGCTAACTCACGAGGAGCGAGTTGCACTTAACGTCCCCTCGTGCGTTAATGTTCTTTCACGCTCGTAAGTCACTTTGATTGTATTTAATGTATAATATCCTTGAGCGAGATCAAAATAAAAGCATAGTTCCTCTTGTGCATCGCATGTATCACAATTATTGTGGATATTATGGAGCGCCGCATGCCGCCAACACGCTCGAGCTCGACCAACGAAGCGAAATGGTTAGAGCGATGGAACGTGCAGTCACGGCCACAATCCACGCCTCTCGCCGAACTTCTTCGACGTTGCGAAAAGCATACGTGTTTATTCTTTTCGATATTCATGTTTCGATCGTGCTGATCGAACCTGCAACATGCGAGTGAAGTACACACGGCTAGAGTCTCAGCATGGCTGTGACACAAGCGCTACTGAATGGCATGTTAAATGCTTGTGTTCCGTTGAAGACGTAACTCCGCGTTTTCGACTGCGCAAGTAATGACGACGGGGTATTATCACAGAACACTTTTATGTTTGCAAGCCACCATCACGCGCAGCAGCGATGGCGCTACTCGCTGGCGGCCTACTACTGCGGCAAATCCGTTAGGCAGGCTCGGTACGTACTACCTCGGAGTGCCGTTCAGCTCATACGTCAATTCTAGTTCATGCAGGTTTATGTAGCACGCACAGGATTTCGCAAAGCATCGTTATGCACGGTAACTGAGCTGAAATATAACCTTTCACTTCGCAGCAAATAATTAGGTGGTGAGTACTAGCACTTTCCATGGTTTGGGAAAGTATTTTAGTCTCATATCCATTTCAGCGCAGCTCATGACTTCATCCGGTGAAAGTGGCACGGTCCGTACGTACGCACGTCCTATCTGTTCCTATGCTAACAAACGGGTTGACCCTCCTCCTGGCGCCATATTGAAAAGCACGGCGCGCCACCTATAGTTCGTGGGCATTGCGAATACGTGTCTGTACCCTCAGTCGTGTTTTTCTGTTTATTTTTTTTCGCCTGGTGCAAGATTTTCGCCGCCTCTGTCGACTCAAATAAGATTTGAAAGAGAAGCGCACTTTGAAGATATCGCGCCATTTCGTAAGCACCTAGGCAAAATTTGACAGAAAAGACGAAAACGCCCCTCCAACATTTACGGAGGAGTAATCTCAGAACGACCACTGCACCTCGAATCCGAAACTACCCAGAGACTCGTGTCCATAGCTCAATTTCCCAAATCAAATATAGAGCTTCGTAAACAAATACAGTTATAGTTTCCAGACAGTTAGCCCGATTCGGACGCGCAAGCGTTGCGAGTTCCATTGTTCATAAAATACACTCTTAGAGTGTACGTGTCCCGATTCCGAAAGGCCATAATCAAAACTTCATTACACCGGCTCAAATTGAAGCGTACCCTTAGGACACTTCAGCGATCCAGGAAAGCTTGTTTGAAGTGGGCCTAATATCTAAGCCCTGTTGTTCATCGAGCGCAATCTCAGCGTTAAAACAGCGTGATTTCAATCCAGTCTGCATCACAACGCCTCTGAGTAAACAATTACAGCGCATACTGTGAAGTCGCTTTGAATGGCTCGACGTGCATGAAGTGCGCTATGTTTCGCAATGACTCGGCACCGGGACGAATGTCATCGTGTATTCCGGTGCGAGATACAGTATGCAGCGCGAGCGCGCTTTCGTGCGGGCAAATGTATACCCAGACGTTAATTTCAGGCCGTTTATTTCCTCCTTCTCGTTGTTTATTCGTCTAGTGTTCATATATGCACTTTCAAGAGGCGTTAAAGAAATGTTTCGACAGTGTCGCGTCAACCTCGCCGAAGGTTTTCCCCACCCACATGCCATAGACGTCAGACTCTGGAGTTTCCAAGATGTGTGGCGCCACCTGTCGGAGAAGTATTGAGTAGTGCACAGACCGACTCTCTCGCACAGTTTGCTATGGGACCAGGTGCAACTAGCAAGTGCGAAACAACGATTGAGCTTAATATCGCGTGTGTTTGCGCATTTAGCACTCAGAACGAGAGCTGTGAATTGCTCTCCGCCAGTCGGACGCGCCACCGAGCCGTCGTGAAGTGCTTGCTGGATCACTCGCCTGAACGACGGCGAAAACAGCAGCAGACGAGAGCCCTCCGCACGCTACGAAGAAGCTCCGCAAAAGACGCACTGTTGCGTTGTGAATTGCCACGGACGTAAAAGACTGAATAACAACGTTCAGTTTACCGATTTCCATAGTTGTCGTACGAAGAAGAAAGGCAAGAGCGCTGGATACGGGCCGTTGCGAGCGTGTTGGGTAAGCGAAGTACCCGCGTTCTCCACAGCCGGTGGCATGAATGTGTGGCTCTGCTGTTGTTTTGCGTAGCCCTTATGCAAAACCGTGGTAACCTTGACTATGAAGCTCAGCAGAGGCTCTGACCGCGGTGCTTGTCGTGTAACACGAAGTGAGCAGCTAGAGGTAGACTGGAGACGCGTGATGCGCACACCGCGACGAGTTGGTCGTCACAACACAGCATCGCGGACGTATGTACGTTTTGAAGGCTCAGAGTTCTGGTTCTAACTAGCTAACACCACGTGCGTCATACAAGTAAATCGCAGAATGTTGGTCGTGACCCCCTTCAGGTTTGTTTCGCCCGTGTCCTCCGCGGTTGCTGTAGCTATCTCGGAGGCCACGGTTTTGCCTTTGGTTGTACCCCGCGAAAGTGGACACGCACGTATCCCCATTTGCAGTACATACAAACGGAAGACGACCGTCAAGAGACCATTTGAGGATGCGTAATAAAACACTCCAATGCACAGGAAGCGAGAGATGAATTAAGGGAGAATGCAACTGAAAAGGCGGAAATCGCCGGAGCCATTCGCCCCTGATGAACCGAGTTTTGCACCACTGATCGTAAGATGCATAGCTAAGTAAATTGATCGTGTATGTAGGTACTTTATCGCTGTGGCATACGTATATACCCGATTTTAACGCATTTGGGCTGAGAACGGATGTCGGAGGGCTTGCCTCGAATTCGGTGTCGTGTGATGCTCGCTTGTACTTGCGAGTTGCAGCGCGCGGAAATAACTAAAACTTATTTTGCATTGTACTCGCAGTTCGCTTTGATCAGCTTCCTTTGTTTCTGAAGCGTGGATTGGCGGAAGAAGCTTTCCAGGTCCTTGATTTTCAGGAAACCGCGCCTCGACACCAACGAAAGAGGAGGATTATATTGCGGCCTATGCACATTCGCTTGCGGGCGGCTCTCTTTGCACTACCCAGTTAGTGCCAGGGCTACGATGAGGGCGCTGGTGGCGGTGTTTTTCGCAGCGCCGCCTGGGCAGAGTCTGACGTCTATAGAACGTTTCAACAATCGATTGTGAAGCGCTTCAAATGACCAATATCTACAGATACGAACATTCGCAGCTAGCATTTCTGGATGCAGCTTTGATAGTAGCCGACACGTCAGGTGCCGGTACGTTGAAGTTGTCATGTTAAAACAAACAGGGAGTCACAACATGCAAAAGCCGCAGCGCTACATACATCAGTTATGCACCGTCACTCTAAATATAAATATCTAGAGAGAGAATTCAATGCATAGAAAAGCGGAAACGTCGCCCTGGTTTATAGCCGCCTTTGGGTTGGTACACGTATACACTGGGGATGAAGAGTTATGATGAAGAGAAGGAAGTCCAAACACACCGCAACTCGCGAAGGCTGAAGCACCTCTGAGGCCTCGCGCCTAGCTTAATGACTTGTAAGTGGGCCAGAGCGGCACATATAATCAGAGCTACGTTGTTCGTGTCAGGCCAAGGGCGTACGCCGTAATACGCGCGCAGTACACATCAAAGCCGTCTTCTCAAGCTTTCGGCGGCCTGACGAGAGCGTTGTCTTGTCCGTAAAACACACGGCAACTCCTGTGCCGTGCCAAGCGTGCGACGCGGCAACTTCCGAGGAGGGGCAAGATGCGACCGCGGATACGACTCCTCGCGCGGGGCGAAGTGGAAGACGCGGTCCGCGCTTGGACGCCTCCGGTTCCCCCGAGATGCGCCTCCGTCGCTCGCACATCCGGTGCCGCCGCTGTGCATGTGCGACAAGCATGCGGCACCACGCACGCGCGAGCCTGGCGGGGAGCCAAAGGAGCCGCCGCTTAATTAGGAATAACGGGCAGAGGCACGCGCGCGCCACTGAATGCAGGAAAAGGGACGTGAGGGCATCGCAGCCTCGCAGCTGCGTCTTCTCTAAATACGCGCTCTCGTCCGCCGAGATTCAAATCGGCAACGTTCTTTCGAGCTGGGACTGAAATCCCGACAGGATATTTCTTTTTTTTTCCGCGTGTGCGAAATTTAGCGTCATTAATCAGCTGCGGGGCAGGCAGCGATTGAGGTTCTGCTCAAGCACATATGTGTAAGATGAACTGGTCAATTCAAGCTCTCATCCTAAAGTGACTGCTATGACGTTGTCAGAAGATTATACGAGAAACCGATGCCGATATATATATATAGGCGCAGCATCGCCGTACTGCCTTCGTTTGCCGCAAACGGCAGTGGACGTTATTTAAAGGCTTAAGTACAGGTAATAATCTGCAGATGCAGCGATATATATAGTCCAATTCGTCATCTTGACAGTCCCGATCGCTTCACAAGTTTGCTATACGGTCTCTCTTCCCGACAAGTTCACAAGGGCATTGACGTAATTTGACAGTTATCCAGAATAGTGCCGCGTGCACTTGTGCTTAGCCAGGGCAATGACTTCTTTCCAGCTGGTCCCTGATTGGAGCAATGAAAACCTAAACAGGTGAACTTTTACGTCCGTATAAACGTTGCTGTTCACGTCAAGTGTCAATGCTCAAGGTAATTACATGTTAGCTCGGCCGTCTGACGATCCCCACCGCTACTTCCTATATAGGCCAGAGGCACCACCACAGCGTTACGCGCATTGACTTGTTTAGAGTTGCACTTTGATGTACCTTTCTCTAGCTAATGCCTAGCTATATAATCCTACGTTATCGGGATGTTTGGAAATGTAGGCTGCGAAGTCTGTGCGTTTCAAGAGACGATGGCGCACCTTTGCTATCGCTGTCTCTTTACTACACCAAGAAAACGTCCTTAAATCCACGCTCGAGTTCCTCTGAAAGAGCTGGCGGTTTTACACTGTTAGGACGGTTTTTCTTCTCTCTTAATCTGCCTCCATCTTTCCTGCGTTTGCATTAGACCCAATGCAGTGTAGCCAACCGGACTGTAAGACCGGTGAACCTCTATGTCTTTGTTCTCTTCATTTCTCTCTCTCTCTCGATCCTGCAAGCTTCAAGATACCCCACTCTTTCGTCCTCGCTCAACCTCTGTCCCTTCCGCCCGCTTCTATCTTCATCGTGCGAGGAATAAAACTTCACCGGACGCAGGAGTAGAAACAAAGAAAACAAAGGGCAGTTAATTTTCCTTTCAGGCGCATTACTGCTCAGCCACGCGCACGCATCCATTTGCTGCCCGCCCCTGTCACGCACAGGTAGTTACCGAACACTTAACCACGCTTCAACGGTCCACGGGCAGACCAGAAAAATGACGAGAAAGTAAACGAGCAGCATGTCTTGGGAAAGGAGAAAAGATGTGGGGACGAAGGGCAGTTACGTTCAATGCACGGCCAAAACTGCGCGGGCACGTCACTCGTTGTTCCAGGGAGGTGGGGTATGGTATACAGTAAAGAGCGGGCGGGACGCGCGCCCGACGTCACTCTGCTGCCGACCACCATCCCCTCTCGAGCAGGGTTGCCAGGTACTCGAAGAACAACCCGCCAAATTATGGCGCATTAATAGCCCAAAAGTAGCCAAACGTAGCCCATAAAAATAGCCCAAAATAGCCAAAGACAATAAATCCAGACAAAACGTTTTTATTTATTATTCACTGACACAGAACGAGTTTGTACATGAAAGAACTGAATGTACAATGTATTAAGAAAGAGATCAAGCATGTAAAACAAGTGCAAGGGAAAAAAATATAGCTTAAGAGTATACGTTGTTGGGCTAGTTGGTTCATAATCTTCAAAATTTCTGAATTTTCTGAATAAAGCTTAGTTGCGAGTAGCGCCTGTCCTGTACATCAGTGTTCCTTCTTAGTCCGTGTCGATTTTCGCGCTAGCCAATTTTGAAGGAAAAAAATATGGTTACATGAAAAACTTGTCGAGTGGCATTTAAACGTTGCTTTGGTTAGGACACCCCACCCACACGTCGAAATGGTCTCACTTCCATCCTTTCTGGGTGGCCACACATATGCAAACACTTCTTCCAAGCGCAAGAGAAAGAACCGCGTCGCTTGTGCACTACACAAATGTTTCAATATGTGCGCATGCCTCGTATGCACGCTTTCGGCTAGAAAGGTGGCGCTATCGGAAGACGGTGCGGCCATTGAGAGTCGTTTAATTACAAGCAGAGGTGGTGCGAATATGGAGGCACTTAAACGTTGCTTTAGTTAAGACCCCCCCCCCCCCCCATGTGCACACATAGAAATGGTCTCGCTTCTATCCTCTCTGGGTGGCCACACATACGCTAACACTTCTAAGCGCAAGTGAAAGAACCGTCGCTTGTGCACTACACAAATGTTCCAACATGTGTGCATGCCTCGTATGCACGCTTTCGGCTAAAAAGGTGGCGCTATCGGAAGACGGAGCGGCCATTGAGAGTCGTTTAATTACAAGCAGAGGCAGACCGCCCCATACACACACATAGAAATGGTCTCGCTTCCATCCTCTGTGGGTGGCCACACATATGCTAACACTTCTTCTAAGCGCAAGTAAAAGAACCGTCGCTTGTGCACTACACAAATGTTCCAACATGTGTGCATGCCTCTAAAGTTGTATGCGTGCTGTCGGCTAGGAAGGTGGCACTTAAGTTTACCCAGCCCGCAACAGGTTGCACGGTGTTGCATTGTCGTCCTTCCGCGGCGTCGGCGATGGTCAAAAGATACAAAAGGCGTGGGCAGAGAAAAGGCGCTCTTTTGCAGTGAGCCGCCCATATGCACGCAATTACACACGCTGCTTGCTTGAGAATGCACGGGTATTCGTGTCTTGTTGTTGGTAGTGTTTGTTGATTTATTTGTTTTCTTTTAACTGGGGCCACAATGTCATAGTCAGTTTCCGGTAAAGAAAGTCCTCCCTTTTTGTTGTCCACAAAACTAGGATTTGACACTCACGCACGCTCGAAAAGGCCCTCTTGTTCCCTCCCCAGCGAGGAGGAAGCTGTGCGCTGTCCCGATGCATCGACAAAAGGACTCACGCTTCCCTCCCTTGCACCCCCACCCCCCGTAACTATATGTCATGGGGCCGTCGCTACTATGGTTCAGTAAAGATAAGAAAAAAAAGGAAGTGCTTCTCGTTGTGGGGGCACGGCTCAGAGAGACACACAACACGACTACTGAAAGCCCGCGGGTCGCACATTTCGTTCCCGCTTCATCCTTTCCGAGAGAGGGACAAGATGCACAACGACCCCAGCACCCCCCTACCCTCGCCCTTTTCTTCCTTTTTTTCTTTAGGTGTAAAACACGCGTTGCTTTTTTTCTCGCTCTGCCCGGTCAGAAAGAAGGCGCGCGAAATGTCTATCGATGCACATTCACAACAATCTTGAAGCTAAACAACCACCAAGGGGTAGAAAAGACAATGAAATACGAGTTTTTTGAACGAAGCCAGAAAATAGCCCAAATATAGCCAAATAGCCAAAGATGAAAAATCCCGCCAACTCGAAAAAAAAGTAGCCCAATTTGGCTATTTATAGCCCAACCTGGCAACCCTGCTCTCGAGCGCTCAACAATCATCTCGAAACTAGTGCACGCTGTCCCGCACACAGCGTCGCAGTAGTTCTGAGCAGTGCACGCCGGAACGAACTCGCATTACAGTTGTGCACGCGGGCAGCGGGCAACGGCCAGACAACCGAAAGTCAGCTGGTGCCGGCATGTGCTCTGTTTTTTGTTCTGTTTTTGTTTTTTGTCGCCTAGGAGAAATCGGCGCATACCTACAAGGGAGACTGGCCACACTGTCAATGACAAAGCGAAATTTAAACGCTATTCAACATTAAAAAGAAAGAGAAGGAGGAAACGCGATGTACAGTACGGTCCACTGTTAAAGGGAACACTCGAATGAGCAACTTTCATTTTGTTGGCCCCTTAACGGCTAGTGGATGCAGAAAGATTGTTCGTGCACGTTACTAGTCTATCATAAGGGTTCCGAACTATCAATCAACAATAGTGTTACGCAAATCTAAGCCACTATGCTTTTGTATGAGAGCGAAATCCGGACATACACGAAACGCAAGTGTTCCCTTTAACAGTGGACCCGTCTGTACATAAAAGTGAAAGAGGTCAAAGGATTCAGAAATCCATAGATAAAAGATAGAAAAAAAGAAGAAGAAAAAATTAATTGTTTCCAGCGGTCGGAAGCACTAGCAGCGTAACGTTCGGGTTGCTTGAATGAATTTATGAAGCGCAGTTAGGATAGCACTGCGGCTTAACTCTCATTATGTGAACTAGCTGCACGACTCAACTCTTCTTTCTTTTCTTCTTTTCTGCGCTGGAAATGCGGAGCGGGAGCTGCATAAGCAAGCAATTCACGAGATTTCTTAGCTGGGTCAGCTGGTTCACGAACGTTATGGTAGAACAGCGCAAAACACGGGACAATGAAACACACACAGGAACCAAAGCTGTGGTTTGCGTGTGTCCCGTATTTTGCGCTGTTATAACAAGCCATTCACCTGCACGACGTCCATGAATGAGGACGACCGTTATGTATATATCAATATGTATCCAAAGTAAATCGCGCATGCTGGGCACGAAAGAAGAAAATAAATACAGATATTTTTTTTTTATTTACTCCAGCATGCTCCGTAGTGCCCTGTAGAATCTTGCGTGCCTTAACAGGTCTCCGGTATGTCTTGCTCACCACAGTGAGCTATAAAGCTTCTCGCAGTGTTCTGGGTGGGTGTGGTTGCTGTTAGGCAATGAAAACAAGTGGCGCTATTTTCTACAGCCCGTAGGGAAGCACGGCTCAGCACAACCGAGAAGGGTGTAAGGTAATGAGATAATAAAAGGGAAAGGGTATACTGTACGCGCAAAGTACACTTTCGTACTTCCAATCGCTAATGGAATGTGTCGGTAAACGCGCAAACGCGAATGTGCCAGATCTAATTGGAGCACGCACAGACCTCGCGAGTGTTTGCGTATACTATAATGCCGTACCGCACGGCCATCTTTTCGCCCTGCGGCAATCGTCGACCACAGCGGCAAAATGTATGCACTTGTCCGCCATACGAACTACGTGCCTAGATAATTAAAACGTTCAGCAAATAAATGTCTCTTAGGAATGCAAGAAAACACCAACCTCCCTTGAAAGGTTACAGCGGAAAAGTATTTCCTTCCCTCAGCTTAGGCAATATAGCACGTATACTGTTCTATAACTCCATTCTCACTGCACGTATACAGCACGGAGTGGAGAATCAGTACACCCACTAATAAAGTATCACTGTTGATGTGACAGTCGCTATATGCCCTTAAACGATGCAGTGTAGCGATACTTCCTATCGACGCGCTGTGTAACATAACCACGTGACGTATATAACTCTGCATGGTATCACAAGGGGAGATATTCGGCCCTGTTGGTAAGACGTGAAGCGATATTTAGCGCAAAGTAACACAAGGACAAGGCGCTAAATATCGCTTCATGTCTGGTACCACGCTCGTGCGCCGTCACTATATACTGGAAAGCGTTGTGAGAGCCTGCGCTATAACCTGAGTGTGCTGCACAGAATTAGTTACGAGCGGGATACAGTAAGGAATGAATCGAGGGGCCGAGCGGTGGACGCCACAGTGGCTGCCACAAACACACTCGCCAGCCGTCGCTGGCAGCTCTCTCCGCGGTCACAAGAGAAAAGATCGAGCAGCACAATGTACAAAGAGGTGCGTGAAACTCGAGGGGTGGTTTTGCGATTGAGGCGAAAATGGCTTCAGAGGCATGGAAAGGCCCTACAGAACAGGGGAGATGTACACGGGGGCCCTGGCTTTGTTATAGTTGCGTGGCTACGCGTCCACCTCTGCGCTGCTTTTTTATATATACTTATAAATTGCGGTTAGTAATACAGCGCTATCAGTCAGGCTAGCGAGGCCTTTTGATTCCTTTCCTTCCCAACCCCGCAATTTTCCCAGCCGTACACAGAACAACGCGCGTTCCACGTCCGGCGCGCCTCTGATTGCTTCAGCATTGGACGTGGCTGCATGCCGAGCGCCGATCAGTGCTAGAAGCGGCCCCAACTGAGCGCGGTGATGCAAACCTCTGCAGTCGCGATAAAGGTGTCACCGACGCGTCATCCTGAAAGGGTCTGTCTTCTCCCGCCCGTAGAGAGAGAGCTATTTTGCGTAATATAGAAATAGGGATCGAGCCTTTGACGTCCGACAAAATGGAGTAGAGCGCAGGGGAAACGGACGTCGTCGATTCGACAGTTCCCTCTCCACACTGAAATGCTTGCGATAGAGAGAATAATAGCGGGCGGGAGGTATGGACATGCAAGACAGACGGCGACTGACGTTGCAGCCGTGAAGCGCAGTCTTTCCGGGGAGAGTAAATCATTAATTAACTACATATGCTCGATAATCTACGCGGCGGAGACAGCGTCGCTCAAGCTGCCGCTTACCTAACCAAACCCCATTCACGCGACGGCTTCCGCGGGGAATTTCGTGTTGCTGACGCGAGAGCGGCTACTTTGTACTGAAACATGGCGTGATGTCAGTGGTATCTAATGCAAAGCAATGTGTTTTGTAGTATAAAGTGACGTAAAATAATTTCTGGAAACCTTGCCTTATGTTTTTTTTTTTGTTTTTTTCTGACGCGCGTGAACATGTGGTTATTTGCTTTTTTCTGTGCAGTGCCGGCAGTGCATCCCTCACGTACATGCTGTTCCGGCTTCTTGCTATTGGATAGTCGGTCATACGACCTCCGGGCGACAGTTTCTAGATTTGCAGAACCGAACGATCTGTCGCGCAACGGCCACTGTCGTCGCTTCTCGGGTGGCCCGTCTGGGAGACTCGGAATTTTGCGCTCCGAGACCGAGTCCGGCGGGTGGCTAAGGCCTGTGGAGCCCTGGACGAAGGTCACCACCCACCAAGCTTCCGATTCCCGGCCTTTTTTCATCCTTTTCCCATTTTCGAATAAGGTAATTCTCTCTCTCTCTCTGTCTCGTAAGAAGAGACGTGACTAAAGGGAATAAATAGAACCGAGGGTATACGGATTGCCACGATGGCAGCATAGACAGGCTAATACCATCTGGCCGTCTAACTTTTTCATATGCTCTTTGGATAACAAAAAAGATAAGTTAGCTCAAAAGAAGCCTCCTTTCCTGTGTTATTGTATGTTTTGTTTTTGCGCTAATGTATCTTGTCCGCAATCTCTTCACCTCAAGAACTACGGCGCAGACTCGCAGGCATACAACGCACGTTTTTAGTGAACACAAATAAAGCTGATAATGGATTATACGCTTAACACCAACTCAACTCTCGCAGCGAAGGTAAGATGACAACAGTCTACACAGAAGGATGAAGGTTTTGGATGACTAACAAATCCGGTGTTCCTCGAAAGGGACAACCGCAGCAGTTTCTGAGGCTCGATCTCGGCAGAAAGAGAGCATACCGAGGAAGACCATGGGTACGAGAATGAGCGCAAGCTTGAGATGGCTTTGCGGGTCCAATCCTTCTGTTATGCTTGCCCGGCACTTCTGCTTCCACAGCGACCGTGGCAACTCGGGGGAAAACGCACGAGACCGAGAAAGAGCAAAACCCGCGGGGAGCGAAGTCCCTTAGCGGAACAGCGGTGGCTCACTGAACGCGACGTTGACGAATGGATCGGAGCCTCAAGGTCGACCGCAAGAAGTCGACTCCTCCCTCCGTGCTTGCTTTCTTCCCATCGGCATCGTCTCTCTTCTCGAGAGATAGAACGCCCCAGACCAACAGCGAGGCCAAACCGAGAAGAAAACGATACACCGGAACAAACCAAAAACGGAGGACTGTCAGTAAGGAAGGATTAGGGGAGAAATATACAGCAAGCAGAACAGCCTTCTTTCAATGAGGCTACGGTGGCTTTCTAGTGCGCGTGCGTGCGTGCGCGTGCGCGCGCGCGCCTTTGTGTGTGTGTGTGTGTGTGTGTGTGTGTGTGTGTGTGTGTGTGTGTGTGTGTGTGTGTGTGTGTGTGTGTGTGTGTGTGTGTGTGTGTGTGTGTGTGTGTGTGTGTGTGTGTGTGTGTGTGTGTGTGTGTGTGTGTGTGTGTGTGTGTGTGTGTGTGTGTGTGTGTGTGTGTGTGTGTGTGTGTGTGTGTGTGTGTGTGTGTGTGTGTGTGGTGTGTGTGGTGTGTGTGTGTGTGTGTGTGTGTGTGTGTGTGTGTGTGTGTGTGTGTGTGTGTGTGTGTGTGTGTGTGTGTGTGTGTGTGTGTGTGTGTGTGTGTGGTGTGTGTGTGTGTGTGTGTGTGTGGTGTGTGTGTGTGTGTGTGTGTGTGTGTGTGTGTGTGTGTGTGTGTGTGTGTGTGTGTGTGTGTGTGTGTGTGTGTGTGTTTAAACTTTACAGGAAGTGAAACGAAGCCATGCGGACGGCCATTGACGTACGCACAACGGAGGGGAAGGGCTGTTAAACTTTGCCCACTTCATCCCCCCTCCCCCTAATGGAGAACCCTACGCACGCCTATGTGGATGGCATATGCACTTGCCTTATGTCCTGCAAGTCGCGGGTTCGATCCCGGCCGCGGCGTTCGCATTTCGACGAAGGCGAAATGCTCGAGGTCCGTGTAGTATGCGATATCAGTAAAGAAAACTAGATGGTCGAAATTTTGCGAAGCCCTCCACTACAGCGTGCCTCATAATCATATCGTGGCTTCTGCACGAAAAAACGAAAATATAAAAAATAAGGAATTTATAGTTATTCATCACAACAATCTTAATTATCCACACCCCGGGTAATCCACACCCCGGGCAGCACGAATTCCGTGCTGCCGGCCAGCACTATACAAAAGCATCCTCACAAGCACGTCATAAACAACGTGAACAGCCGCACACTGCAGATAAAAGAACGGGCCGTGCAGAAAAAGGCCGCTTCGTGCAGAACAGATGAACCCGCGAGGCCTGGCTTCCTCGGGTCTGTTCAGCTAGTCCAGCCGTTCTCCATGCCCGTCGCGACCAGCGTGTCCCCTGAGGGCAGTAAACTCGAGCAAGCGCAGAGGCCGTGCAAGCGGACAAAAAAGAAGCCCCGTCGCTTCCTGTGGCCGCAAAGCAAGAGAAGCGCATTTTCTTTTTCCGAGTATGGTTCTTCGAGAGAAGGATGGCTGCGGGCCACGTCCACAGTCCGCTGCTTTCAACGGCAGTGCCGTTCCTTCGTAGCTCCGAATCATCCACAGCGCAGCCTCAGAATTGTCGCGGATGCTATAAACGCTGTCTAGCCTGTCTATCATTGTTGCACGGAAAAGACAAGTCGGTCGTGGTATACGGGAGAGGGTGAAAAAGATAACGAACGGGAAAACGCCCAACTAGAGGGGGAGAGAGGGAGGAGCAGGTGATAGACGCTGCCAGCCGTCCGCACCGGCGAACTGCAACACCACGCTCCCGTCTTTTTTAGACAGGACCGCCATCTTTCCTTCCACAACGAACCGCCTTCCCATCACCCCCCTCTGTAATAGGAGACGGCGCCGCCACTTTTCAGCCAGCCGGACTCGTATCCTCGAGTACCGCTGGCCCACCCTCCTTCCGTCTGGTCCTGACTCCTGAGCGGCCTGAACCTCGAAAGGCGGCCTTTCCTTTTTTTTTTTTTTTCGTCTCTCTTTCCTTCTCTCCCCATGTCTCGCATCTTTGTGCTTCTCCTCTTGTCTATTTAGACGATTTTGATCAATCTATGACAGCCCGCTGGCCGGTGGCTGGCTTGTGGACCTGCCGCCCGCTCTGCTGCAGCCGGGCATGCAGGAACCGTTGCCGCCTCCCCTGCGTGAAAGGTCGCACACAGAGAGCAGCGGCGACAGCGACGGTAGCCAGCCTGTGCCGACGATGTCCCCTCCCCAATTACAGCGTCCTGCATCTCGTATCACCTTCACGGCAGCGCACAGGAAGCCGCTCCGTCTCGCAGGGCTGCTAGCGGGGTAGCGGTTCATGTAGATGAAGTAGCACGAGAGACGAAAGGGTGCGCTCACTCTCGGCAGCTAATCGCACTTTTATGAAAACTACACATTATAGATGTGCGCGCGTGTCCTGCGCGGTGGTGTAGCGGTCACGGAGCTCGGCTGCTGACCCGATGTTCGCGGGTTCGATCCCTGCCGCTACATAAAAACACTATGCAGCGGCCGTGCCCGTGTGCGATGTCAGTGCACGTTAAAGAACACCAGATGATCTACATTTCCGGAGCCCTCCACTACGGCGTCCCTCATAATCATACAGTGGTTTGGGGGCGTAAAACCCCAGATATTATTATATGTGCGCGCGTAAATGTACGCGTCATACACATACAGAATGAAACAATTTCGGGAGGGGGGGGGGCGAGGGTTTGAACCCCCCTCCCCCTGGCGACACTGCGTGATCGTGTTCCTATTGAACGTATTAATCAGGCACATTAGTTTTCTGGATACAGCACATCAGTTATCAGGCACATTAGTTTTCTGGATACAGCACATCAGTTTGCGGAAACCCACAAGGCTGAAAAAAGTTCATAAAAGGCAAACTATTTCCTGGGAAAGCGGCGCACCGAAAGACAAGGACAAGAAAAGAGGCAACAAGAACGAGTGCACCCTTGTCTTCTGACGCGCCGTTTTCCTCAGAAATATCCATGCAGGCCAACAACGCATTTTAAAGGGGAACAGTTTGTAATCTACAAATGCCAATGAATTATAAAGACCGGTATAGGTTGTAGAACTGCGTTTCAAGTACTTTAATTCGCCTTCCTACAGACTCCTTAAGCAAGGCACGATGCATCTTCTGAATTTGCTTCGAGATAAGCGCGAATTTCTGCGCTTTGGCGGACTGCGGAAGAGAATCCCGAGCACGACATGCAGTATCGATAGAACAAGCAATGCGCACACGTGGTGCGGCATAAATAGATTGCAATACGCGACCTCGATCGGCATGGTCTCGGCATAGAAACGGATTGCAGTGTGCTCGACACAGCACCCGGACACTGCCGACTTCAGTACGCATGTCCCCATAGATAAGCCGCGAATCGGTTCGTGCGGCAAGCGCTATCCGTATTCAAGTATCTTTAAAACACGACACACAAGCGGCCAGCGCATTGCGGCTCGTTATTTCCTGAATAGGGTTTGACATCAATGACTCGGAAGAGGCAGCAAAAAATGGTCGTTTATCCTTCGACAATTCACGATACAGAAGCGTGGATTTCGGCACACACCGCCTGTATGCAAACGAAAATGTCAGTTGCAGCGCTTTAACACAAAAGTTAAAGGGAAAAGCGTGGGAGAGAGGGTGGGCGGGAGGGGGAGGCACGAATAGACTGTCACTTGCTGCAGGAGACAACGGAAGAAGGTGATACATAATCAGCTTGCTATCTGATTTCGACCAGTTTTATCGACGAGAACGTGGTCATTCCTAATGATCGTAACAATAGGGGAAAATGTACCGCACCTTGGAACCTTTCGGTGCGACAAAAACGCCATTTATATAACAAATCGACGTCGATGGGTACTTTCACACAATTGAAAAGGCGCCTGTTGCAGCCGCACGCGATTAGAAGGAGGCACGCTGAAGTCCGCGGAAGCGCTGGAAACAACGCCATCGGGGCGGCCGGTGCCGTTCAGAAAATGATTTTACGAATGTCAAATCCACCCGTGTTCACGACTTCGACACATACCGGCTCCGGTGACACGTCACCGGAGACGACTAGAGGAGCGGATGGGTCAATACTCGCAAAGGGGTCATGCCTAGTACTTGCGGGCTCCGGTCGAAGACCAACGCCAGCTCCGGGGCCCATCGCCTCGTCCCCGCCGTGTCCGGTAAGGTCAATGACATCCACGGTGAGGTCAACAAACTTCGTCTTAGGCCGCTTGCTGGGCCGCCCGTCATACTCGTTGGACGAGGACGACGAAGGCCCCTTCGAGCTCCTAGCAGATGACGTCGAGGCTTTGCCAGCTGGGACGTCAACTTTGGGCGACGCCGACGGGGTCCAGGAGCCGTCCCTGCGGAAAACGACGCTGTCGCAGTCGGCAGGCGCTTTCTCGACAATCTGTTTAAAAAGCTTGTCCACGAACAGCGAGAAGAACGTGGCCCGCCGACCACACACGGGACACATCCACGTGGGCCGCGTCTCGTTGACCTGCAGGTAGCTCGGAGCGTCGAAGCACTGAACGTGCTTGCACACATGCGCGCGGCACGGAACGCTCATCCGCTTCTTGCTCAGCGGGCAAGTGAGAGAAACGTGAAAGCTGGTCACCGCGATGTCGTCGCCACCGCTTGCTCGCTCCTGCACTTTCTTCTTGATAAGCTCTCTGGTCGTGACCGCGCTCGGAGCATCTCTCTCCTGCAGTTCCCGAAGCATCGTGGCCGCCGATTTCCTCCGCACCAGGAACACCCCGACGACGTACTCACGGTCCCGTTCGCGCTGCCAGTTCAGCGAAAGCTTGTTCTTCATGTCGGGATGCAGAAAGCAGAAGGACACGATGTTGACGGGCTGGTTTCCGCGTACGGTCGCACCGCCGGGCGCCTGCACAGGAATCGACGCCGGCAGTTCGCAGGCCTGATCGTTCACCTTCACGGTCAAACCGGCCGGGTAGCTGTCCTCCTGTTCGCCGTTCCTGTCGTCCAAGCATAAGCGGAGGTGCACCTGCACCCCGAACTCCGTACCGGCCGTCACTGTGTTACGCGACAGCGACGTGAAGATTTCGTTCACGTGATGCGGCAAGAAATGGAAGCGAAAACACTTGTGGCCCCGCGAGTGTCCGTCGCTCCTAAGGCGCGTCGCCGGGATCAGTGTGGCCATGACATCGTAGAACGGTTGCCTCTTGAAGTATACGTGCGGATACGCCGAACGCGACCGCTTACGAGACGTCTTCGATGAGCCCCGCGAAGTCATCGCGAACGCAGCTGTCCTCGAAGCTTGAGACGTGGGCGGCTAGGGACGCAGAGTCGTCGTCTTTGCAAGGGATCTGCGCAATCGACTACGCGAGACTGACGATGCTGTGGCCAGACGCTCGGCGCGTCTACGTATATGCAGCGCCGCTCGCCAGCTTCGCCGAGAATGACGCGCTTTAGAGTTATCACATTGCTGCGTTTCCCGCGGTCTTTTCGCTGCGCATTTGTTTCTGTCTGAGATGGCAACTGATAGCGCGGTGAAAGCAACGATGGGATTAACCTGCGACAACAGAATCCGTGTACTGTAAAAAGAAGCTTTCTATTCGAAGACAATTTACACGAAGTTCATTCGCGTGCACGTTTAGCGTATACAAGGCGTCAAAGCCATACAGTGTGCAGTTCTCGTAGGAAACTATACGATCAAAGTGGGTTGTTTCGCCGCCGCGCTGTTATAACAGTGGTTGCGGTGCTGCTGACCCGAAGGACGCGGCTTCCATCCCGGCTGCGACGGTCGCGTTTCGATAAAGGCGAAATGCTCGAGACCCGTGTACTGTGCGATGTCAGTGAACGTTGAAGAACACCAAATGGTCGAAACTTCCAGAGCCCTCCACTACCGCGCGCCTCATCATCATACCGCTGTTTTGGCACGTATAACCCTAGAAATTATTATTAAAGCAGGTTGGTTTTTGGAGTTTAACCTCCCAGAGCGACTCAGGCTATACGATGGAAGTAGTATCGCCCGTGTGATGCCTCTCTACAAGACTGAGTTAGAAATAGTCCTCTGCGTCACACTCAGCGTGGCTGCCTCTCTAGAGGGCGTGCACGACGTCTGCATGCTTTTCCTTGAGTTATTCGCACTTCATTAAAAGGCGAGCCCCTCGTTTTTATGTATGCCTTCTGTCGTGCTAACAAGACTGCTGAGAAATCTCAGGACCGAGCAGTGGCGAAATTTCGCGATTATACGTATCCCGACATTTCGCCGTTTGTACAAGCGCGGGTGATCTCGGTTTTCACGTGCGCGTTTGCGTGCCGAGTCGTCAGTTATGCGCCGATTCCCTCTCCGTATTCTTCTTTTCTTTTGTTGCCACGTACAGCTCTGCCAGGATGCGTCCTTTCTTCGTTCGAGTGCAAAGACACCAGTCTGTCAATATTGCACTTTTTTTTTTTCAGAATATTTATGATCGCGTGTGTTTCTGCATTACGTAAAACACTCTCTGCCATTTAGTCCGCGAATGCAACAACAACGGCTGAGCGTTGGCCAGCATAATTCGACGTCTCCCAGCGCAAGGAACACGGACGACATATAAACGATGCTATGTTTGTGTGTAGTTCACAAACACGGCGCCGAACGACGCTGTGTGTGTCCTTTTTATGTCGTCCATGCTCCTTACGCTGGGAAACATCGAGCGCGAAATCAATGCTTATTTAAAGGGGCACTAAAGGTAAACATTAGGTCGACGTGGATTGTTCAAATGGGGTTCCAGAAACCTCGTAGCGCTGGCTTCGTTCCAAGGAAAACCACGTTTCGGTGGTCCGCATACCGTCAGGAGTGAACGCAATTCAAACCGCCCGCCACAGAGAACGGGCTTGTGACGTAGCATGTGCCGTGCGAACAGACACAGCTGCGACGGAGCACAGCCCGCCGAAAACTAAACTGAAATTTACAAGTTGTTTTTTATTCCGTCTTGTAATGTACTCAAATTACGTTTCTCCTTTTCATCATGGCTGCTTCGAGTACTGCTGATTAATTGTATTCAAGGCCTATATTACGTCATCGAGTCCTGCATTTACCTTAATTTATCGGTTACTAAAGCGCTGCTGTGCATAGTACTGACGCTTATGAGGTCTTCAAGCACTGAACTTTTCACTCTGACATGAAATGTTATTTGCCTTCCCTGTCCCTTTAATAACTAACAGAAGACCAGCGTGGGAGGCCCATCCGACAAGACCGAGGTCCCAGATAAATAATAACAATTGATGGGGTTTTACGTCCTAAAACCAGGATGTGATTGTGAGACGCAGGAGTGGAGGGCTCCAGAAATTTCAACCACTTGGAGTTGTTTAACGTGCCCCTAAATCTAAGCACACGGGCCCGTAACATTTCACCTCCATCGAAATGCGGCGGCCGCGGCTGGGATTCGATCCCGCGACTTCGGAGTCGGCAGTCGAGCACCATAACCACAAGACCGACGCGGCGAATCTGGTGTCCCATTATGAACAGGGCTATAGTTGTTAAAGCCCACGGAAGCCTGGAATAATGTGACCGCCTACCAGAGTTGCACGTATAGCGCATTACAAGTAATCGATTACCTGTAATCTACTACATTTTCTGGTATTTTTTGTAATATAATCGACCACTTTTTGGAAACTCTAACGTTTTGGATAATTCAATTACATTTTCTGGTAACTGATTATCGACAACCAATTACTTCTTTTAACCTATTATTTTTTTTTACTGGAAAATCAACTTGTAACCATTCTTCTACGGCAGTTATCATCCATAAAAATATGCCAACGCTCTGCCTAGGGACCCCCGTCCTATCAGACGGGGGGTCCCTGCAGAGCCTATTTTTTCACCTTTTCATTGGCCTTACCTGACAGGCATTACCCGAGCGCCAGCTACAGCGAAGCGTGGAGCTTCATGGAGGACATTGACACAACAGCATCGATGCACTGCGCAACCACACGCTGTTGAGCACGGCGTTCCTACGTTATAATATTGTCCTTCCCTCCAGCGCATGAACTGAGATAGTGTAGTGTAGCAGCTGACCTCAAAACGAAGGAAGGTCGAAGAATCGGCGACGACCACTTTGAAAAAACAAATCCTGCTGAAAGTTGACGTCTAACACCACCACAGAAGCCACAGTAAGCCTCCCAGCCTTCACGCGAGCATCCAGCCTCCTCTCTACATTGCAAGCCACAGTAACTCGTTGAAGTTTGAGTAAACTCGTGTTTTTGCGTTACGGCAATAAAATTTTGAAGGAAAGTAACGCAAAAATAATCGATTACACTTCTGTAACTGCTGAGTTACCTTTATGGGGCTGCAATTTGCCACTGTAACGAATTAGATTTTAAAGCAAGTAACTGTAATTGTAATCGGTTACTTATTTTCTGTAACGTGTGCCAGTCTGCCGCCTATCCGGGCATCAACAGCTTGGGCTCCACAATAAAACTTATTCACCCACTCACTCTCTTGGAAATTTCCGAGCGGCGTAGTCATACGGCGCAAATAGATGTGTAGAGATTTTGACTGTTAATAATAACTGCTGGTGTTTTACGTACCAAAACCACGATATGGTAATGAGAGACGCTATTTTTCACTGTTCGAGCACACTGTTTGCTTGCACTTTTCCTATCTTAAATTCTACTCACGATCTGCTGATTACTGCGAATGGGCATATAAAATGTGGAAGCAGACAACCCAGATATTAAGCGAACTAGAACATGCGCGAGTTCTTCCGAAAGATTCCAGTTTTAACGCGTTAGCGTTAAAGAGCTCGTTTCGCAGCATTTCCGGTGTCGGCGTCCTTGCTCGTGGGCCAAAAAGCAGCGTCTTAAATGAGCGAAAACTTGAAATAGGTGCAAATAAATAATTCGGTTCGAATGGGAATCGAACCCAGGCCTTCTGCGTGGCAAACAGGTGTTCTGCCACAGAGCCACGTGATTCCTCGGAAACGCTGGCACAAAAAGCCCTATACGAACGTCATATCTAACGCGAGGAGTCTCCTTAACGCATGCAATGTTGCGTGGCAGAAGAGAGAATCGCGCCAGGCGTCAAAACATGTAAATTGCGCGACGAGTGGGTGTTTTAAATGCCCACCCATTACAAAGCGCTCAGACATATTCGATCATCAGCGAAAGCATCAACAAAGTAAGCAGCTGCGTAGCTTCGCGTGTTACCTTACGGACTCGTATTGGTTCCTTCGCTGATTCGCAAAAAGAAGAAATATGCCGTAGTGGGCGCTTGGCAACTGTCCTTGCAGTAGGCATTCTAAGACAGACGCCCAACGTTGCTCGCACTGACGCTGCTTTCCTCGCAGCATGGTTGAGGTGTCCACCGAGAAGCGAAACGAGGCTACCGATTGAGAAGGCAATGCGAACGGGGCCAGTTTACGCTGTAGCGTTAATCTTGAGGCGAAGCTCAAGTGTCCTCTAATTTTTTTGTTAACGTTTTCTGTGCGCCAGTTAACGAGCAGTAAAACTTCCGGTTGAGCCTTGAGGGTTTTATCGCGGTGCATGAACGACACTTTCGTAATTGAAATCTGTAGCACGCTTCTTGCAGTAAATGCGTTACTTTTGCACTGCCAGAGTGTGAACGATGAAAGACGTACTCATTGTGGGTTGGATCTGCTTTTCTTTCTTTATTTTATCTTTTTGCGTGATAGCAGAGGGAGATGATAGACTTGATTCAATTCACTATCGGTATCTCGCTTTTATCAAAGTAGCGACACGTGTTAAAAGAGCTTAAAGTCTTAAAAATGGCAAAATCGATCAAGTAAGGAAAGCGTACAGGGTAAACAAAAGAACTGTGCTTTACGAAATATACAGTGAGAAACGCCTTTTTTGTAAAAAAAATATTTGTCCCGAAAACGAATCACTGTGCCGATGGGCGCTTATATTAAAACGCTGCAGCTAAAAAGGCTCCATAGGCGATAAGAAAGCACAACTATATTCGTGCTACTCATCGAAACTGGCGCCATCGAATCGAGTTACAAGAAAACGCATTGCGACAGCGTGTCCATGGATAAAAGCAGCAGAGGCGCGGATGCCCTTGCGCATGTTGCGACTTCGCCCACAAGGAATATGGCGCCGAGAAACCCATAATTTCCTTAAACTTAATAAATCCCCGTTATTAACGTTACATAATTTGTCGCAAAACGACGCAAAAACTGATCTATAGTGGTTCCGCGGGAACGTTTCACCAGGACCAGACCAAAGGCTAGTGTTATCGAGTCCTCCGCGAGAGCGTTGAGGACCGTTACACCTGACGGCGATAAACGTCAGCACCGCGCACCTCAGTCCTCCTCGTTATCGCTGCTGCAGTTGGTCAAGTCAATGACTTCTATCCGAGGTTGCTTGCAGGACCGCCCGACCTGCTCGCTAGACGAGGACCCCGAAGGTGGCGTCGAACTGCGAGCGGTAGACGAAGAAGGCTTCGCGGAAGTCGTAGTGCCACCGTCCCTCTGCGCCACCGACGACGGAGTCCAGGAGCCGTCCTCGTGGAGTACGACGCCGTCGCAGTCGCCGGGCACGTTCGCCAAGATGTCCTCGAAGAGCTGGTCAACGACCAAGGACGACAAGGGAGCCCGCATACCGCACACGGGACACGTCCACGTGGGCCTCCGCTCATTGACCTGCAGGTAGTTGGACCCGTCGAAGCAGTCCAGGTGCTTGCAGGACTGTGCGCGACACGGAACTTTGATGCGCGTCCGGCTCAGCGGGCACGTGAGCGAAACGTGGAACCTGGTTATCGCCACGTCGTCGCTTATGGTTGCTCGGCGCTTCGCTTTCTTCTTGATCATAGTTCTCGTTATAACCGCGCTCAACTTTCGCAGCCCGCTGAGAATGGTCGTTGCCGCGAGCTTCTTGGCCAAGAACAGACCGACGACGTAGTCTCGGCCGCTTACGGGCCGCCAGCTTACGCACACCTCGTTTACCGTAGAAGGGCCCGGGGAACAGGAGGAGAAGACGTTGATCGGCAAGTGGACCCATTCGGTCGCCCTGCCATGGGCCTTGTAAGGAATAGGCGCTGGTAGTGCCAAGTATCCACCGTTGACTTTCACGGCCAGATCAAAAGGGTACTTGTCGTCCCGTTCGCTCTTCGTGTCGTGCAAACAGAAGCGAAGGTGCACTTGCACGTTGGATTCTCGGCTCGAACCCGCGTTATCCGTCGACGACGAGCGAATAGCATCCACGTGCTGTGGCTCCAACCGGAAAAAAATACGCTTGTTCTGCAAGCCTTCGCACCCGGAATTCACTAAGGGCATCGGCGGGATGAGTTCGGCCAGGACCTCGAAGAAGGGTTCCTTCTTGAAATACGGAAGCGGGTGTTCTGAGGACCGAGCGCGGGACATCTTGGTCGTTATTGTCCCGTGATTCAACGTATACGAAGAATCGTAACGGTCGGCCGAGCGGCTAGGGCCACAGCAACGTTGTCGTCGTCTTTCCGTGGCACACAGGCCGAGTGAAACAGTGGAAGAATTGTTATGATCCGCCTGCCTGGCTTGGCGCCGCTTTGACGCATGAGACGTTGCGGCTAAGACTACCCTGATTTCTTCCGGGTCAGCGGTTCCAGAGATGCCCCAAGAGCGGCGACAACACGAAGGTCGTTCGTCTAATATTCTCAGGTTGTCTGCACCCCTCGTAAAACCCTTTGGGCACGCCTGACCGACTGACAGATTAGGAAGAGTTGTTGGCCGTCGAGGCGGCTTGCTTTGTCGTCAAGGTGCCCCGGACAAAGGACCCAGCGTCTGGGAACCGTCTGCGGATGCATTTCCCACGTTCTCCGTGGCGCCTTGTTGCCGCTGTTTCCACAATTCGTGGTCTGCCTCGCGCATACCCATCATTGCAACAGACTACGAAATTGACTTCCACGTAACACTCAAACGTCTTCGTGCTGTGCCGTGTGTGCGCGGTGGGCAGTGTTTTTCCCTCGCCATTGGGACGGACTGGACGTGCCTCTTTCTCCTTTCGTGGGTTAGGAAGGAGGCGACGTTTCACCTTCCCCTTTTAGGGGCGGAGGTGAAGATGGAAATTTTCATTGGACTGTCCTGGCCTCCATTGTTTTTTCCTACAGGGAACCCTGGGAAGACCAGGACATAAAATGCGAGCGCCGATGCGCTCCCGACGAGCTCTCACAAGTTCTTTCAAGCTCTCACGAGCTCCGAGAGCTTCCATGATGCTAACCCCATCATGTATCAACACGCTACCTGTAAATAAACGTTACTGTTAACAGCTCCGGGCTCCTCTCCTCGACATCTCCCCGGGACTCTGGCTGGCTCCGGTCCTCTGGGCAGAACCCCGACTACATCAACTGGATGGCACCGGTGGGATGCTGCTGACAACTGGAACACATCAACTGGTCAGCAGCAACGGGATGACCCATGCTTGACTCGGGCCTCAACGATATGGTGAGTGCTTGACTTTCTTTGAGTTTTGCCAGGTTTTAGCTTTTGAAGTTTTCTAAATCTGTGTGCAATCTTCTGTGCGTATAGGCTTCGTTGTACCGCTACCATACGTCACAGCTATTCACCATTTTAGTTTTCATGTTCTAAAACTGGCAGTGTTTTGCCGTGCGTCTAGGCTTCGCTTGTTCGCTACCTAACGTCACGGCGGGTAGAAAGTCCTCACTCGTGAAGACCATGGAGTTGGTAAAGAAGCTAGAGAGACCAGACCTCTTACTACTGTGTGAAGAGCTGGGAATTAAGGTTGGGAGAGAAGAGAGAGAGTCACAGCTGATTAAGGCTATTCAGGAATGCGGGGCGGAGGATGACGAAATTGAGGAGTGCTGGGAAGAAGTAGAAAAAAGGAAAAAAGAGGCCGAGAGAATCAAAAGATGGGCTGAAGAAGACAGGATAAATGAGAAAAGGCGATTGGCTTTAGCACTTTATCAGGCATCAAGTAACCCGAATAACGAGAAAGCAGCCTCAGATAAGAAAAAGAAAGGCAGTCCTGCTAAGTCCACGTCTACAGTGAGCCACTCAGAAGATCGAAAGAAAGAAAAGGCGTTTAAGGCTAGGAAGCCGGTTGTATGCCACCGTTGCAAAGAGCTAGGTCACATCGCAATCGGCTGCCGCAAGCCTAGGAATGTTCTCTGTTTTCGGGACAGCAGCGACAATAATCTGGAACAATTGAAACCCCCCATTCAGGAATTAGTTGAGGAAAACGTACTGCGGGACTCTTCCGCAACGTTTGATAGTGTACATCCGTACTCTTTGACAAATGAGGTGACCACAGGGGAACGCCCGTGTGCATGGCAAGTAGTTGAAAATGAAAGTGTGTGTTTGCCATTAGCCCGCGTTGAGACTGAGGGACCGTTCAGACTGCTCGCCACGGAAACTTTGGTGTCCCAAAACCTGCCCGAGCATTATCCCTCTCAGAATGACGTGGATATGCCTTCGAAAGGCCTTTGTTTTGGTGACGAATCGGCGGCAGCTATGACGGATCCGATGGCCTGTGAGTCTGCTCATGAGGTTCCGGAAGCAGAAAGCGCTAACGAAGCAGACTGTAAAAGTTCAGATGATGAGGCGCTTAGCTTACCACGAGAAGGAGAGGCGCTCAACATAGCGCGAGGTGATGAAGCGCTTAGATTAGCGCGAGGTGATGACTCTCATCAAGGAGAGACATCTGATGGCGAGCCGGCTGGTTTAGCAAGTGTCGATTGTAGCGTTGTTTCTGAAGTGCAGACAGCTAGAAATAACGCCGAGGATAAGCCAGTTGAGCCGCATGGAGTTTTGAGCAATGTACTTCCGAGTATTATTGCCGAGTCGGTGAGCGTTCCGTGCCGCCCCGAAAGAAAAAGGCGCCAGCGAAAACTTCGGGGAAAGGGGAAAGGTCCAAGTTGCCTCGAGCGGAGGCTGGAAACCCCGAAAAAGTTCTCTAAAAGTCAAAAGTTGCGGGTCTCGCACAAATCGAGATTAGGCATAAAGCGTGTCGCGAGGGCCAAGAAAAAGAGACGTCGAAGTGGTCGCCTGGTTTCATCATCTTTGGTGAAGGCTAAACGGTGGAGCAAAGCGAGGTGGTGCGTACGCGACTGTAACGACAAAGGTCCTCCCCCAAGTTTGCGAGAGGGTGACCGCTGCTCTGGAAGGCCCACAATGAGGAAGCTTAGGCGTCCGGGTGCGTCTTTGTCGGAGTTCGGGGCCCGCGGGACAAAGGTCACCGCCACTGAGCGCTTCGGACAGGTTGGCTTTTTGTCCCTCCGTCGCGATCTGGCCCATCGACAACTGTGGTATGCGCGTCCCCCCAGAGCACGTCTGAAAGGGTGCCGCATGAATTTACGCAGTGTCACGAAGGATACTAAGAATGTGTCTTGTATCCAGTTTTATTATTATTTTGTTTAGCTGTCTAACGTTTGCGTGTCTGCCGATGAGCAAGGACTGTGTCGATTTTTGTAAGTTTTATTTTCCTCCTCATCTTAACTGCAGACATTGAGATATTCGCTAAACTGCTTGTTTGCTTACATTTTGCAAAAGCTAGCACCCGAGTAGAGGGTTTTGCGCTGATTTTAACAGAGAAGTAGGCTGGAGGTAAAGGCCTCTGTTTAAACCTTCTGTTTTTGCAGTGTAGTGTAGGTTTTTGCTTTTGTTGATTTTATTTTATCCGCATAATGTTCGGACAGTGTAAGGCTACCAAGAATTTCTCTTATATCCAGTTTTGAATTGTTTTGCTTTTAATGTTCGCGTGTCTGCAGATGTGCAAGTAAATATGTCGATTTTTGTAACTTTTATTTTCTTCCTCATGATAACTGCAGACATTAAGATACTTGTTGAACTGAGTGTTCGCTTACATTTAGCGAAACCTAACACCCGTGTAGAGGGTTTTGCGCATGTTGATTTTTAACAGAGAAGTAGGCTGAGGGTAAAAGCCTCTGTATAAACCTTGTGTAAATTGCAGCACACTTGTTAGTATGCGCATCAGTGTAGTGTAGGTTTTTGTTTCTCTGTTTGTTTTATTTTCATACGCGCAAGTTTGATTTTGAGTTTTACTTATACTGTGAGAGGCGTAATTCATTAACTACCTCCGTTCGTTTTGTTTCGCCCGTAGCACCTGCGTGCCTTGAACGCTGTGAATCTCTCTGGGAAATGATACAAAACGTTAGGCTGTTGATTTGCTTCGCACGTAGTAGGTCTGAGTTTGTTATGGCTTCGTTATCTGATTCTTGATTTTCACGAGTGAGCGCACCAATTGTAAATTTCTAGGGAGTTTTACCATAACTGTAACCTGGCATTTCTCGAGGTCAGTTGAGTGCTCTATGTTTGTTGTGCCTCGGGTCTTGCGTGGTTCGTTTCTGGCGTTTGCTGGCCATGGCTCAGGTCCAGAGATTGGTGCAGCCTGCGTCAGCGTCTACAAGGGAGCAGATCTACGGTCTCTGCGGAGTGCTTGGTGCTGCAACCCCTCCGAGACCTCCTGTGACGGTGGACGGGCTGTTATGATCGGCCTGCCTGGCTTGGCGCCGCTTTGACGCATGAGACGTTGCGGCTAAGACTACCCTGATTTCTTCCGGGTCAGCGGTTCCAGAGATGCCCCAAGAGCGGCGACAACACGAAGGTCGTTCGTCTAATATTCTCAGGTTGTCTGCACCCCTCGTAAAACCCTTTGGGCACGCCTGACCGACTGACAGATTAGGAAGAGTTGTTGGCCGTCGAGGCGGCTTGCTTTGTCGTCAAGGTGCCCCGGACAAAGGACCCAGCGTCTGGGAACCGTCTGCGGATGCATTTCCCACGTTCTCCGTGGCGCCTTGTTGCCGCTGTTTCCACAATTCGTGGTCTGCCTCGCGCATACCCATCATTGCAACAGACTACGAAATTGACTTCCACGTAACACTCAAACGTCTTCGTGCTGTGCCGTGTGTGCGCGGTGGGCAGTGTTTTTCCCTCGCCATTGGGACGGACTGGACGTGCCTCTTTCTCCTTTCGTGGGTTAGGAAGGAGGCGACGTTTCACCTTCCCCTTTTAGGGGCGGAGGTGAAGATGGAAATTTTCATTGGACTGTCCTGGCCTCCATTGTTTTTTCCTACAGGGAACCCTGGGAAGACCAGGACATAAAATGCGAGCGCCGATGCGCTCCCGACGAGCTCTCACAAGTTCTCTCAAGCTCTCACGAGCTCCGAGAGCTTCCATGATGCTAACCCCATCATGTAGCAACACGCTACCTGTAAATAAACGTTACTGTTAACAGCTCCGGACTCCTCTCCTCGACATCTCCCCGGGACTCTGGCTGGCTCCGGTCCTCTGGGCAGAACCCCGATCACATCAGAATTAAGAGACGAGCGCTAGTGATGACCCCCCATTTTTCATTGGGCGTGCGCACTAAGAGGCGGGATGGGCAAAGAATCTAGAGGCAGGAGCTATGTGACAAAGATGTATCATCGTATCTAAGCTTGTCCTATTAACAATGGTATATTCATTTTGCCTCAGTCGCTATCACTAAATGCACAGTTAGTCCGGCTTGACTCCTCCCTCGGGCAAACTGGAAAGTACGCCCCCGGTCCTCTTGACGAGCATCCCACGATTTGAAGCTGTCCTCCACGGTGGTGTACCGGTCACAGTGCTCGGCTGCTGACCCGAAGGACGCGGGTTCGATCCCGGCCGCGGCGGTCACATGTCCATGGAGGCGAGATGCTTGAAACCCGTGAACTGTGCGATGTCAGTGCACGTTGAAGAACACCAAATGGTCGAAATTTCCGGAGCTCTCCTCTGGGGCGTGCCTCATCATCATACCGTTGCTTTGGAACGTGAAACCCTCGCAATTATTACTAAAGCAGGTTGGTTTATGGAGTTTAACCTCCCACGATGATTCATGCTACATGATCAAAGTAGTATCACCTGTATGATGCACCTCTATACTAGAATAAATATTCCTCTGCGTCACACTCAACGTGGCTGCCTCTCTAAAGTGCGTGCACGACTTCTGTATGCTTAATTTCCGCTGAGTTCTTTGCATTTCATTAAGAGGCGAGCCGCTCGCTTTTGCACCCTGTTTTCTGTCGTGCTAAGACTGCCGAGAAATCTCAGGACTGGCGAAATTTCGCAATTATGCGTATCCCGACATATCGCCGTTTGTACAATCGCGGGTGATCTCGGCATTTACGTGCGCGTTTGCGTGTCGAGTCGACAGTTTGCTTGCTTGCTTGATCCTCTTCTAGTGGCTCTTACCCACAAAGGGGGATTGGCCATGAAACCGGCGGTAAACATTACATGGAAATTTAAAATTTAGGCAAAAGTAATTAAATTAATTGGACTACAAGCGAGTAATGAAAAAAAAATAATATTTGGGTTATGTGCCAATAGAATGAGAAAAGAACCGTAATATCGAAAATAATCAATTAGAGAAAAGAATTATAAAATACCAAATTGCAATAGGAAATAACTTAATAAGGAACTCTTCTTGTGTCTCGAAGAAATTCGCAGACAGCTATGCAAACGTTCCTGTTGCTGTGGCCCAGAGAAGACGCCCCAAGGGAAAGAATATTTGCAGAATCTAGAGGAATGTTCAAATTTCTGAATAAATATTCGAAATGTTTTTTCCTGTGACTAGAGAAACGACGGCAATGTATTAAAAAGTGATCAATGTTTTCAGGCTCTTGACATAAAAAGCAAAGAGGGGACGGAACCAGACCAGCCCTGTGTAAATAAAAATTTAGAGGAGGAATACGGCATCGAAGTTCAGTAAGGGACACCTCCAAATTACGAGAGGGACACCATTTATTGTTCCAAGGAAAAGAAAGGTGACCATATTCTTGCTGTGGTAATCTTGCTTTCATGGAATCCTGATGTAATGCGTATTTTCGGAATCTAGATGCAGTAATAAAGTCTGTATCTGGTACAATGTACATTGCAGGACCATCTAGGGACCACCGCGCGAGAACATCCGCCATCTCGTTTAAAAATATGCCACGGTGGCCTGGCACCCATACCAACCGCACTGTGCTTAAGTTTTTAGGAATTAATGACATGAACACATTTGAGGAGGAGGACTCGGGCGGAGAAGCTGAAGTGAGAGCACTACAGACAGATTTCGAATCAGTGACTATTACAGCTGACGACTCATTTGCTGAAAGCTTGCGAAGGGCTAAAAGAATTGCTAAGAGCTCTGCTTCAAATATTGGAGTATAATCCGGGAGTCGCAGTGAGAATGACCAAGATAAAGCCTCTGAGAAAATACCTACTCCCGCTTTCTCTTCACGCATGGATGCATCAGTAGCAATTACGTTAAAAATTCCCAACTGACCTAAATGGTCTTCTAGCAAGCCTTTCAGATATCTAGAGGGAAGAAATTTAGAATTGGATGGGAATATATCATCGAATTCAATTTTTGTCTTAGCCAATGAGTAATCGTTTGAAACAATGTTGCGTATATTCACCTGTAAAGGATCTAGCTGCTCCTGCACAAACAAAACTTGCGGCTTATGTATCCGAGACCATGGCTCATTAAAAAATGATCTCGATTCAGAAATGAATACAATCTGTAAACGTCTTAGAGGAGATGCGTAAATTTTTAAATACGTGTTGACCGTAAGAATGCGGAATCTGCAAGTCAGAGTAGGTACTCGGGCTTCTTGATATAGTACACTGTTCGCTGTAAATTTCGGAACCCCTAGACAACTACGAAGAGCCTCGCGCTCTAAAAGAACCAGGGGATTAATTTTGTATGCTGGCCCCCCAGAGAATAACACGCAACCAAATTCTAGAATCGGGCGAACATACATACGGTAAATCATAAGGAGATTGTCCCTGCGTAACCCAGTGGGGTGACGACCAAGTTTACGAAGCATTCCAATATTGCGAGTTGCCTTCGATTTAATATGCTCAATGTGATGTAGCCAAGTTAGTTTTTCGTCATAAAACACCCCCAAATATTTAACGCAGTCTTTTTGGGGAATTATTTCTTGACGGTACTGTAGTGAAATGCTAATTGGAGCATTCAAAGGAAAAACAATAACGGAACATTTACTGACGTTTAGTGTCATTCGTATCTGTTCAAACCATAACTCTAAAGTTCCTAAATATGATTGTAGTGTAGCATGCAATGATTCCCTCTCCGTTTTCTTCTTTTCCTTTGTTGCCACGTACAGCTCTGCCAGAATGCGTCATTTCTTCGTTCGAGTGCAAAGACACCAGTCTGTCAATATTGCGCTTTTTTTTTCAGAATATTTATGTTCGCGTGTGTTTCTGCATTACGTAAAACACTTGCTGCCATTTAGTCCGCGAATGGAACAACAACGGTTGGGCGTTGGGCAGCATAATTCGACGTCTCCCAGCGCAGGGAACACGGACGACATATAAACGATTGCTATGTTTGTGTGTGGTTCACAAACACAGCTCCGAACGACGCTGTGTGTGTCCTTTTTATGTCGTCCATGCTCCTTACGCTGGGAAACATCGAACACGAAATCAATGCTTTGTCGCATATGCACCAAATAAAACAAGCGTGTTCTCCCACAAACACTTGTTATTATTCTGTAGAAGGCGTGAGTCAACCAAGCTGGTTCAGGCAGAAACCCGGCGAGCACGAACCACACGAACGTCAACGTCTTCTTTCACGCTGGCACAGAGCTGACACCGATGTGCTCCGGTGCAACTTATTTAAAGGGGCACTAAAGGTAAAAATTAGGTCGACGTGGATTGTTGAAATGGGGCTCCAGAAACCTCGTAGCGCTGGCTTCGTTCCAAGGAAAACCACGTTTCGGTGGTCCGCATACCGTCAGGAGTGAACGCAATTCAAACCGCCCGCCACAGAGAACGGGCTTGTGACGTAGCATGTGCCGCGCGAACAGACACAGCTGCGACGGAGCACAGCCCGCCGAAAACGAAACTGAAATTCACAAGTTGCTTCTTATTCCGTCTTGCAATGTACTCAAATTACGTTCTTTCTTTTCATCATGGCTGGTTTGAGTACTGTTGATTAGTTGTATTGAGGGTAGAGTTGTGCACGGGCCGTATTTCCGAGCCCGAGCCCGGCCCGGGCCCGCTGACTTTGTCGAAGGCCCGCCCGAGCCCGACGGCAAAGGGCTGCGAGCCCGCCCGGCCCGGCCCGACGTACGAAAACACAATCCCGGGCCCGGCCTGGCCCGGCCCGGCTTTTTGAACGACATTTGAACGAGCAGGTAATGCATTTCTATATCGAGTGATTTTTTCACAGAATGAAGACAATTTTTTTTATTGTCCTTTTTACCGGGCTTGGCTGGCAGAGGAAAAACGGAACGCGATACAGCCGGCGAGTCACATCCACTCATCTTGCGTGCTGCCAGAGTTCGCGTAGAGTAGTTACGAGTAAAGGCCAAGCCATATGCTCCAAAATGCACGCGACAGCGACGAGCGACGAAACGGGCCGTTCGCGCGATGTATCGCGTGCTCGAAATCGCGCGATCGATCGGTTTTTTTCACATTTGGAAACCATCGCTCATCACCCGGAAGTCACAAAACACCCGAACCGGATGTACATCATCGACGTACTAAGCAATGTACTAAGCACATCAGCTGTACACCAACAAATAACGTAATAATTATCCACGCGTGCATATAAAAAGTACTGCGAGAAAACGGTAAACGTTTTACGTACCAACATGCAACAAATATTTTATTTGCATTGCATACCTGCGACAGCGCGGCACTTTTGTATACAAGTAGACGGCCTCATGCCAGCAACAATGGAGTTCGCTCGCCAAAGCCGTCACGAGTATGAGGTATGCCCATGCAAGCGTCAGCTTGCACGAAGGCGATCTACATCGGGTCGCTCGTCGCTGTCGCGTGCATTTTCACTCATATCGGATTTGGCCTTAAATCTATCGCGAACAGTCGGGTGGCGCCGTCACTAGCTCAGGTGGTGTTACTTCTCTGTTTGTCGGAGTACAACAGAGGCAGTGCTTTACCTGCTCCCCTTTTGTTTAAAGTAGCGAATCGAAAGGAAAATCGGTGAAAGGCGGTCGCGGAAAAGGCGCTGATGCGTGCTGGAAAACAATTCCCGCTCATTCTCTATATTTCGGGCTTGAGTCGGGCTTTGCGCCGGGCCCGAGCCCGGCCCGATAAAACTCGAAGTAGCCCGAGCCCAGCCCGGGCCCGAGGTGAAAATACGTCAGCCCGCCCGAGCCCGGCCCGCGGGCCGGGTCGGGCTTTCGGGCTACCCGGAGCCCGTGCACACCTCTAATTGAGGGCCTATATTACGCCATTGGGCTTGCTTCATAATGTCACACTGGTGGAGCAAATCGAGTCCTGCTTTTACCTCAATTTATCGGTTACTAAAGCGCTGCTGTGCATAGTACTGACGCTTATGAGGTTTTCGAGCACTGAACGCCAGCCAACGAGCAGTAAAACCAAGGTAAAACTTCCAGATGCTCTGAGGGTTTTATCGCGGTGTATGAACGACATTTTCGTAATTGATATCAGCAGCGCGTTTCTTGCCGTAAGTGCGTTACTTTTGCACTGCCGGCTTATGAACATTGAAAGACGTACTCACAGTGGGCTGAATCTGCTTTTATTTTTTTATTTTATCTTTTTGCGTGATAGCAGAGGGAGGTGATAGTCTTGATTCAATTCACTATCAGTATCCAGCTTTTATCAAAGTAGCAAAACATGTTAAAAGAGCTTATCTTAAAAACTGTAAAAAAGAGCTTATCTTAAAAACGGTAAAATCTATAAAACAAGGCACGTAAAATCTGTAAAACCGTACAAGGTAAAGAAAATAACGGTGCTGTACGACATATCCTGTGAGAAACGCATCATTCGTGAAATATTTGCCACGAAAACGAATCGCTGTGCCTACGGGCGCTTATATTAAAACGCTGCAGTTAAAAAGGCGGCTCCATAGACGATAAGATAGCACAACAATATTCGTGCTACTCATGGAAACAGGCGCCATCAAATCGAATTACAAGAAAACGTATTGCGACCGCGTGTCCATGGATAAAAGCAGCAGAGGCGCGGATGCCGTTGCGCATGTTGCGACTTCGCCGACCTGGAACATGGCGCCGGCAACCACTCCGTTGCTGAAACTTGGCAAATACCAGTGATTAACGTTACATAGTTTGTAGCAAACGACGCAAAAACTCATCGTATTGGTTCCGCGGGAACGTTTCACAACAACCGGACCAAAGGCTAGTGTTCTCAAGTCCGCCGTGCACGAGAGCTTTGCGGACCGTCATACCTGACGGCGACAAACGTCAGCACCGCGCACCAGAGTCATCTTAGTCACCACTGCTGGAATTGGTCAAGTCAATAACTTCTAATCTGGGCTGCTTGCAGGACCGCCCGACCTGCTCGCCGGACGAAGATTTCAAAGTTGGCGTCGAACTGCGAGCGGTAGACGATGACGGCGTCGCGGCAGTCGTGGCGGCGTCGTCCCTCTGCGACGCCGACGACGGAGCCCAGGAGCCGTCCTCGTGGAGTACGACGCCGACGCAGTCGCCGGGCACGTTCGCCAAGATGTCCGCGAACAGCTGGTCAACGACCAAGGACGACAAGGGGGCCTGCATGCCACACACGGGACACGTCCACGTGGGCCTCCGCTCGTTGACCTGCAGATAGTTGGACCCGTCGAAGCAGTCGAGGTGATTGCAAGACTGCGCGCGATACGGCACCTTCATCCGTGTCCGGCTTAGGGGGCACGTGAGCGAAACGCGGAACCTGGTTATCGCCACGTCGTCGCTTATGGTTGCACGGCGCTTCGCTTTCTTCTTGATCGTGGCTCTCGTCACAGCCGCTCTCAACTTTCGCAGCCCGCTCAGAATGGTCACTGCCGAGAGCTTCTTGACCAAGAACAGACCGACTACGTAGTTGAGGCCTCTTACGGGCCACCAGGTTACGCACACCTTGTTTAGCGCGTAAGGGTCCAGAGAACAGAAGGCGACGATGTTAATGGGCAGGTCCACCCATTCGGTCGCCCCGCCGGGGACCTTGCGAGGAATCGACGCTGGCAGCGCCAAGGATTCACCGTTGACCTTAACGGTCAGGATATGAGGGTACTTGTCGTCCTGTTCGCTGTTCCTGTCGAGCAAACAGAAGCGAAGGTGCACTCGCATATTGAACTCTCGGATCGATCCCGCGTTATCCGTCGACGACGAGCGAATAGCATCCACGTGCTGCGGCTCCAACCGGAAAGAAATATTCCTTTGCTGCAAGTGTTTGCGCTCGCGATTCACTAAGGGCACCAGCGGTACGAGTTCGGCCAGGACCTCGAAGAAGAATTCCTTCTTGAAATACGGAAGCTGGCGTTCCGGGGACCGAGCGCGGGACATCTTGGTTGTTAGTGTCCCGTGATTCATCGTATACGAAGATCTTTATATGTACAGTAGCGCGATATGAAGGTTATCGCGCGAGCGTCGACCGGCCTATACCGTGCCAGGGGCCTAGCGGCACGTTTCGGAACAGTGAAAATCAAGATTAAGCATTCTTATCGGCATCGTTCGCTGTTCCATATGCTACAACAATCGCCCCTACGACGAACCCCTCCAACCTTTCTCTCTATTTCAAGGTTTCTATTCGTTGCGATCAAGTGTATTTTTCGTTGGCTCTTAGGCTCCGCGGACGATAGCAAAATTCCTGGCAAAGATCTGGTAAAGCTGGTGCTTGGCACTGCTTCGTTTGAACGGCTTGCTAAGTGCTAAGTGACGGGAGTGATCGCAGCTTAAGGAACAGCAGAGTGAGTGAAGCTTGCCCGATACCTCACTCTCCTCGAAAGAGGATTCTGGGCCGTGGCGCTGTTGTATAGTTCTTGGTCGACGCTCGCGCGATAACCTTCACATCGCGCTCGACTGTACTAATCGTGACGGTCGGCGAGCAGCTAGGGATGCATCATCGCTGTCGTCGTCTTCTGAGCGGCACATAGGCCGAGTAAACATGTGTGCGCATGCAAGAAACAGTGTTAAAGGAAAAGACGAGCGTTAGTGACGATCACCTATTTTTCACGGCGCGTGCGCACTAAGGGGGATGGGCGAAGAATCTAGCGGCAGAAGTTTGACAACACTTTATGCATGTTCGTGCGTGTGTTTGTATGCATCGGTGCATACATACACAACCAAAGCTGACTAACTTCACAAGGGATTTGAACTTCCCCAATCCCATTCCCCTGGCTACGCCAGTGGTGCTACACATCCCCTTCCCATACAACGAGCCTAGCTGCAGTGTTTGTGTGTGTGTTTTCGCGTCAGTTTGCTGAGGCGCTTCCTCCATCTTTGCCGCAGCTGGCATGCACCCGTCATGCCTAGACGACAGCGAGCGACGCGCATGATCGCAGGCGGCCTTTTCGCACGCGAAGCGCGCACGTCAGCGAGAAGGCAGAACGGGCGCCGCGAAACACGAGCAAGACGGAGCGCGAGCTTCCAACCGACATTCCTTATCGTTTCTTCTTTACTTTAGAACCTGGCCTCCCGCGAATAGCGTCTTCTCAGGTCTTTAGAGAGTCTAGTAGCCACTCCGTTTTTGCACTACCGCGAAAGAAAGAATCGAAAGAGAACCTGTGCGAGAACTTCGCTTTCGAAGCATCCCAATCGATGATTAGGGGAAGGGGAGCTGCACACCCCTCTCCCTCCCCCCCCCTCACCCCTGTACGCAAGCCTACGGCCGAGTTCGTGTAAACGCTAGCAAGTCGGGCTCAGCGAGCTTTTCGGAGACCGTGGTTCGATCCAGCCAACGTGATTGATTCGCCTGAACCCGCCTAGCAACAAGTGTGCAAACACGATCGCGTCGTCTCAGTTTGACTTCTGATACAGCTGAAATTTTGGGCTAGTTCGTTTTGACTTGAATGTATATTACAGCGGAACAAACACAGGGACACAGAAAGATGCACGCAGGACGACCGCTAGACTTCAAATGAAAATTTTACTCCCGACACGTGACATATAAAGTGATAACAACAGAAAAAAAAAACATCAAAAGTGATTGTAGCGTCACCATTCGGTCAACAAAAAGCTACGCGTTCTAAGCTACGTGTCGCGTATGCACCCTTGCAAGAAGCTAACCTCCTTTCTTTGTTAGGACAATTGAGGGTACATTTACGCACCTGTCTGCCTCCCTGTGTAGGTGCATAGCCTCACAAATCTCTCGTTGGATTTGGTCACGACCCAGTCCCAACGCCCTTCTGACTCGACCCGCTCGCGTCGAGTTTGTGTGAGCGAAGCTATATACTCAGCCGCTGGCCGAGGAGCAAGCAGTAGGAGTAGGCTTCCGGACAGCAGATGAGATGGCCGGCTGCACCACAGGGAAGACTGCCATGTGGTAAAGCAATGCGTATAGAAAACGCGTTCTGTCATCCATAGGCGGGCAACCTATATGTGCGCGGTTAAGCTGGTAGGTTGCATGCAATGCACGGTAAAGATTTACATTTCGACTGGCTACGTGAACATAGTGAGTGAACTGAACTGTGTCGCGGAAAGGAAACGCGCACACGACGGCATCTTGCCTTCTCGCGAGAAATATTTGGATTGGTGAGTGAAATCGCAAGGTATAGTTTAGCAGTCAGCAGACACAATAATTTCTCTCTAGAGCATCCTACTGCAAAGTATTTAGTGGATTCATATCTCTTAGATATCCTTGAAAGACATAAAATAATAATAATATCTGGGGTTTAACGTCCCAAAACCACGATATGATTATGAGAGACGCCGTAGTGGAGGGCTCCGGAAATTTCGACCGCCTGGGGTTCTTTAACGTGCACCTAAATCTAAGTACACGGGCCTCAAACATTTTCGCCTCCATCGAAAATGCAGCCGCCGCGGCCGGGATTCGATACCGCGACCTTCGGGTCAGCAGTCGAGCGCCATAACCACTGGACCACCGCGGCGGGGCGAAAGACATAAAAGGAACATCAGAAAATAAAACACTGCAAAATTCTATCGAGTTTGTAAACCGCCCGCGTTTCTCCGTACACCGCGTCCAACTCGGGAATATCCCTTGCTACCTCTGGAGGCGCACCTAAACTGAGCCTGAGAGAGTCTTGCGAAGCGATACGGACCAGCTACTTACCGAAATTCTGTCACGATCCTGACCACATACATACCCACAGGAACGAACCTTCATGCTCGTAGCAGCGCGCTGTATCGCCGCCGGCGTAATAGCCTATAGAAAATAAAACATGCTTGCTATCGGCGACACGCAGGAATTAGATTCCACGGCATCGCTGATCTTCAGAGCATACATATACAGAAGCGGAGGGTTTTATTTTCTTTCTTTCCCTTTTTTTTTTTTAATCTCGCGAGCTTCTACTTCCTCGTGGCCGCAGGTTTAGAAAAGTCCGCGGAACGGACCCGAAATGGATCGTGTTTACTTGTCGCCTTCGCTGCGGCTACGCCTATTAGGGGCGCTGTACACTCTGTTCTAGCCTGTTCCGCCCTTGCCCCCGCTTTTATGGCGGCGCTTACGGCGAAGTCTCGACCCGTGCGTACCGCATACTAATCACTCCGATCGGGCAGCGTCGAAAAGGAAGCGTGCTGTATGGGCGCGCGGCCGCGTTGAAAGAAACCGGAATCCGGAGCAGCGGCCGCGACGCGTGCTGTCTTGCGCGCAGCGGCAGTTCACCATGGCTTCGGGGCAGCACTCGGACGTCGAGCGCGGGTGGAGCCGCCGACGGCATGCGCGCCAGCTTTGCATGCTGATTCGCGCCCCGCCAGACTGATACGCTCGTGGCACGCAGCGGCCAGCCGTTCGCCATAAATCATGCGCGCGGGTGCAGTGCTGGACGAAAAAGCTGACTTCCTCGGAGGAGACCCTGCTGGGAGAATGAAAGGATGAAGTACGTGGCGCGGGTCTGCGCGCAACGGGGTTTCCGGCGCGTTGAAAGCGAGCGAAAGTGCGTTGCGCCCTCAAAGGCGTCAGAAGTGCGTCACGGCTGTGGAGAGACGGAGGAGAGAGCTACAGAGAGAGAGAGAGAGATAGCTTAATTAAACAAACCCCAGTCTGGGTCCGCTAAGATGAACTAGAGAGGTCACTTGCCCGCCACAGAGTTTCCTGGCCGAAGTACACGCATCATTATTACGAACCCAATCACGTATCTACTGGATGAATGTACCTATATATAACGGAATATCTGTCCCGCGCATAGGTCGGCAAATTCACTCATGAGTCGACTCACTCACACTTAAAGCACAGGATACACAGACAGGTAGTGGGTGGCAGCAATGAATCACCCCCGCCGCTGGTGGCCCAGGTTGGGTTCGATTCCGGCTCGAACCCCGGCTTTTATTAATTGCATCCATTGGGATTTCTCGCTCGCGGACAACGCAGCCGACATCCACACCGCATTTTCGGCGACAAGGTTTTTTAACGCTACCGCTCTATTATCACGCTGCATTTTACAGCGAAAGCTGTTATGAGATCATTTCACCGGCCGTTTTGGGCGCCATAGTTGTCCGCCGCCGCCGCCGCCGCCGGTGTCCGTAACCACTCTCGCTCGAAATAAGAAAAAAAATTCCAGGACGTAACGAGGTTCGAACCTGGGCCCTCTGCGTGGGAGCCCAGTATTCAACCTATGAGCCATGCCGGTGCTTGAAATTGCGCTGCAAAAAGGTCCTATACAGGCTTCATGTCGGGAAGGAACCACATTAACATATGCAATATAGCGTGGTAGAAGAGTAAAATAAACACCAAGCGTCGCGCAACGCGAATTCTGTAATCAGGCGTCACACAATGCGAATTGCGCAACGAGAAGGTTGTTCAATGCTTCCAACCCATTACAAAGGGCTCCGCCATAATTCTTCATCGTCATCAGGCACAGCATCAACAAAGTGCGCATAATGCCTTACATGCGTTTAGCAGGTACCACGGCTCTCCGTAGAATGACGAAAAATGACATAATGCTTGATTTCCTACTCCTCAAAAATTACAATGATTTATAGCATAGTGGGTTCCTCGCAAGTGCACTTGTATTAGTTGCCAAGGAAGCCCATAAGCGCATGATCCATTTCCTCGGGCTCTCAGTAAAGTTCTTCGCCCCCCCCCCCCCACCTCTCTCTCCCACGTCAACGTATGTTATACAGCATGGCGGGAGAGGGACATAGCGACCGGGCGTCACCTAATGCAAATTACATAACTGGTGGGCCGTTTAAAGCTTCCAACCCATTACAAAGGGTTGAGCCATAATTCTTCATCGTCATCAGTCGTCGCGTCAACAAAGTGCACATAATGCTTACAGACGTGTAGCTGGTGCCTCGCTTCTCCGCAGAATGACGGATAATTGCTTAGTAGGGGCTTCCGACCTTCACAAAAATTGTGATTTATGGCGTAGTGGGTACCTTGCTAGTGTACTTGTATTAGTAGCCCCAAGAGAGCTTACAACGGTGCTTTAGAAACGCCGCTCTTCCAGCTTTCGCTGTGACTGTGCTGCGGTTTCAGCGCAGGCCTGGCGTTTTTTTTTTTTTTTTTGTCATCATATATGCACGAGACGAGAGAGTTTCGTCTTCATCGCCACCAGAATTGTTTTCGTTGCCTTGATAGACATCTTGAAAATGTAACTGCTATCATCAACGCCCACTACGATAAATTATCTCGCGACAGTTATGCGATGTCTAACAGTGTGTAGCTGGGCGTGTTAAGTTGCTCCGATCGCTGTTGCAGCGACGAAAACCGGAGTCTGCAGGGTCCAGAACAAAATATTTCCCGTAAAGGCTCTTGCGCTGCCTCAAATACGCGAACCAACCAACACATGCTTCAAATATACGAACCTTCCAGGGTGGAGTCGCCACCTGTATCTCCATCTCGCGCGTTTTTTTCGTTTACCAGGAGCGCTCTCATGGCAGGAGTTGTGCCTTTCGTGTTGTAATATGGTAATTTACTAATCCTATAAAAATCTCTTTCCTCTTCCGCGTTATACACAACTAATGAAACCAACAGACAGTTAAGGAAAGCACAGGAGACATTATTTGTGGCTTCTTGACTGTGTGTGTGTGTGTGTGTGTGTGTGTGTGTGTGTGTGTGTGTGTGTGTGTGTGTGTGTGTGTGTGTGTGTATATATATATATATATATATATATATATATATATATATATATATATATATATATATATATATTGTAATGATTCTCGCGTGAACTGAATGGAATTAAAGTGGACGAAAAATCACCCTCTCCGTCGGTGGGATCCGAACCCACGACCTTCGAATTGCGCGTCGAATTACGCTTTGAAATGCTTCGTAGAGCATCGGGTTTCGGAACGTTAAACCCGATCAATTCTTATTGTCAATTCTTATTAATTGTCTGTCGGTTTCATTAGTTGCGTATAACAAAGAAAAACGAGCCCCTCGGCCAATTCCCCTTCTTTCGTACTTTCCTCTTCGGTGTCCTTTAAAGAGCATCACCATCCTCATGATAGCCTTGGGACGTATAATAGCATGGCAAAGGAATTCTTCGTTCAGCACCAGTCAGCCAGGGCCTCAGGGAGTATTTTTTTTTCCAGGACGTCGGCCTCCGCGGACTCACAGGAAACGCCAGGACCGCGCGGGATGACGCAGGCCAGACATTCCCACGGTCTCGCGCACTCCTTCGTTTCCGCGAGTTTAATGACGCTCTCCTCTTTCCTCGAGCGGCTGGAACACGTCGTGAAGCGCTGCGCCCAATGAGCGTATGTGGTGAGGTCGCGGATCAGGCGGACGAGCGAGCGCGTCGTATCCGGCCCTCCGTCTACGTCGTTACGTAAAAGTGTACACGGAGGAAAAGGGGGAGACGCACTCGCGAGCGCGCACTTACGCAAAAACAGCCTGGTGAACGTGCATACACATCCACCCCCGCCCTCTAAATTTCGCTGGGAGCATCGGAATATACATACGCGTATACATAGAACTAGCCTGCTTATTTATATACAGCGGCGACAAGTTGGGCCTGACGGGAGTGATGGATACCAGGTTCCGTTGCAGTCTATTACAGGGTGCCCCACATTAATGCAAATGCAAACGCCATATTGAGACGAAGTCTGTAAGGCTTGCAGTGCAAGGTCCAATAAGTATTATCGGTCGTATATACATGCAAGCCTCGGTGCGCAAAGTCTAAAGGGCGCACCGTTCACAGCTAACAATGTCGCCAGGCAGCAAGCAGGAAGCCTCGTTGAACGAGTTTCTTCTTCTTCTTCTTTTTCTTCTCTCTTTTTTAGAAGAGTGCCATCATTTTAAATACCTGTACGTCAAGAAGGTCGCAATTAAGGTGCAACCACTTCAATCGTAAGCTGCAATCTTGTAACACAAATGCCACGATCACCACTGTTTAATTAGCTAATCGGGAACGACCGATAGACCTATCTACAACGCGCTTGTTCCTATATTTCGGCGCTCGTTCACTGAAAAGCACACGTCATATACTGCGCCTACATATCTTCTTTCATAGAGACGGTTTCGGACAGGCCATGCAGTGCTATGAGGGTAGGCAAAACAAAACAAGACAAAAAAAACACGGACAAACGGGGGAACATAGAGTTCCTGTTCCGCAAAATGTTCTACACTAGCACGTTCCCATGCATACCCGCTCTCGCATCTAGCAATGCCGTGGTTTGTACTCGCATCAACTGGCAAAACTTCGTCCGCACGACGCATGCTCCCAGCGCCAGGACAGCGGCAAGTAGCCGCTGTGAAGCCCATAATTCAATATTCAACGACGATAAAGATAAACGTCCCAAAAATATGCACGCTTTGGCTTCATGTGTGAGTTTCCTGAATAACATTTCTGGACGTATTGGTGCTACAACAATCCCAGCTGCTCACAAAAAAAAAAAGAAACATCTGTTCTTTCAATGAACTGGTTCATTTAATTTTCATTAATTATCGTGGCAGTAGTAAACTTATGCTCCAATATCATATGAGTTGAATATAACTGTTAACTTGAACCATCGATTTCGTACCAGTTTTTTTTTTTTTAACAAGTGTTCTGAATACTCGGGAAACCGGAAGTAAGCGCTCGACCGGAAGTGTTTGGAAGAGAAACAAGAATGTCACCCGTTGTTCATTCCCTACGAATTGAGCTTGGTGGCAGCATCCATCCATGTCTGCCGTAGCTCTACGTTCCGCGCACTGAACGCAAAGACAGTATAGCGCTGTGGTGTGTTTTCTATAGCTTCTCTCAAATATGGTGTCGGTTCGCTAGCCTCCGCAGATTTGCCCACGGTCATGTCCGGTATTGGGAACGGAGCTTCGCACTTGGTATGATCTCAGAACTCTGATCATTTCTCCGTCCTGTCTGTCGAGGTATGCGAAAGGGCGGTGAAAAGGATCACACTGTTCTTTTCCCCCTTGTGTGTGTGTGCATGCGTGTTTGTGCAAGTGCGAACTTTTGCCCCTTCCCCGTCTTTCAATCCGCTTTCCCTTTCCCCAACGCAGGGTAGCCAACCCCTCTCAGCCTGTTCAATCTCCCTGCTTCTCCCTCATGTCTCTCTCTCTCTCTGGCCTCAAGGGGCATGACGAGGCACTGTTGCCAGATGCACGTGATCTTATTATGATTTTGTCACACGTGATCCTGTTCTAAATTTATGATCACCTTGGAACGCATCTTACAGCCATATAGTTCTCCACATTTGTCACTGTCAGACTTTTATCTGTATGCATATTGTATTTTATACACTCCTGTATCGGTTGATTTTAGGCCTCTATAAGCCAAATTACACTTTTCAATGTATATCACTGGTCACTGCCACCTTTAAACTCACAGACATGGCGCTTTTTGCCTTTTCAACGGAGAGGGTGAGCACCTTCTTTGGAGTATAAAGGCTGACGGACGCTGACGTCACTGCCTCACTAGTGCATTTTTGGGGGGTCACGCATATTTACCACAGCCGAGTGGGGTTACGGTGGCACCCAGGAAGCCTTCGCTGAAAGGGTGTATTAACACTAGCAAGTCATCATCCCCGTCATCTCTCTATATAGTTTAGAAAACCGATAAAAGCAACGACCCTCGCTAGTGTGCCAGGAAATAGGTCAGCCAAGATACCATGGTTCGCGCTGAACCAAGAATGGCGCGCTTCTGGATGGACACGAGATTGAGAGATGAGGGGGGAGCTAATTAACGAACGCTCGATACACGCCTTATATCGCGTGTCCTCGCGTGGCAAAACAAGCTGACAGGGGAGGATGAAATGACGTGGAGGCGGACACGTGCGTCCCTATATTGTGCTCCCGGACTGCTGCTTATCGGAAGCCTCCCGGTTGTTCCGCCGGCGCCGCCTGAGCCTCCAGAGCTGCTGCGTACGACAGCCGTAGCGAGGCGCTGGTGGCAGCAAACGCCAGTGTGTACGCGCACGGGCCCCGGGTCCGAGCGCTGTCGCGAACCGCCGCCTCGGGATGATCGATCACGAGGTAAATGCACCGCGAGCGACGACGAAAGGGAAAGTAAAAAAGAAAGAAAAAAAGGCGATACGGGAGAAAGAAAAAAAGAAAGAACGGCAAGACAGAGACGTCGAGATGAAGGGTGCATGTAGTACGCCCCTCGGAAGTCGCGCTGGCCGTAATAGATAGGGGGACCTGTGAAGTCCTTCCGAAGCAAGAAGATATATCCCTTCCTTTCCCGTTTGCACCTTTTTTTTGTGTGTGTCTTTACTTTTATCTCACGTTCTCGCGAAAGGGCTACCAGCTACGAGCCTTTGTGGACGCGGGCGCAGTGTTAGCATAGTCGCGTCCGCAAAGTAAGACTTGCAAGAAGAAATAAAGAAGGAACTGAAAACTACGTTACTGGATTGAGATTCGGTGAACACAATAGCGCATATTACAGTCTTTCTGAAGAACCGGCTGCCGCCTCACAAAAATTCATCATGATCGTTAACAGCCTCATTTTATGTCTACCGCAGGACGTAGGCATCTCCAAATGATCAATTTACATCGCCCTGCGCGAGCTGATTCCGTTTTATGCCGGCAAATTTCCTCATTTCATAACCCCATCTAACCCTCCGCCGTCCCTGGTTACGTTTCCCATCTCTCGGTATCCGTCCCGACGCTCTAACTGATTATCGGTTATCTAGATGTCCTTCACTTCGGATCACTCTGCTCTCTTTCTATCTCCTTAAGGGACACTAAGGAGAAAAACGATTTTTCTAATATTAATAAATTACTCTTTCACAATTCCAAAATCACCACGCCTGCCGCGCGAAGACGCGCAAAAAGAAAATGCTCGTGGCGAGGCCACCTTGAAATTCCCGCAACAAACGTCGTGACGTCATAGATTTTGACGGCATCTACTAGGTCCAGAGTTCCTAATCAGCAAAAATGAAGTACATTGTCATCTGAGGGGGCCATAGACTTGACATACCAAGTTTCCGGAAATTCCGTTGAGCCGATGTCGCCAAAGCACAAAAATACACTTCGAAATCAGTGATATCACACGCGGAGATTTCGGCACGAATGAATCTTTGACATTGATTTTCTCCTCTAATAATGAACGTGCGATCGTGAAGTTAGAGACGAGTTCTCCAGGTACAATTTATCAATCTAAATAGACTGATTGTTTGATTTTATAATTGTCCCTTTAATGTTACGCGTATCATTTCCGTTTCATCGCAGGCTGCGTGGTTCTTAACTCCTTCTCGAGTTTCTTTATTATATCCACCAAGTTTCCGCCATGTATACTGTCAATGTACAATGGTTGCACATTTTCAACATTACAGGGACAGCGGTAAAGCTCCTGTCACGATTTGGGAATGTCTTGCGAGAACACTCCAGCCCACGAAAAATTCAACTAGTGGTTAATGTTCCCTCTGACTTACTTATTACACTAAGGAATTGGAATAATGTTGCGCAAGACTTTTGTTTATTCGCATGGAATGTACCCACTTCAACTCACTTATGCAACTGGTGTTTGTAAAGAGCCCAGCCCTCTCGCGAGACAAGTTCATAATTCGGTCAGAAATTATCGTGGACAGCATAGGCGTGCGCAGGGTTCCCCTTCAGGGGGGGGGGGGGGCGAAGGTTCATCGAAGCGCCCCCCTCCCTTTTAAGTCAATGTATGTGGCAGACTCTGCGCCCCCCTCTTCTTAGGTGACCAGGGGGGGGGGGCGGCCGCCCCCCTGCACCCTCCCACCCTCTGCGCACGCTTATGGTGGACAGATTGTATCCCCCCAGTGCTGGAGGCCCAAGAAGGTATTGTCGGCACTGTCTTCAAAAAGGCAAAAAGGCGCAAGGATACAATAATAATAATAATAATAATAATAATAATAATAATAATAATAATAATAATAATAATAATAATAATAATAATAATAATAATAATAATAATAATAATCAATCAATCATTTATTTAACGTGCCCAGGAACAACCGTAAGGTCTTTGTGCAGGCGCACGCAAAAAAAACAATAAAAATAAACTATACAATACAGACAGTCTTCAGAAATAAAAAGAGCAAATACACGTAGACAAAGAGAAATGAACACAAAAGGGGAGGAGTAAAATAAGACAACACGAGAAATATTGAAGGGGAATGAAAAATTAGATTGCATATATACAACTATGCGGAAAGACGGAGAAGGGAAGACTTTGTACATTGTGCTATACTATGTCAAAACAGTACAAAGCTCGGATAAGAACAATGATTGTGGACTATGAAAAATGTCAAGATCAAGAAAATTAACATTATAGAGACTTTGTATTCTGTGAACGGTAGAGTGTTGGAAGAAGCAGGCGGGTACATGAAACGGTCGGTTCTCTCTGGTTAACTTACGCGGAATTCGAAAATTAACACAATTGAGAAGTACAGGGCAGGATATGATACCGTGGACTAGCTTGTAAAGAAACAAGAGATCAGAACGATTTCGTCGGCAGTGAAGTGATGGCAATGATAATAATTCAGCAGTATTTGAACGAGATTTTTTAGCAAAGCGATGGTTATATATGCTAAGGAATTTTTTCTGGACTCGTTCAATGGTGTTACCGCTGGATTGAGCAATGCCATTCCATATCACGGACGCATACTCCATTTGAGGAAGACATAGCGCGGTGTACAATTTTCGGAAGGGCATAGGAGAATGGAATTCTCTAGACAATCTGCAAACACAGCCTAGGGTGCGAAGACCCCGCAAAGCAACACGCTTAGCGTGAGCAGAAAAGTTTAACGTGCTATCAACAACAACACCAAGATCACTGATCTCATAAACCTTGCATAAGGACACAGAATTGACAGAGTATTGAAATGACACGCTAGATGTTTTGCGAGTGATAGACATGAATTTTGTCTTCGAGGCATTCAGAGAAAGGTTATTAGCGTTGCACCATTCGGAAAAAGAGCGCAAATCTGACTGCAGCAAGCGACAGTCGTTAACTGAATGAATTTCCTTAAAAATCTTGATGTCATCGGCATACAAGAGGAAAGAGGAATTACGAATGGCAAAAGAAACATCATTAACGTAAATTAAAAATAGGAGTGGGCCTAATACTGACCCTTGAGGGACCCCACTAGTCACTTTATACAAAGAAGACGTTTGGCCATTTACCGCTACATAACAATATCTATTGAGCAGATAGCTCTGCAGGAGATTCACAACCGACAAGTCAACATCAAATTGTGCAAGTTTAACCATAATCAGTGTGTGGCTGACTACGTCAAAAGCCTTGCTCAGGTCACAGTAGAGTACGTCAACCTGTCCTCTCTGAGAAATAGGTGTGGAGATCTGCGTCATGAAACTAGCAAGATTTGTGGTAGTTGAGCGGCCAGCGAGAAAACCATGTTGATTAGGAATCAATGAGCTTTTAACACTAAAAGACAATATTTTGTGAAGAGCCAGCTCGAAGATCTTTGATGTGGCACATAGTAGAGAAATCGGGCGATAATTAGAAACATCTGTTTTAGAGCCCGACTTAAATACTGGGAAAACACGAGCAGTTTTCCACATGCTAGGAAATGTGGAAGTGTCCAGGCAGTTATTAAATATCGTAGTCAGTACTGGGACAAATATACTACTATAAGCTTTTAGTATGGCGGAGGGGATGCCATCTGGGCCACATGATAAGGATGGTTTTAAGCACTTAATGCATTCGCAGATAAGATTTTCATCCAGCGACAAAGCACTGGGTGAGCGAACTGCCTTAGGCTGTCTGATATCAGTGCTAGAGTCTGAGGCCTTATAAACGGATGAGAAATGTGCGGCAAAACAGTCAGCGGCGGCATGCACTTCTACCCCATTTGAGTCTAGTAGTCTGAAAGACTCTCCGCTTTTGCTGGACCGTTTACGTACATACTTCCAAAACTCAGCTGGCCTGTCAGAAGCGCTTTTTTCTAAGAATTCAATATACGAACTATGATCCCGTTTATATAGGCGTTTAGCGAGAGTTCGAAAAAAGCTGAACTCTTCCTTCCACTCGCTCGATGGAGAACATTTAGATTTCCTGTGTGCGCGATCTTTATGCTTCAGTGCACTGATAAGTTCAGATGAGAACCAGTGGGGATATTTACGTTGTTTATGTGTGTATTGGGGAATAAAATTACGCATGCTGCTCAGTACAAGCTCCGCAAACTGATCAACCTGGTCATCAACATTCGGTTTGTCAGTAACCTGTGACCAGTCAACGGTGGACAAGTAATGATACAGGCCCGTGTAATCACCTCGCTTGAAAGCAAATCTTGGAGATCTGTTTACATAACTGCTGTAGCTCGTTGTTTCGGCTGATGCGGATAATCTTACGTTAAGTGGTGGGTGGAATTTGTCAGGACGTACAAGAGAGATGCTGGAGCGGGAAACTTCAAGGGGTTGATCGTTTGACACACACAGGTCTAAGACGTTGCCACTGGAATTGACGACTGAGTTATGTTGCAGTAGGGAATTAAACGCCAGAAAGTCCAAGAGCAGGCTGCACTTTTTCTCTATGAAATGATTGTAATGAGAAAAGGTAAGCGTACTCCAGTCAATTCCAGGTACATTGAAATCCCCAAGAACAATAATTCTGTGTCCACTATGAGAAGATATCACAAGTTCAATTGAAGACATCACATCATGAAACGAGGCAGGGGAAATGCTGGGTGGTAAATAATAATAATAATAATAATAATAATAATAATAATAATAATAATAATAATAATAATAATAATAATATAATAGTAATAATAATAATAATAATAATAATAGTAATAGTAATAATAATAATAATAATAATAATAATAATAATAATAATAATAATAATAATAATAATAAATTTCAGTGCTGGGCAGTATCGAAGATACATGTATCTTAGATACTATCTCAGATACTCTTTGGGTATCTTGTATCTGTATCGCGATAGGTCTCGCAAGACGAGTATCTGTATCTGTATTTCCGATACATTCAATTATGTATCGTGTGTCTGAAGATACAAGATACTCCTATAGGAACATCACCGTACGAAACAATAATCGCTGGCGCAACTCCGCTTCTAAAACTGGCACTGGTGCCACTAAGCCGCCTGAATAAAACTAAGGGCAGTGACATAATTTCGTTTTTCAGCCAGAGTCTACCAGTGAGAGCAGGAGATTGGGTGTGCGCGTTCGTTTTGGTGGAGCAGAGCAAGATGCATGACAGCGCTCGCGCAGACTCGACAAAACAAGCGCGCGAAGTCTATGCTTAGCTCACGTGTCTTTCGTTTTCTCAATTTTTCTTTCTTTTTACTTGTGCCAGTGCCATGACACTTATTACCCTTAGCCACTGTCCAGCGCCACGTCGCACAGTGCGCGCGGCGGTGGTCGCGCAAATCCTGATGCCGCTCTCCTGCGTGGTGCTTTGTTACGAAATATGAATCACAGGGCCGCTTTGCGTCTCGTGGCTTTCACACATAAGCGATTTGAAGGATCTTGTGCACGCAAGTTTGACTTACGTGCGATTGACTAATGTGCAAATATGATTCCAACTATAGCACCACTAGTACAGATGTTAGATCCAATAGAGCAAGCGTTTACCTATAGCAGAAGAAATCCTCGTGTACCGTATCTTTTCCTTCCTGCTGTCGATCGAATCCCGGCCGCGGCGGCCGCATTGTCGATGGAGGCGAATATTCTTGAGGCCTGTGTACTCCAATTCGGGTTGACGTTAAACAACTCCAGGTGGTCTAAATTTCCGCAGCCCTCCACTATGGCGTCCCTCATAATCCTATCGTGGTTTTGGGATGTAAAACACTAACAAATATTATTATCTTCCTGCTATCTTCGTTCAGAGTTTTTGGAATCATAATTTAATTGTTAGCACAAGTGCTTTCTTAGTTGTCCTTCTCTTGCATCCCGTACGTTACCTAGGGCTCTGAACAGTTTTTTTTCCCGGTCTGGTCACTGCAATAGGCAGTTTTAGAATAGCGTACGCTAAGTTAGCGTTAGCGTTTGCAGCCCGCTATTTCCGTCACTTAACGGGAGCCCGCAGGCGGTTAGCGTACGACGCATGCGCAGTTGCGCGAAAAGCCAACGCAAAGCTTTGCGTACGCTGTTCTAAAACTGCCTAATATGTCTTTTGTAACGTGCTGCCAAAATAAGCCCTCTGCTTTATTCTTACTTTGAACTATCTACTTTATTTCTGGTACTGTTTAATCATTTCTATTTCTATTGAGCTTACAGTTCTGCCAAGGCGATTTTGAAAACATAATATGTAATTACGTGGGCGTGCACCGAATATACATTACCAAACATTCTGCTTACTGCAGAGTAAAATAGCGAAATTGAGGTTGCATTATAATAATGGAAGTAATTAGGGGGCAGCTGTAAGATGTTAGGAAGGGGATTCGAGAAACATTGCTATATCAAATGATCCGTTTTTCTCATAAGCGTCCCAATGAGCCGTTTCAGGCAATTTTTCATAGGCACTAAACGTTTTTACTGCTTTACCTTAACAGGTAAGTTGACGATACTCCATGCTTAATTGCCATAGCCATTAGGGGTGGCGCCTGTATCGTGTTTCTATGCTTATTCACTATGAATGTTTGATACGGAACGGCGTTTCTATTTTATTTACATTTGCTTTCCTTTTTAGGTCTCCCTAATTTTTTGTACTATTACCAATCGCCCGAGGTAATCGGAGCCGTGGCAATAGCGTGAATACGGCGGTGCCCTGCGACAATTTGTGCAACTATACTGCTACGCGCTCTTATTTCTTTATTTTGGTGTGATCGGGCTTAAACCGCAAAAACATTGTTAGCACCGCTCGGCTGAAGCCGCGCCACGGTGTTCCGAAACCTTCATGATTGTTTCCGTTTGTTCTTTTAAGATCACGCGTGAATCCCAGCCGCGGCGGCCACATTTCGACGGAGGCAAAATATTAGAGGCCCGTGTACTTAGATTTAGATGCACGTTATAGAACCTCAGGTGGTCAAAATTTCCGAAGCCCTCCACTACGGTGTTCCTCGCAATCACATCGTGGTTTTGTGATGTAAAACAGCAACAATTATTATCAAAGTTATGCGCAGGACGCGGGTACTCTAGTTCATTTGGGAGCTTACGCAAGTTGGATCGCCGATGTATGTATAAAAGACGACGCGTTCCGTCGATGATCAGATCATCGACGGCCGATTGCCGCTATCAGTGTACAGCGCGTTTCGCTTGTACTTTAAGTTAACTTAGTTAACTGGGCGCAAGTTAGCCCAATAAAGAGTTTCGTCTCTACCAGAGTGACTGCCACCACGTGCCACTACGTGCCAATAAATAGGTATGAGGCGTTTCTGGGGTACGCAAGTTATCTCGTTGAAGAAAAATTGTTAAAAGACAGCACGTTAGTGGGTATACCGATAACGAATGCTTTACGCCAGCAGATAAGTAGAATACGAAAAGTCATTGCAGTTTTATGAGCTCTACGTACACACAATGCGTCACGAAAAATATCGCTAGCAGCGTTGTTGCTGCTGTACACTGCTGATTCGGTATTGCGTATACGGTCTTTTACGGACAAGGTAAAACTCCACACCGGCATTTGTGCCATCGTGCGAAGGCTTCTTATTTAAATCCTTGTGGTTAGATGGCAACCCGCTAAGTGGTCGGCTAGCTGAGCAGTGACTCCCATCAATTACAAACATGACGAGCAAGAGCCGCTGTCATAGAAGAGCTGTCCTGTTAAGCAGTCAAAACAAACCCCAATAAGTTCTTTCGGAAGTAAACTAATGTACCTTGAGCAAGAAGGACAAGACTTTTGAGGTACTAACAGACATTTGATTGAAATAAAATAAAATTGGTGTCATTAAAGAAATTTTTAAGCAAACCTTTTTGTGCAGAGGCGTTTGCTAATACATTATAGGGGTCTATAATAGCAAATTTGCGAATGTATCGAAGTATCTTAAGATACAATTGGCAAGTATCGTATCGGATACAATTATTGCAGTAGTATCTTGTATCTGTATCTCCAATACTTCTTGCCTGAGTATCTTGTATCGTATCGCGATACAATTTCAAAGTATCTTTGCCCAGCCCTGATTATTATTATTATTATTATTATTATTATTATTATTATTATTATTATTATTATTATTATTATTATTATTATTATTATTATTATAGAATACAGACGGATGGATTCTCGTAACATTACGATGTTGCCATTCGCAGCGGACCGCTCGGTGATACATCGCTTAGCTGTTCGGAGGTTACTCGTCGTCCAGGCGGGCAGGCCGTAATTTGATGGAGTATTGCAACGACACTTCCATCTGCTTAGGTATAGGAACACCATAAATGACTTCCATTTTGTCAAATTTAATCCGAAGCTGCCTTCCTCTACGGAGTTTCTCATAGTTCCGGCGTTGCTTTGGGACGCGAGACCGCATCGATCCGTCAAATATATTGCCGCTTGTGTTGCGCAGCTGACGTACGCTCAGTGCACTGACCCTTGCGACATCGCTGATACAATTTTTTTCGTATGTAAAACGTTATAAGTGATAAAGGAGGGTACGGGGAGGGAAGCAACACAACGCAGAAAGGTCAACGACGGAAAGATGCCTTTATTTCCGCGATTGTGTTGTGGTGCAAACCCAGGCCATGCTGGCTCTTTCATTGCTGATTGTGGCGTCGGTGTAGATGCGCAACTCTGCACGCCGAGTTATTGGCAATATGGGGGGTCGTCAATACTATTCCCCTCGATTTGGGAGGCATCAATAGTAAAAAAATTCACTATCGCATCCTCACAGATTCGTACGAAGCGGTAACTGAACTAACGGCGCCAACGACTGAAGATGCTGTAGCCAACGACACCAGAAGAAAGCTAAAAAGAATTCAAGACATCGGGACAAATGTTGAAATTCTCTGGATACCGGGGCACACTGGCACGGACGGGGGAAACGCAGCCGCTCATGCGGTCGCCGCTCAAGCGGGTGGGCTTGATCACATATACAATTCCCCACACCCCAGTTCCTCGCCAAACCCGGAAGACCAAAATCCCTATATTAAGATCTGGGCAGAAGGCTCTCCTAGCAGAGCACTGATGCATTACATTCGCACTAAAATGAAAGCAGACAGCAAAAACCGACTATTAGAAGCTACACCGACGCGCATACTAAATGACAAGGGTGGGTATACTCGTCAACAAGAAATCTTTATAAACAAAGTTATGGCTAACTCTGCATACACACCACACATACTAGACAAATGGCAGCAAGCTACCCGACCTTCGAGTGAAAATATTTCTACGCGATGCACACACTGTCAGAGGCTGTGCCGAGCAGATTTAGAACATCTCATTTGGACATGCGCAGCTTTCTCAAAAGGCAGACGCCACATTGAACACCTGCTGCACGCCGACATGACAGCTCTACGTAACTTAATACAGTCAGACCATGAAGCCCAAAAAGCTCTCGCAAGATACGGTAGTCAAAGTGGCCTGTTTCGAGTGGTGTAGGAGAGGTCGACTGATTCGTGCGAGGACGTGACGTGAAGATTTTCATCACCCTTTAATCCCCTTACCCCTTTCCCACCTTATCCCCAACAGCGACCAAGAGTCGTCCTTTTATTTCAATAAAGGTCACATTCATTTCCGCGATCTTTCTTTTCATTTTTAATAAACGAAACAACACAAACAGGTTCGCTGATTCATTTTATATTTCACAGCATCCGTCTTTTTCATACATCATTTTTTCTAGTTTTTTGAATCAGCCGCGAATGACTGCATTCGTTACACCTATTATCCTACTTTTTTTATAGATATTTACGAGCACTCGAGTCTTCGTGAGCAGCGTATTTAAGCAGATATTGTCTGAGAGTTGAACCGTGAAATCACTCGTTGGGTTTTCGCTTGAAAATACAACGTTGGATTTTCAAGCGAAAAAGATGCATGGGATTACTTGTATTCCAACAGATAATGGTTTCTCCGTTCCACGAACTGGTGTTGGCGCCAAAACATTTTACTCTACGTTCCACGGCACCGTCTCACATGACTGACATATCTTCCGCTAAACTATGAACTATGTTTTCAACAAACAAGAGCGCGCACCTTGATTGTATGTAAACACATTGATCTACACATTACACACGTCAGATTAAATAAGAAACGCTTTACATAGCCTTACCTTGCGCTTATGTCTGCGAGTTAGTAAAAACACGCCCACACGTCAGCTGTGCACTGTGGTGTAGCTGACGCTACAGAAACAGCGTACCTGTCAAACAGTGGGCAAAGCGAGCGTAGCAGCGGCATCGATCTAACGGCAGCCAGGAGCTCCCATTCAAACAATGAAACAAGAAGACACCTTACGTAGACCAAAATCATCGGGTATATCCCGTTTTATTTGGTGATTAAACCGCTAACACGACGCTGAGGCGCGCAAGTGGCAACCTGCGCGATTACCGGCGCGCGTATCAACGCACGTTTCCTCATTCTCTCCTCCGGATTTGAAAAGGATGCTACTCCAGACGAGTCAGTCGAGGGTGAGGCCGAACGGACGCCGCTATCCCTGCAACGGCGGGACAAAGCGGTCTCGTTAAAGCTGCAAATAACTGTGCGCGTGGTGTTGAATCAAGAGTTATGAACGGGAAGGTGCTAAACGCAACGAAATCTGTCACCAGATGACGGCAACTAGGCCTATTTGAGGAGCACGGAACAGTGAAAGAGTGCCTCTCGCCTATCGATGCGAAGCCCCGCACCCGTTTGTTTACACCGTCCACGATCGGCAGTTTCTTTCTTTCACGCGCGCGTTTGAAAAGCAGTCGACAGTGGATGTGGGGGCATTTTGTCCCAACGTCCAAGAACTGACCTTTAACGGTGCTGAAGACGCCGATGAGCGCGTAGGAGACGGCAATCACGATCCATCGTAAACCACGTTGCTTCCGATGCTGCCCAGCCATCGCGTTATGCTCCACACGGGATCAGATCCGACGAGAAAACACACTCATAGGAGATGCCCCAAAAACTCTGCTCCGAGTCGCGGAGTCTGCGATGCGAAATCTTGCACCCGCGCACTGTCAGACGATCCTCTTCGGCGGCATCACATCGTCGCTAGGCGAGGCGTGCGTTTGACAAGCCGTACACCACAGACACAAACGACTCGCCCGAGCACTCTCTTCGGCCGAATATGGTGGGTCCATGTTGAATTTTTACGGCGCTGTTATGGCAACCGAGTTGGGGACGCCTTCGCTCTCGCGAACCAATGGGAAAAAAAGGGCGATGCGTGTTGCGTTCCTGGCGGTCGTGTTCTAAACTAAAGAGCGCTTTCGGTTTCGGTCTCTCAGTTCGTGTTTCGATTTCGGGACAATGCGTTCACTTGCCTGCTTTCGGTATTTTTTTTATTTAGCTGCATGACGTACTACATCAGCTAATGAGAGGTGATCGGATTTGTTGGTTTTATAAAGCGATCATGTGGTGCGCGACTCCTTCAGCGTCAAAAATGTAGTCACGTCCCAGCACAATCGTTGCATTTCATGTGAGGGAAATGAATAATCCCCAGGTCTGTCCTGCAGCAGTTGCGGCAGAGCCGTCTTGTACGCACGCGTACTTCCACGTTTGCCTGGTCTCTCGTCTACCGCTCTGCGGTGAACCGGCTCCGCTGTCTGCTCCTCGTTTTAGGTAAGCCTAACCAACCCGTTAGGAGACGGACGCTTTGTGTCGAGGCCACAGTGGGGACGCTTCTCGGCTTGCATGCTAGGCGCAGATCAGGTGTAACAACGGCGCGCGTCCGTTGGCCCGGTAACGACAGCGTTTATCTATCGGCGAGAAAACTTGAACATAGAGAGAAATGCCTGATCGAAGGCAATGCCGGCGTCCACCGCGTTTTTCGCTCGCGAACTGTAGTTGCTGGCGTGTCATAGCCGCGTTCACCGACGCGTTGAGCGGCGTAGCCGTTGTCGGTTGGCGTAACCGATAGAGCGAACGAGGACGAAAAAAATCACAGCATATCCACGGAGTGAATGATGATGAGTGGGCGAAGCTGCGGAGGTTCATCGGTAAACCGTGAATCTTCCGTGAATTCTGCCCAGTACATCATCACCGACGTGAGATCGGGCGCGTTTATACTAAAGGTTCGATGAGTTATGACGACTTGCAGCTCACTTTAATTTTACATGTACGCTGTGAATTTTCATTGTTTAGAAAACCATTGCTTTAGAAAACATCTGGCGTCTTTCGTTAAGCAGATGGCGTCTTTTCGTTTTGCTTTAGAAACATCTGGCGTTCTTTCGTTTTGCTTTTACAAAACATATGGCGTCTTTCGTTGGTTTATTTCATCAATCAACGGCGTTTTGAACAAAATTTTTATTGTTTAATCTCGCACAGGAGAAATCTCACCAGGCACTACCTTGGAGGTAAACAATGGCTGCTAATGGGAATGAGAGACAGAAGAAGTCGGCTTTTAGCTAACACTTACACTTCTACTTCTACTAACGTTTCCTACTGGAACATGCCAATGGCTGCTAATGGGGAATGAGAGACAGAAGAATTCGGCTTTTAGTTAACGCGCACGCTGCGAATTTTTTATTGTTCAACAACGCACAGGAAAAATCTCCCACCGGCACCACCTTGGAGGTCAAAGCGTAAGACTGGTTACATGCGGGGCTGCCACGTGCACTGCGGCTGGCCTTGCTTGTCGTAATGGGGCAGTCGGCGTTCCGCTTGTTTCGCGACGCCTGCAATGCACATGGCGGTGTGCGTGGCATTCGAGCGCTGGTAGCTTCTGTGTAGATGCTCTTAGCTCAGCGGCGTTCACGCTCAGCCCCGCGAGAATGTGGCGTCGCGGGACAGTGATGGGAACTGCAGAATTAGTATTTTAGATGCGAAGTATCTTAAGGCGGAGCTCAATCCGGTGGTGGCGGTGGTGGTGGTGGTGTGCGGCGTGACCACCCTTACTGCGCATGCGCATACCCTCTCCACACACCTCCTCTCCACTCACCCTCTCCCCTCCCCTCGCCCCACTTTCCCTCTCCACTTCCCCTCCCCCTTTCCACTCTTCCTCTGAAACGCGGGCTAGGCATGCCGAAATTCTCTCCTGCGCAACGCCGCGATGAGCTCGAGCGCATGCGCGTCCCCTCCGCTTCTCTCTGCTCTCCCACGCTGCCCCCTCTCGCCCACCTGTCGACCGCGTTCCCCGCTCGCCCTGTGAGAATTAACGGCCAGGCTAGATGGAAGATACGACGCGCGTAGCGTCCCTCTTCGCGTTCCACGACGCGAGGTCGGTAGCATGCCCAACGAACGCCAACGGAACGCGATCGTGCAAGTGCTCCGGCTTCGCATCGCCTCATGGTCCCCTTTAGCGGGAGATGGTGTAATTTTTTTAACTAGTGCGTCTTGCCGAGATGCGATCAGCTTGTCTGCCAAACGACGGCGAAACCAAGTAAGTGGACGCACCTTCACGCTCCGGTCACACGGCCGGACTGGATAGGCGCGATCGTTCAGTCTAACAGCCTTCGCTATCGAGTTGAACACATTAGGCAGTTTTATAATAGTGTCAGGAAAGCTTTGCGTTAGCTTTTCGCGCAACCGCGCATGCGTCGTACGCGAACCGCTTGCGGGCTCCCGTTAAGTGACGGAAATAGCAGGCCGCTTACGCCAACTTAGTGTACGCTATTTTAAAACTGCCTAATGGTAGCGTTCCTGCGCGGTTAGAATTATGTACAGCAGCCGAGACAAGGTACTAGGCCCACTAACATAGCATCAGTGCACTTAAATGGATTCCTGTGCTAGTACATACAGTGAAAAACTAATAATAATTTCTGGGATTTTACGTATTAAAACCACAATGTGATTATGAGACGCGCCGTGTAGTGAGGGACTCCGGATCAATTTTGACCACCTGGGGTCAAAATTAATCCGGAGTCCCTCACTATACCAGGTAGCAAAAGGTTATTAACGGTCCAAGAAAGTAACTGCTGCAGTTACTACCTTCTTACTTTTTTAAGAGTGATAGGAAATGTCAAACATACAATTTTCTTTTTTACCCTTAGGACGTATGCACATCACCTGCTTGTGGTGCATAGCAGTGAAGTTAACACTACCGCCTTGTTCCCAACATATTTATTCAACGTTCCTGTGAATTTGCTGTTCTTCGGTTTGCAGTGATGGCATTGCGTTCTGTTCTCCGGAAGATTCTGACGAGCCCGCTGGTGTTGAATGATGCTGTTTTCAACCACTTCAATGCAATACAGCATAACACAGGGGTAAGTATGCAAGCTTGCGGTTACTTAACTTTAGTAACAGTGTCTAGAGATGGCTTCGGTTACCTTTGTATATAGAATTCGAACTACTATTAAGATGCCAGAAGTCATAGCTTTGTTCTGGCAGCTTAAAATGAGCTCAGGAAAGTACTGCGGGACGGGATATTTTCATGCGTACAGTAAAAAAAGAATTGCACATAGTTTTACAGAAGCCGAAGTGGTCATAGTCCTGCAAATGATGCGCCAATGTTAACTTGTGGAGCAGTTTTCCTGAAACAATTCCCTATTACAGCTACTACCGAGTGTCACGGAGGAACAAGTCGTAGACTTTGAGATTCAAGACGAAGCTCGGTTTCGACATTTTGCCGACGGTTGGAATGAGGCACAGGACATCGAAGAGGTTGAAGAGGCCGGTGTCTTCGGTAAGATATTTTCATTATTGCCACCACAACAGTTGTTGAGAACTATGTTGTTCATAACTATGCTGAATTCAAAGCTTCAAAAACCTTTTCTGTACTCCAATTCTTAGAATTCTCCTCCAATTCTTCCAACTCCTCCAATTCTTAGAAGAGAATTGGAGGAGTACGAGTCAAAAAAGAGAGAGGAAATTTCAAAAGTAAAAGAGCGCAAATTTCAACGGGACAGTAGAACTTCCACTGCTCAACTACATGCAGAAAATAGGGGTGGGACTTCACAAGAAGGCCGGAGATCTGCCCCACATCAGCCTAACAATGAAGAGAAAAATGAACAACCAAAACAACAGCGTAGACTTGACCAAAGCGGCCCGACTCTCGAACATGGAGCTGACACTCACGCGCCACAAGTTAGCCGGGCGCACTCAGAAACTCGTGAGAACAATGTCCTTAACCTGTCCACTACAATGCTTACACCCACGCAGCTTCAACTTTTGTCGAGGGGCTTAACCTTTTGTCCATCGTCCGGTAGATTCAATGAGTTCGAACTCTACCAGGACCTCGATAACTTTGCGCGCAATCTCCGCCTCCGTGAATATTTTCATGATCGGAAAGACAGTCCAGGCGAGAATAGATTGATTGGTGGTGACAAATCGTGGTGTCCAAGTGAGCAGAGGGACAAACACCTTGATATGTATATATCAGCTGTCCAAAAAGACATAATCAGGGCGTACGAAAAAAATCGGCCATCTCGCAACAACCTATCAAAGTCAGAACTAAAAGCACTCGATGAACTCCGAAGAAACGCCGACATTACCATCAAGCCTGCTGATAAAGGGGGTTGCATAGTAATTCTAAACACGTCGGATTACCTAAAAGAAGGGGAGCGACAGTTATCAGACACAAACTTCTACAAAGAACTTCCAAAAGACCCGACTCCCGAATTTGAGAGTGTGATAAAAGCAACGCTAAATAATCTCCGCCGGGAGGGGAAAATTACCGCCAAAATGCTAAAAGCGATGTTGCCGGCCCATTCTGTTCCCGGTCGCTTCTATCTACTCCCTAAAGTACACAAAGCAGGCAATCCGGGACGTCCGATAGTATCCAGTAACAGTACATCAACAGAAAATATATCAGAATTCATTAATTCCCTGATAAAAGACATCCCACCGACTTTTCCCTCTTACCTAAAGGACACAAACCATTTCATCCGCGAAGCTTCTAGTCTCAACATCCCAGCTGATAGCTTCCTGGTGACCATGGACGTCTGCTCACTGTACACTAACATACCCCACCGCGACGGAATTGGGGCTACGGTTTCTGAGTATGTGAAATTTGACTCATCGACCGGTGTAAGTGGCGAGGTACTGTCTAAACTTCTCGATCTTGTACTAAACCATAACCATTTTGAGTTTAATGGCAAGCACTTCCTTCAGGTCAGTGGCACTGCAATGGGCACAAAAATGGCCCCGAACTTTGCGAGCACCTTTATGGCATCTCTTGAAATCCCATTTATTGAGGGGCGCGCCTTGAAACCTTTTTATTACAGAAGATTCTTGGACGACATATTCATTATATGGAACCACGATGAGGGGAGCCTTCAACATATGGGATTTCAACGAGCTCCACCCATCAATTAAATTCACGCATAGCATTTCTAAAACTAGCATTAACTTCTTGGACGTGACTGTTTCTGTCAAAAATGAACGCCTTTCAACAAACCTTTACAGAAAGCCTACAGACCAGCAAATGTACCTACATTTCAACAGTAGCCATGCAAGACATTGCAAGACGGGTATTCCATATTGTCAGGCCTACCGGTATCGAAGAATATGCACCGATATACAGGAATTTGACAAACACGCAGAACGCCTAAAGAATTCCCTATCACAACAAAATTATCCCGAAGACATTATTGACGATGCCATACTACGTGCTCGCAACGTGAACCGGAATGACATAATTAAGGAGCCAAAAACAGTATCCAAAACAACTTCCCAAACAAATCTTGTACTAACTTACTCCTCATCGGTGCCACGAGTTAACAACATACTTTCCCGCCACTTCAACATAATTAGGCAAAGCAAACGACTGACTTCCATCTTCGCGGAGCCACCTCGCGTGGTGTACCGCAGGGATAAAAACCTGAAGGACATTCTTGTCAGAGCAAAAACAAACCCCGCCAAAATTGAGCCAGGGTGCCGCCCCTGCGGAAAAGCTCGTTGCAAGGTATGCCCACACATGGTCACAACGCGTGAATCAAAGGCAAGCTTCTCAGATTTCAAATTCAACATCACCCAAAACCTAAATTGTGACTCCAGCAATGGGATATACATGTTACATTGTAACGTCTGCGGGCAAGAATACATCGGCCAAACGGACACGCCATTTCGGCTGCGGTTTAATAATCACCGGTACCACGCCACATCACTGCCGAAGCTACCCTTATCCAGACATCTGCGCTTACCAAACCACAGCTTTGAGAATATCAGCGTAACTCTTTTACAGTCCGGCTTCCAAAACACGCGCGCGCGCGAACAACGTGAGGCATATTTTATCTTTAAATTTAGAACATTAGCAGCCGGCATCAATGAGGACCCTGGAAGACTCTCCTGCCTCCGAGAGATAAGCCAAAATGAATTTGGCAACACGGAATCATAATTGGGACCATGCCTGTTTCTTGACTGGCTCGTACGAGTGCAGTGTCGTTTACTTTCTTGCTTTTCTTTTCTCCCCTTCTTTTTTTTATTTTTTGCTCATGTTTTTTCACTACTTGTACAATGTAAAGTGCTTACGCTCCTCCACCACTTGGAGCCTATTCACAGGGAGCGGGCGAAGATGAAAGGCGGTATGCCGACCCATTAAGGGGACGCTTCCCTCAGGTGCCTCATTCTGCCCTCCGCGACAACAATTTTGGGTGGCCCTGCGCCCGACGCGAACCGAGAAACACTTTCCACGACTTCATGCCATACACAGTTAGCGTTTTTTTTTTTCCTCGCCTCGTTTTCTGACTTCGTCGGTGTTCTTCTCTCCCCTTTCTTTTTTTTTTCGTTTCTCTTTTTCCCTTTTCTTTTTCTCGTAATCTATCTCCCCCACTCTCTCAAATGTCCTTGAAGGCGAGAGAGCGACGCGGCAAGAAGCAAGACCGAACTTCGACATCAGTTTTAACTCATCCCCCGAAGAAGGGAGGACCCCTCTCGAAACTGTTGGGAATTAAATATTTATATCACTGTTGACAACGCCTCCGTTGTATTATACCTATTACCCAAGAAGAACTGGCCCATTGAACCATATCTACACTTATATATATATATATATATATATATATATATATATATATATATATATATATATATATATATATATATATATATATATATATATATATATGAGGAAAGCATCAGAATTCTACTCGTAGAGACGCGACAGTTCCGATAGTCTTTCTCTCACATATGTTTGTAAAGAAGGCTGCATCGTGACGTCATGGCAGCAGCAGCAACAGCGCGACGTCACTGGTCTTCCGTGCTGCCGTTGGCTGTGGTTATACGACTGTGCGAGAGCCGGGAGCACGAATGGCACGCCTGTTTTCGGCGAAGACAGCGCAGTTCTGTAGTACACGGCGCTGCCGAAGGCGCGGCAGTTTGCGAGAAACGCATTAAATTCATTATTTTGCACTAGTTCCTGGCTGGAAATAAGGCTATGTCAACCATAGAGCAACACCCAATCTTTACTTTAGGCTAAAAGTGTCACCAGTAAAATCAAGGGTACGCTAGCTGCCCAAGATGAAACTGAAGTCACTTCAAGTTAGCCAAAAAATTAGACTAATTCAACTAAAAAAACAACCCAATCAGCTCATTATACAAGACGCGCAGCAAAACCGAAACTATAATGGTGCAAGGCCATTAGTTGTTATGTATTAACGCGATAGCGTTAAAGAGCTCGTATCGCAGAAATTCCGCCGTCGGCGTCGGCACCGTTGGTTGTGAGCGAAAAATCATCATCTTGTCCGTGACCGAAAAAGCTGCAAATAAAATAAATAATAAAAATTTTGGGTCCGAGCGAGAATTGAACCCAGGCCGTCTGCGTGGCAAGCAGGTGTTCTACCACACAGCCACGCCTCAGCTCGGTGCTGCACTGAAAGTAACTTTCACGCTTCCCAAAAATACGCGTCCTGTGTACAATGTCACAGTACGAGATGTAATATCGCAGTAATATTGCGTGGTACAAGCGTACATTGCCATCGGGCGTCACACCACGCCAATATCATAATGACTTCGTGGTTTAAAGAGAGCCACCCATTACAAAAGGCACACACATTACTGCGCGTATTCCCTTAAGACCACGTAGTGGGTGCATCGCAACTTCGAAAAAGTTTCTCGCGCATAATTGCTCCTGGTTTAAAGCATGCTACCCATTACATAAGGCGCACACCTTAGTGCGCGCATTCTGTTAAACACTCGTAGTGTTCTAACTGCGCACTAGGAACAGAATATCGCTATCGCGTTCAACTCTTAAAGGCGAAGCTTAATCGTCCCCCGATTTTTGTTGGTATTTGCTCGGAAGCTTAGGAATTGAGTACGTTAGATGCAAAAACAGTCTAAATGTTTTCATCTGGTCAGATAGCTTTACTTAAAATGTACTTATACATCGCTCTATTGTTGCGATGCTTGAATTACGCTCATCTTCCCTAAATCACACGTTAATGTCGTGTACACCATGCTACACACAAGTACAACTAAAAAATTCCCTGCAACACTTTTTCAAGTAATCGTCTAATGACTCCGCTAGAGGAACTTATATTGCCTTACGAATCGACTGCCGCAAAAATTTTTAGAATGCGTCAAGTACGAGTGGAGTTGAGAGATATTTGCCGCAAGCTTCAAGCGCTTTCTCTCTCCTTTCGTACCAGCAAGCGCGCTGAAAGCTACGCAGGGAGGGAGATCACGAGCGCGGGCGCGTGGCGGCATCCCGCGGCGGCCACAGTAGCTATGGCGCTCACAATGCTCAAATCAGCCAATGGCCGTGGACTTAATTGGGTTTATGGCATCATTTGTCGACAGGAAACAATTTCTAGCTAACTTTGAGAATTAATTGTAAATTCCAGACCGCGTGCTGTGCTATAATGTTCGGCTCGCGTGTTCTCAGGAGCCTCGACTACCGATCGGCAGCGTTTTCTGACCATGCTCAAAAAGTGTTGCAGGGCCCCTTTAGGGACATTTCTTAGCTGGCATCTCGACATTGAAAAATCAGTTTCTTGCAAATTGGAGTCATTGTAAGACTGTATGGTCTGTGTATGTCTTACCGTTTTCGTTGGCTGGTCGTGTTATTGTCTGTCCAGCCTTGGACTGTCGGACGTGGATGTTCTTTGCAGGATGACTGTGCCAGGGAAGGCTTTCCTTTCGACACTGGAGATCAGCACCAGCCAGGAACCAAGATTCGCTTGGTATCCTGGCATGGTGTGTTAAGTTTCCCTGACTCCATTGGGTTTCATCAAAGAACTATTGTAGTACATACATTGGCTAGTTGGCACTTTTGTATACAAAAGGAAAAAATGCCTTTTTTGTATTTGCACTATGGTGCTGTGCCCTTCATCACAAGAGCTCATGAGACCCTACATATTGTAACAATGTACATTTGCCAAGAAGAAACAATTATGCAACACCATTTGGTGTCCATGTTCACAGCACCCATGAGTAGTTGATCGTGAAAGCAGTGCCAGGCAGTATTATAGTATTATATAAAGGATACCTTCGCATCCCATTTGCACAGGTGCCCGTGTATTCCATGATGTGCTTCAGTAACTCTTTCAACGGGTGACTAGACTTGGTGTTCTTGCTGTTTGCAATTGACTTGGTTGAACTAGGCTGTGCTAGAGCACTGCACGGGCCGTGATTTTCGGCCCGGGCCCGGCCCGGGCCCGGAACTCGTTCGAGTTTACCCGCCCGAGCCCGGCCCGGTGATTCAATACGCGACCCGGGCCCGGCCCGAACCCGACAAAAAGTTTCGCCTACCCGGCCCGGCCCGGCCCGACGGCATATCAGGCCCGACAGAGGCCCGAGCCAATAATATAGGTCCAGAACACAGAATCTACAGCAAACTGTTTTAAGTAGAAAATATCTACGTTTTGTTGGCGAATATTTCGCTAACAATTCTACTTTAACCAACGGTAATTTCGTGTAAAAAGGGATTCACGGTGGAAACAGTTGAGTGGACATACTGGTTGCAATGAACGTTTGGTCTACTTTCACTGGTCTAGTACTATAGTTATGGTATACCATAACTTTTTTTTTTTTTTTTTGCTAATGCAATGGGGATCATCAAGAGCGTTTTGTAGCATATATTGCAGCAAGGAAAGTGATTAAAAACAGAGGAGACAGAGGAGACAATAAAAACAGAGGAGACAGAGAACAAAACGTTCTCTTCAATTTGTTTTTATTGCGCTCTTTACTGAAACTTAAAACATGCTCTAACGACAAAGGCAATCGTGCACCCGGCTTCTGGATATGTAACACGTGTCTTCAACATTTTAACACCTTGCCGCAGCAAGATAGAGGAAGAAAGCCAAGTTTATTACCTTGTAAATACACTAACCTAGATAAAAATTATAACGAAACGTGCGCACCACGTGTACTTTTATAAGTACGTATAGGCAGCCGAAAGGACGAAAAAAGTATTTGTTGTAGCATTCTTTTCAAGTATCTAGAGATTCCGGCTTTAAGCACGCCATCCACCGTTGCATCACATATCCTGCCGCGCTAAAGTTTCTCGCACTGCATACGCTAGCCGCAGGGGTGCACATCTGCCTTACGAATTGTGAAGGTGTCGGCAGTCGTTCTTAACATCCACCACTGGAGCAAATTTAGGATGTCTTTGTGGACCTCTACAGAATGAACGTAGCTGTGCAGCTTATCCCTTCATTTCTATTGTTCCCGAACGTCGTGGCACTATTCAGTATCACCTATAAAACTCCTCTTTGAGGGCTTCTGCTTGCAGGTTTGAGCAGTGTATGTTATGCACGGCTTGCACCACGCTCTTTTTTTCGTATTATAATGATCTGTGCCTTCCTAACGATGTTGTACTGGTAGAAGGTGACCACTGCACTACGCGGTAGGACTGGCAGGAGGTGGACGAAGCGATTTCGATCTGCTTTTGGTGTTCGTTACAGTTTGGTAATAAAGGCGCGAATAAGCTTCCCGGCGCTTACTCATTGGATGCCTATGGTTCGAGGTAAAGGGACATCACCCGGCACGGAATTCGTAATTGCCTTTTTTCAAGCCTATTATTTCGTCAAGTGAATATATTTTGCCTGACGCCTTATGCTGTTTGAACCTATGCTATTCCTGCACATTCCAACGGTGTTGCGGCAGTGTCATGTAGCTCTCACACTATACCTGTATAGCGCAGGGGACCCAAACGCGCGGCCTGTACGCCTCTCCCTAAAGGCCCGCGGGCCGCACAGGGCTGTCTTCGTCCCATTTTTTTCATTTTCATTTTCTTTATAACTATGTTCTTATGCTACACAGGCATGAAGGGTCTAAAGCTTTTTTGTCGTGAGGCATCCCCTGCGGCCACCATGTGTTGATACCTAACCGTGAAACAAAACTCTATATTTCAAAATCGGCGTCCAGATATCAGTCATGTTGAAGATAGGTATCGATATGTTGTTGGAATCCTGCCGTGAAATACCCTTCAGAAACAACACACATGTGATATATGGGAAAGCTGTTCTTTTAAATGGCAACGTTAGCTGACATTTGGTATGACCTATCCCCCCCCCCCCCCCCCCCCCCCCCTCCCTCCACGCGCGCTTTTAGCTGCGTTACTGTGCTGGCTCTTGCGGGAGTAAATTTTTCTGAATGCGGCCTGCTAGTGGAGGTGGGTTTCGACCCCTGATATAACGGAAAAAAGGCGAAAGTTAAAATGTTAAAAAATTGGGCACACCAAGCTGGCTGCGCGCGTCCATCTCGCGCCACATGACCACTGGGGGCCGTTACGAAGCCACGGAAAAAGAATGTGTCTGTATAGGAATTTTATGTAACGAGACTCCGTGCACTCCTTTCGTTTTAGTGGAAGCCTGGAAATTTCAAAAAACGCTTCCCCACTTTGGAGCTCTGTGATCGCTCTTGCGATAAGTTACAGGTATATATTTTTATAATACATTTATTACTGCCATTACAGGATAACATTTGGGATTTAAGATGGTAATGAATATAAATAAAGCACTGAATAACGACATGTTAACTATATAGGCGTCTGGTATATCTACCTTTAGTTCGGCCATTTCAGATCAATGAAGTAGCCCCATATGCAAGGAGCGAAAGAAGTTCAGTACTTGTCTCTAAACAGGGGCGTAGCCAGAAGGTGGGGGGAGGATGGGGGGGTTCAAACGCCCCCCGAGATTTTTTCAATTTTGCATGTGTATAATACACGCACACATACAAACGCACACACGAACGTACATAAAGTACGGTCGGACCACCCCCCCCCCCGAAAAAAATTTCTGGCTACGCCCCTGACTCTAATAAAATTTCTCCATAAAGCTTGCCCCACATAAAAAAGCGTTTTTTTCGGGACAAAATGTGAAACGCCTGTATGTATGCGCAACGTATGTGGAACAAACTTGACGAGACACTAGAAAGAAAAACAATTTCCCTGTTATCAGTAAATTACTCTTTTGCGATTCCTAAAACACCACGCTCGCCAGGACAAGACTCTTGGTAAGTGAGAAAACGTGCAAAAAGGTAAATGCGGGTGGCGACGGTCCCTTTAAATTCGCGCAGCAGACACCGTGACACCTTAGATTCTGACGGCGTCTAATGGGGCCTACGTAGTTCCTAATCACAGAAATGAAGTACACTGACCTTTGAGGGGGCTATAGACGTAACATACCAAGTTTAAGGAAATTTTATTGAGCCAATGTCCCCAAATACGACAAATACAGTTTGAAATCCGTGACGTCAGGCTCGGAGATTTCGACGCGAAATTTAAAAAATGGAATTTTGACCTTGATTTTCTCGTCTGATAATAAACTTATGATGGTGAAATGAATGACATTCGAGTTCTTAGAGTTCACTTTATCAGTCTAAACCGATTCAGTACTTCACTATAGCGTCCATTTATGAACCCAGGAAAGTCCAAGCCCGGCCCGACCCGAGCCCGCCACCTCAAACCCGGGCCCGGCCCTAAGCCCGGAGCTTCAGGCCCGAGCCCGGCCCGGGCCCGCCGTGAGAACTACTTTACCCGGCCCGGCCCGGCCCACGGGCCGGGCCGGGCTCGGGTTTTCGGGTAGGCCCGAGCCCGTGCAGTGCTCTAGGCTGTGCCATCATTTGGCCACTTGGGTGCAACTGTGAAGAGCAATGTAATGCATATAACCATCACAATATACAGCTCTAAATATTGTTTGCCAAAACGTTCTGGCAAAAAATATAAAATTGCCACAAAATAATCACAACATGATCAAAACAGTAAGAAACCTATAAGAGCTTCTGAAAGCAACAAGACAGTATCATGTTAGCGTCGCCAGAAATGCTGGTAGAGGTGCTACTGTTCCGAGATATGTATGTAAATTTTGTATACTTCATGCTCCTGCATTACGAGTTTTCCAAGGATTTTCATGGATAATGTCTCAATGTATTTTTAGCCAACACTGGTTTTATATGTATGCAATTAGCAGATTCAAAGTTCTAAAGTCAATAACTTAGGAAGTGCAGATGTTTCAAACACAACCGCACAAACCGCATCTCATTTTTGGAGTTCAACCTGGTTCTCGTGACATGGACTAAAGTCCCACCTGTGGTGATATTGTACACCATATGCTTTTTGCACCACAACCAAAATGTTCAATGCAGGCATCCTTGACATGAATTGGTGTTGCACATCTGACAATCAGTATTTCCAAACGATAATAATGGAACACAACATTACGCCATAATTACATAATGAATAACGACGGAGAACAAGACATTTCATTTTTGTTTTGTTTTACTGGCTATCTGATTTTGGCAGCCTATAGTGTCCGCCGGAATACAGCAGCTTTTGTTTGGAGACTTGGCCATCAAGAAAATGCCGCAGTTCCTGCTCAGTCAGCTCTGCTGTCGAAGGGGTCTGCATGGCAAACATCTTGAGCATTGTGTGAATGCGATCCAGCTTCAGCGATTCCAGGTTTGTCAGCATGCCCACTATGTAGGACCAGTAGATCTGCAGAAACAAAAATAAGCACTCGATGAACGGTCAGGAAAAAAATCCTGATAGATTTCATCAGCACATCATTTCCCATTCCACTGCATAACTTCGGCAAAATGTGTATCGCCTTTTTTTTTTTCGTTACGTGTGTCTTGTTAGCTCTCTTGTTTACGAGTTCGTCATTTATTTTAACAGATTCTTGTATTCTTATGTATTTTACTTTGCACTGCCTACATGTGTACAAAATGCATCTTTTGGTTTTTTTTTCTCTAACTGTATTTTTTTGTATAGGCACCGGGCGCGGGGCGAGTTTGGACTGGTGGCGCCTCTTTCGGTGGAAGCTCGGAACTAATGGCATGTGGGTGCCGGAAAGGAGCAGGCGCTTGCTGCGGGGACGCGGTGCTGGATGTTGGCTGCGCTTCATTGTGCTCTCGTCGCTTGTGTCCTGCGCTGCCGAAAGGCCCCGGGAACCAAGCCCGAGCAGACAGGCTGCGTTTTAGACTGCACAAACAGCTATGCAAACATGGATAAAGCTGGGGAGTAGATCCAGTTCCATCGGTTCCCGTCTGCAATCGCCGTCACCGACGGCCTTGTTCGCGCACCGGCCGCCAATGACGGCCCTCGTTGCGTCAAGCTACATGAAACACACAGACTGAAGATAGCAGTTTAATTATGTTTAATTATTAGGATCGGTCAAGCATCTAAAAGAAAAGGAAAGCAAAACGGGAACAGGAGTGTGCAAGGTGTACAACGGAGGAACAACATGTGCAATCGGCCAAGCATCGAGTAAAGAAAGCCGAAAATCGAATAGGAGACATAGGGTATCCTTTTCAAATGTTGGGAGACAATGTTATCATGTAGGCAGAAAGTAATAATACACAGAATGGGACAGAAAGTAATAAGTAGACAGAAAGAAAAGAAAGTAATAACTTTCGGCAGATCCCATGCCTTGTGAGAATCGATTTCATGCGAAGCAGTCAGCGAGTAGTTCTATGCGTTTTTTTTTTTTTGAGCCAAGCGTTACAAGGTGGATCGACGTGTTTTTGTTAGTGCGGTAGTTGTGTACACATCACGGTCCTACCAGGCACGTCGACTACACTGGCGTTCAAAGGGTAACATATGGTCTGACGTAACGTCAGCACTCACGTTAGAGCAAATACGTCAGTATTATCGCAGTGAAGTGCACTTTACGGTGTGATGATGTGAACATCATACGTAACTTTAGTTAGCGTATTCCTAGGGGTCGAGAAACACTTCAATATAGCTTGCTCAATCATATAGGAATAGAAATTTAACGTTTATTACACTACTATAAAATCAGAGCAAACACTGGAACCACAGACGTTAACCTGACATGAAGCCTGTATCATAGGAGTACATATGTAGGTTTATTGCTTTGTTATATGAATGAGATAGCCAGCACCACAACCACAACTGACGTTGCACCGTACATTACGGCTGCATAGGGTGTTTTGTAAAGCAGGTTCTAGACCTGGTGTGGCTCCGTGGTAGAATACCTGACTGCCACGCAGAACCATAGGGTTCGATTCCTGCTGGGATAGTAATGCTTATTTTCTGCATTCGTCGGGTCAGCACTGTGGTGTCGGTTTTTCTTGATGCTCTCGCATTTAAATTACCAATGTCTGTTCTCGCCGTTCCTGGGTAGACATAAAGTGTCAATCACCTGTGGCGCATACACGTACACCGCGGCCCATGGTAAACCGGTATGTGCCACACGTGTCTGGAGGAAAGGGTTTGACGACGTACGTTATTCATGTCATTACCCGACACTCATATTCGTCAAATCATCTTACCCTGGTGTAGGCCATGCCAATTTTGGTCTACACCAAGTTAAGGAGGCGATCACGAGAGCACCCAGACGTAGGCGGCTAGATAGACAGATACGTAGATAGAAACGCTGAAAGTGCCCAGGGTTAGCTAAGAAATGCTTCGCATTAAAAAAAAAATAGAAATGGTGCTACTTACATCTAGCTCCGCATCGTAGCTTATCGCGTTGAGCTTCGTCTGCGGGGTGCACTTACAACGCTATTTGCGCTCGTTGTCGTATTTATATTCCATGATGTCGGGCACGTGACCTGCTTCGTGCAAGCGGTGACCCTTCTCCAGAACAGACGCACGAAAACGCGTACTCGCGCTGGTCAAGCCTTTGAAACTGCAGCGCAAAATAACTGGCAGAGCCATGGGTGCACTTGCGCTGTCAGGACTCGCCCTCCCGCCAAAAGCCCCCAGACAACAGTGAGGAACAGCGAGAATTCGGCACTTAAAATGCAAAGATGCTTTTTTTACATTGTGTCGCCAATCGGGCCTGTCTCATTTGCAGTCCCGAAAGGGAAGAGGCATCGTGCTCCCTCTGGTCCGCCTCCGAAAAAAAAAAAAAAACTCCTACAAGGACAGCCCCACGCAAAGCAGCTGACTTGATTGATGTTCCGACGGCGCTCATCGGTGTGGCCATGAAAGGGACCCGTGTCATTCTTTCTAGATGACTTGGCGGCTATTAAACGCGTCCACGACCGCAAACGACTGTGCGGCAGTCTCCCTGAAGACCGATGACGGGTCCTGCTGACTCAACACATGTCCGATAGTCGAACGCTTCGTGCATTGTTCAAAAGAACATTGTTGCTGCCACTTCCTTTTGCCTCTGGGTGACAAACGCAACAGCATACAGCTTCGAATTGCTCAAAAAGAAACGCTGCGCTTCTCTTCAAACACGCGCCGAAAGTACCAGAGCCTGCTCCGCGTCATCTGCTTCACATGCCAGTGCTGTCCCTGCCGCCGCTTGGGGCGCTTTTCGAGAGAGGCGCAGCTGGCGCCTTACGACGGCCGCCCGGTGCCTATAATAGTACATTGAACTACTTCCTTTGTTCTTACTCTAGTAATAATGTTGCCTCTACAATTTTTGTTAGGTAATATTCTAATGAGTTCATGAAGTTGTGTGTATGCATTCAGCCATTTCATCCTGCATGATATTACGTATTCATTATGCATGATCATTTATTATTGTGATGACCCCCTTACCCTATGCCTCTTACGAGGCCTCTAAATAAATAAATAAATAAATAAATAAATGCACAGCACAAGAATGCAAATTGTGAAAAAAGGGTCTGTGGCTATACTGCTGTTTACAAGTGCAGCAGAGTCAGTATTGTTGAAGTGCTATTGCGTAGTGTGTGAGAAAGGCAAATGGTGTGAACAGGCCCGTAGCCAGGAATTTTTTTCGGTGGGGGGGGGGGCACTTGCTGAAAACCTTGACTTTGTGAGAAAAACACCTATTTTTATTATTTATTTTTGGTAAAAACACATACTTCACCAAAATTTCGGCTACCCTGGCTACGAGCCTGGGTGTGAACGTGTACTTACAAAGCTGCTCAACCTTGATGAAGATGGAAATAAAGTCGGCTGTTAGTTGTTCCTCGGAACGCACAGATCGCTTCTGTCTGTCTTCTTCAGCTGCACCCGTGCCCCTTGCAACAGGTCCATACAGATAGCAAAACGCCATTTCTTAGTGAATATGGTGTGTGTTGTAATGTCTGCTCCCAAGAAGATATCCTCGATTTGTCCCCGCTTGCATGCAAGAACTTCGGGGGTGCGCAAAACATGTACTTTCTGTCCGGACAGGAAGAAGAATAGATATGTTCATTGTAAATCTTGTGTTGTTTATATGTTGACATTATCATGCGGGAGGGTGTATATAGGACAATCCAGGCGGTGCGTCGATGTTAGACTAAAGGAACACCTATAATCGTTAACGGCTTCCGGAGGTTTACATTTGCCGGCTCACTGCAGAGAGTGTGGCTGCCAGCCCATGGCGCAGGAAACCACGTGTTTGTTTGGCCATCGGGACAAGTGCAGTAAGGAGGTGATGGAAGCATTTTACATTGAAAGGGAAGGGGAAGGGTGCGTGAGCAAACCGTCAGTTGCCCTTGGTGAGAAACAAGTTAGATACCTGGATTCAATGCTGCCGCATTAGTATCGTTTATTTTTGTGGAATGCTATGCAGGTTTTTATATAGATGGGTTGTTCTTTTTATTGGATGTTCTTACAAATGTATATATTCGTCATGAGTTGTTAGTTGTGTAGATCTGGTTTGCTCTGCTGCGCAGACGATATGGAGGGTCATGTGACCGAGTCAGCTGCTGTATATATGTGTGCGTGTGTTTTCCAATAAAGTTCAGTTGCGAGTTCAGCGCCTGTGTCGTGTTTTCTTCCTTAGTCCTCGTCCTTTTGTAGCGCTGTTTTATCCTTCACAATGAAGAATTAGTGAATATGGTCAGTGCAGTGATGCGACAGCTGCGCCAATTGCACCAATTTGATATAATTCCTTATTTTTGCGCCAAGCTGAGGCAAAACCGTGAAATTTGTTGAAATTGCGCCACGCTGCACCAAAATGCCCGACCAGCTTCAAAATTTTCTCAGTTGCACAAATTTTAGCGAGAAATGGAGGCCGCGTTGGTCATCTGCAGTGTGGGCATCATCATCATCCAATACAGACAGGGTTGCCACTGACTTTAGAGTAAATGTCGCCAAACGACGAGCAAAAAGTCGCCAAAAGTCGCCATTCTAGATATATGCGGCATAACTAGTAATAAAAGTTTCCACTCACGTATAGCACCGTAGAATACAGTACCATCCAAGACCCTTAAATTATATTGACGTTTCTCAATGCCACTCGTATCGCCCGCTTCACCATGGCAGTTCATGGTGCTGCTTCCCCGACTAGCCGCAAGATGTGCGTGGTGGCGCAAGGGTGAATGAATGAAACGCTCATGATATCCCATCCCTGTCCGCTCGTTTCAAGGGTAAAAGTGTGCTAAACCTTAAGCGAAAACCGTGAAAGCGTTGTTTGTAGACAGTTTTACGTACCCTCATGTGAATTAAAATGATTAAAAGGTTTATTGAACGTAACTCGAGAGAATTCTTACAGGAACCGATCATTAGTGAGTCTTACACCTTTTCAGTGTGAACTAACATGATACCGGACGCCACCGACCTTTTCATAAAGTCACTTATAATATCTACACGTGTCAATCCAATGCGTTATTAATGAACAGATAAACCATGTAAAATGTTACATACCAATTGTTTTCATTGCACACGCTCACCGAGAGCAGTGGAAAATGCCTCAATAAATATTTGTTTATTGCACAAATAGCCGCGTATCCGCCTCTCCGCTATTCCAAAGCTGTCTTTACGAGCCGAGTTGGGGGTACTGCAACAGTGAATAAGTCGCCAAGCTATTCAGAACAGTTGGAGCTTTGGCGGAACAAATGGTTGGAACACGCGGCGAACCCGTCGTCTAGCTCCTTCAGAAGCGGCACTTTAGAGAAGCTTAAGGCACCTATAGCCATAAACTTATAGTCATACACTGCCCCCTCGTGGTTTGCAAGGCAGTCCGCTAACCTAAATTTTGCTGGAATGTCGCTTGGGGACGTTCCAGTACCTCCTGCATCTAGATGAATTGAGGAGATACACACGAGTTACGGGACGGACATACCGAATGACGCTTAATGCGCACATTCTACTCAGGGGTCTAAAACCAAGAAAAATACAGAGAATGTTGCCGCTCATTCGTTGGGAAGACACTGGGCTCAGGATGCATAACTCAGTGGAGACCTAAGCCGAAAATCGCCAAAAATTCGCCATGTCGCCATTCATAGTTTTAGGTCGCCATGGGCCTCTCAAATTCGCCAATTTGGCGAAAAGTAGCCACCATTGGCAACCCTGAATACAGATGCGCAGACCCTAGCCCTAACCCCCCAGCAAAAGAAAAGAAAAAAGTCAGTTTCACCACAAGGACGAAGTAATATATGCGATACCAACAAATTGTAATGTTATATGAAGTGAGGCTGGCAGTAAACTTTTGTATTCGATCTCGTGTAACTCTACAAAACGTTCGTGTAAGAGAATACGGCCGCTCCAAGGAAAGATGCTCTTTGTGCACAGTGTCTTCGCATTGAGAGCGCAGCACGTAGAAGGATATACCAGCCGCCCGCTGATGGCTGCCGAGATAGCGCGCGCGCCAGCGACCGCGCCCTTAAAATCAAAGTTCAAAGTTGCTGCTCGAGCGACAGCCCCCCCCCCCCTTGCGTGTTATGCTCGTTCAAGACGGGCGGGGCATTTCCTCTCTGCTTTGATGGCAGGCCTCCCGAGTGGAGTAGTGTTATCGCATGCGCCTTCAGAGCGAGGGAGATGGGCAGGCTCGTTTGATCTCTGCTTCAGCTGCGTTCGCCACTGGGCACTCACGCGCTTTTCCCTGTGGTAGAACATACTATGCGCGGGGGGATGTTATCAATTTGGATTTTATATGGGACATGACGGCAAAAACCCGTCGAGAGTGTCCATATAATTGCTATCGCAATTAAAAAGGACAGTGGTTCTCAAATTTCCCGATGCTTGTTTTATTGCTTGCAGAACGCTTTTTAAGCCACGTTTGCCGCAGTACACTGGTGTCCTGCGGAAAAGCGTATTGAGATTTAGAAGGGGCTATTAGGTACTAGCTGTCAGGGACACAGCACATTTTGTTCCTTAATTGCTAATTCGTGCACGCGACGTGTAATTACGAGTCCTAGTATGATCGCCGACATCTAAAAAATTATTGGCAATCATCTGGAGCTGCTGTGTATGACGTTTCTGCGCCCTTGAGAAACAAATAGACAGAAAACGTACGCCAGTTTTATTTTTTCGCCACCCCCACTTGCTCCTGCTTTACGAAACTCCCGAATTTCGAGGTTGCCAGGTTCGCAGGTCCACATTAGCATTTGCAGTGCCTGTCGAAATATTTGACAGGCCCTGCAAATGCTAATATGGACTTAGTCATTGTTCGTACTGTGGGGTGGCTCAACACACTGCTTTTATTGAAATAGCACTGTTCACACGCACTGTACACGAGTTAGCTGATGTTGAATGGTTTGTACGTATTTTTCTTTTCTTTTCTAAAAGTAAGCCTTCTTTGTTACACTGCCCCAATTTGGGATTTCATGCTAAAAAATTCAGGCTTTTTTTTTCGTAACCTGCTCCAAATTTGGATTTTTGTGCTCCAAAAGCAACATTTCGCTGCTCCAAAAATTGCTCCAAATCCTATTTCGGCTGTTGCACCCCTGTCAGTGACCAAGCTGCTTTATTCCCATATTAAGGATTTCACCTAACCGGATAGTATTATGTCAAACTCTCAATCTATAGAGCACAATAAGCTGTATTTCCAAATGTTTCCGTGGGAAAAATACGGTGTTGTTTAAACTCTTTTTACATTTGAATATTAAAACTTCCTTAAGGATTGAAGCAACCTTTTTGGCAGCTTGAGAATGAAGCAGCAGCATCAGCCACAAGCAAGCATTTTTTAATTGGGCCGCATGAATACAAACAGAAATTTATAGAAATCTTGGGGCTAATCAGCCACCAAATAGGTTCTAAACAGTTAGGATCGGATTGGTTTTCATATTTCACAAAACGAGCCATGAGTGAATATCGGTAGGAAGTATTTTAGAAAAATTATGCAATAAGTTACTTCATCGGAAAAAAAAAAGAAGTAACATGAGAAGACATGACTTTAGAATACCTACCTTAGAATAAAACAAAATTTCTGCAGTAATCCAAAACACAAATAATTCTTCAGAGCATGCAGTAACGTTGTTACGAATAATATAAGCATCAGCATATTGTACGGACCATCTCTTACTGGAAGAGCTGCCCAAATGAATCTATGGTTGACGTCTATAGCAGAGTTTCTTTGTTACCTCGCTGAAACACGCGCGAATGATGCCAATATGACTGAAATAAGTGAACGTAAGCACATTGTGGCAGTGCTTAGAAATCGGTGCATTTTGGTTTCCTCAATTCTTGTTTTTACTGAATAGTACAGTGGCAGACTTTAGCCATACCTTTTTGCCCAAAGTCCTAACTTCCCAGGAATATTTATTCACAGAACGTTTTATCCAAAACAACATTTTTTATAGGCCCACATCTGGATGCTGGCCACTCATGAAAATGACTGGCATGATAAGACGATGATCACTGGGGAGACTGTAAATTGTGGGTTGGGCTTATGAAAGGTAAGTTTTGATGGCATAAACTCTGGTTTTTCCCTGCAGAAATGGAAGTGTGTTTAGCTTTTTGTTTTCTTTTTCAAGGGAGGGGAGTAGGAGGGGCATCTATTGCCATTTCTGTTCCACTTACATTTTTACACAGTGATGGTGTGACCATACCTGAAGGTCGCTCTCCTTCTGGTCTTGGGTGGACGCCATGGCCGAAGGAGTCTCCTCTTCATCCTCGTCCAACTCCAAGGGCTGAGGTGGGATGTTGCCGCCCCCCGTCGAGCCTCCGTGGCTTCCCAGAGCGAACACGCCAGGTGACTCTTCCCACAGGATTCCCTGACCCTGCCACAGGGCCAGTTTGCGACGCACGAGTGTTGACGATGCCTGGGTCACCGCACTCAGCTCATCCAATGTCCACCGTGCTGCAAGGCAAGCAACACAAGGCACAATCATGGCGCTGTCACAACAGAGAAAAACATGCTGCGAGAAAGACGACAACGCAAATACACATGTGCTCTATACAAATGGTACAATGGACAAAGGTCTCTGGCGTGCGGTAGGACTGGCCGCTGTTCTCTCGACCTGTGTATTACGACTTCTGTCTTGACAGCACAACAGTACGTTTGGCCGGTGCCTGTCTCAGCGCAATCCTGATGTAAGCAATGCAGAGCCCATGCAAGATCACAGTGACAGAAAGAGTGCCCAAGTTAAATGTTAAGCTGTCAAGAGGTGGCAAAAAGTTCAAAACACATCAGTGCTCCTTTTGTTGTAAACAAACGCAGTGTACGGTACGCACCAGTGTGCATGTATGGCTTTACTGTGCTGGCGGCCATGGCATGCGGCAGACACTCTGATGAAGACTCTGGCTGATGTTGGTCACAAAACCAGGATAAAAGACATGATGGGAGCATGCTATTTGTGGCTGCAGCCTCTTCAACTGCTTTCTCCATTTACTGCAAATGCACCAGCAACCCTAGCTACCGAGTCTGAAGTGACCATTTCCAGTAATCTGACCCCAAGCAAAGGTGCAAAACATAGCTTTAGAAACTCATGTAAGCAGGGTACCTGCAGCTGCCAAGCAGTACACTTTGTCGATAGAGCTATAAAGTGTTTCTAAAAGACAAAGCAATACAGAGCTAAACCATAGCACTCCAAATAAACCAAGAAAACATATTCTGAGCTCTTAATTTTTGACCACTTGAATAGTGCGAAGCTTACCTTGAGGTCCCTCTATAACAGCTAAAGGCGCCCAGCCGAACATGTAAGAGGGTGCTAGAAAGGTTATAAGTGATGGTACATTTGCTTCGAATAAACATGCCATACATGACATTTGTTCATAGACGATAACCAGTGTTTGTCATTGGAGCACATTGTGTGCTTAGTCTGAAGGTACAGTACATAGGCGGAGAGTACGGGGGGGCTGGGGGGCTCGGGCCCCCTCCGGACTGCTTCATGGGGGGCAGAGCCCCCTTGGCGGGATATTTTTTAAGAGCTTGGCTTGGATCCTCGTCCATTGACAACGGACTGTTGGCCGTCCTGTCTAACAGCAATTTAGGGGGCTGTTTATGCCTGCTTCTTTTTTATTTCAGGCTTTTAAAATTGGGATCATGGGCCGTTGACAAGTCAGACATTCAGTGGAAAATGCCCCTCAAACAAATTGAAATGCGCAGAGTATGTTGTGTTGATGAACATGTGAAGCAACCATTAAGCTATGACAAGTTAAAAAGTCTTTAACCGTGCAGTGACTGGTTTTGAGAACACAAAAATGCTACTGAGAATCTAAAGCAATCCTGACACATGCAGTCAGTCAGTGAATCCTTTTGCACATACTTGCTTGCCATTTAAAAGAGGGTAATTTCTTGGTTGTCTACAAATGGGTACCCTTCCACATGCCTGCCTATAAAAGTGCCGAGAAAAGATGGTGTGCATTTTTGATTTATCAGCAAAGGATTTTACTACCAGTTCAGTGACCGAAGGCAACTCAAGTACTCGTCCAGAAAACAACCCTTGGCAGAAAAATTCTAACGCCAGCTTCGCACAAGGTGTAGTGGTAGAAAATGGTATTTGGCACCTCCTGAGAATTATTTTTGGCCATCTTAAATTGAATTCATTGGCATAATTAAAGCTTCCTGTGCCAGCATTAGTCTGGTCTCTCCTGTCTGGTGCATATTTTAACAAAGTAAGTCATGTCAATAAAAATTTCGACAGATCCTACGAATTGTGGGAATATATTTATGTGATGCAGTCAACGAGTAGCAGCCTATGCGGCCTTTTTCACTTTGAGCCAAGCGTTACGAGGTGGATAGATGTCTTTGTGTAAATTGAAAAATAAATCTGGAGTCTCCCACTACAGATCTTCATAATGATATCGCGGTGTTGGCACCCGAGAGACTAAAGTTATATTAAGTTCTGTAATGTGGAAGTCAGACTCTCTTTATATGTGTGTGTGTGTGTGTGTGTGTGTGTGTGTGTGTGTGTGTGTGTGTGTGTGTGTGTGTGTGTGTGTGTGTGTGTGTGTGTGTGTGTGTGTGTGTGTGTGTGTGTGTGTGTGTGTGTGTGTGTGTGTGTGTGTGTGTGTGTGTGGTGGTGGTGAGAGAAAAATGTGAAAGAGCAAGGCGGGCCCCCGCCCTTCTCCGGGAAAATGAAAACTCTCTGCCTATAATACAGTACGTATACTAAATACTGTAAGACAGCAATCCCTACAGCTGCTTGATGTTGGAAGGGCATAGAGAAGTCAGCAGACTTTTTGCAGTGAGTGGGAGTGAAAACATTATGGAATTCACAGAATACTAAATGATGCATCAGTACAATCATTGTTACAATCAACCCCTGCAATGTTCATAGTACTTTCGTTATTAGAAAGTACAAAAGCAAAAAAATTTGGCCGTGTATCTGCGTGCTTCGCTGCAAATGTCGTCGAAAGACAATAGTCTTCTGCCGGCTGGCCGTACTACGAGTTCTCCTCCTCTAAGTTGAATCACCGCATCTGGCTCATAGCGTCGCATTTCCAGCGCAGCCTAAGAAACACTAGGGTCTTTAAAATTATGTATCTATGTACTTTCTAGTAAAGGAACACACCATATAATACTTACGTATTGATGTTGCGCCTCAGATATGCGTAATATTTGCTTTTTGATCCACAATGTTCCAAAGTACGAACGTTGCTACAGTTCAAGACGGCTGGGCGCTCAGCAAGTGCTTAAACTTTGGCCGGATGGCTGAATCGTGTGACAGACAGACAGACAGACAGACAGACAGACAGACAGACAGACAGACAGACAGACAGACAGACAGACAGACAGACAGAACAGACAGACAGACAGACAGCAGACAGAAGACAGACACGACAGACAGACAGACAGACAGACAGACAGACGACAGACAGACAGACAGACAGACGACAGACAGAACAGACAGGACAGACAGACAGACAGACAGACAGACGACAGACAGACAGACAGACAGACAGACAGACAGACAGACAGACAGACAGACAGACAGACAGACAGACAGACAGACAGACGACAGACAGACAGACACAGACAGACAGACAGACAGACAGACAGACAGACAGACAGACAGACAGACAGACAGACAGACAGACAGACAGACAGACAGACAGACAGACAGACAGACAGACAGACAGACAGACAGACAGACAGACAGACAGACAGACAGACAGACAGACAGACAGACAGACAGACAGACAGACAGACAGACAGACAGACAGACAGACAGACAGACAGACAGACAGACAGACAGACAGACAGACAGACAGACAGACAGACAGACAGACAGACAGACAGACAGACAGACAGACAGACAGACAGACAGACAGACAGACAGACAGACAGACAGACAGACAGACAGACAGACAGACAGACAGACAGACAGACAGACAGACAGACAGACAGACAGACAGACAGACAGACAGACAGACAGACAGACAGACAGACAGACAGACAGACAGACAGACAGACAGACAGACAGACAGACAGACAGACAGACAGACAGACAGACAGACAGACAGACAGACAGACAGACAGACAGACAGACAGACAGACAGACAGACAGACAGACAGACAGACAGGACAGACAGACAGACAGACAGACAGACAGACAGACAGACAGACAGACAGACAGACAGACAGACAGACAGACAGACAGACAGACAGACAGACAGACAGACAGACAGACAGACAGACAGACAGACAGACAGACAGACAGACAGACAGACAGACAGACAGACAGACAGACAGACAGACAGACAGACAGACAGACAGACAGACAGACAGACAGACAGACAGACAGACAGACAGACAGACAGACAGACAGACAGACAGACAGACAGACAGACAGACAGACAGACAGACAGACAGACAGACAGACAGACAGACAGACAGACAGACAGACAGACAGACAGACAGACAGACAGACAGACAGACAGACAGACAGACAGACAGACAGACAGACAGACAGACAGACAGACAGACAGACAGACAGACAGACAGACAGACAGACAGACAGACAGACAGACAGACAGACAGACAGACAGACAGACAGACAGACAGACAGACAGACAGACAGACAGACAGACAGACAGACAGACAGACAGACAGACAGACAGACAGACAGACAGACAGACAGACAGACAGACAGACAGGACAGACAGAACAGACAGACAGACAGACAGACAGACAGACAGACAGACAGGACAGACAGACAGACAGACAGACAGACAGACAGACAGACAGACAGACAGACAGACAGACAGACAGACAGACAGACAGACAGACAGACAGACAGACAGACAGACAGACAGGACAGACAGACAGACAGACAGACAGACAGACAGACAGACAGACAGACAGACAGACAGACAGACAGACAGACAGACAGACAGACAGACAGACAGACAGACAGACAGACAGACAGACAGACAGACAGACAGACAGACAGACAGACAGACAGACAGGACAGACAGGACAGACAGACAGACAGACAGACAGACAGACAGACAGACAGACAGACAGACAGACAGACAGACAGACAGACAGACAGACAGACAGACAGACAGACAGACAGACAGACAGACAGACAGACAGACAGACAGACCAAAATTTCTGCGTTGAAGTATCCCAAGAAAGACTATCGTCTTTAAAGGGGCACTGACACAATATTTTGCGGCTGAGATAGCCTGTGGGATTGATTCCGGTGAACATGCGTATATCATCTGCAAAATACCAACAGCGAATATAGCTTGGAAGTTATTTTAAATGAATTTTGAAGTTCGCGTGAGCTATCGACATCCTCCTGCTACTGACACTCTCAAAGGGGACCCTTGGGGACCCCCTACTTTCCTCACGTGACCACGCTGCAACAAGTTATGATGACGTCATAGCCGCCATGTTTTTTTGCCGCGTTTGCTCCAGCAGCCTACTTCTCGGCGCTGCTCGCAAACTGTGCGGAAGTGCGTCACAGTTCCGTGTGTTGACGTGTTGAGCGCTGCACCCGCTAGGTGGTGATAGTCGCACCCGGAGGCTTGTCGTTTTTGAAACCGAAACTTACACTGATCGTCAATGAGGAGCCTGTAATTAATTATCTGTCGCGCGCTGCAGCAAACGATGTGCTGTGTTATGACTAACAGGCCCCCAGCAACACATTGCAGCAAAAAAATGCGAGGCCAAAATTTTTGTCAGTACCCCTTTAAAAGGTAAGAAACAACTGTACAAAGGTATACTTGCGGTAGAGAAAACCTATGGTCAGGTGCAAAACCTGTAGCACACCAGTTCTTAAAGGGGCCCTGCAACACCTTTCTTTGTTATATTGGAATAGTCCCATTATTGACGTATGACTCTTCACGAGCCATATGCCGCAAAAATTTTTCGAATCCGTCAAGTCTAAGTGGTGTTACCAAATTATAGAGATCACATTCTGCAGCTTTCTCTCTCAACTCAACGCAGCGAGCGCGCGGAAAGCTGCGCGCGGCGTGAGGGGAGGGAAGGAGGGCGGAGGTGCGAGGAGGCGACGTCAGCGCCGGCGGCATTTTTTTCATTTTTTTCTCTCTGGCGTCTCGGCGCAACCACGTGGTCTGTGCCGCCACTTCCGGTCGGCTTGCGTCGTTCTCGTCGAGCGGAGTCGATCGCGCTGTGTATCGCGCGTGCTTGAAAACTGCGCGTCGGTTTGGTAATGTTGGGTGTGCACCTCGAACGCCGTAGTGTTTTCATTGCTCTGCCAACCATGGAAGCAAACGTGCGCGCTCGTTTGGAACGAATGACAGCTGAGATTGGTTTCGGCCCATACTCCGATACACCGCCTCGTAAGACGGCACTGGCAGACGACCCCGAAGCGCCGCCATTACCGGACGCCAGCGTTGTTATCGGAGACATGCTGCGCCCGTGCCTCGGTCGGTCGTGAGAACGTGCCGACGATGCAGTTCTCAGCTGACGAGGCAACACTCGAACGGCTGCCACTCTCAACAGCAACCGGCGATGGTCAAAAGCACAGAAATATTCACGTTTTCGGCACTGCGCATGGCGAAGAAAACGGAACCACGCAACTACGAGCAGACGAGCTGTCGGTGAGACCGGAAGTGCTAATATTAATGTTTGTTCGGTGTTTTTAACGCGATAACATAATATAAACATACATATTATCTACTTATTGAACTCAAAATTAACAACGAAAGTAATAATGAGGGTGTTATCGTGATTATAACATCAGCCAATGGTGGAACTGCCGACAATCGCGTCATATTTTGCGGACTAATACATCATTTGTCGAGAGAAGAGGGAGCGATTTTCAGCTGACTTTGAGAATTTATTATAAATTCCAGGCCGTGCGCATCGCTATAATATTTGGCTCGCGTGTTCTCGGGAGCCTCGACTACCGATCGGCAGCGCTTTTTGAGCATGCTCGAAAAGTGTTGCAGGGCCCCTTTAATGCTACAGCTAGCCAGAACCCAAAACAGCGACAAAAGGAGAATTACTGCAATAGTGACACTGTAAGTCCAAAGGTCTTTGGAAGCACTTCCTGCCAGAGGATTCAACATGGACAGTGGATCTGCATATTCAATGTCAGCGAGGATCACATTTTTTTACAAACTGCACTACATATTCAAGACACCTTTGCCACACACGATGCTCTCTTTGTGGTACTTCAAATGCAAAGAAAAGGTATGCAAACATTGTTGCAGGTGTTCTTGATGCCCTGTTTCTTTTCTTATGTGCTAACTGCTTTGCTGCCATGAAGAGCCTTCAGCTGCTCTCACGCTGTTTCCTACGACATCTCACTTGAAAGACTCCCCCAAAATTGTAACACATAAAGGTCTGAATTAGCAGTCTAAAATGTCCCTGACCGATCGTACCACGCTGCAGATTGATGTACATAGCAGAATCATGAAAGGGATAACTGACAACCATCCATTCGTAGCACGGAGCCACAAGGAAATCCATATTTCTCACAAAGGACAGCTTCTAGCTGAAGAAAAGTTCATCCAGGTCTGGGGACCTAACCCTGACCAATGCCTTTCCGGGGCGGTCGCTCTACCAAGTGAGCTAACCAGTATGCTAGCAATTGGCAGCGCAAATGTGAATTAGTCAACAACTCGAAGCACATGGACACAGCATATTGCAGAATAGTTCTGCGGAAGCAGAATCACTTAAAGGGGCCCTGCAACACTTTTCGAGCATGCTCAAAAAGCGCTGCCGATCGGTAGTCGAGGCTCCCGAGAACACGCGAGCCAAATATTATAGCGATGCGCACGGCCTGGAATTTACAATAAATTCTCAAAGTCAGCTGAAAATCGCTCCCTCTTCTCTCGACAAATGATGTATTAGTCCGCAAAATATGACGCGATTGTCGGCAGTTCCACTGTTGGCTGATGTTATAATCACGATAACACCCTCATTATTACCTTCGTTGTTAATTTTGAGTTCAATAAGTAGATAATATGTATGTTTATATTCTGTTATCACGTTAAAAACACCGAACAAACATTAATATTAGCACTTCCGGTCTCACCGACAGCTCGTCTGCTCGTAGTTGCGTGGTTCCGTTTTCTTCGCCATGCGCAGTGCCGAAAACGTGAATATTTCTGTGCTTTTGACCATCGCCGGTTGCCGTTGAGAGTGGCAGCCGTTCGAGTGTTGCCTCGTCAGCTGGGAACTGCATCGTCGGCACATTCTCACGACCGACCAAGGCAGGGGCGCAGCATGTCTCCGATAACAATGCTGGCGTCCGGTAATGGCGGCGCTTCGGAGTCGTCTGCCAGTGCCATCTTACGAGGCGGTGTATCGGAGTATGGGCCGAAACCGATCTCAGCTGTCATTAGTTCCAAACGAGCGCGCAGGTTTGCTTTCATGGTTGGCAGAGCGATGAAAACACTACGGCGTTCGAGGTGCACACCCAACATTACCAAACCGACGCGCAGTTTTCAAGCACGCGCGATACACAGTGCGATCGGCTCCGCTCGACGAGAACGACGCAAGCCGACCGGAAGTGGCGGCACAGACCACGTGGTTGCGCCCAGACGTCAGAGAGAAAAAAATGAAGAAAAAAATTCCGCCGGCGCTCTTGGGCGGAGCCTCGCTCCTCTGCGCTCCCTCCCTCGACTCGCTGCCTAGCTTTCCGCGCGCTCGCGGCGTAGAGTGGAGGGCGAAAGCTGCGGAACGTGATTTCTCTAATTTGGTAACACCACTTAGACTTGACGGATTTGAAAAATTTTTGCGGCATATGACTCGTGAAGAGTCATACGTCAATAATGAGACTATTCCAATATAACTCAGAAAGGTGTTGCAGGGCCCCTTTAAGCGCATGCATCACATCTTTACGATTTTCAACTACGAATGAGACGACTCAAGATTTCAGTCCCGGCAGCACTCCCTAGACATCGCGGAGACTGTTTCTCATAACTGTAGAATTTTGGCACAATGCAAAGGCGCTTTGAGAGGGCGAATATCTCAGAGTGATTCTCACGCTTCTCCTGGAAGTGGTAGATGAGCGTGGCATGCATGGGTGACACGGTGAGCTGCAGGGTGCGGGTGCCAGTGTCGATTTCGAGGACCACTTGACCCAGATTTGGGCGCCACTGCAAGGTGCGGTTGCCCTTGATGGTCTCGAAGGCACGCGTGTAGCGGTCGAGTGACGCCTGCACAGGTGCTGGCAGCACCAGCTTCTCGTCCTTGAAAGTTGGCCAGAATTGAGCTGACACCACAATTGCTGACACATCCACCTCCTGTACGAGGAGACATGGAAGACGTGTTACAACAGCGTGGTTCACGTGATACGGTGTGATAAATAAGGAAATGTGCTGTAGCAATGGCACGAACTGCAGTACAGGTCGATCGCAAAACACCGACTTCTCTCTCCCCGTTTCTACCAACTATGTTTGTCCTTAAATGGTCAAACGTCGTGTGATAACATGTTGAAGGGAACTGTGCAGGTACTGACGATGAAGAAAGGCACACAGTAGATAAACGCAGCACTGACTTTCAACAAAATGTTTATTCTGCGTGTGCAGAGCTATTTATATGTTCTGAACACCTGACAAAGAAAACAAAGGTTCCTGTATTCTTTGTCGAGTGTTCAGTATAAATGTGTGCCTTTCTTCATCCTCTTCGGTATCTGCGCTGTTCTCAATACAGTTTAACCCTTTTATAAGACACTAATGTAACAAACAATTGGGTATAAGAGACATCAGTGTGCCTACATTGAAATAGAAGTTGATAAGAAAATGCAAATGTGGTACTCAGCTTATAACAGCCACCTCATATGACAAGAATTGCTCCCCAGTGCACATCTCTTATGAAGGGGTTCAACAGTACTAGTACGTTGTAGAAACAAGACCGAGTGGAAACTCTGGTCATCTGATGATAAGGTCATCTCTGTAGCCAAGCTTATCAACAACCAGGCAGTCCAGATGAAACAATTGTGCGCGCTCTTGTTGTGCGAGACGGGGCTCGAAAGATGGCGCCAGGCCACGACCACTGTGCGAGCCGAGCCGGCCGGTGGCTGGAGCTGTAATGCGACACCGAAGTGAACCCCCTGTGGTGAGCATGGGCCCCGGGAAAAGCCAGAAGAGGGACAGCTGTGCAACTGGAGAGATGCCATATTCTTGTCTCTCCAGCAGTTTTCTTTACTTTATCTAAATAAACGTTGTTCTGTTAAAGTAACCATTGTTTTTGCCAGTCTTTCCCTCAGGTCTCCCGAATCATCTTTTGCATCTAACAATTCAGAAGTGGGATAGTGTACGCCCGGAAGTCAACCATCGAGCCCAACCATGGCTTTCACTCGCAACGCAACGGAACATCTTCAACGACTCCGACAAGCAGAGAAGATGGCGAATGGCGGAGCACCGACGACGGGGAAGCCAGCGCAAGCCAAGGCGTGCCCGACAGCGCATCGACCAGTGGCACCACTACGACACTTGCACCAGTGTTCAACACGGCGGTAGTCCTTCAAGCCACCGTACAAGCACCAGTGAGGGAAGCCATCAACAGGATCATGCAGCTCCAGTCGCAACAGACAGCAGCCATGCCTGTAATCGGTGCGGGAGAGATATCGCACCTGGTCCCTTTGTCCAACCCAACTTCGTCGGACTCGCCAACCGTCAACGCATGGATTCGACGTGTGGACGACCTAGCGGAAGTCTACCGTTGGACCGACAGAGTAACATCTTGCCATGCGCTCGAAAAGTTGCATGGACTGGCGAAGATGTGGTACGACTCCCTCCTGTCTGTTAACAAAACTTGGCCCGCGTGGAAGGTGGAGCTCAAACGTGCCTTCCCCACGACAGCAGGAATGCAAAGGCTTCACCGGGAAATGGAGGACCGAATCTACAAGCGACGTGAGCCCATCAAGTGCTACTATTATGACAAATTGGCAAAAGCACGTCGCTGCAACCTGAGCAATGAGGCTTGTATCGAATATTTGATCACCGGCCTAAACAATCAGGACACCATCCAAGCCATCAGCACCCGCACGTACGACTCTCCGGAGGAGCTTCTGTGCTGCCTCAAGCGTCTCGAAGAGTGCGTCGGAGCCGTCGGCTCCCGCGACATAAAACATTCGAAGGCGAGTGAACTTCAGAATCTTGCGGGCCACGGCAACAAGGAAAACCGAGCCGCGGAAATGGCCTTGAACGAGAGTCAACAAAACCAACAAAACTCTGAACCGAGGAGGGAGACCGAACCGTCCGGACCGAGGAGGAAAACCCCCCCTTCCAAAAAAGGAGGGCTGCGCTGTTTTAACTGTAACAAGTACGGTCATCTCCCTCTCAACTGCCCCAGTCCGCAGCGGAGGGCAAAGTGCAACATTTGTCACCGAAATGGACACGAAGCCCAAAACTGCATGGAAAGGGAAAGCGGCCGCGCCTCTTTCAAAGTGTGGTGGATCTTAACAGCTGTGCAGCGGACGCGGCCAATGAAAAGTGCTTCATGCTGGCTAAAGTTAACGGGAGTGAACTGAGGGCGTACGTTGACCTCGGCAGTCAGTGTGCCACTATTCGGCACGAGGATGCAGATCGTATTGGGATCAAATACTCATTGATAGGGAAGCCGCTGACCATCGGGGGCTACGGTTTACGATGTGTGACGCCGTGTGGTGAGGCGAACATTAACCTCACAGTCGACCAAGCAACAGCCAACGTCCCCATACTGATCGTGCCGAACGAGTCACAGGTGATTCCTGTCATCGTGGGACAGCCCTTCACCGAGCAACCTCAGGTTACGATTGTGAGGCGACGGAACACCGTGCGGATCTTTGAGGAGGAGAAAAATGGACGAAGGTGACGACACGCTACAGTCTATCAAAATTCCGGATCTTCTGAGGTGTCCAGTGTGCCTTTGGGCCAAAGAGTCGACGGTGGTTCTGCCGAACTACGTTGGATTTGTCAAGCTCTATGTTACAGGCAGCGAACCCAACGCGGATATCTTTGTGGATGCCCAACTCAGGTGCCAAGAGGGGCGCGAACATTGCATACCGCTGTTGTAACTTTGCCTTTTTCCGCTCTCCCTCTTCTTCCTCGCTCCGAGTGGTCGCAACACCAAAGCCGTGCCGTAGATAACGAAAGTGGCATTGGCAGATTGATGACACTGAGGGGCGGCGACTCGCGGGAGAGGAGAGGGAGAGGGGGCTCCCCTTTTGGGGCGCGACTCGTGAGAGTGGGGATGTACGAACCAGTTGCAAAGAGAGGACCAAACCGACAGGCTGGGTTTTTCACTTTAACGGTGCCCAGCCTTTTTGTATTCCTCGGCGAAGCAGTTTTTAGAGTGCGTTTTGCCTTTGTTACTGTGTATATTAAAGACAGTTTACATTCAACGAAGACGTACAACGACTGTTTTTATGCGACATAAGTGTTGGTGCCGAAACCCGGGAATGGACTAAACATCTATCGACCAGCATCGACTGTTCCTGGCAACGATTCTTCAGACAACGATTCCTCGGACTATGGAGATCCTAAAGAAAAAGAGGAAAGTGATCAGGTCGCAAGTGACGCGCTTCACCAACGACGCAGACAAGATCCTGAGCAGCACTTCTGCCATCGACCTCGAAGAGGTGAGTGTTCTCATAGAACGTCTGCGGTTAGCCGAGCGGCAACTCAAGGACGCAGACAATGCCATAGAGCCTCACCTCAGAGAGGAAGACGCAGAAGCCGAATTCGAGACTGTTCTCGAATACAGTGATAAGGTAGCGGCGTACGTCGGGCGACTTGAATATCGACGGAAATGTGCCCAAAAGGAACCGACGACTCAGGAGACCTCAGCCGTTCGAAATCAAAGAACGAAGCTTCCCAAGTTGGAATTATTGAAGTTCGACGGCAGGAGGAGGAACTGGCAACCCTTTTGGGAGCAATATGATATTGCCATTAACAAGAACCCCGAACTGAGCAACACCGACAGATTCAATTACTTGAAATCGCTGCTCACTGGGGAAGCTGCCGCAGCGATTGCCGGTCTTCAGGCAACTTCGCAGTGCTACGCAGATGCCATCGACATCCTTCAGAAGCGCTTCGGGGACTCCTCCGCCTTAGTGCAAGATCACATGCAAGGCCTGATCGACATATGTCCGGTGAATTCCGCAAGAAATGTGCGCGATTTGCGGCGTATGCTTGATTCCATCCAAGTGCACATTCGTGGTTTAAAGGCCTTGGGTGTTGGAGAGGAGTCGTACGAGGCCATGCTGTACCCGGTGCTCCTGCGAGCACTGCCAAGGGAGTTGGTGCTCAACTACCATCGAGCAAGGACGGAGGAGGGAGAGAAAGATGGAGCTGCGACACCTGACGATGGCGCTGCCTCAGCTACGTCGTCGCCTTCGGGATCATCGCATCAACCGACGCTCCATCATCTGCTCCGTTTCTTCGAGCTGGAGCTACAGAGCCGAGAACGCACCCAGGAGGACCGGCCGGACGAAGCAAGCGGTAAGCCACCTCTAAAATCACACACGAAGACCCGGCAACGGGATGACGCCCGCACTTCGTCGGCGGCCGCATTGCATGGTCTGACATCGAGCATGGAATGTAAGCTGTGCAATTCACGAACGCACGATAGCCAAGAGTGTAACGCCACTTTAGATTTGAAGGAGAAGAAGGCTATCCTCACGGCGAAGGGCAGATGTTTTCGTTGCACGAAGCATGGACATCTTTCAAAGAAGTGCAAAGTAAAAGTAAGATGTAAGAACTGCCAACGAAGGCATGCAACAACCATGTGTGACCCTGCATTTGACAATGTCGCGCAGACAAGGCATTCGGAACAAACGAGCGCAGGGAACATCACATTGCATGCCTCGGACGCTGAAGGGGTTCTATCAAACCGAACCGTCTTGATGCCCACCGTAACGGCCGTGATCAAGGGAACGAGGACGAAACGCGGCTCGAGGGTACTATTTGACAGCGGTAGCCAGCGGACATTTATTACCGAAGCATGCTCCAAAACACTCGGATGCAAACTGCTGGGTACCGAAATACTCTCTGTCGGCGTTCTAGGCGGAACCCACAGCCAACGCACTTTCCGCAGAGTTGAAGTGTGCCTGGTCAGTGCTGATGACGGTAGAGTGCTCAAGATCGAAGCACTCGAAACGCCTTCAATATGCCAGCAGTTAATTCCTTGCCCCACCGACGAAGTGAAGACAATTCTGCTCGAGCTCTCGTTGCCAGTGGGTGACCTTTCCCAACAGAGTGTAAGTCCTACCATCGATGTGTTGATTGGCTCCGACCATTTCTGGGACTTCCTCACTGGGAAGGTGAAAAGGCTCACCAGCGCTTTGACAGCGTTCGAGACAGTCTTCGGATGGGCAGTACAAGGGAAAATATCGACTGCCTGCAACGGAACCAACTGCTCTCAGGCGATCGTATTGAGGACGACTGTTACAGATCAGGAAACAGCGCCGATCTTGAAGGCATTTTGGGAGCTAGAGAGTATTGGAGTGTCCGACCTTCCAGAAACAGCAGCGGATGAGCGCCTGATGAAGGAATTTTCGGGCAATATAAAAGAAATGAACGGACGCTACGAAATCCGACTACCATGGAAAAACGAGGTTGAACTTGCAGACAACCGCGCTGTAGCAGAGAGACGCTTCCGTCAGTTAACAAAACGGCTGGTAAAGGCACCTAGCTTACTGCAAGAATACGACAATGAAGTGAGACGGTTACTGGCTGAAGGCGTAGCCGAAAGTGTACGCGACGAAACCCATAACGACGGCCAGCGCATTTATTACATGCCACATCAGCCAGTACTCCGCGAAAGCAGTACGACTACGAAGCTGCGGATCGTTTTTGACGCGTCTTCGCACAGCGTGGGAGCGAAATCTCTCAACGAAAATTTGGAAAGCGGGCCTAACCTAAATCCTGACCTCCTACGAGTGCTGCTGGACTTTCGATGCCACAGGGTTGCTCTCGTTAGTGACGTGCAAAAGGCATTTCTGCAAATTGCAGTCAATTCCAGTGACCGAGATGCATTAAGGTTTCTGTGGTTCAGCGAAAAACCTGACATTAGCAGGCCACTTCCCGCAGTAGAAGTTTTTAGGATGGCAAGAGTCCCATTCGGGACAACATCGAGCCCTTTTCTTTTAGCCGCAACGCTTCAACATCATTTCCCAACGATAAAACATGATCTTCCCGAAACAGTGGCCATTCTGCAGCAGTCTATTTACGTGGACGACCTGCTGTGTGGAGCAGAAAACGAAGAGGAAGCCACGAAGATCTACGAAGAGGCTAATTTCATCTTTGAAAAGGCGTCCATGCGCCTCCACAAGTGGGCGTCCAATAGCGACCAGCTGAGGACAATATTCGCTTATGAGGACCCCACCGCCGAACGACCGTTGGGGCAAACGACAAACCCACTGAAGGTGCTTGGTCTCGCGTGGGAGCCGATTGGAGATTATTTAAGTCTTCTCCCAGACTCTGTGATCGAATTCTCGAAGGTGCAAGCAAACACGAAACGCGTTGTACTGCAAACTACGGCACGCCTTTATGACCCTCTGGGATTTCTTTCTCCATATACGGTGAGAGCAAAGGCTCTCTTTCAAAAAATCTGGAAAGAAAACTTGTCATGGGATCAACCACTGCCAGAACACCTCCTCAACGACTGGACGAACTGGTGCGAAGAGCTCATGTGTGTCCGTCAGATCAAGATACCTCGAACATATGACGCTAACATCGATGGGAAGCCGGTGCGTCGTACTCTGCATATTTTTGCAGACGCTAGCCCAAAGGCCTATGGCGCTGCCGTCTATCTCTGCACCGAGGATGACACAGGAGCACGCAGCTGTACACTTGTATTAGCGAAATGTCGAGTCGCTCCGCTCAAACAGATAACCCTGGCAAGACTGGAGCTCATGGCATCATTGGTTGCATCACGACTCTACCAGTTTGTGAGAACGAATCTCGACTTCCCAGTTGACGATTTCTACCTGTGGACAAATTCCACGATCGCTCTAAACTGGATCCGGGGTGAAGCGTCACGGTGGAAAGAATTTGTCCGAAATCGGGTTTTGGAAATTCAACAAAACACTGAGGTTTCCGCCTGGCGACATTGCCCCGGAAAGGAGAACCCAGCAGATCTCTTGACTAGGGGACTTTCAGGCCAAAGTTTGACGTCCAGCACACTGTGGTGGAATGGACCGTCGTGGCTGCCACAGGCAGCAGAAACGTGGCCGATTGAACCGCAAGCTACTCACTTCACTCCGGAAGAATCTGAACAACGAAAACAGGTTTAAGTGCTTGCTACGAGCATCAACAATGACGATTTGCTAGATCTTACAAGATTTAGTTCTGCTGCAAAGGTGGAGCGAGTGACGAGCTGGATTTTCCGATTCATAAGGAACATTAAAACGAAGGAAAGGACCTCGGGGCCACTGACAGCAGCAGAGATTGGTCGTGCCCACGTCTACTGGTTAAAGAGGGCGCAAAGCTCGGCATTTTCTTCTGAACTTGATTGCTGCGCAAGTGGACGAACATTACCTCGAAACTCCCCTTTGAAGGACTTCAAACTCTGGACCGACGACAGAGGTCTTTTGAGGATACGCGGGCGGCTCTGTTCGTCGAACATGACAGAAGACGAAAGACACCCAGTCCTGCTCCCAAAACGACATCACTACACGCAACTGATAGTGCAACGGGCCCACCGACAGCTGCTTCACTCAGGCGCCAGAGACACTCTCGTGCAACTGCGCGAAAAGTACTGGATTGTGCACGGACGCCAGTCAGTGAGAAGTGTTGTGCGGTCATGTGTTGTGTGCAAACGTTTCAGTGCGACGAGCATGGATGCGGTGACAGGACTTCTTCCACCTGACCGAACAACTAAGGCAGAGCCCTTCGAAGTGATCGGTGTTGACTTTGCCGGCCCCCTCTATGTCAAGGAGAGGGCGGTGCAAGTGAAAGCGTACATTGTACTTTTCACGTGCGCGGTGACTAGACCTGTTCATCTTGAACTCGTGTTGGACATGACAACTGAGAGTTTCTTGAGTGCTTTCCGTCGATTTGTGGCGCGTAGAGGGCTGTGCAAAATAGTTTACTCCGATAACGCCCTAGCTTTCAAACGCGCGTCGAAAGAACTCGCTGTTCTTTGGAAGACCCTGCGGCACCCTGACACATTGGCTTATTTCGCCCATTGTGGGGAGGCTTCTACGAGAGACTGGTTCGCAGTGTAAAAACGGCGCTCAAGAAAGTAATTGGACGCCGATGTCTCGGCTTCATTGAGCTGTCGACCATCCTAACAGAACTGGAAGCGGTCATAAATTCTAGGCCCCTCACCCACGTGCACGACGACCCCAACGACGGGCCCCCCTTACACCGGCCAGCTTCCTGACCGGGAAGCGTCTAACTGCTTTGCCAGCGACTGGTGACCGAGCGCTCGAACCAGACGCCAATTCTTTGCGAGCGCTGTGGGAAAACAGAAAGCGGATGCTCAACGCATTCTGGCAGGTCTGGCACAGCGAATATCTGAAACAGCTGCGCTCGGCGTATGCAACGAAGCAGGCAAAGGGGAAGGAGCCGAGGGTCGGAGACGTGGTGCTCGTACAAGAGAATCTCCCGCGCTTACTGTGGAGAGCCGGTGTCATTGTTTCGCTGTTTCCCGGCCGAGACGGGGCAATACGATCTTGTGAAGTCATGACGCCGCAGGGCAAGCATGTAAGGCGCCCCGTACAGCGACTGTACCCGCTGGAAATGTCGGAACTGTAGAATGAGCAAGCCCATTCGGCGGGGCAGTGTTGTAACTTTGCCTTTTCCCGCTCTCCCTCTTCTTCCTCGCTCCGGGTGGTCGCAACACCAAAGCCGTGCCGTAGATAACGAAAGTGGCATTGGCAGATTGATGACACTGAGGGGCGGCGACTCGCGGGAGAGGAGAGGGAGAGGGGGCTCCCCTTTTGGGGCGCGACTCGTGAGAGTGGGGATGTACGAACCAGTTGCAAAGAGAGGACCAAACCGACAGGCTGGGTTTTTCACTTTAACGGTGCCCAGCCTTTTTGTATTCCTCGGCGAAGCAGTTTTTAGAGTGCGTTTTGCCTTTGTTACTGTGTATATTAAAGACAGTTTACATTCAACGAAGACGTACAACGACTGTTTTTATGCGACAACCGCGTTGCGTCGTCAATGTAGATGCGACAAACGAGGCGTGCATTCCTGTGATGAACGTCTCGTACCAGGAACTCAACATCGAAGCCAACGAGCGGGCTGCGCGAGTAGAGGTGGACTACCTCGATAAAGAGCCGATGCAGGACATGAAATCAAGCCGTAGGGCCACGCAACCATGTTCAACGGCGAGCGCGAACGTCAAAACGGGCCCAAGCATCACACCGGAGCACCGTGAGAAACTCGATCGACTCATTGAGGAGTATCACGACTGTTTTGCTGACAGCGTCGCAGAGATTGGCCGCACCAATGCAGCGGAAATTAAGATCGAAATTACAGCCGAAGAACCTGTAAGGTATCACCCATATCGGCTTTCCTTTGTGGATAGAGAGCATGCGAAGGTGTTCACTGATCGCGGAACTGCCTTCACGAGCGCCAAGTTCAAGGCAACGTGTGACGCCTTCAGCATCAAGCACGTGAAAAACGTCACTGCGACGCCACGAGCTAATGGTCAAGTCGAGTGATACAATCGCATGATTATCCCAGCTGTCGCGAGCTTGACGAAGAACACGGACGGCAAAGACTGGGACACGACTTTACCTCTGGTGCAGTGGGGAATCAACAACATGCTTCACCAAGCTACGAAGACCACTCCATTTGGGCTGCTGTTCAACTATAGGCCACGAAACATCAACGCCGACTGTATGAATGATGCTCTTGCTGAGGAATTTGACCGTCAGGTAGAGGCCAAGCGAACATCTGTGGCCGAGAGCATTCGCGAAGACCAACGGAAACAGCAGGCAAGATACAACAAGAAACGTTCAGAAGCGCCAACTTACGAACCGGGAGATGTCGTTTTGGTCGAGTGAGAGCCTACAGCATGTGTTGAATCAAGGAAAATCAAGGTGAAATACAAAGGGCCGAACATCATCACGGTAAAACTGCCCAACGACCGATATTGCATCGGGATGCTGCTCAGTGCACGCCGCGGGAGGAGAGCATACAGCAGCATCGCTCCAGTGGACAAGCTAAAGCTGTGGGGCCAGGACGAGATAGACACGGATACTTCAGACAGTGATTCCGACCGGGACGGTCGGTAATTGCAGGACGGCCGAGTGTGCGCACTCTTGTTGTGCGAGACGGGGCTCGAAAGATGGCGCCAGGCCACGACCACTGTGCGAGCCGAGCCGGCCGGTGGCCGGAGCTGTAATGTGACACTGAAGTGAACCCCCTGTGGTGAGCGCAGGTGTGCGACTGTGCGCGGGCCCCGGGAGAAGCCAGAAGAGGGACGGCTGTGCAACTGGAGAGACGCCGTATTCTTGTCTCTCCAGCAGTTTACTTTATCTAAATAAACGTTGTTCTGTTAAAGTAACCGTTGTTTTTGCCAGTCTTTCCCTTACGTCTCCCGAATCATCTTTTGCATCTAACACAATGCTAACGGTTTAGAGCCACTTAGCCCAAACTTGGCCACCGGCAGCCATGCGTCAAACAGAGGAACACACCCCTTCGGTGTAGCCCGGGATGTCACCGGATGCCAGGTGGGCGTTGAAACGGCGAGAGTCGGCCAAGTCTCTCAGCATCACTTCACAGGCGTGCAGCTGGGCCTCGCCAAAGCGCAGCTTGAGGCACTCAAGGTAACGGACCTCACGCTCGGTGTCAGCGCACGTGCCTGACAACAGGCGGTTGGCTAGCAGCACCTGCGGTACAAAACAAGAATGAAAAATAACTGTAAGCGAAACCTCAAATGTTAAAATTTTGATTTGCAGTGCTGTGAACTTGGTTACATGGTAGCTTCATGTGGCAAGACATTTGATGAAGCCGCGCACAAAGGACACAATCACGCACATATAGAAAAGACGCAAACACAAGCGCTGGCATATATGGCGAGGTAAGAATCACTGTGCGAATTCATTTTCCATTCGCTATTTTCTTTTTCGTCTGAAATGAACATCACAGCAACATCAACCATAACAAAAAAAAAGAAAGATAGGAAAAAGAAAACACATGAAACAATTAAGGATGGGTACAGAATATCACAAACTTTAATAACCGAAAATTATAGCTGAAGGAAATTAGCCAATGTAAGTGACATTTAAAATTAAACAAAAATAGAGGAGATGAAAAGTTTCGATAATTAACAGCGTGTTTAACCTGATTACACATTAGTACATAATTTCTTTGTATACAAAATCAGCAAACTGACCTGATATTCAGATGCAAACAGCTTCTTGCTTCCGTAGATGTTCACCAGCATACTGACTATATCGGAAGTACGTGCACCTTTCGACACCTGCACTGCTGTGAAAACAGCAGAAGAACACAAAGGGCACATCTTATGAGTCTTACGGGTAGCAATGAGAGCAGAAGATGGATAATCAAGCTTCTAGGTTTGATAGTGAGTGGGAGAAATCGCAGCCCGAGAAAACAGCCAAAAGGAGTGTTTGACTTCCACCTAATTTGCTACATGTGTGTTAAGTTGGTTAAAACACATTTTCATGGCCTTTGCACAATAGTGTGAAGTGTCGTTGTGCTAGGTAATGCATGCTGTAAACTTTCTGCTAAGTTCAAGCCAGGAGCAATATGTATGCCTGAACAATACAGGCGCTGCAACTGGTCACGAGAACAACTTTTCAATATTTTTAGTATGCACACAGGGATAGAAATGAAAGGCATATTACAGGTGATGCATCTTATACCCCTATTTATGAGCGCTAACAGACAATAATGCCAAGGAAAGTATAGGAAATGTTATTAGTAGTAAATGTAAGGTAAATGTGAAGAAACAAAAGTGGACGAAAAGATAACTTGCCGTGGGCAGGGACCGAACCTGCGGCAAGTTATCTTTTCATCCACTTTTCTTTCTTCACATTTACCTTACATTTACTACTAATAACATTCCCTATACTTTCCTTGGCATTATTGTCTGTTAGCACTCATAAATATTGTGTATAACGAAGAAAGAACGAGCCCTTAAAATTAACACTTCTTTCCTTCAATCATAGCGAGGGTCTCGTTCCGGCAGACTTGATGCTTTCAGGTAGTATGCGAGGGATTATGGGTCAGCTGCCAGCTCGAAATACGTTCACGTGCTACGTGACGCCAACAGGCAGAAAAAAAGAGTGTCCAACACTCGCCGCCATGGCTACTGGCGGCGCTGACTGATGCTCCCACATTTAAATGTACATATATACCCTATAAAGTGGACGGAGGGATGGCCGCCGCGATAGCTCAGTTGGTAGAGCATCGGACGCGTTATTCGAAGGTCGCAGGTTCGGTCCCTGCCCGCGGCAAGTTATCTTTTTGTCCACTTTTCTTTCTTCACATTTACCTTACATTTACTACTAATAACATCCCCTATACTTTCCTTGGCATTATTGTCTGTTAGCGCTCATAAATAGGGGTATAACGAAGAAAAAACTAGCCCTTAAAATTAACACTTCTTTCCTTCATCTTATACCCCTGTCACACAGGGCAACTTAAGGCACTTTGAGGGAGTGCACTTCGCCGCTAGTGTCATTTGCATGCTGTCACACAGGAACGCTTAGTGACACTCACTGCAAAGTACACTTGCTGGCAAGTGCGTTCGCCAAACTCACTTCGCTGTGACGCAGTGTCTAGCCTCGGTAGCAGTGGCTTGCAATTAAATACGCTAATGCAAAATGCAGCGATCATGGTATTTTTATACCATCGATCTCGTTCTTAGGAATACTGCCATGTATTCAAACAAATCATACTATAACAAAAAACCTCGCTACTCTCGCCCTCGGGCAGTTTGCGGTCACGTCCGCTAGGGGGATGCGGGAGCACATGCCGTGCAATAGCCGCGTCCGTCGCATTGTTTACTTCCTTGCACATGTGTAAGTCAGTCATTCTTTAGTAATCTGTGATGACGTATGCCACTTCCACGAAGACAACGTGGTCCGACGCAGAGACGCGGGTGCTCATATGCCTTTGGGAGGAGCAAATGAGTACTGGCAAAACACTCTCCAAATGCCCGTCTCACTACGCGTCCCTTCTGCACTGGAGTCTGCCATTTTTGTTTTCGATTCGTCTTTGCTGATTGATATGACACTGCCTTGTCTCAGCTTGCGATGACAATGATGTCATTTGCACGCAATGTTTATTGTAAATTATGTTCATGCCTATAATATGCTATTAAACAGCGAGCATTGCTAAAAATAACAAATATGTTGCGCTACTAAACCACCAATTGCCACTGCCATCATTTCCAAAGCACACTTCTCTTTCTCGTGTAGCAACTTGCCGCCAGAGTGACACTCTGTGAGCGTAAGTGCACTCGCTCAAAATGACACTAAATTTGCCAGTGTGACCGGGGTATTAGACATGCATATTTTTTGTATCAAGCTGTTCCTTTTCACAAGCCCAACTACACTGATAATCCTGGCAGGACGTGTGTCCTCCTAAAGTCAATAGCATACCTAACACCACTTGCATCTTTTCTTATCTCTCTTTTATCAGGTGCCGACATGCGATACAGTCAACACTCGCACTATATCACAAAAAAATCAAGGAAGTTGTACGTGTAGACACAATGTTAGCCTACACTATGCACCAATGTTACGTAGGTGGTTGTTGCACAACAAGCTGAAGTAGAAATCACATGCAAGCTAGAACTCGACAATGTCCATTCCACCCAGGCAAACTGAACCTGCATTTAATTTTCTCATCCTGTAACTGTTCTATGGTCATAAATATGTTGCACGCTTTCCACATAAATTGACCAGCCACTCCGTTTTAAAATGTGCCCAAATATGCATCTCCTACCTAAGCTCTTTTGAAGTCGAACACATTGAACTGATCCATACCCTGTTCATTGCCAAGTGGGGCTGGCCGCCAGTTCTGCCAGTCTTCGTCGTCGTCATCACTCATGCAGCTGTCTTCAACAGAAATCGGTGTGAACTTGACGAGCTCCGCTTCAAGCTCCGCACAGCTGTCATCTGTCAAGTTCGAGACTATAGACCTCACCGTGTCTTCGCGTGTCCTGCCCAGAAGGAAAGAGTGGTTTGCAAACAAGACCATCATGAGAGGGCGTCCAAACAAAGCACGCAACCTAAAGTAAAGAGCTGCACATTTTCAAAGCAGCAGTAGACTGCACCGCAACACTTCTCGCAGGTTAAAAGGAGACACACCTAGCAACTATGATAGTTGGGAAGTAACAGTAAGACATCTTAAATAGACACAAAAGTACAGTTCTCAAAAGGGTGAACATGGCGTTATCAACATAAACATCACATCATTGCACAGAAAAAAATTTGTGGCACTGATGTACCGGATTTCCGGACATTATTTTTCTTCACCCGTGAGGCTTTCTCTCCTAGAAACATGCATAGTTTTCACTTCTAGCTTAATACAACTTGCCATAGCTCAAATTAAAAGGGTCATTAATAAAAAAGGGCATTGCGGGTTATACAGAACATTGTTTAGGGACAATCCACAGGACAAATAAGGTAGCAAAAGAATTAACACCTACTCACAGCCAATACTTAACATCCCTTTCATCTCTGAACTACAAAGTCACACCTCAAGTTGAAGTCATGCTTTTCAGTGTCAACAATGCCCCCAAAGAAGTGCCTTGACTGAAATATATCACACTATTTATGTTTTGTGTTTAGCAAAAGGTGCGCTTTCTGCGAGAGAAGTTCGATCTCATAATGAGGGAATGTGTACTATTGAAAAAGCTTCTTTTCATAAATTTAAACAGTCGAGTTTATTACATTTATTTTTGTAGGGCAGGGTGTATAAAAACTAACAGTTTATTAGTTCAGCCTATTCATAAAATATATTTGGGCCATTAAAGTCTTTTCTCGTTGCGGAAGGGTTCAAGAGGGAAGTGGAAAAGCAAGTCTGGTGAAGACAGCTCACCTCAAATACTTGCACACAGGCTCACAGACAAGCTGCAAAATGTATCCCGTCGGGTCAAGAACACGCAGTGCCTTGATGGCTGATATATAGGCAGTCAATATCTGGGTTGTTTCCACTCCTGGAAAAACAGGAAAGGGCGATACTGTTGTCAAAATTTTTGATGCTAAACACTATGAATCATGTAGTGTCGGGAGTCATCAAGCGCCATCTCTGACGCTCGACCGAAACAGCGAACGGCCTCGAAGATGCCCTACGGTTGCTATGCGCCGGACGGTACGGTATGTGGAGAGAGCGACGCGGCTCAGGTCTCAGGTGGCACGGGCTTCAAGTATCCAAGAGGCGCATGATCTACCCGGGGGCATTGGACGCTCGACTCGCATCGCCGTACGACGCATATAGGGCGTCGCCCAGTCATGTAGCGTTAGAGCTTTTAATAAACAGTTTTATAATTCAACTCTACAGCGCATCACTTTAGAACATGGTGTCAGAAGTTTGAGCTATGATACCTCACGTCGCCAAGTGAGTGCTCATCAAAACCTCCAGCCATGACTGAATCGGGAACTCAAAGCGATCAGCGCATCCAACTCCCACCCCCTCAAGCCTTCAGCTTCATCGCCGAGCAATGGAGTGCCTGGAAGCGAAGGTGGGAGCGTTTCCGAACCGCCAGTGGTCTTCATCACCAACCAGACACTGATCAAATCAACTCATTGATCTACATCATGGGTGACAAAGCTGAAGACGTCCTCACGGCACTTTGTCTGACAGCCGCAAACGCGAAGAAGTATGCCAAAGTCATCGAAGCCTTTGACAGTCACTTCGTCGTCAAGAAAAACATCATCTATGAGAGCACGCTCTTCAATCGCCGCATACAAGACGAAGGTGAACCAATGACAGACTTCATCACAGCTCTGCACACTTTAGCCGAGCGGTGCAACTACGGCGACTTAAAGGACGAATTAATCCGTGACAGGATTGTCGTCGGCGTGCATTACCAGAAGCTGTCGACGAAACTTCAGCTTGAACAAGACCTCACACTGGAGAAAGCAGTACTTTGCGCAAAGCAGTTCGAAGAAATCCTCAAGCAGCAACCGCATATTCATGTGGCCGGCTCCCCAGAAGGAACAGCTGCCATCGATCGTCTACATACAGCTAGCCAACCACGATGCGTCGACAGCAAGCGCAAACCAGTTGAGCAATCCCAGACTCGGCGTTCGTGCGACTGGTATGGTAAACAAGAAACTCACTCCAGAAAAGAATGTCCCGCGTCAAAAGTGTACTGTAAGAAGTGCCGCAAAAAGGGACATTTTGCCACGGTATGCTGTTCATCGCGAGTGCTTCATCTCCAATCAGGCAAGTCTCCGGAAAGTCCAAGCTTCCTGGGAGCAATCAGAAATGGTGGAACGACCCCGTGGAGAACGCAGTTGTACGTCAATGGACAGGAGGTGCAGTTTCAATTGGACACTGGTGCGGACGTATCAGCCCTGCCGGAGGATACATATCTCAACCTCAGCTCATCAGCGCCACTGCGCGAGTCTGATAAATTCCTCATCGGTCCCTCTAACGAACAGTTAGACGTGCTGGGCATGATCGAAGCAACTGTGGTTTATAAGGGAGCAACCACCTCGGAGAGATTCTACGTTGCACACAACCTCGGCGAGCCACTACTGGGCTTAGGCCTCATAGAGAAGCTCGACATATTAAGGCGGGTGAGCGATCTATCAGTTAAACACAACTGCGACGCTCTACTTGAAAGATATTTCCAACTCTTCTCTGGCCTCGGTGAAATCGAGCATTCTTTCACCATCAGACTAAAGCCAAACGCAGTACCTTTCGCCATAACCTCTCCGAGGCACATTCCCATCCCGCTGCACGACGCTGTTGAGGCTGAGCTAAAGAAGCTGGAAAATAGGGGGAGTGATAACAAACGTCCAAGATACGTCTCCTTGGTGCGCGCCAATAGTCGTCATACCCAAGGATGGTGGCGTCAGGCTCTGCGTGGACTACACCATGCTCAACAAAGGGGTACTCAGAGAGCATCACCCCATTCCAAGCGTAGAACACATGTTAGGACTTCTCGGAGGAGCGAAGTATTTCTCGAAACTAGACACGCACTCCGGATTTTACCAAATCAAGGTGGATCCAAAGTCATCTGAGCTAACCACCTTCATCACTCCTTTAGGGAGATATAAGTTTAATTAACAGGATGCCCTTTGGAATCTCATCAGCTCCAGAGCATTACCAAAGGATGATGAGTCACGTACTCAAGGGCTTGAAAGGAGTCGTGTGCCACATAGACGACGTGCTAGTGTGAGGAGAGACCAAACAGTCCCACGACGAGCGCCTTGCCCTGGTCCTCGAGCGGTTACTCAAGGCAGGTGTGTCGCTGAACAAACAGAAGTGCTCCTTCTACCAAAATAGTGTGATGTTTCTGGGTCACATCATTGATCAAAACGGCGTGCGCCCAGATGAGGGTATGATTGAAGCCATCGTTAAAATGAAGCCGCCAACCAACGTGACAGAGATCAAGCGCTTCCTCGGGATGACCAACTTCATATCTTGGTTCATTCCGAATTTCGGTGACATCGCGCATCCGCTGACAGAGCTTTTGCGCAAGTCCAACCATTTTGTCTGGGACGCCGCACAGCAGCAGGCTTTTCAAGAAATTAAAGAAGCCTTAACTTCACGACCCGTCCTAGCTCTCTATGACCCGAGGCAACGACTCATCGTCTCATCAGACGCCTCAAGCTACGGTCTGGGAGCAGTTCTGTTCCAAGAAGACCCCATGGCAATCGGCGGCCCGTAGCATACGCTTCAAAAACGTTGACCTCAGCTGAAGCAGGCTACTCTCAAATTGAGAAAGAAGCTCTTGGAATAACGTGGGCATGTGAGAAATTCAGGGACTACCTCATCGGGCTTCATTTCAAGATAGAAACTGATCACAAGCCTTTGGTGCCCATCCTTTCCACTAAACCCATCGACAGCCTAACACCCAGACTTCAGCGTCTTCGTCTACGCATGATGCGGTATGACTACGAGACCACGTTTATACCAGGCAAGCAGCTCATCACAGCCGATGCTCTCTCTCGTCAGCCACTCGCAACGCAGGACTCCGGAAACATCTCAGGCGAAGTATCAACCTACGCAAGTGTCGTAGTGAGCCTTTTGTCGTCGGATGTGGCAAGCCTAGAGAAAGTTGCCATGGCACAGAAGCGTGATCCGACATGTAAAGCTATAGAAGCCTTCACGAGAAACGGGTGGCCAGCGCACAAGAGCAAAACTCCGAAAGACTGCCGTGAGTACTGGCAATTCAAGCATGAACTCACAGTACACGACGGCGTCCTACTAAGGGGCAATCGGCTTATCATTCCTCAATGTTTACGGAAGGCAACACTGAACGCCTTGCACGAGGGGTATGAGGGAGAAGTCAAGTGCTCGCGACTTGCCCGACAAACGTGCTGGTGGCCTGGGATCACAAGGGACGTCAAAGACTTGATAGAAAAGTGTCCCAACTGCATAGAGCATCGACAACAAAGGAGCAAACCGTTAATGCCGACGGCACTTCCAAACCGACCCTGGGAGCGGCTCGGTGTCGATCTCTTCTACGCGAAAGGTTCCACATATCTTAGTGGCTGACTGTTACTCGCGCTGCTTCGAGATTGCGCTCCTCGAAGATGAGCGGCCTGCAACAAGCATACAGAAGATGAAATCAATCTTCGCGCGCCACGGCATTCCAGATACTGTTGTAACTGACAATGGGCCACAGTTTCAACCCTGCAATACATCCGAGTTTTCGAAATTCGCGAGAGAGTGGGAATTTAAACACGTGACATCAAGCCCGACGTACCCACAGAGCAACGGATTCGCCGAGGCGGCCGTGAAAATTGCAAAACAGAAGATAGCCAAGGCAGCTGACCCCTACAAGGCTCTTCTGGCGTACCGTGCAACACCTCTAGAGAACGGCTATAGCACAGCAGAGCTACTTTTCGGCCGGCGTGTTCGCACCACAGTTCCTATTTCTCCACACATGCTGAAGCCGACGCTCGCAGACAGTCAACGACATCAAAAGACCGAGCAAGGAATCAAACAGCGCCAGGAAAGGAACTACAATCGTCGCTGCGGTGTCCGTCGTTTACCAGTCCTGAATCCAGGGCAGCAAGTGTGGATAAAAGACCTCAAACGCAGAGGTGCCGTCCTGAGACAGGCTGACTCGCCATGCTCATACTGGATCCAATGCGAAACGGGCACTGTCCGCCGCAACGGAAGACACCTCGTCAAAAACAGCGCAGGTGTGGCGTTAGACAATCATCCGGCATCACTGGACATGCCATCTCGTCTGTCTGCTCAGGCACCAGGCATGAAGCAACCGGGAACGACGCAGTCAACACCGACCGCGCCATCACCCTACGTCACCGCGCATGGGAGAACTGTGCGCCCTCCTGCACGGTTCCGTAACTGAAGGGGGGAGATGTAGTGTCGGGGACTTTAGTGTCGGGAGTCATCAAGCGCCATCTCTGACGCTCGACCGAAACAGCGAACGGCCTCGAAGATGCCCTACGGTTGGTATGCGCCGGACGGTACGGTATGTGGAGAGAGCGACGCGGCTCAGGTCTCAGGTGGCACGGGCTTCAAGTATCCGAGAGGTGCGTGATCTACCCGGGGGCATTGGACGCTCGACTCGCATCGCAGTACGACGCATATAGGGCGTCGCCCAGTCATGTAGCGTTAGAGCTTTTAATAAACAGTTTTATAATTCAACTCTACAGCGCATCACTATAGAACAAATCACACACACCAGTGCAGCAAGGCAGTTGTGCTCAAATACCCAAAAAGTACAGAGCCTAATAAATTAGATGTTTTTGCATATTCAGAACAAGAGGCAAATTAACTTTGGCTGAAGGTACTATAAACAGCATAAAAAGAAATGTAGTTTACACTTTTAGAGAGAACAAATTGTGGTGCAATGCTGTTGATGGCAGCATAGTGTCTACTAATCTTGTATGTTGTTGTGATGGCATACTACTTATCCAAGATGTTACACAATTTTTAAATATTTTTACAGCAGACATGAAATCAAAATTTTGTGCCTAAATGCCGTATAAAAGATCACATACTAAAAGTGCAATGACCTGCATAAAACACATGGCCATGACCATGACCTGCACAAAACACACAGTTGTTGAAGAAGTGCACACAAATTATGGGATGCAAACACTAGGCTGCGAAATTATGAGGTCATGTAATGAGCATCCTGCAATAATTGGACTGAAATGATCATGCACCAACTCTCGAAACTTTAAACTGAAAATTCAGTCCTTTTTCAAAATTTAGGACATTCTCCAAGTTTGATCTCGATTAGGTGAACTGCAGTTTCCCATATGTGTGTATATATATATATCTAGGGATACATAATTATATGTGCATGTGTATGTATATATACATAAGTTCATGTATATTGTAGTCATTCTTAAGCCCTTATTTGTTTATTTATTTTGTATTTACCTGTACTTAATTTCAGCAACTATGCAACATTGGCATGTGCTTCATACTAGTACCTGTCACTGTATAGTATAAAACTGTACAACTTAAAAACTTAAAACTGTTTTGTGGCCAGGTTAACCACTGTTTTGGTAATGTTGTATATTTTTGAGTATTTTGATCATGTATAGCTAAGCAAGCACTGCTGCTGCTACGCCCAGCATGAGCAGGGCCACGATTACTCTACGATGCTCATGAGTACTCTAATCTCTAAGTTCACTTGTGTTGAATGAACAAATGTTCTTCCAAGTCCGCTGAAATGTGAAACACTCATTTTTGAGCTCTGTCCACCTTTCTTGCACTCCACCTGCCTGAAAATCCTAGCACACATCAGTGACAAACACAATATTTAAAATAAATACTATAACCATAAGTTCATTTGTGGATGGTTGCTTCATTGTTCATGTAACAGCTGCAGGTGAATATAAAATTAGATCAGTTTACGCTTGGCAGCTCTTGAAAGTGGTATCTGTAATTTTCCCTCCAACATCACCAGTCCAACACACCAGAATTGTTAGTTACACATCTATTTCAATCTTCCACTGTATAACAGTGAGTGCCGCCAGTATACCAATAACATTGCTCCTCTATAGCTATGATAAGTTGTAGAAACACTGTCAGTAAAAACAACAACAAAAGTTTCACAGGCATTTGCCAATCTGAACATGTGATACACCAAAGACATTCTTTGAACTGAACGCCATGCCTCAAGTAGGTTAACTACATCACAGACCATCAGCCAGTGGCCACATGGATTTGAAATTGTGCAACACTACTATGTATTTGAATATCACTTCTGCGGACTCCCGCAAGGTGGCGGAAGGGCTAAGAAAGGGAAAATAGACAACCACCCATTTGTAGCACGAAGCCACAAGGAAATCCATTAGGAAATCCATGCTTAATTATATGCTCGTATGTTACGGCCGGAGGCAGTTTTGATTTCGAAGAGCATTTGGTGGTCCCGTGACGTAATCGGCCTACTCGTTAACAAATACCATCAGGTGACTGTGAGAGCCAGTGACATCACTGGCCAGCTTCTGCCATGTTGTCAGCGCTGCTGTTTCGTCTGCTGTGTTGAGCGTTGCGAGTGCTTGTTTCCTCAATCGTCAAATAACGTTTCTTATCTAGTGCGGTGATGGACAAAAGAGCTGGGAGGAGTGTAAAAATCAGTCATAAAAGCTCGATTCACTTCACGAATCTGGCCGGTGGCTGTGATTTTGTTCTTGTCATCTAATCTAGGATCTAGGCTTTAATATCTTTGTGGCAGGCCACAGCAAAATTTGCACAGAAATAAGATGTCTTGTTTCCGGACTAACAGCAGTTAAACTGAAAGCAGAAAGAGTTTCCTAATATCCAAGGACATACCTGGATGCAAGAGTCTCCTTTCCATGGAGCTCTTTAAAGAATGAATAACTTTCGACTTTAGGTCTGTCCTTTCAAGGCAATCCTTCAGGTCTTCCAGGGCAGCTTGAGATTCGGGAAACTCTATGATAATGTTGAAGAGCTGGTCCACACGGGCCATGACATAGGTGTCGTACAAGAAATACCGCAGGTGGTCCTAGACAAACGGACAGGTTATATTGCATGACTCAGCAGCAAAATGTGTTGCTTGACAAAGCAGGAGTGAGAAAAAGGAGCGTACCTCTAGAGACCTAAGTGCTGCATCTGTCTCGGGCCCAGTTTCGTATTTGTACAGCAATCGGAACCACTCCATCACGGTTGTGGTAAGCCACTAAACAGAGAGAACGTAACATCGCAAGTGTAAATAAATCAACCCCTAGAAAAAAAAAATCCTCAGCTCAGAGACACACAAGAAGGAAATTACCTAGCACAGAATTTTCACTGATACTACAGGTAAGTGAATGAGCAAAAAACTTCCGTGCACCCGCAAACTGGCGGAAGCACATCACAGTGAGAAATGTGAAGATGCGGTGGCCATTATCCTTGTCAGCAAAGGAAGAAAGTGTATTTTCTGGATAACAAACAATTTCGTGAATGTTGAGTTCTCAGAATTTTCCTGCTCTCTATTGCAATCTTTTTTTTTTTCCTACTTGCTTTGTTATCTTGTTCATGCACATGCACTATAGTATATTGCAACAAGCATATTTCCTTAAATAGTGTTGCCATGACACTTCGCGAAGAATTGCTAAAGTAACGCAGCCTCAGCTGAAAACCGACCGAACGCAAATGGCACAAAGCTGTGGAAGATGTGTTTCATGTGTATGTGTCCATGTACGTATGTTTTGAATCCCCTGCCTTTGTAATAAATGCTCAAGTCTTAGATGGCACCCGTCATGTATTTTTTTTATTGTGTTGTTTTTTATTGTGTTTATTGTATCCTGCACACACTGATCAGCATGAAATCACATTTGGCTCGTGAAATTGTCTGTAGAAGTTGGAAGGCAATGTCGCCACACAACGGTAAGTGCTTGCATATGTCAATTAGAGGGGCAAATGCACTCTGTTTGTGAATGCTTTCATTACCTTCTCCAGATTATCCAAGAATCTGCTTTCAAAGTTGCCCCTGCAGGTGCTTTGTATGTGCTTTTCTATGTACTTGTATGCAACCGTTGAAACGGCATCTCGGACGACAGCATCTAGCAAGCGAAGATCGTGCCTACAAACAAAAAACACAGAGGTGCAGGTGGTAGCTTATCGTAACAGCACAGCACGAGGCTAAGCACTGGAGTGTGAAGTTTTAGGGGACTGCAATTACTGAATGTACTCACAATTTCTTGTTAATATTCTCGAAGTCATCAAGAAGGAGCGAGCATTCACAGTTGTCAGCGTCAAGCTCACACCCGGTGCATTCGTATTGATCGTTTCCATCATCTTCCCCTATGAGGAAAAGAGGCATTCAAATATTTTATTACTTGAAAAAGCATGGCAGCAATGACCAATTTCAGTTTTATCTGTCTGAGGGATCATGACGACCTCAGCTCGTAAAGAGTGATTGTTACTTCTCGACTTACAACAATGCCCGAACGCCTTAAAATGACAGTTTTTCAGATCACAATGTAAGTGCCGATAAACATTCTATAATCATCGCACTTGTTGCAGTTTATTGTACACAGTGTAGCTAGAGTATTGACTCACAACACGAAATCCAATCAATTGAGGAGCATGTAAATTACAAAGAATGGCTTCACAGTTATCGGGTGCATAACCCGATAACATTATTTTAATTGTACTATGGAATGAAAACACTGTCAGAGTGGCTAAATAATAAACTGTTTTGCTTAAATCAAGAGGACTGACCCGAGCTGCCATAAGTGAGACAGTCTCGTTGAATGATTTAATATCATTGATCGGTAGTGATCTGCACAGTGTGTTCAGAAAGTGCTGCCCCTGGTCAACAACCACAGCTTTCCTGCAACACAACCATACAAAACTGCCTCCACTGCATAAGCCTTTTTGCAACAAGGCATTTGATGCTTCAATAGCTTGCGATACTCAACTTTGAATAAAAAACTCCAAGATAAAATCGGAAAGTTTACCTGATTCATCCTCAAAATCTTGAGGGTCTCCACAATCTTATCTGCTTCATGCAGGCAATGTACAGAGAAGGTGCACAATATGCCAATTTTGACAAAAACATTTAGAACATTCATGAAAGTAAAGGCATGGCAAGCCGTCATGGAATAGCGCTTCCCGCAGGCACAGGTTGCTTACTGTGTTCTTTTGATCATTAGCCTGTACAAAACGAGCTACCATACTAAACAAGATACAGTGATGTGCCACTCTATGCAATACCAGACCATCAATATTTTAGTGGCATGAAGCATTTCGCGAACTTGGATCACTCGTTGAACTAAAACCCTATTGAAGCAACTACACCATAATTACATGCCCATAAACGTCAATTTATGGTTGGGGGTATTACGTCCCAAAACCTCGATATGATTGTGGGGAACGCCGTAGTGGAGGGCTCTGGAAATTTCAACCACTTGGGGTTCTTCAACAAGAAGCTAAATATAAGTACACAGGCCTCAAGCATTTTCGCCTACAGTGAAAAAGCGGCCACCGCCCATAAAAGTCAGTTTTCCAAGCCCAAGGAAAAATAGAAGCAAAGCACAGCACTGAAGAAGTTACCTGCAACATGATGAAATGCCCGGAATGCAGCAGAGTAAAACTTCAACAAGACTTGGTTGAACTCTGGTGGCACAGACAGCTGCAATGCTTCCTGCAGACTATCGTACACAGAGTCTAAAATAGAGCATCGAGGAGCTGTGACGGCTTCTGTTGCATCGTCGCCGCCCTGCCTTACTTGCGTGGAGGCGATGAATTGGGCACTTGACAGGCACTTTTCTATTGTCGCGTGCAATTCGGTAACCGCTCTTCTAAAAGTGGCCTGAAAGAACGAGCAGTTGCATCCATGTCAGAACACAAAGCCAGCGAAACTTGATCGATGCATACTATGCACAGCCACTGGCGTGGACGGGTGGGAGAGGTGTCAATCCCCACCCCACCCGAGATTTTTCGATTTTGCATGTGTACATATTGTCACGTGGCCGTGACGTTGAAGGCAGCAGTCGGTGTGTTCCAAGACGAAACTCTTTTTTTCGGGCGAACTCGTGCCCAGAGAAATGAACTGTTAAAGTACAAGCAATACACGCTGTACATGTACACTGATAGCGGCAAGCACTGTCGTCGGTAATCTGATCTGCGCTAAGGCTCGTCGGCATTTATACATGTGGCATCGAACATTCCAGCCTCATCGTTGGTGGCCGCGTCAGTTCCAGAATAAACTACACTGTTCTCGTTGTGCGCTCAAGCTTATCAGAAGATTCTAAAATAATCTGGAAGGTTCCCAGACACTCTGGCGCGGTTCGCGCAAGGTAGTGCTTATGCGTGTAACGGACCGATTACATAAAAACAGAAAAAGAAGCGCGCGTGGCAATGTACACGCACATATACAAACGCACTCGTGAACATGCATAAAGGGTGGTTGAACCACCCTCCCCGAAAAAAATTTCTGGCTACGCTGTTGGGCCCAGCGTACACTGACCCTTGTATCCTTCAGGTTCGACTTGGGCACTGACTTGAAACTGGACCAAAACCTCGGGATGATGTCCCGTCGCAGTTGCTTGTCGTACTCGTGCAAGAACCAAGGTGCCAAGACGGAAGCTACTTCCTTTCGCTGCAGCAAGTTCGCGACGGCATCAGCCTTCTCCTGATTTATGGATTCACCGGCCTGTAAAAATTTTCATTCTAAATTATTACGGAGTAAGAACTACACGGATCGACAATAAGTATGCGAAACGTACCTCGTGAAACATTACGAACCGCTCAACGATCGACCAAACATCCGTCGTCATTTCTTGAATCGCCATCGCATCGGCTTCGCGTGATAACGATATGCTCAGGAAGTCTTAACGATGGACGTCGCCAGTTCCAGACATCGTCCGCAAGCGCAGGAAAAGCAAACCGATTGAGCTGCAGTCCGTACCAGCCGCCGTAAAATCAACAAACCAAAACTACCAAAACAAAGCCGCGCATGTGGATTCGGATTGGCTGAATACAGCTCACGTGTAGAACTTAAACGGCGTAGGCGTAAAATGTTAATAGATAGAAATGTAGACGCAAATAATGCGTACTAAAAAGAAACTAGCTGAGGAAAAATAAATATAATTATTACTGAAGACTAACGGTGAACACCCTGCACGACACGACGGCCAACCACAGCGGGAGCGGGACAATGGCACCGGAGCTTTATTGGCTTTATCTGCCCTTATGCTAGTCACTGTGCAGGGTTGCCAGGTTGGGCTATAAATAGCCAAATTGGGCTACATTTTTGTGGACTTGGCGGGATATTTTGTCGTTGGCTATTTGGCTACTTTTGGGCTGTTACCTGCCTTCGCTTCAAACGCTTGTTTTCCAGTGCCCTTTCTCCTCTTTAGTGGTCGTTGTGCCTCATGTTCGTTGTGAATCAAGTGTTTACGTACACAGTTATCTTTATTTCACTCTTTCTACTATCCTTTACCTGTGTGTTTGCATTCTTTAGGTATCAGCAGCCTCCACCAGACAATTACGGTAGTCAGTATCTATTCCTTGCCTTTTATGGCGAAGCTTCCTTTGCCGGGTTTCGCGATGCTGCTAAGTTGTTCCTTCTCATGGCGAATAAATTTGTGGATTTAAATATAAAGTGTACATGATAGCACGCACGAAGTAACTTGGAGCCTCGTAACGTTTTTCTGTGCTATACCTACTATCACCAGATTTTACGCATCACCGTTGATTTTAAAGGTTATAATTTACCGCTTTACTTTAGCTTAGCTTGATATGGATTCCAACTTATGCTCTGAATGTGATCCGCATCATTTAGCTTTAGTTATTTGCTTTAAACCACGGCCGCTACATAAAAAAACGTAGTGGCCATGAAATACCAAACGAGCAATTACTAAAAACATTCATCTCCTCCATGGGGTTCTCCATTCCTTTGACTACAATCCTCACATTGTGTCGTCACTTCAAAGAAAACAAATTAATAAAGAGCAACAAGAAAACAGAAATTCTAGCAAATAAAGTGACATTTCCGTTCTATTTCTACTACCTGCACCACACACGCGATCTTGCAAGCAGCAGCACAATTGGAGACATGTATAAACTCTCTGTGTATAAATTATAATAAATAGAAACCTTTTTTCTATATTTGCTCTCTTTGGCTATTTTGGGCTATTTTTTATTAATTACGTTTGGCTACTTTTGGGCTATTAACGGACGGAAATTTGGCGGGTAGCTCTCCGAGTACCTGGCAACCCTGTCACTGTGGGTAAGCGCTCGCTTTGCGTTGTTGGGAAAGTTAGCGTGCTTGTATTCCATCGCCGGCTGCGAAAGCTTTCGTGTAGTCATTCCCGACACAGTAAACCAAAATGAGCAAGGCACACCCTCCAGAGCTGAAGAAGTAAGTTACATGTGTCGTTTGAAACTGCGTGGCCTGCTTAATGCGTGTGCATTCATTGTTCGCCGGTAACAGATCGGCGTTCCGTGATATGCGCCTACTGTTAATTAAACCTAAGCTGTTTACAGCTTGTCTAGTTTATGCTTGTAATTGTTCTGTCTTTTCATGCTGACTTCCTCTTTCATTTCAGGTACATGGACAAGAAGCTGTCGCGTAAGTTTTCTTTAACGTCACGTCGCTTGAAGCGCGATCTGTCACTACACGGGCCGCGCGCGTTTGTCTTGCGAATGGTTTGCCACACCGGTCGGTGTAGACAAAACTCATCAAGATTTTAATAAAGTTTTAGGCAGTTAATAATGTTTAGAAACCGCTCTGAACTTGATTGTACCGTCTGGGGTTCTTACGTTCTGCCAAAGCAACGTCCTCAAGCTTCGCATTCTGGCTGCCACGTTTGGGATTCGAACACGCTACCTCGCAATCCGGCACTTGGATACTGCTGCTTGTGAATGTCGATTAATTGAACCCGAGTGCAAATCTGAAACAAAATGCATTGCGTTCTTTCGATTACCGTGATTTTTTGTTTTAAGATAGTTGCACTGCTTGGAGTTGTCTGCGTACATTAGAATACCGTGGACGCGAGGACCAAAGAAAAGTAATGATGCATGACGATTGAAACGAACGTTCTTGTATGTGTACTCTGACACACGGACGAAGAATAGACACACGGAGCTTCTACCTTCGACACACTTTGCTTTTCGTCCGTGTTTCAGAGTGCGCTGTAAGCTATAATGGATCTTCACCAACTAGCTCGATCAAAAATCTTGCTTGTATGAGAAATTTGCTAACCAGGAGCCACAGACAGGATAATAGATCTGCAAGTCAAAGATACAATGGCACCCATAGTACAGATGTGCCTACTTTTTCCAGTTCAGTAAATTGCCAGGGGTTATGTAAGTAATTCTGCTGGATATCCGGCAAAGATGTTTTGCTTTTTATTTAGGGCCATTGTCTTTCTGTGCTTATGTAACGTACGAATCTCCTTTGCCCAGCAAGCCAATTGATCAGTGAACGCCCCCTTAATTGTTGCTCTTATTCTCCTCAATACCCGCTTTCTGTAATCCTTGTGGCATTTGCGAACATTCAAATAGAATCTCGGCACCATTGGAATGTGGCTTTCCCTTCAAGGTGGCAGAGATACGTAGATGTTGGTGCACTTCAGCTTGTCCATATGCATAAGGTATTGTCTTTACGGTATACCGGATTACCAAGGAGCTTTTGCATTGTCAGCATTGGTAACAATATCTGGTGACACTGTGTACAACAATGCGTTAAAGGTTCATTGTAGGGTATAAAACTCCACAAACACAAACAAAAGGAAGAAACACAATGCATTGCTTCTTTCGTGCTTGTTTGTTTTCATGCTGTTTTGTACTTTACGATGAATCCTAACCAAGTGGCCCAACTTGCAGTCTTACAACACGTTAGAGTTCTTACACTACTTGGCAGTTCTTATGAACAAAAAGTCGGAACTGAACTTTGAAGATTGTATAGCCGCTGGCACTTTACTCCCAGTATCCCACGAAGAGTAAATAAAGGAAAGAACGGGACTTTTAAGGGCTTGTTTTTCTTTTGTTAGAACAATATTAATGAGAACTAACAGACAATAATGCCAAGGAAAGTGTAGGGGGTGTTATTTGTAGTAATTAGAATATAAATGTGAAAAAAGTAAAGTGGACGAAAAGATAACTTGCCGCCCGCAGGGACCGAACCTACGACATCTCCAAATCTGTCTGTTAGTTGTCTGTTAGTTCTCACTAATAAAGAGTAAATAGTCACTTGGCTACTGCTGCGTGTAAATATAGATGAACTGAACCTAAGTTACCGAAGAATATGGGGACAATTGCCACAAACAAGAAAAACTTCTTCGCTGAGTAGCCATCTGTAGGGACAAGCAGACACTTGATTTATACACGATCCATGCCCTTACAGTGAATAATGCATGTATTTGCAATGCCTACCTCACAGGTAAAGAATCCAATGTATAAAAGCATCTCCAAACCTTTGTACAGTGAGAGATTTGGAATTTTCCTGATATCACAACTACATCTTTAACTAATACCCATGTATTTGTCAGAGGATAAATTATTCTAAAATTGGTGTGCCAACATATACAGGTCAACTTTATGACTTTGTGCCAGCATGTTCTTGATAGCAGCAGCAGTGGAACTTTCGTGGGCTGAATTTTCAACAGCAGTGACCAGAATTTTAATACAGGCGAAGTGCAGAAATGCCAGCATGAGATCAGAACTATAGAAACATAAACAAACCATGTTCAGCATAACAATACTAAGGTAGAGCATCAAGGAACTCAAGAAGATTAGCAGCTTCTAAAAATATGGAGGCTGAATCTGATCCTATCACTGGTTTCGATGACGAATCCCATGTTGGTCCTGGTTTAGAAACTTCTATTGCAGCCTGCAACTAGGTGTGGAAGCCTCTCTTTCTGGCTAAACTGAGATCCTTCCGAATGGCTGTTAGCTGGACCTTATGGTGGTATGATAAACTAAAGAAGAACGAGACTAAGATAGGGGGAACAGATGACTAAGGCTTTCACTACCAACTAAAGTTTACTAGGCAGTAGTGCAAGATATAGGCAAAAATATCTGTGAAAGAGCCAGAAGTATCTACATAAAAAATGATGTACGTAAATTCTGGATCCAGACATTCATGACGTGCATAGGAGAGGACTGGGGTCAAGCGTTGAACGCTGTAACCGTGTTTTCTGTGTCTTGTGTCTTAGACCGGTTCTTGCATTGCTTATGATATCTTCAAGAACACACAGTATATTCTTGATGAATTCTATCTATTCTAAATTTGTGAGTCAGCATACGTAGTACCTTAATGAGGTAAACGAATTATATACATGTTTGCTCACTTGCCTTCTTTCTTTTTGGAGCTGGTGCACAGTAGATTGCTTGTTTCTCATCCGTAGTGAGGCTCAATGGAAGTCGTGTTGTCACTGGGATCCTGCGAGGTTTTGACCCGTTCATGAACCTTGTCCTGGACGAGACCGTTGAGGAAACGAAGGGAGGAGAGAAGCACAACATTGGCATGGTGGTAAGTATTCCACGTGTGCGGAATTTTGGTTTTGATTCTGACGAGTGCTTGCGTTGTACCATCTCGCAGGTTGTCAGGGGAAACAGCATCGTCCTCCTTGAGAGCCAAGACAGAATAGGCTGACACCATGGATCTGGGACAGCCTCTTGCAGCCATGCATTCCCACCGCATTCTTGTCATTCACATTGTTGCATTATTACCCTGTCAATAAAGATGCCATAAAACCGAGATTTGTGACCCTTCTTTTTTGTTGTGTGCACAACCTGAAACAAGGTGGCTTGAAGACAAGGAACGTTTAGTGCGGAGGCAGAAATGCATCTACCCGGCCACGGCCGCCGCATTTCAATGGGAGCAAAAGGCAAGGAACACCTGTATGCTTATAGTTAGGATTTAGGCACGTTACAGAACCACAGATGGTCGAAATTAACCAGCAGTCGCCCAATACGGCATTCCTTGTAATAATATTCTGGTCATGTGAAACTCCAGCAATAATAATTATTACAATAAGTGCAGGTGAACGTGGAGTTTATTGCGCTTGGAATGTGCACTACAATCTCTTTATCGCAGTCACTGGCATTCTATTGCCTTCATTCTCAGTAAATTGCTAAACTACCTTTCAAAGTTAATAGCTTTAATGGCTGAAGAAGTATTCAAGCTGTTATGACAGTGCACCAGAATTTGGTAGTGTAGATTGACGAGATTTGTACAAAGCATGACTGCATTTTTTTTTTATTTCCGAGGTACCTTTTTAAAAACTGCGTTACTGTACAAAATTTTGGCTGTCCCAAAGTGTAGGTAGCAGCCCAAGCAGTGCTTTCAAGTTAACCCTTTGAGGCACTTTGTACACAATTGTCTACACAACTTGTTTTCGCTAGTTGCGTCTACTAGGGCCTAAGAAAGAACAAGATACATTGAGGTGAATTTAACCCCCTACATAATAAATGTGTCTTCATTTAACTTCATTTTGCATTGTACTGTTGCAAATGATCACTTTACTGAATGCACTACAATGTTCGGCGTGCCGCTTTCTGCGAGCCAAACCAAAAGTATGCTTTTTCTTTGTTCGAAATGATTATAATCGAAAACCAAATCGCACTGTATTTCTAGCATAAAATTTGATTTTATTTATGCATAAACAGAACCTGAATGACTTCAGTATAACTGGATATTCACTTACAATTTACTAAGTAAGTTTAATTACTATAAAACGTTTGTTGCGATAAAAAATTACAGCATATCCACGGGTGAATGATGAAGAGCTTGGGCGAAGCTCCTGAAGCAATCATGGTCTCGGGATTCGCTTATCGTTGAGCCCGTTTCGCAGCGGCGTCCTTGGCGCGCACCGTCACGGGATCCGCCTGGCTGCCACCAAGCGAGCGCCCGCCGCTGCGCATCGTCCATGCTCCGCCAACCATCCGACACGTACGGCGACGATCCAGGAGAATGAGAGAGACCCTCGCTGCCCTCGCTCCCCGCGCATCCCCGCGCAGCAGCCAATCGGAGAGGATGGATGGGTGGGTGGATGCTATGAGCGTCCCCTTTATAACGGGGCGGTGACATGTCTGCCACCATGCTCGAAGAAAAAAGAAAAAACTTCCTTGTTTCATGCTGGCCTAATACCTTGTCTACATTGATTAAATCTATCTTATTATACCAAAAAAAATTTATAAATTCACGGTCTATCTCTCTGCCTCTTAAGGCAGAATGACCTTATTTTTTTTTCCCCCATTATTTATTTTTGTACTTTATCTCTACTCTTCTGCCACCAATACTCTAACCGTCTCTTACTTATTTCTATCGCGGACGTGTTCAGCTTTCCATTGTTGTCCCTAAAACCCAAGGCTTCCTGTAGACTCGTGCCCACAAGTATACCTGGGTGAATATCGCCACATTCAATCAGTACATGTTCCATCGTTTCCTTAGTTCCCCCGCAGCATGTACATTGTTCTTCTTCGTTACTGAATCTCGCTTTATAACTACGCGTTCTAAGGCAGCCCGACCTTGCTTCAAACAGTAAAGCGCTTCCCCTTGAATTATCATAAAACCTTTCCCTCCTTATTTCGTTTTTTCCCTTTCGGTAGTTACTCAGAGCCGGCTTCTTTTCCATTGCTGCCATCCAATAAGTCCTCTCCGCCTCTCTGACCTTCCGCTTAATGCTCCTTGTTGCCATATCGCCCGCACTGCTAGCCGTATATTTACTGGTGAGCAGTGGCGTAAATCCATCAAAACAACAGGGGGGGTCCCGGACTTTGCATGGCAGCCATCTTGATTATTAGAAATGTGCATTTTATTTTACACAAAAAATGAAAACTTTACAATAAAACAAAAAGAAAACACACAAATATTCATATATCGCGTTATTGCAATGCTCTTGACGATCTGCACTGCGCGACGAATGAGTCATACAACGTTCTGAACTAGTTTCTACAACACAGTTCCAAACAGCCGATGAGTATTCGATGAATCTACACATTGGATATGAAACAAACGTTAAAGGAACACTGACACCAAAATTGAAACCTCGAGGTGTTTGTATTGTTTGATTGTCTGTATGCGTGCAAGGGTACTTCTGGCCGTTTATAACTGGCGGACGTTAGCTTTCAGTTATCTTAATTTGATTTTGAAGCAAGCGTGAATGCTCATCTGAGTTGACAGCACCTCGCGACATCTTCACTAGTATGGCGAAACATTGGTATTAATGAGAACTAACACACAGCAATGCCAAGGAAAGTATAGGGGGTGTTATTTGTAGTAATTAGAATATAAATGTGAAGAAAGTAAAGTGGACGAAAAGATAACTTGCCGCCGGCAGGGACCGAACCTGCGACCTTCGAATAACGCGTCCGATGCTCTACCACTTCGCTACGGCAGCGGTAATCTCCCTGTCCACTTTATAGGGTATATATGTGGATTGAAACTTCAGGAAACTTAGGAGTGTTAGGATTATTGGTCAGCTGCCTGCCCGTATATAGATCACGTGCTACGTGACGCCAAGAAGGCAGAAAAAGAGTGTTCCACACTCGACCCCACACTATTCCCCCTCGCCTCGTTCTCTCCGAAAGAGCATATGACAAAGAAAGTTAGAGGTGACCGAAGTCACTTTCATGTCCCTTTCATCAGGTGCATACACAAAATATTTTTACAGATATCAAGAACTCGTTGCGCAGCTTATGTTTGCATAACAAAATTAGAGCCCGGTACACACATAAAGCCTTCTCCTTGCTTTCTCACCGCGGGAGCGGTTGATTGAAGGAGCCATGGGGTGACGCCTTTGGACGGTTCGCTCTGTGTTACATCACTTCCTGCTTGATGTCCGAATAAACACGAAGAGGGCATCATGCCATCATGGGATGTTTTGTGTCATTAATATACGGGAGATTCAAGTATGCGCTTTTTAATACTTTTTTTCTTCGCAATTCTAAGGTAATGAAGAGTTGGCCGACGCCGCTCTTCTAAATGGCATTAATTCCTTCGGTGCGTGATCCTGGAACCGGTGGATGAAACCACCAAACATTCCTTGCTTTTTAGCGAATTGTATGAATTAGGGTAGTCCTAATAATAGCTCCATTGAAGCTAGTTGCAACGTAGTTCACGAAACCATTGATTTAAAAGTTATCTAGCATATTTCTGTTAGTTGTTTAACGTAACGTGGTAGTTATCCTCCTGTCTAATGACTGCAAGCCATTTTGGGCTTTCAAGGCGGCATTCAAGTAACTGTCACTTCCCCCTTTTTTAATCAGAATAAAAATCCTTGTATGTTGCACTAAGGGTACCCGACAAAACAAAATTATAATCAATGATCAATTACATAAAAGGCTCACCTCATCAGTGTTTTTGGTGACATTGTCTTCCGAAGAAGGTCGCTTGGAGTTCGGCAGAAAGAACGAGCTCAGCGAACTCTGCCGCTTGTGCGGCATCTTCCCAGTCCAGTTGAAAGTCACAAGCACATTACGCCAAGAAGGTTGCGCGGCCGGTTGCAGTGCTGGCAGCACTTCTGTGGACGCGTGCAGGCTGAAACTGCCGAACGACTGACAAGTGATGTCGTATTTGTCGAATATTGGGAAGCAGCCCCCACTTCGAAGCAGCTTTAATTGGAAAACCCCGCGGCGAAAAGGAGGAAGAGGGGCAACCCGGGGGACGCATTTTCGGGGTTGCAACCAAGGAGGTTGAAGGCGACAATGAGTACGGGAAGAGCGGAGAACGTCCTTGACATTCGTCGTTTTACGACCCACGCGCCTTGGCCACCCGTGTAAGAACACTGAAAGCCACAGGGAGCGTCACCCAACACAGGGAAAGCGTTTTCTCCCTCTGTTCTTCAAGTTTGTTGCACGTGCGGGGTGCAGAGCAAATCTTTTGACTGTGCTTGTGTTTCTGTATTTCTATTTTCCTTTTCATTTTCCCTCTCTACGAGAGCACTGTAAATAGTGAACAAACAAAGCAGTCTTCGTGATGCGTTCAAACCAAGCGGACGTGTTGATTCTCTGTCGTCGTCCAACCTACTAAAGAAAGTTTTGCCCCCCTGCTTTTCCGCCACAAAGTGAAACCGGAGGACAGGCGTCTTCGTTTGAACTACAGTGTACTAGAATCGGGCAGTGGGCTCACTGCCGTATGTCTGCGCCGCGCCTCCACGGCCCTCTCCGCGTCGATTGCTTGGGCGCCCGCCAGGGGTCTTGGCGCCAGTTTCTCCTGAAAACTTCTCTTGCGGGGTGTGAAGCGCATCCTCCTGGTCGGGGTTACGCTGGTTACGCTGTAATTCCGGGGGGGTATCAACAAACGCGGGGTTGGAGGCGGGGAGAGGGCCACCACAATGACACAACAAGAGATCACAAAAAAAAAAAAACGAAGGGAGAAGGGGGTTGAGCATTTTATTCTTTTTTAAAGCTTACCCAAGTAGTAGAAGCTACTGTTTCCATTCGTGCATGCCCTGCAGCGCATGTTCCCGCCATTCATTCGCTTGAAGGACCTTTGTCGGCACCACGCGAGCAGCTTTGCTGCACTTATATATGCTTGTTTTTCTGAACGAGCGGCATCTGTGTCTATCCGTACACTGCAACTGTCTCAAAGACGGCCCGCCGCTGCATCTGGACTGGAGGGAGGCGCTTTTTACAGTCTCCGGCGGTCGTGCACATAGAGCATGCAGCGTACGTGCAGAGAAATTTCTGGTGCAGCGTTTGACAACAAAAAACAGCTGGACGCAACGAAGCTAAGAGTGACCGCGCAAAGTCAAGTGCGATAACAATAAAAGCAAGAAAATACGAGGGCGGTGACAGCAAAACCTTACTTGTGCTTTGGTAAAGCGGTCAGGGTACTTCTAAAAAATGATAAAGAATTCTGGCTGATTGTTTCGCTCGAAGTCCTAGGCACAGAACTACTGCCAGATGAAACGGGCTGGATAGAGATCGATGTACAAAAAAAAAAAGAGATTTAGGGGGGATGATTGAAGTAGCGGGGGAGGCCCACGGGGATTGCGCTCATTTGAGATGCTCCGGTTAGATCGACGGTTGTCATGGGCAGTTTATTGTTTTATCACGTGTGACCATGCATGCATTGTTAATCCATATTGTGATATGGCCAGCATTTGCGCATACATAGGCAGGGTTCCATGTAAATAAAATTAGTTTGTCAGCACGTGACGCTGTCGAGTGTTATTTTCGTGGTGCAATTCTGCGGTGTAATAAAAATGTACGCACGTAATGTATGTTACTTGTTATGTACTCATAATACCTATGTATGGGTTGTTGTTTTTTTTAATTGGACCCGCACGTACCAATATATATAGCCTACGAGTCCAACCAATTTTGGTAACCTTGTATGATCTATGTCTGCAAATAAAAAAATTTAAGATTACCGTGCGGATACATTTAATACAAGGCCAAGTGATTCCGCCGATTATTGATTCGCGAAAAAAAAAAAAACAGCATTAAGTAGGTTAGTCGCAGAGACGAGCTCATGCGAAAGCAAATAAATAAAAAATGAGGCATTGTTTATATCCGGTATAGTGGGGCTCGAAAGGCGGGAGTGAAGTCGCTAGGATCGCTACAGTGGCGAAAGGGCATTGAAAATCGTATCGACCAGCAGTACAAAAAAAAAAAAAAAACTTGAACGCCCCACACGCAGGAGCATTCATATTCATCATAGCCTATTAAAATATCGCCCACCCTCTGTAAATCGGTCACAACGACAGCACTTTATTTCACAACTCACAGAAATTTGCATAAAAGGAAGTTTCGTGTGTTGCGCACCGTAATTCAGACTTTTCTTGCGCGCAAAACAGCAACGCGAGCTAGCCGCGCCCTGCAACCCGCCGGAAAGTTTCAGGTGACGTAGGGTTACTGCATATGCTACCTCTGACTCTAAGTGACTCTAAGGTGACGCTGCGAACACTTCTAGAACACTGTAGTTTGAACGATCGGGTGGATCGGGCCAAGAAGTTCGTCAAAAACGCGCGCGCAGCCAGGGGCTCCGGAAGTATACATATGGGGGCGACTGAATGAATAGGGGTACTGAAAAATGCGTGCAGTTTCAGTTGGGTGTGAAAAGATGACTCATTTGTGGCGATATTTGCAAGCAAAGGCCGAATATCTCTTACTCAATTTCTCTCGCCCCAGACTCGGTGCTGAAGAAATGTCTTCACGAATCTCGTTGCTCTCAGCGAGTTAGAAGGCTCAATGATACGTCACCACGTGGATAAACGGCCGCTGCATGGCAGCGGCTTTCGTGATTGGTGCTATAGATGTGGTTGCAGACTTTGAACATCGCAGGGATGATGTCGTAAAAATACTATCGTAAGTTGTTGAATTGTGCTTATTTCTTTCGTTGTATCTGAGAGCTGGAACTCTGGGGCGATTTTGAATGGCACGTGTGAAAATAAACTTCAAGCTAGTCAAGATGGAAGATGTTCGAATGCAAAATCTCAGGGGGGGACCATTGCATAGGGGGTCCCCCCCAGTCTAAACACAGGGGGGGTCAGGACCCCCCTGACCCCCCCGGGATTTACGCCACTGCTGGTGAGCCTCCTAGTTCTTTTTCTCCACTGCGTGTCAACGCTTTTTCTATACAAATACCTGAAAACCTTCTCTGCCCATCTACTGTTCTTCATTTTCCTCAGCCTCTCTTCGAATCTCATTTTGCTCTGAGCTTCCCTCACTTCAAAGCCTGTCCATCCCATATCACCCTTTACAGCCTCATTTGTCGTCTTCCCGTGAGCGCCCAACGCGAGGCGGCCCACCGTCCTTTGATTTACATCCATTCCTGATTGTACCTCTGACTTCATGCACACTACTGAGTTCCCAAATGTAAGCCCCGGGACCATCACACCCTTCCACAGCCCCCGAAGCACCTCGTACCTATTGTATCCCCATAAAGCTTTGTGCTTCATAATTGCAGCATTCCTCTTTCCCCTTGCTACCGATGCTTTCTCTTGTACCTCCATATATCTATCCCCCTCATTTACCCATACTCCGAGGTACTTGTACTCGCTTACCCTCGGTATTTTTGGCCCTGTATAAATACCACATGGTCTTCGTGATCATTGAATACCATCAATCCAGATTTTGTTGCACTAAATCCTAGTCCTAGAGCCTCACATTCCCTTCCGCATATATCTGCCAGTCGCTGTATATCATCTTGACTGTCCGCAAATAAGACAATATCATCAGCACAAAATAGACCTGGAAGCTTCTGCTCAACCATCGTGCCGACCTGCTTGTGTGACAAATTAAATCCAATGTTGCTACCTTCTAGCGCTTTTTCCATCCTCACCATGTACAGCGTGAATAACAGCGGGGACAAAGGACATCCCTGTCTCAGCCCCTTGCTAATTTCAACGCTGTCCTTGCTACTTATCCCTTCCCATTCTATACAAACTGTATTTTCTCGGTATATTTCCCTCAAAAGCTGTATACAGTCGCCACCTATGCCCACTTCTTTCAGTATATCCCACAAAATTTCCTGATTAACATTGTCATACGCCCCGGTAATATCTAGATAAGCTACGTATAAGGGCCTGTTTTCTATTTTCGATATTTCTATACACTGGGTAAGAACAAACAGATTATCGTCTAACCGCCTGTCAATTCGAAATCCATTCTGAAGTTCTCCCAAAATATCATTTTGTTCTACCCACGCTTCTATTTTTAATTTTACTGCCTGCATCGCCAACCTGTATAGCACCGATGTAATGGTTAGCGGTCTATACGAGCGAATGTTATCCTTTTCTCCCTTGCCTTTATAGATTAAGTTCATTCTACTTTTTCGTCAACTGTCTGGTATTTCCCTCTCCCGTAAGCACTTTTCTACGGCTTTCAGCAGTGCTTCTTTAGTTTTATGTCCGAGTTCGTTAATGAGGCTGACGGGAACCCCATCTAGGCCCGGAGTAGTGCGCTTAGGAATTTTTCCTTCGGCCTTCTTCCAATTGAAATTCTCTAGTACTACATCTTCGTCGGTTGCACTCCTTTGCGTACTTTTACTCACTGGGGGAATCCCCGGGGCGACCTTTTTAAACGAATCGGCTGTTATCTTTCGGATGTAACCTAGCGCTTCATACCCTTCCAACTGATTTCCTCCTTCATCTACCATATGTTGTTGCATTGTGACAGACTTCCTACCCAGCGCTTTTAGGTGGCTCCAAAATATCCTAGGCGCGGCCTTCTTCTTTTCGCGAATCTCTGTCATCCAGCGTTCACTTTCACCTTTAATTTTTGCCTCGACTAATTTCTGCACAATGGATTGTTGCTCTAAATATATTTCCCATATTTGGTTGACTTCGTCCTGTGGCCGCTTCTCCTTTTTTGCTTCTCTGTGCTCCCGTGATGCCTCACGTCGCTTCTCGATCGCCTCCCGGATTTCTTTGTTCCACCAACTTTTTGGCTTTCTCTTTCCTTTCCAACAAATAGTTTTCTTCTCTTTTTCCATTTCTTTCGTGATTACATGTAGCAGCTCACTATACTTCCAGTCTTTGCCTGGTAGTTCGTCTACTTTTTCCTCGACTCTTGCGGCTATATTTGTTGTTTGTTTGTCATTTAGATACAAGCTGCCAAACTTTGATTCTATGTTCTTATTTTCAGTTTTATATCCCATTTGTAATATTATGCGTTTATGATCACTACCCAAGCTGTTAATGCCTTCCTCGTCTATTCTCATCTCTCTAAGTTTGTCATATATTCCTTCTGTCATGAGACAATAATCAATGCTCGATTGCCGGTTTCCGACTTCCCACGTGATCTGCCCCTCACACTTAGGCCCCACGTTAACTATCTCAAGACTACGTTGCTCGCAGAGATCTAGCAATAACTTGCCATTGGTGTCTGAATATCCGTCAAGGTCATGAATGTGAGCGTTCATGTCCCCTAGAAGGATTATTTCGGCATCATGACCAAATTCTTTAATATCGGTGCTTATGCATTTCACTATCTCCAGATTCTTTTCTCTGCAGTATTGCCTGTCTAATTCACTGCCGCTGCGTCGCTCGCCACCACCGCACCAGCCTTGCTTTGGTGGTGCGAACTGCTGCATAGTTCACTGTCTGCCACCAGGCTCGAAGAAAAAAAAAAAGAAAACAAAAACTTCCCTGTTTCAAGTTGGCTTAATACCTTATCTACACTGATTAAATCTATGTTATTATACAGAGCAGCGTAGAGTTACTGTATATGCTACCTTTAGGTAGCAGAGTTGCGCCTCTGATAGAACTCGCCGCTCGCGCCACCATTCGCCCAGCGCGCTCACGTGCGCAAAAAGCATCCGTTTTAGGGAAAGCCAACTTTACGGCCGTGCGGGTGCTGGCGATCACCGCGCCACCACCGCTGTATCAAGCCAAATCAAGCCGTCCGGCGAAGCGCAAGATCGGATTGTTTGTCGTTGTTGTGGTCGTGTCTTCTGCTGTCCGTTTTTGAGAACGTCTGCGCAGCGCAGCGCCCTGACTCAGTGTTGCGAAGTTGCGACAATGACAGGATGCTGCGCTCCCCACTGCACGAACCGACAAGAGCACGGAAAGGCCTTCTTCTCGATTCCATGTGGCAAGTCTGTCTCCGTCGTCCGTCACCGTCTCAAGTGGCTGCTGCGCATGAGACGTCAGAAGCCGGCGATAACGAACAGGATATATATCGCTTCTCTCTCACTGGTCAAAGGTTGACTAAAAATCGAGTGGGATAAGGCGGTAAAAATATGCGCAAGTGACTGTGTGAAGGAGGCGATGTGTGTGAATATGAACCTTAGAGGTCTATCACAACAGCACGACTCATTCCGAGCACTGTGCGGCATAAAAGTTTGAAGCATGACCGAGTGTTTATTATATGCCACATCTACCTAGACGTACGCGAAATTCTCGTTAGCTTGCGCTATTTGTAAAGCACAGTGATAATTTTAGCACTTGTTTTCTCGAGCTATTCACTTAATCTTTTGAAGCGTTGCATCAAAAAGTACGTGAACCGAATAATTAGACTGAATTTAATTGTTCCAGAATCGTGACCGTCGCACTTTTTCTAATTGCCATTTAAAACAAAAATATTACTTGCGATATTGTTCCATCTCCACCTGTTCCATCTCAAATTATTGTTTCTACGCGCTTTCCATTCTTTTTTTTTCTTCGAATCGAAAGTCATTGCGCCAGCGACGCATTATGAACGAACGAGAAGGTGCACGGAGCCGCTGGGCCGAGAGGACAGCAGCAACATTAGCAGCCGCGTCGGCTCCTACATTCCAGAGAGGTGGCTTTCCTGCTTAGCGTGGATGCCGCGGCGGGCAAGACGGCGGACCTATGCGCAACTCTGCTACCTAAAGGTAGCACATACAGTAAAGGTAGCATATACAGTAACTCTAGAGGATGGATGGATGGATGCTATGAGCGTCCCCTTTATAACGGGGCGGTGACATGTCTGCCACCATGCTCGAAGAAAAAAGAAAAACTTCCTTGTTTCATGCTGGCCTAATACCTTGTCTACATTGATTAAATCTATCTTATTATACCAAAAAAATTTATAAAATCACGGTCTATCTCTCTGCCTCTTAAGGCAGAATGACCTTATTCCCCCCCCCCCCCCCCCCATTATGCTGCGGCACTTCCAGCTCCATCTAGTGTCGATTCACACAAGCGTCATATTGCACACATGGATGGATGGATGTTATGAGCGTCCCCTTTATAACGGGGCGGTGACATGTCTGCCACCAGGCTCGATACTTCCCTATACTTCGCTAAATTATGATGATTTATGGCGTAGTGGGCACCTTGCAACCGTACTTGTATACAAAAAAATATAAATTCACGGTCGATCTCTCTGCCTCTTAAGGCAGAATGACCTTATTTTTCCCCATTATTTATTTTTGTACTTTATCTCTACTTTTCTGCACATGATGATGATGATGACGATGATGACTTGGGGCTATTCCCTTTGTATCGGGCGGGCAAGATTAATTTGCCCTAGCCAGCGAAAAAAAAACGAAGAAAAAAAAACACACACACACAAACACACACACACACACTCACAGCACCGTAAATAAGTCTGTACGGCTAATTCACTGCCGCTGCGTCGCTCGCCACCACCGCAACCAGCCTTGCTTTGGTGGTGCGAACTGCTGCATAGTTCACTGCACCAGCCGTTTCATCGCCTGCGTGCAGCACCGTGTTATGCCATAACCATGTCACTCGTGCGCGCAAACCCCAGTGCCTCGGGCAGAGTAGTGCCCTCTCGCTGGCGGGGGCACAAAGACGTACAGCGTAGCACAAGGTGGGGGATGGTTTCCTCTTCCTGCTCGCACACCCGGCATAAAGCCCTCGTGTCGTCGGTAGCTTCGTCGAATCGACGGCGGTACACAAGTGTTTGCAGTGCCCCAGCCCGCGCTTCAAACAAAAGGCCGCTACCCCCATTTGTGTCGTAGATGCGTTCCTTTTCTATAACACTTTTGTGCTTGCGGTACTCCGTCAATATTGTCTTGGAACACATCGCCTTCCGCCACTTTTCGTTTTCTTCTTCCCGTACTTGTTCTTGAACGGCCCGAGCCCATTGGCACTCCCTGGTTGCCGTCACGGGCTTCGCGAAGAACCAACACCACCTAGACTATTCACAAGGCCTGTTCATACCCCTCTCTCCAGACGGCATACGTCACGCTAGTTGTCCTACTGTCCAGTGGCCGAGGACGCGTCGCTCAGGTGTAGGTGCTGGTGACCCCGCGCACTTTTTTACCCCGAACGGCGGACAAGCCACGACAGGTTTGCCTTTCTTCGCTACCTGCTTCGCTGGTTAGACTGCGTTAGCCTTGGTGCTGCAACTCACTGCTCTGAGTCTTCGTCTGTTGCCACGTGTCTTATTTTATTGGTGTTGCATTTGTGAGTATGTGATTACACCTCGATCAGTGCGACATGGGACGTTGTTGTGTTCCCGGATGCCGCGGCAATTATGACAGTGGTCCGAAAGTGCGTGTTTTCGCATTCCCCAAGGATGAAGCTCGGAAGAAGTCTTGGATAAAAGCCAATCCGCGAAAGGATTTCACACCAAGCATACACTCCAAGGTGAGAAACTGCTGAAATTTGCTCTTTTACCGGCTCTGTCGCATTGCTGGTGTTCTTTCTCTGTTACTGTTGAACGGAGCGAGTATCGTGTGCGGTGATGGTAGTTTTGTCGCGCTTCAGGTAGGGCAGTGCGGTAAAATAGAGCAGAAATACTCAGGGTCGTGTCAAAGTTCCCATTAGCCCGTTTCGTAAGAAAGTAATTAAGTCTGTGTTATGCTTGGCGCAGGTCTGCGAACTCCACTTCCTCGAGGCTGACTTCATCAGAAAGCTGTCACATTTCGACGCAGCGTCGGGAAGGGCTTTGCAGCGGCGTACTCGTTCTGAAGAGCAGGAACATAGATGTGGAAGCTAACACAATGAATGGCAGCTTGTCAAGAGGAAGCTTAAAGCTTCCGCAGCCATGTACTGTGCACATGATGCTGGTGGCAACGCTTGTTTTCGAAAAGCTCACCAAGGCAGAAAATGCAAAGGCGTTCCTCGCGTCGAACAACCAACGAGGCATTGTCAGCTCCATTTCCACATCACTGCTAGAAAATGTTGAGCTAAAGACTTGCGAAAATGGCCATACCTCTGAGACTATCGTGCGGATTGTAGTGCGTGTTGCAACAAATGTCGCTTTGAACAACTTTTGTAGACAACGACACCATCCAAAGTTGTAACTTGATTCATGGCTGCGCTAAAAACACGGATAACAAAAGAGACGTACACAGGACGGGCGAGACGTCCTGTGTACGTCTCTTCTGTTGTCCGTGTTTTTAGCGCAGCCATGAATCAAGTTACAAATTTGCACCAACTGGCCCAAATGAAAGCATTACTGCACCATCCAAAGCACCGCACAAAAAAAATGCTGCTGACAGAAAAATCAAAACCTTGAACAAGGAATGAGGTAGGACGGTTTTAGCCTTTCGTCCTAATAAAACCACTTCTACAAATGCATGTCTGATTCTTGTTACAGTTCGATGCCTGTAAGGTGTAAAGGCAAGCGTAAACAAATGCAGACCGCGCAGGAACAAAAAAAGAAACACCGGCTTTCAGTAAGTGCCCATAGCAGATATAACGAGAACGAGTGGAGACGACGGACGGGGTGCGTGCAGGTGGGCAACTAGCGTGACGTCACGCTCTCTCTGGAGGGGCCTTGTCAATAGTCTAGGTGGTGTTGGAAGAACCCGAACTTTCGGCGGAGGGTGTGCAACCGCGCAGCCCATTCAGTCCTCGTTCCGGTCAAGTGTGTGTAGCGGAACAAGCGCCGTGCCCACCTGCGGTCGTTCATGAGACGCAGGCGGCCCTCGTAGGCGATCTTGCTCCTGGCTTCTCTAGCCTCATACGACGACCACCCCACGTCTCCTTGAATGGCCTCTATGGCAACTCGCCCGTGGCAGCCCAACGCCAGTCGACCAACCTCTCGCTGCCCTCGCTCCAGGTAGCTCCAGCCACTGTCTAGTTCCTGACTGGAAGGTCAGCACAGCATTGGCAAACGAGAGGCATGGGACGTGCACACACTTCCACATTTCTCGGACCAGCAGGAAGCGGTTGCAGCCCCAGAGACTTCGCTTGCGCAACACGTTCGTCGCTTTGCGTGATGTCTGACGGATGTTTTCCTCGTGGATGTCTAGGACATGGCTCGATGTGCTCAGTTGTACACCGAGGTACCTGTACTCATCTCTCCACGGAATCTGCCCACCCTCCGGCAGCGACACCACCGCAGATGTGTCCGTGCCTGCGAACACCAGCACCGCTGATTTCTTGGCGTTGAAGCGCAATCCGAGTTTGCTCAGGTGATTTGCCGATAGTGAGACGAGATGCTGCAGGTCTCCCACATTGTCAGCCATTAGAACAATATCACTCCATCTAGGAAATGAGACGAGAAATGGTGATGACGATGGATGGATGGATGGATGCTATGAGCGTCCCCTTTATAACGGGGCGGTGACATGTCTGCCACCAGGCTCGAAAAAAAAAAAAAAAAAGCTTCCTTGTTTCATGTTGGCCTAATACCTTATCTACATTGATTAAATCTATGTTACTATACGAAAAAAATACAAATTCACGGTCTATCTCTCTGCCTCTTAAGGCAGAATGACCTTATTTTCCCCCCCATTATTTATTTTTGTTCTTTATCTCTACTTCTCTGCCACCAATACTCTAACCGTCTCTTACTTATTTCTATCGCGGACGTGTTCAGCTTTCCATTGTTGTCCCTAAAACCCAAGGCTTCATGTAGACTCGTGCCCACACGTATACCTGGGTGAATATCGCCACATTCAATCAGTACATGTTCCATCGTTTCCTTAGTTCCCCCGCAGCATGTACATTGTTCTTCTTCGTTACTGAATCTCGCTTTATAACTACGCGTTCTAAGGCAGCCCGACCTTGCTTCAAACAGTAAAGCGCTTCCCCTTGAATTATCATAAAACCTTTCCCTCCTTATTTCGTTTTTTCCCTTTCGGTAGTTACTCAGAGCCGGCTTCTTTTCCATCGTTGCCATCCAATAAGTCCTCTCCGCCTCTCTGACCTTCCGCTTAATGCTCCTTGTTGCCATATCGCCCGCGCTGCTAGCCGTATATTTACTGGTGAGCCTCCTAGTTCTTTTTCTCCACTGCGTGTCAACGCTTTTTCTATACAAATACCTGAAAACCTTCTCTGCCCATCTACTGTTCTTCATTTTCCTCAGCCTCTCTTCGAATCTCATTTTGCTCTGAGCTTCCCTCACTTCAAAGCCTGTCCATCCCATATCACCCTTTACAGCCTCATTTGTCGTCTTCCTGTGAGCGCCCAACGCGAGGCGGCCCACCGTCCTTTGATTTACATCCATTCCTGATTGTACCTCTGACTTCATGCACACTACTGAGTTCCCAAATGTAAGCCCCGGGACCATCACACCCTTCCACAGCCCTCGAAGCACCTCGTACCTATTGTATCCCCATAAAGCTCTGTGCTTCATAATTGCAGCATTCCTCTTTCCCCTTGCTACCGATGCTTTCTCTTGTACCTCCATATATCTTTCCCCCTCATTTACCCATACTCCGAGGTACTTGTACTCGCTTACCCTCGGTATTTTTTGGCCTTGTATAAAGACCGCATGGTCTTCGTGATCATTGAATACCATCAATCCACATTTTGTTGCACTAAATCCTAGTCCTAGAGCCTCACATTCCCTTCCGCATATATCTGCCAGTCGCTGTATATCATCTTGACTGTCCGCAAATAAGACAATATCATCAGCATAAAATAGACCTGGAAGCTTCTGCTCAACCATCGTGCCGACCTGTTTGTGTGACAAATTAAATCCAATGTTGCTACCTTCTAGCGCTTTTTCCATCCTCACCATGTACAGCGTGAATAACAGCGGGGACAAAGGACATCGCTGTCTCAGCCCCTTGCTAATTTCAACGCTGTCCTTGCTACTTATTCCTTCCCATTCTATACAAGCTGTATTTTCTCGGTATATTTCCCTCAAAAGCTGTATACAGTCGTCACCTAAGCCCACTTCTTTCAGTATATCCCACAAAATTTCCTGATTAACGTTGTCATACGCCCCGGTAATATCTAGATAAGCTACGTATAAGGGCCTGTTTTCTATTTTCGATATTTCTATACACTGGTTAAGAACAAACAGATTATCGTCTAACCGCCTGTCGATTCGAAATCCATTCTGAAGTTCTCCCAAAATATCATTTTGTTCTACCCACGCTTCTATTTTTAATTTTACTGCCTGCATCGCCAACCTGTATAGCACCGATGTAATGGTTAGCGGTCTATACGAGCGAATGTTATCCTTTTCTCCCCTGCCTTTATAGATTAAGTTCATTCTACTTTTTCGCCAACTGTCTGGTATTTCCCTCTCCTGTAAGCACTTTTCTACGGCTTTCAGCAGTGCTTCTTTAGTGTTATGTCCGAGTTCGTTAATGAGGCTGACGGGAACCCCATCTAAGCCCGGTGTAGTGCACTTAGGAATTTTTCCTTCGGCTTTCTTCAAATTGAAATTCTCTAGTACTACATCTTCGTCGGTTGCACTCCTTTGCATACTTTTACTCACCGGGGGAATCCCCTGGGCGACCTTTTTAAACGAATCGGCTGTTATCTTCCCCGTTATTCGCCTGGGTCCCCGTCCACAAGTAAGCTACACGTAGCCACGTTTTCTTTCCACCTACTGTGCCCGAAACCCACATGTGCTCTGAACACGTTTGTTTCACTCTATCCAATTTTGTTCTGCTATGGATTAGCATTCTAACACCCCCACCTCTCCTTTCTGATGTGATCCTGTTACATCCTTCCCAAATATAATTGTCAATATGTGGTGGCTCTTCCAAGTCTCTAAGGTGTGTTTCTGTAACCGCATAAACACCTATCTGTTCCTTGCTTAACTGCTCCTCAATCTCTAACCATTTTGCCTTTTTTCTGCCACCCTGCATGTTTATGTAACTAATTGCAACGCGCGCCTTCTCGCTTCTTTTACCTTTTCTCTGGTTTTTCGCTATACTGCCTGTCAAAGAGTCCCCCTGGTTGTTTGCCTCATTACAAGCTACCCTGGGCACCGAAGGGCCCACGTGCCCCCCCCCAAAAAGCTACTGTGCGTCCTGCCAGTCGCCAGCCCACCTCATGACCAAGCCTCTTATCGAAGTGAATTCTGTCTCTTTGGAAACCGCCCCACCTGTGCACCTCCCTGTTTATATCCACTACCTCGAAGCCCTTCTCTCGACTAATTCGCCATATTTCTTTGTTTGCGTCGACAACCGCTCTTTGCAAGTTGATATTCCTCACTGGTACTTCCGGTATTGTGCATACCACTATCTGCGCCTGAGGGGAAATGGCGCGCATGCCATCGACCCCTTTCGCCAATGTGGTCGCTAGTTCGGCTGATTCTTCATTCAAGACGTCGTTTAGACCTCCCGCGATTATCACGAGGTTACGTCCATTAGCCTTAGTTGCGAGTTTTGCGCTAGCTTGTTTCATCACTGATCCCAGCCCGGGAACTTCCCTATTAAAACTCGTTTGTCGCCTCTCACCCTTTCCTTGACTGCTTCTTCGCATCTAACTAAATTAGAGTTCCCGGCGATTATCACGTGCTCCGACTCTTCTGCTGGACCGTCCCGCACCTGGCCACTGCCTCGGTTATTAGCGCGTGCCACTGCTGCTTTGTCCCCTCCCCTTCCCAAAACTACTTCGCGGAAGCTGGGTCCTGTGACACTTGCACCTGTCTTTTCCAAACCTGTTTCCCCCTTCGCGTCTACCACTGTGGGGGTCGATGCCCCGCTGTTCCCGCTGTCGCTTGCTTCCTTGTTCACCATGACTACCTTTGCTAACCCCTCATCGGCTGACTTAAGCCTTTCCCCCATAGCCATCGTTTTTTGCCGCTCTGTCGCCAACGCAATCTCCAGCTCGGCGATTCTTACCATTAGCTCATTTTGGGCAGCCATCATTATTTCCATTTTCGCCTCTAACTCGCATTGCTTACACTTGGCGTCAGCTCCCTCTGTCTTCTCATCCGTACAAACCTCTATTTTCCATCCCATTCCGCACCCTGTACACTTTACGGTCTTTTTGACCATGGCTAGATCGTTCACACGGCGGATTAGATACACTTAAAGTCAAATGGTATCACAAAACTCCGCAAGTATGTTATACTTCAAAGCACATGTGTGCCTTTCAGCCACGTGGTGACCGAACAAAAAAAAAAAAAAAGACCCAGGCGACTGTCACACAGGAAACAGTACAAAATTGTAAGCCCTATTAAGCTTCAATCTAGTGGCTTATGTACTCATATAACTAAAAAAAACGAGCTCGAATCATGCAAAAAAAAAAAAAAACTTATCTGACGCTGTCATTCCGGAGCCCACGAAAAACACGTCCGTCCTCTAGCAGAACCGTCATACGTCCTCATGTACTTCCATGGAGGAAGGAAGCACTAAGGAGAGGCCCTGACGCCACATTCGTGAAGCCTCCGCATCGCAAACGCCCGCATTGCCTCCTAGCAGGGGCGTAGGCAGAAATTTTTTTCGGGGGGGGGGGGGGCACCTCCTTGATCTGTAGTGCGGACGAGCAGGCAGATGTGGTCGAGTGTCATTTTCTGCTCTGTATGCTATGGCAAAAAAAAAAAATTTCGGGGGGGGGCACGGGCCCAGGTGTGCCCTAACGTGGCTACGCCCCTGCCTCCTAGCGAAGAAGCAGCGAAACATTTCGCGATTTCCGTCTCGTCGTTTGCAAGCGCATGTGCGCATTGAGCGAGTCGCGATACTTTTGCAGCCTTTTTTTCGCCGTGCAAGCGGCGTAGTCGATTCACGCGTGCTGCTCCTCTTAGCTGTTGCGTATACCCTGTGCAAATTGCGTGCACTGAGGGCAGTACCGGGTGTCACTTTTCATGTGTACGTATACATTCGCTTCATTAAGGCATGGCATTGGCATGCGGAGCTCTCGGGTGTGTGCTCTGTTGCTTTTTACTCGTTGTGTCAACTCGAAACACACGTGAAATTTTGTTTTTGGCGTCTGACGCGCCGTACATACCATGCGCTGAAGGCATCGTACGTTTTAGAGGCTGTGTCGTTCAAACGAAAGGTTAATAAACTTTTCTTGTTGTTATCGGACTACGTGATCTATGTATTGTGCGGTGTGCGCTCGCTGCGTGCTTGTGTTGTGTGCGCACTGGAATTACAAACTTTACGTGCACGATCGCGTATACAATACAGCGGTGTCTTCTTTTCGACGTGAAGTTACGTCAACTATAGGTTGGCGTTGCGCCGAATAGCTACTGCGCTCACTTCATATACACGAGCAAAGAACCGCTAATCGGGCAATAGATCTGGAAATCGGGCTACGAGAAAGGAAAAGAAAGGCCTAACGCCCAGCAGAACGCGTAAGTCACTGCGAGGTGAGTTCGAATACGATGAGGCAGAGGCTGAATGTTTTTGATTACGGAACGTACCGGTACTTTCTGTACTGTTGCACAAAAACGCTCCGCGAAGAATTTCAGCACGCAGCGCTCGGGCCTGCCACGCACGAACAGCCTGGTAAACGTCTGCTTGCAACATTTTACTGCGTGCGAACCGCACAATACGCGCTAAGTTTACGCCGGGACTACAAATCTGCGCAGAAGCTAACCACCGCGGAGAGCACGCCGCGGGGCGTCTGCTGCTTTGTTTGCCCCGTACCGGTTTGTTTGCCCCATAAATCTGACGTCACTTCCGCCACACTTTTCGCAATGCATTGGGATACGATAGGGCCTCTCCTTAGTTTTTCCTTCCTCCGTGTGTACTTCTATGAGCCAGCGCCATCTATTGCATCATACGGGAGATCCGTTTACACCGGACAACGGAGACGTGACAAGGTTAGACTAAGAGGAGCTACGCCCCTAAAATATTGAGTGCCTTGAAATAATGTTGTGTGAGTTTGACGCATTTACAGACAGTTCTTCATAGGTGACGCCTGATCACTGCGGAGCCCGCTTCTATTCAAAGCGACTACCGATACCCGGAGTTACGGCGTAAAGAAATAGTTCGCTACTTGCTGCCCATTTTGATAATTTAGGTGTCCTCAGAGTCATAGGCGTATCTACCGGGGGGGCATGGGGGGCGCTAGCCCCCCCCCCTCCCCCCCGCACTTTCGACAGTGGTTATTGTCGGCTGCAGACCGGGAAACTAACAAACCAGGCAAAGTTTTACTTGAACGCAGCAATGACCTAATTCTGTAATAAAATTTGTCCTACGATTCTGCTGTGACGATTGTCCTCCGTGTGTAATCACCACGCACTGTAGGCTACCTGCGGTGCGGGTTGCCTATTCCACGCTTGTGCGTCTTGCGCTGGAGCATCGCAGAGGAGGCTATCGCTCAGCAGCGGCTCTAGAACATTACAGCAATCTGTCATGATTTTGTTTTGTCCTGCCTGGCCTTAAGTAATCCGCGACGCAAATATGGCCGGGAACCAGTAAACGTTTTATAGCCCGATCAAACGCTCTCCTTTTTCAGGAAATTCAGTTTCTCTGAAAACGAATAGCATCGCCACTGCTCCATATTCAAGCTACTGTGAGTTGATGAGTGTGCAGAAGTGTCCAGTATTTTAGTTGTGCCTAGCCAGGACAGCTAAAATAGATTCCCACTTTAATCTCCGATTAGCCTGTTTCACTTGGCTTATCATATGGTAGCCTGCAGCGATCGTGGCGGCTTGTAACAGGCAGTGGGCTCGAGCACATTGAGAAGCCCAGATTTCAAGTTTGCCCCATTACTTGATTTGCCTCACCAAGGAGGTGATTAGCGTCCACGGTTTTCTGGACTAAGAAGGCTGCCTACCTGCAAAGGATTGTGTCTGTTCCTAATAATCTTTATTTCTCTCTCTACCTGTTTGTCAGCAACCATGCGTTCACAGAGAGTTGTACACGAGTAAAAACACCTCAACATCTTTATACTACAATTGAAAGTATCTATCATATACGCGTATGAAGCCGCTGCCAATGTGATTGGCGGGCAGCCTTGTTAAATTACCTTCAGAGAGAGACACTGTCTGTCTATTCAAAAAAAAAAAAGTTATTATTCAGCATAGTAATCTGCTGCTTATTGTGCACACTTCATTTTAACGCCGCGAGTTTTCGCAGACTTGTGACGTCGCGTAACAATTGGAGGCAATTGTATGACACATTGAAAATTTTGAAAATATTATAGTTTATTATTATTTTTTAAGCAGTCATGCGTACGTGGTAATTACGCGCGGTGGATCACTTACGCGTCATTTGTTGCGTCGTTCTACAAGCAGGTGCTGTGAGCATGACCCAAAAAAAGTCACAGTTTCGCCGCAAGGCCGAAGCAATGAATGCGATAGCAAGAAACTAATGCTATATGAAGTGAGGCTCGCCAATGGATACTCTCAGTTTGAACAGCGCTCCTGTTGCAAAGGCGGCCGAAGCAGCGAAGGAAACTAGCGTGCTTCAAGTGTCGAGCTGTGACACTTGATAGTTCGCGCTCATCTTCTGTTTGTTCGTTTAGCGGCGTCCCTTGAGCTCGAGTGGCTTTCGTACGCTCCGTAACATGAGCGCAGACATCACGCTGAAAGCGTGAAACATCCCTCTTCCCCTCAGCACAAGAAAACCGCGCGAGCAGACAGCGGAAGGGCAAGGTTCTCCCTGCGCAAGTATACGAAGAAGCGAGCGAGCTCGCTGACGACTTTTAAATGCGCCTGCCGCGCTCCTAACGCCATCTCGCTGGTAATAAAGAAACGCTTATAAGCGCAGCCGTCTCTGAGTCCGTCCAGCGGTAAAGGATGTGTATATAACGCTCGCCGTTAGCTACGTGGAGGATCTGCGTTTCGTGGCGTAGTGGCTAGCGCCACTCGCTGCGGAGAAAGAGGTCCCTGGTTCGATTCCCCGCTTCGGTAGCATTTTTCTGAATTATTTTTCTTTGGGGCTTTTATATATATATACATACTTATACATATACGGTGCATGACGGCGGCGACGGCGACGGCAAAATCCAGCCGAGACTGTCCATATAATTGCTATCGCAATAAAATTTCGACCAGTCCTTAAGCAGTGGAGTTTGCGGCGACCCTGGCGCCACCTGCCGTAGCGACGCGAAAGCAACGGGGCGGTGTCCTGCGGCTAAGCCGACTGAAGCGTATTCGTTTCCCGCGCATTGTGGGTAGCGTCGTCCACGTTCGGGGCCATTTCCGTTTGTTTCTCCTTTTTGTGACACGTGTTGGGACCACTTTGGGACGGTTCAATGGCTTGTGCCTCGGGAGGAAGTGGTGGAGGTGTGAAAAAACGCCCCTGGAACGCCCAGTGGTTTAAAAGCAACCAACTCGACACTAAACTCGATATGTTGGGCTTATGTTTAAAATACCGAATAAATTAGAGCTCATTTGTCTCGCTTGTCACGCGAGGCAACGCGTAGATGTGCAGATTAGGTCGCAAAGTAGGTCCCTGTGTAGCGCGCCAGACTACGCCGACGCGCTCAGCGTTGAGCTCCACAGTGGCGCACAGCTACCATCAATCAAGATCGCACCCGATCCGCATCGAATATCTTAATTTCGATCAACCATGGTAGGCGCTACACGGACAAACTATCAGAGTCGAGCTGCTTTACTGCACTGGTCATGACTGTGCTGACACCAACTCGCCTGCGATCGTGAAGCTCCAGCTCGATACGCGGATCGCAATCGATTGAAAACAGATCGAGCAAAGTCACAATTCAAAGCAACCATGTTGTACCCGCTTCACATCGAAGTGTCTATCTAGCTGAAATGAGAGTGCGACAAGGGGGAATGGAATAATATAGGCCGTGGCGTACAATGCGCCACAGTGAAATGAGACACGCATTGCCCCCAGAGAGGCGTCGAATAAAACATGGTCAAACTATTCAAAACAACAATTTAAAGGTGGCAGTTCAGTCACTTCAGCTTTAATGTAACGATAGGTTTTACTCACGTGAAGAATGACTTCATGCAGCTGTTTTCCTTGCTGCGAGAGGCACTTCGCGTGAACGTCCACACCGTCCACTTCTTTCACGTCGCGGACGTGTGAAGCAGCATGTAGCTTCTCTCCGCTGGTTAACGCGGCACCATGAAAGTAATCGCGAAGTCCTTTAATGGGCCTAAACCCCGCAAAAAGTACTTGGGACATCGCCAAGCAACAGGCAGCCTTGCAACTTCGCGCGCACAAAACGTCGGATAGCGGGCACACACGCGGACATCCGCGTGGTTTCGTTTTCCCACCGCCCCGTTGGTACGCCGCTCGCCACGGGCGGCGCTGAGCGCCGCGTCGCCGCTCCTGCTCAGCAGCGCCGCCTGTTCACTGTACGGAGCCTATACGGAAGGAAACAATGCGGGGTATAGTTTAACTTTATAACCGCCCGCATTTTTTCAAGGAAAACTTGAGCTTACACAGTTTACGTAGGCTATATTTACTTGGAGGAACCGGAGGGGAGGAGTAAAAGGCCACTTCACCGCTTTTTCGTCCACCCCACACACAAGCTGGGAAAAGTAGGAGGGCAAGGAACGACACCTAGTGTATAATTTCGTAGTCATTTATAAACTTATAACTATACACAACCAGCTCAATGTGGTTTGCTTAAGTATTAATCGACTGAACTTGATCTTCTTCTTAAGAAGGACTTTATATTAGAGGGCTCTAACAGACTGAATCAGGGTGTCGGAACGAAATGTTTTTCGTTTCGGTTTTAGTTTCGTTCCACCGCAAAAAGTTCCGTTCCGTTTCTGTTCCGGAACGAAAAAAAAAAGTTCCGTAATGGTTCGTAACGTTTTTTTTTATGCAAAAATTTGAAGTTAAGGTAATCATAAAAAACATTGGACTTAGTTACTTGCCCTCCTCTTAAAGGGGTGGTGCCATCAAATTTCGAGGCTATAACAAGCCTGTTGTGGGTTTCCTCTGTATGCAAGGACATTCCACACGAAGGGTCGGACGCAGCAAACGTTTAGAATATATTTTAATTCACTTCCAAAGTGTACCTAAATGCCCATTCTCCCGATGGAAACCCATCGCTAGCGCGCCAACTCTGAAGTAGATCTGTAGGATGGGCAACGAAAGTTGTAGTGACGTCACACCAGATCTGCTGTAGTGACCTCCGGACCTCCGCCACCTCTGCAACGTACGTGCCGGCTGTAGTGAACTAGAATATATTCTAGTTCACTACAGTACTGGCAAAGCATCGGTTGCTGCATCATTCGCCGAGTTTCGATAACTTCCTGGCTAAGTGCGTCACAGCCTTGTGTGGTCACGTGACCACGCCTCCTACACTTCTACGTAACTACCCAACCTCGGCGCCCAGAAACCGAAACCAAAAGTTGTCCACATCAAAAGGCGATATCAAATTTTTTAGCGAGAATACATGAACCTTTGTGCGTGCATCATACTTCCTGGAGCTATAGGAAACGCCTACAGCAAAGAACGCGCAAGCCACAAATTTGGTGGCACCACCCCTTTAAGAAAGTGGGACAGGGGTAAAACACGTTCTTCCCACGTTATTGAGAGGAGCGGAAGTAATTGTACCACCGATTTCTACCTACTAGCACAAACCACTATTCGCCGCGAGATCGGGCTACAGGTGGCAGCACCGTCGCCGCGCTAGTGTGGATAGGCGGTTGTCGGCGCGTATACAAACGCACACAACAGCACTTCGTTGTGAACGATTTGACCCAATTTCCGGCAAACAAAATGCGTTGACTGCAGCTTTCTGGTAATATGTGCGCTCTTCATTCCCAAATTAATGCACGAAGCGCGCCGAACGTACATCACTATTACTTGTGAGAGAAGCGCATTCTGTCAACGAACGGGTTGTTCGCCTTCGGCAACAGTCGGCGTTTTCGCAATGGATGACCTTTTCTTATTGTTTCATTTGTACATGTTTAGCCTGTGTTCCACCTACTACGAACTGCTGTAGCGCGACTGAATTTATTTACTTCTTGTTCATCTGGATACCCCCCAACAAAAAGAAAGCCCGTATTCCTGCACGATGAGTTCAAATAGCACTATGTGCACTGCGTGCTCAAATATTCATCCGCATTTCTTATTCAATTCTCCACGAAATGTAGACAGTTGATAGGTTTACTGAGGAAATGTACGTGGCTGACAGCGCTTTAGCGCTACGGAGACGTTTAACACGCACAGGTTTGTTTTTATCCCAGTAACAGTACACAAAGGTAACTGTACAGCACGGAACTTTCTTCGATTGATTACTTGCACGACAGTAACGGAACAAGGCCCGGTTATTTCACGGGACCAAAATACATTTTTTCATGCGAATAATGTCCGCTGCCTTCCATCAATCTGCTATAACAACGCAACACAAACGCTCAAGGTAATGTAAAGAAAAAAAAGATGTGGCTTCGCGTGAAATTACTACGACATAAATGTAAAGTACGCCGTTTGGATTAATTTTGACCATCAGGGCTCTTTAACGCGTACCTTAATCTAAGTAAACGTGTGTCATTATACATTTCGCCACAAGTTATAATTGCGCAAGGCAACTCAGTTTTGCGATTTCCGTGTCATTCCTTTTTCTGTTCTTTTTGGAGGACAATTTAAGTACCGAAGTGTCAGACGTGACTTGACAGAAATATTTCTCTGTAGCGGGACCAGGACCGTACAAAACTAAAACTTGTCGCGTAACCTATAAAGGACAGTCCCGAAGTTATACACCTAACCACAACGCGCAAGTGCATGAGAGCCTTTTTTTTTTTACCACCGAGCCGCTAAAAGGCTATATTCACATGAGATTTAATACTTCTCATCTTTTGCAATGCGCTTGGACCACAGAGCGGCACCTTCACTGATATGACTCTCGTTAACGGAGGGTACGACGACCACGCACAGCACTTTTGACAAGTGCCTTCGCTGATCTTATTACAGTACATATACATCCGATCAAGGCCAAATGCTTCTTTACATCGTGTTAGGCATACGTACGAGCGGTTAAAGTTGCACTAACGCAACGGAACAAACCGCCTTTTGAGGACCTGCATGACGTACGCGCACATGCAAACACAACGGGGCTAGCAGACGACGCACGGAGCAATCCACACTAGGCGCGGTTCAGCCAGAAGCCGCCAGGCGGCGACTCCGCTCGATCATTTTCTCAAAAGTTTAGCGGGCTCAATGCTTTGCGTCAAGGGAGTGAGCACGATCTCAGAAGCAGCACGTCATTGAGTGTACTCCATGATGTGCGAGACTGCTGTTCGGATACAAAATCGCCAGGCCGGCGCGGAACACGCAGCACAGTCACAGCAAAAGCTGGATGAGTGGCCTTTCTAGAGCCCGATGCATGGGCCGGCAAAAAAACTGGAGCTCACTCAGACTCACTCAAGAAATATATTTTGCTCTGAGTGCTCACTCGGACTCAGACTCACCAAAACTTTCCTCAACCGGACTCACTCGGACTCAGACTCATTAACTTTTTCTCAGCCGGACTGACTCAGACTCAGTCTCACCAACATATTACTCAGACGGACTCACTCAGACTCACGGCTTTACATGAGTCTGAGTGAGCCTAAGGGAGTCGGACTCATGAGTCCACTGGCATAAAATTAGCTTTTCCGATCATGGTGTACGTCAATCCTCTTAAACGCAAGTATCTTACATAATCAGTGCTCTACGATATGCCATTTCAAATACGAGTTGTCATCATAAATTATACATCGTAATTATCATATATTGGTCAATTAAGAACATTTTTATGAAATACGCGACTCACACGAGATATTTTTATCAAGAACTTCCCATGAGAGTTGGCAGGGGGATTTCATGGCACCCCTTCCCCTAACTCACACCTCTGATCAATGAATATTGAGGTAGGGCATGAATGCTAGTCTGCTGAGATATGTGCGAATAGACTTGAGTATAAACGTAAGCCTATATAAGGCTCATTAGCCCCGAGAAGTTGGGGTGGCGCCGCCTGGCGGGAGGCGGGGATGGCGTCACGGCAAGGACTCTTCGACGCCCGCCGTGACGCGCCGGCATATATCATGCGCTTGCTTCGTGCGCTGTTCCACTCTTTACGTTCGCTTTTAGGGGCGAAGCTCCTTAAAGGGGTGGTGCCACCAAATTTGCGGCTTGCGCGTTCTTTGCTGTAAGCGTTTCCTATAGCTCCAGGAAGCATGATGCACGCACCAAGATTCATGTGTTCTAGCTAAATAATTTAATATCGCCTTTTGATGTTGACAACTTTCGGTTTCGGTTTCTGGGCGCCGAGGTTGGGCAGTGACGTAGAAGTGTAGGAGGCGCAGTCACATGACCACACAAGGCTGTGACGCACTAGCCAAGAAGCGATCGAAACTCGGCGAGCGATGTAGCAACCGATGCTTTGCCGCTACTATAGTGAACTAGAATATATTCTAGTTCACTACAGCCGGTACGTACGTTGCGGAAGTGGCGGAGGTCCGGAGGTCAGTCACATTACTACAGTAGATTTGGTGTGACGTCACTACAACTTTCGTTGCCCATCCTACAGATCTACGTCAGTGTTGGCGCGCTAGCGATGGGTTTCGCTCGGGAGAATGGGCATTTAGGTACACTTTGGAAGTGAATTAAAATATATTCTAAACGTTTGCTGTGTCCGACACTTCCTGTGGAGTGTCCTTGCATACAGAGGAAACCAACAACAGGCTTGTTATAGCCTCGAAATTTGATGGCACCACCCCTTTAAAGCGGCACCCGTTCGTCCCTCGTAGTGCGTAACCAGTCGTAACGCTAGCACCAGATCTTGACCTCCAAGGTGGTGCCGGTGGGAGATTTCTCCTGTGCGTTGTTGAACAATAAAAAATTCGCAGCGTGCACGTTAACTAAAAGCCGAATTCTTCTGTCTCTCATTCCCAATTAGCAGCCATTGGCATGTTCCAGTAGGAAACGTTAGTATAAGTAGAAGTGTAAGTGTTAGCTAAAAGCCGACTTCTTCTGCGTCTCATTCCCATTAGCAGCCATTGTTTACCTCCAAGGTAGTGCCTGGTGAGATTTCTCCTGTGCGTGATTAAACAATAAAAATTTTGTTTAAAACGCCGTTGATTGATGAAATAAACCAACGAAAGACGCCAGATGTTTTCTAAAAGCAAAACGAAAAGACGCCAGATGTTTCTAAAGCAAAACGAAAAGACGCCAGCTGCTTAACGAAAGACGCCACATGTTTTCTAAAGCAATGGTTTTTTAAACAATGAAAATTCACAGCGTACATGTAAAATTAAAGTGAGCTGCAAGTCGTCATAACTCTCATCGAACCTTTAGTATAAACGCGCCCGATCTCACGTCGGTGATGTACTGGGCAGAATTCACGGAAGATTCACGATTTACCGATGAACCTCCGCAGCTTCGCCCACTCATCATCATTCACTCAGTGGATATGCTGTGATTTTTTTTTTGCCTGTCTCAAGCTTCAGATGAATGACGAAAATAGCATCGATAATGTTCCTAGTAAAACGACAAACAGTTATATGTGTTTCTTCTTCACAGTCCCCAACGGTGCCCGCGCGCCGTCGTGCGAACTTTGAACGGGGTGATCAAGTTTGTTGTTGCGTCGCGCTGCTAACTTCGGGGATGGGTCTGATTCCCGACCACAGCAGCCGCATTCCGACGGGTGTGAAAAGCAACATTCCTCTGCTTAGATGGAGCACGTTAAAGAATTCGAGGCGGTCAAAATTATTCTGCAGCGTGTCTCACAATCATGTCGTGGTCTTGACACGCAAGACACCTCATTCACATTATTAGGTTGCGTTGTTCACGGGCGATTCCTTTAAAAAATATGATATCTTCGCCTCCACAAGTGTTATTTGCATCGGACGCATCCGCGATCGGCGGACAGCGTTCTTGCCGGTGTGCCAAACCCCGCGCACGATTACAAAAGCGCATGCAGTATTGAGCTTCGCAAAATATCTCGAAAGTGCTCGCCCGAGAATACTGCCACAGTTGTTGTGTTTGTTTTTCTTGTGTGCTCGCTCACTGATCATGTCGTTTAGTTTCACGTTTTTCTCGCAATAATTTCGGGGCTTCATTTTACTACATAGAAAAAGTTGAGGTTAATTGCGGAAACTCCTTATTGATGTCAGTTTGTGTCTTCATGCAGCGTCGTAGCAACGGCGCTGTTACACTTGTATAAGTACTAGTTTAGATAACCAGCTCATAAATTAATTTTTTTTGCATTTGATATACTTCTGAGCATCATGAACCTTTATGTGGAAATGACGTGCGAGACCATTAATTGACTCATTAAGGCGAAGGACGTTCAATTAATACTTGGGTCACGTCACTGAGAGTATCATCGAAACAGTTCAATACGCTCATTTCGACTTTCAGGCGTTTGTTTTGCAGACGATTATTATCAACAGTGCTCCCACGAGAATTTAACATTACTGCTCGTGATCCGGCGGTTGATCGCACCAGCAGTTCATTCAGCTCAGGGTATACGGCCACATAATCCCAGACGAGTGTTGAGAAGAAATGTTTAGATAATCCAAGTATACTAACACCGCAAAATTTCCGAAACCATTGTGAGCTTCGCAGTATTATTTTGTTTAATTTCCCGGACATATTAAGTGATTCTTTACGATAGAAAGATTAATCTAAAGTCTTCTGTAGCAGAAAGCGCAATTCTGTCAAATCACCTAGATAATCTGCAAAGGCATACATAACTTGTACAATAAGCCGCAATGTAGTTAGTGAATTGAAAACGTCCTAATTTGTAATCTTCGGAACGCGTGTTCTAACCGTGGAGTCTACGCCACGTTGTAATGAAGTTAGAACCATTAGCGTAAATTTTTTAGCACCGATGTCTTGGAGTACGCGGTGAAAACAACGAATGTCTTGCTCTCGAGCATCACCATTTTCACGGTGAAGCTTCTGTTCAGGCGGGAATTCGCCCATTATAAGCTATATTATCCAAACTTTCTAGAGCTTACTAAACTTTCGCTAGTGGTGAAAACGTCTACCTTCTCTCTTGGGTGATTTGCATCGCAAGAATGAGCAGTAATCACCACTGTATCGCGAAAGAGCGGGTACGCGGCGGACGCAGAAAAAGGCGATCCTTGGCCGCGGAGCAAGCGAGTCCTTGCCGTGACGTCACATCGCCGCGACTGCCGCGCCGCCAGTGTTCGTTCTCGGGGCTAATAGTAATGATGAAGATGAGTAGATAGGACCATAAGTCAGCAACAAGAGGTGGAGCTCACTCGGACTCACTCAAAAAGTATATTTTGCGCTTAGAGCTCACTCGGACTCAGTCTCACCAATATTTTCCTCAACTGGACTCACTCGGGCTCAGACTCACTAAAATTTTCTACAACCGGACTCGCTCCGACTCAAACTCACCAAAATATTATTGATCCGGACTCACTCAAACTCAGACTCACAGCCTCATCTGAGTCCGAGTGAGTTTGAGTGAGTCGACTCATAAGCGAGTTTGCCGACCTATGGCCCGTTGTAGACTCTCTTGGGGCAACTAATACAAACACATATGCAAGGTACCCACTACGCCATAACTCAACGTATTTTTCTTAAGTAGCGAAGCACCGACAATGCCATTTTTCGTAATTCTTCGGAGAATCGTGGTACACGCTACACATCTGTAAGGCGTTATGTGGACTTGGTGCTGTGACTGATGACGATGAAGAATTATGGCTGAGACCTTTGTAACGGGTTGGAAGCATACAACAACAGACACGTTGCGCAATTCGCATTGTGTGACGCCAGGCTGTTATTTTACTCTTCTTCTACGCTATATTACATATGTTAACACGATTCCTTGCCCGACAAATGACGCCTGTATAGAGTATTTTTGCGAAGGAGTTACAAGCAAGCGTGGCACTGTGGTGGAATACTCGACTGCCAGGCAGAGGGCGCGGGTTATGATCCTATCCCATCCTAGAAATTTGTTTCTCATTAAAATTTTTCTTATTTCGCGCGATAGCGCTTACGGACACCGGCGGCGGCGGGTAACTATGGCGCCAAAATCGGCTGTTGCGATCTCATAGCAGCTTTCGCTGTAACAAACTTCAGCGCCGACAATGCCCTTTCCACGCTGGCCTGCGTGACAGGTGCGCAAAAGTCCACTTGCGTTAATATAAACATCTCTGGTTGCCACTGTTCTCGTTTTTCGCACAATTTGAACATTGCTTTGGAATTCTTGCCTGAGGTACGCGCGAATACTGTACCCTGAGATATGCATAATTGCTCACGTTGCATGACCTCAGTTGTTCCGGATTGCCAAGTTTTCTCTTGAACCGAAAAACGATCGAAAAAATTTCGGTTTCACTCCGGAACGAAATAATAGATAACGTTTCGGTTACATTTTCGTTCCGGCCAAAAATATCGGTTTTTTTTTTCGTATTGGTTTTCGTTCCGTTCCGACACCCTGGGATGAACAAAAGAACTAAATTTATTTCGATAGGGATGCCCGTTGCCGAGCGAGTTCGCGATAGTACAAAGTTGCCAAAACAAGGCTTGTACAAAGGCTTGAAAAAGGTCTATTGTCTCTGACGCTTTCTGAAGGAAATGAAGGGTTTCAGGGTGCCACATGCCACAGTCTCTACCAAGAATGAGAAGAACCGACAGGCCGGGGAGGTAAGCTTGGTGTTGCCGCCTGACCCGTTTCTCTCACCGCATCGCTATTGTTACGATCGGCCCCTGCGCCGAATGGGAAGTGGCGTTCCCTGCTCTTCGAACAAAGCGTCGAAGGGCTGATTGCCTGCTGACAGCCGTTCAAACACTTGAATTGTCCTCCCGAGACGGGAAGTGAGGCGCGATGCAGTCCGATACATAGGGTTCGACGAGACGGCCGTAACGGTTTCATGTCGCCAAATTTTCCTTGAAGAGACAATGGCGTCAGCGCGGATGACAACCAGTCCCGCTGATTGAGTGGTGAAGTACTTCGGAGCGGCGGACCTTTTGATGCGCCCGGTTGTCCGTGCGCGTGACCCATCGCCATACGGCCTTCACATGGCAAGGAAGGACCCCCTTGGCGGCACAGGTGCAGAGTGCGGTGGCCACGCCCCAGTCGGGGACGATATCGGGGACCACGCGCACAGTGGCGCTGCAGCTTCTTTTGCACGCGCCGCCGATCGAGCTCGAATTGCGCCGCCTCAACCGCGAGTTTACCCTGTTCGTTTTGCGACAGCCCGTTGAGTGCGACGGCAATACGTACGACGCCGATAACGTCGCGCTCCCAATCGACCGGTGGACGAGACACCCGGCACAGACGCCTCAGGAGAGACCGGTTTGCCGGCTCTCGGTGCATCAGGCTCGGGCGATGGCTCGAAATCAAGGCCTCCACGTATACACCGACGGCTCTCACACGTCCCGGTCCTCGGGCGCGGCGTACGTTGCGTTCGGTCGCGGCACTACCATCCAAGCCGTCGGTCGATATCGAGTTCAGGGAGCGACGAGCGCCTATTCAACCGAGCTTGTAGCTTTTACCGAGGCCCTCATATACCTGCGGTCCTCCGCGTCCCGCAAGCCAGCGTTCATTATACCGACTGCCTGTCGGTCCTGCAGGCCATCGCCAGCCCACACTGCCTGGACCCTCGCGTTCAGAGCATGCGCGAGCTCATGGCGCAGATTTCCGCCTCGAGACAAATACAGGCGTTTCACGTCCCAGGCCACCGCGGATTGTTCGGCAACGAGATCGCCGACTATCTCGCCGAGCGTGCGTGTCGTGTGGGCCTCGTACGAACGGTGCCGCAATCGGTACGTGACGTCCGAGCGCGCCTCCGTCAGGAAATGATCGCGAACTGGGCGCGGGACTGGTCGGAACACAACACCAGCACCGAGCTATATAAATGGACCCCCGACGTTACCAACTTACCTGCGTACTACCCGCCCAACAGACACCTCGTCACTTTACTCACAGGGCACGGCGGGTTTCCGAGTTACTTCTTCCGCTTCGGCCTGATGGACGAGGCGATCTGTCCATGCGGTGGCGAAAGCATGACCATCGATCATTACTTTACGGTGTGCCCTCTGACGGCACACCTTGTTTCTCAGCTGCGCTACAGCGCGGATCTCGCCACCGACGACCGCCGGCGAGTACTCGCGGACGACCGCAATCGGGCGCTGCTGACGTGGATGGTGGCCGTTATCAGCGACGACCTCCCGGACATCTCGCGTTAGGCATAGCGCAAAGCTTCTCTAAGGTTTCGGCCTCACACGCACGCGACAACCAACGCAGACACGACACACGGCACGCTGTTCTGCCACCGCACGGGGCCTTTGGCCCAAAATGGCGAGGACATTTCCTCTACCCGTGTGGGGCGAGCACGTGCCATTTCTGGTTTTATTAAACGGTCGGGCCGTGCCTCGTTGTCTACGAGGCATCGTCGCGGCGCCAGACCACGGACCAGCCTACCCAGACGACTACGATCCTGGCCAACGGAGTGCTACCTCTGCATGGACGCCGCCGCCGGACACCCGGATGGAAGCGGAAGAGTGGACTGGAGCGGACGCCCACATGCGGACATCACGACGTCTACAGTGCGGCTCCCCGGACAGTCCTGGACCTTCGGGAGCGCGGGAACGTTGAACCGTTGCCACCTTGTTGACTCTGCCTTTCCCTGCCTTTCACTGTCTCTCTCTCTCTCTTTTCTATCATCTTTTTCTGTCAACTTCCGCTCCTTCTCCACTGTCCTGCTCACCTTTCCCGCCCGACCATTGGACCTTCTACCTCGTTTTCTCTTTGTTTACCTTACGACGCCTTAACGGCACGTTTGTGCCAAACAACGTCTCGGTTTATTGGAAAAAAAAAAGAGAGCTCCGCAGGTATCTGTGCTCGGTGAGCCAATGGCTTAGGACACGCGCGCGTTACCATTTGCCCCATTTATTTTTACTAATTGGCTTTCCCACAAAATTTTGCGCTTTGGGTTATTTTTAAAAACCCCTAATCATTTATTTTTAATTGGCTCAAACCTGGTATGCGCAAGCAGGGACAGGTTTTTTCCCACAACTTCATTTTTGGATTTATTTTTACAAAATGGTGGGAATGAAGTTGGCCGGGGCGGGTGTGGGCGGCGGCACCCTCATTAGCGCTGTGTGTGGGGTGATTAGACCGTCCAAACTTGGAGCAATTCTTCCATCTAGGTATCTGGGGAAAAGAGTGGGCTCACTCGACACGATATCTTCGTCATGTAACAAGGTGACATTCGTCATGTAAGACGAAATGGTCGTAATGTAACGAAATGCTTGCCATGTAAATAAACCACGTTAAGTTTCCCTTCAGTCTCTTCGTGCTGCCTCTGCGTTTTCCTACCGAGTCTTTGGTGCCTGCAAAGGCCGGTCGCAACAACTGGTGGCAGCGGTGGGATAAAGCGACATGAACCGGAGGTCAGCCGAAAGCCCTAGAACCTGCAATTCGGCGGGATCGACGCAGCGTACCACGACATATCTCGATGCGCAGCGCCTATTGGCCGCGAGATCGAGCGGAGTCGCCACCTGGCGGCTACTGGCTGAAGTGCGCCTAGTGTGGATTGCTCCCTGCGTCTTCTGCTAGCCACGTCGTGTTTGCATGTGCGCGTACGTCATGCACGTTCTCAAAGGGCGGTTTGTTCTGTTGTGTTAGCGCGAGTTTAACTGCTCGTAGGTATACCTGACATGGTGTACAGAAGCAAATGGGCTTGCTCGGCTGCATACGATTGTAATAAGATCAGTGAGTGCGACTTTCGAGAGGGCTGTCTATTGGTGTCGTATCCTTCGTTCGCCAGAATCATATCAGTGTTGGTGTCGCTTTCTGGTTCAAGCGCATCCTAAAGTGCGCTTTGCATAGTCCCAATCATCAGGAGCATTAAACAGTGTGTGAAGGCAGCGTTTTAGCGACTCGTTGGTAAAAAAAAGCTAGGCTCTAGGCCATGCACTTTCGCGTTGTTGTAAGGTGTATAACTGCGGCACTGTAGTTCATCGGTTATGCGATGGGCTGTAGTTGTGCTTAAGCTGTCCTTTTATTGTACGGTCGTGGTCCCGCTACATCAAAATATTTCTATCAAGTGAAGTCTGACGCTTTGGTACTCAAACTGTCCCCTAAAAAAACGGAGTTTTATCACTGCAGAACCACCCGTGTGCTTAGATTTAGGTACGCTTTGAAGAACCCAGATGTTCAAAATTATTCCTGACGGCGTGCCTTACATTTCTATCGTATAATTTCACGCAAAACCTCATATTTTTTTACATTATCTTGAGCGCTTGCGTGGAGTTATTGTAAATTGATGGAAGGCAGCGGACATTATTTGTTTGAAAAAAAGAAGACACTTATTCCATAAAATAACCGGACCTTTGTTGAATCACTGTCGTGCATGTAATCAATCGATGAAAGCTCTGTGCTAAACTCTTACCTTTTTATTCTGTTACTAGCTCAAGAACAAGGGCGTACGCGTTGAACGTGTCCGTGGCGCTAAAGCGCTGTCGATCACGTAGATTTCCTGACTAAACTTATCAACTGTCCTAAATTTCATGGAGAAGGGAACAATAATAAAAAAATGCGTATTCGCGCGAGCAGTGCTCGTGCTCATTGCAGAGGAATATGGGCTGGTATCAGGGGCGTAGCCCGGGGGGGGGGTCGGGGGGGTTTCAACCCCCCCGAAATATTTCATTATTGCATGTGTATATATACATGCACACATACAAACGCACGCACGAACACACATAAAGTATGGTTGAACCCCCCCCCCCCCCAAGAAATTTTTTTGTCTACGCCCCTGGTTGGGTATACAAATGAACAAGAAACACTTAAGTAGTTTAGTCGTGCTACAGCAGTGCGTAGTACACAGACCACAAGCGCAACACGTACAGAGAAAACAGCCAAAAGCGTCATAAAGTGCATAAGCGCAGACTATCTCCAGGGCAAGCATCCCTTTCATCGGCAGATTGCGCTTCTCTCACTAGTAATAGTAACGTTGGATGATCTTCGTGCATCGATTCAACAATGAAGAGCGCATATATTACCAGTAAGCTGTAATCAACGCATTTTATTCGCCGAGAATCGGCTCAAACCGCTCACAACGAAGCGCCGATGTGTGTATTTGTATACGCGCCGCCGACGGCCTCTCCACACTAACGCGGCGACGGTGCTGTCAGGTCGATCTCGCCGCCAATAGGGGCGCCACTGAAAGCCGCGTAGCGGCGGCCGTTGGAACCGCTGGCGGGTCGCGTAGCAGACGCCTCCTTTCACTGCAAGCATGACGGAAGTGCGCGCGTGCGATTGCCGCTTGTGCGCGTCCCTGATAATTACTTCTGCGGCGATAGTGTGCGCAAAGGAGCCGCGCTTTATAATAGTGGACATGTGTCATGAGTAAAGAGGCACGGGGCGCGTGCCGGACAGCGCAATGCGTCGATGGTGTGCGGGGAATGGAAAAGTACCCGATGGTGTGCACCCCCGCCACGTCGACGCAAGCCATTGGCCGGAGAAAGGCGCGTGCCACGCGACCCGAGCTGAGGTGTGGGACCACAGAAGAAGAGTTGGGGATTGTTCGTTGGAATCGTCAAGGAGCAAGGTGTTGCAAGCCAGCGTCGCACCCGCGACGAGAGCAGTAGGGCTCCGTTCTGGGGGCAGCAGCACGAGAGGCTCGGGAGGGTGGCCGTCGACCTTGGTGTTATCCAAGTGAGGCTCCCCGGGCTTGCAGCAGCCCCGTCACAGCAGTTCGCAGGGCACCTACGGAACTCCCACAGCGCGGCAAGACGACGACGACCCACGGACAATCACCAGAGAGCCACATCGGCAGTTCGACCCGGTGGCACCAAGGGGAGGCCAGGAGTTAGGCCTAACCGGACGAGACAGATGTTCTCGATAAAGGACCGGAGGATCGGCGACGAGGACGAATAGCAAGGCGGCGGATCGACGACGACGACCCCAAGACGTCGACAGCAGCAGCGACGACGGGGCCGAACGCCGAACGTCGACTTTGGCGCTGGATCAAGGCGACGAGCACACCGAAGTAGGAACGTTCGATTCGCGTAGCGAGACTGGGACGCCATAGTGGCCAGACTGTCGGGCCACTCAGGCCGAGCTTAGTTAGAAGTGTTTGTTGTATTCATTTGTACCGCTGGGCGTTTTTGAATATGTTACTTCTAATTATCTAGCGTGTTAATTTTGTCGTTTGCAGTGTTGTGTTTTATAAAGGGTGTTTGCAGTGACGCCACGGTCTCCCGCCTCGCTCACTCTCCCAACTCCAGCACACATTGCAAGCGCTCCCGAGATACGTGACACCATGTGTCCGATGTCACAGCTGTGTGGGACGACAATGTCACTATACGCGCCAAGTGTTTGCCACAGACAAGCGTCAACAAACTTCCCTACGAAGTGGAGCTCATCGTAAGTACACCGCTTTCTTTATAACGTCCCGATCACTAATGCCTGCATGCGTTGACGCATGAACCAACGTTTTTTCTCGACACAGTAGCTTCGTTTACGTGCCATGTGTTTATATAGTAGATTTTGAGGGAGCGCTGTCACACCGGCGCATGGATTTCACGGGTGCGGCCACGCAAAGGGTCAGCGTTGGTAAAACTTTGAAACCAGCACGATAAACTTGTGAAAAAAATATCTCGGCAGCTTGCGCTAGTGGCGCGGGACTGAGTCACTGCGGAGCTGGTTGTCACCTAGCTTGTCATAGCAGCTTGGCTACGTATTTGCTGGGTGTGTTCAGAGAAGAACGTCAGTGCATGTCCGTCAACCCCCTGTAATTCCGCTGAAAAAAAAAATATATTTCGTTGTCTTCACGTTTAGCTCTTCGACAGCAATTTGTTCGGGAACAAAATTTTTGTCAGAATGAGATGGATCCAGAGACTCTACGGCGATCTGTTTGAAGAGGTTGAAACAGTTCTGGCACAAAATGTCGGTTTTCTGATGGATGAGGCTCCTTCTGGCGTGTGCGTACAGGAGGAGTGGCGTCTTAGCCGCGCCAGACACACTGGCGCCGGCGCGCGCGCAGACTCCGCCACCACTGCGCGCGGCTCGCCGTTGCTGGTCTGCGCGTTCGGGAGGAGTGGCGTCGTAGCCGCGCCAGACAGACTGGCGCCGGCGCGCGTGCAGACTCCGCCACTGCCGCGCGCGGCTCGCCGCTGCTGGTCCGCACGTTCGGGAGGAGTGGCGTCGTAGCCTCGCCAGACACATCCTCTCTGAAATGTTCATAAGGTTACAGAAAAGTGGAAGAAGGAAGGAATTAATTAAAAGAATACATATTTGCAATATTCACAGTTTGAAAGCAAATGCTAAAAGTGGTCATATACATATATTGATTGAAAACCAAGTGTTTTACTGAAGTCCATGCAATTTCACACACACAAAAAAAGCAACCAGTAGCTAGCACCACTAGCAAGAATAAAAAAAACAAACACGAAACTTTGATGATCGACCCCACACATTGGGCATGCAAAATTTTTTTCAGGTGTGATAAAACTACAGTGAAGCAGCACCAACATATACTCACCAATTACATGCTAAAGAAAAACAGCAACCAGTAGCTAGCACCACCAGTAAGAATAAAGAAGAGAAAACACTTAAGTTCCATAATCGGCTCCACTCAGGCATGCGCAGGGTTCCCCATCAAAGGGGGGGGGGGGGGCAAAGGATCATCTCAGCGCCCCCAGGCCCCACTAAGTTAATGCAAGGGGCAGATTTTGCGCCCCCCCCCCCTCTTAGGCAAATAGGAAAGCCCCACCCCCCGTGCGCACGCCTATGGCCCCACTCATAACACAGCTTGTGTAAAGCGAATGAGCATTAGTGGGATACATCAAGGGTGTTTTTTATTAGCATGAAGTCATGTTACGAGGCATTCAAAGGGAGGTTGAATCGGTTGAATGTCCTGTCAAAAGCCTTCAGGTGCCATGTTTTACAACGAATATGCATACAGTTGAGGCGAGCGCACAGCGAACATTCTGCACCGGTGATCGCATTCCAGTGCCATCATTAGGTAGAATGCAGCCCATTTCGTGCAGCACACGTGTGATTCCACGGCACTTTTGTAAAGGAGCCGTCACCTGCCCCACATTCTCTGGCATTGCGCTTCGCGCCATTCGTTTTTCAAGAGAGCCTAGGCATCGCGTTTTATCAGTTATAACAACCTTATGTGCACTGTAGCGTCTACAATGCAGGCGAGGCGACCAAATGTAAACGTAGTAGCGTTCGCTGAAGGCGTAGCGACATAAACGGAGAAATAAAAACACGGTAATCGGTCTAACACTACCGTAAACAAAGCGCGATTGCTTACCTTCTACGTCGTACAGCCGCAATCCACCGCCGCCGTCGCTCTCGCTCATGAAATAGCACCGGAAACCTGTTGAAGTGCGTTTCTGGCGATTTTTTCGGTGTGTTTGAGCAGCCGACAATGCAGCAGTTATTTTTCGACATCGCTGAGGCCCTAGAGAGTCGTTAAATCACGATGAAAACACATCCATCCGTGCACTCGCGTAGACGCTCGCGCGAACACTGATCGCCTGAACCCGTCAGCACTTCCGAGCCGTGGCGGCAGATGGCGTCGTCGGCGCTTTGCGCATCGCCTATAGGGTGAGTGCCTGGCTTTGTGCTTGAGATGTATCGAGTCTTTTAGCCTATACCTGTTAAAAGATAGATAAAACTAGCAACTGCCTAGAAGCTGTGGTTGTTATCTCAGCACAGAGCAGCACTCGGCGAAGACCTGAGCATGCTAGGATAAGCAGAGTACCTCAGATTATTTTATAGGAGCAGATAAGGGTTCGTTGCGGGAGTGTTTTGGGATGTTTGAGACAGCAGGAGATTGAAGGAGAAACAGGCAAAAGGTAGACAGGGATGTTGGCCACGTGGCGCTGCTTGTGTGCATAAGCTTTTGGTCTCTGCTGTGGAATTTGCCAGGTTTCAATTTCCCTAGACCCAGAATTGAAACGTTGGTGAGTTTGTGTTTTGTGAGAGCTGAGCCAAAGCAAAGTAGTCTCCATAGACCTGATGAGATTGACGAGGAACAGCCTGTTGCAGTTGTGTTGGGAGCTCGACATAGAAGTAGATGACGAAACGCCTGCATCTGAACTCCGTGAAATAATAGTCGGAAGAAAAAAAACGAGGATGATATTGATTACTTCGGAAATCTAACCTTAACTAATCAAGAAGAGCAAACAGAGGAAGCAAAAAGGGTTGAAGAACAAAGGAAGGAGATGCAAGCATTTGACGAGGAGATTGAACGACTAGAACGCGGGTTAGATCGAAAGCAGCGGAGTGGTCAATCGGTAGATGTAGCGCACGAAAGGTGCAAGGAACAGCCGAGTGCGGTGCAATTCAGAGCCGTAGAGAAGGCTAGAACGTGCGAAGGTAGCGGCAGATTCAAAATGTCATGAATAAAGGGGCACGCGGCGCGTGCCGAAAGGCGGATGTGGCGATGGTGTGCGGGGCGCGGAAATTCCCCGATGGTGTGCACACCTTCCACGTCCACGCTCGCCATTGGCCGGGGAAGGGCGCGTGCCACGCGACCCGAGCTGTGGAGAAAGACCACATGACAAGAGGCAGTCATTGTTCGGTGGAGTTTGCGGAAATCGAGCGCGCATATTCTCTGCGAAAAAGCATAGGATGGCACGTTTATCGTTTCCTTCAGCGCTGAGCATTGCTTTTAGCGCTGTTTGTATTTTTTACAATAAATGCTTATTTTTACACGTGAGCAGTACCTGTTTCTCGCGTGCTTATACACGCTAGACACAGCAGGTATTGTTGAACTATGAAGCTGGTATGGTGCGTCAAGTCATTCTCAACCGAAATGATTCCGCTGAACGGTACATATATGGGGAACACGATGCGTCCATGCTTTAACCGCCGCTATTAAAAAAACAAACAAAAAAAACGATACGAATTTTTATACGCATGTCTAAACACACTGCTTGCTTATAGTTTCCAAGCTCACTGTAAATGGTTGATCTAGGCACCGATCAAGGGGGAACTGAGTGCAAAAACGCTCCTATATGAAGTAATCGGTTCACGTTAAAAAAAATCTCAAGTGCTTAAAATTGCGCAGTATTAGCATACGGTACCCTGAGCTTCGTGTGCACAATTTGTTGTGTTTGTTGCCACTGCGCATCTGTCAAAGACTAGACACTGGTATATGCACGTTACTTTCCGAGTACTGTACATATAGCGTACGTGCCCAGCTAACGCAACGTCTGCGTACACAATTCTAAAACTCTGTTAGCCAACAATAAACCACTACACGGCGTGTCACTTGACGTGAAGGGAGTCCGCATTAGGGATACCGCAACCTGACTGCTTTCTTCGTTCTTGTGCATGTCACAAACACAAAAATAGTAATGAAGACGCTGGATAGGATCAATGGTGGATTAGTGAAGAGACCTTTCCAGTGGACATAAAATAGGCCGGTAATGAAGAAAAACAAAATGCTTTTTTGGACAAATGCGCGAATCGTTTGCCGTGAAATGCACGTATCTAATTTAATGTTCTACGATTAGTAACGGCATGCTGTCGAAACCAAGTGCGGGCAGTAGAGCTTCCACGAGGTGTTCTAGATTTCGCAAAACCGCTCACCCTTTTCTTCTAAATTCGCGGTAAGCAATGCCTAAGTTTGGAAAACAATATTTGCATAATTAAATTACCGTCCTCTGGAAAGTACAGTACGATCCACTCTTAGAGGGAACACGCGAGCGCGTGGCCGGCTGTCTGCGGAGCGCTAACTGCTGGCGATATTTGTAAACGCAGGGCATGCGTACAGATTCATTACGGCGGTGCGTGCCCCGCGTCGTCTGCTACTTCTATGCGCAAGCGCTCGGCGTGCGCTGATCCTTACCACTTTTGTTTTCGAAGTTAGAAGCAAGTGACACCAACTCTGCGTTCTGCTTGCTGAATAGGCAGTTATTTTATTGTCGGAAGGGCAAGGTTAGTATATATGTTTGCTGCATCATGCTTCAACTGCCTTGTCTGTTATCAGTAGTGGCCACTTGCTGCAGCAGTGTGTGAAAAATTTATAACTGGCTTGCGCAAGCCCTTGGTGCTGTTTTTCTTCAACAACTTGATTTTTTTTTTCATTTAAAAGAGTATAGACGTGCACCAACAAACCAGGTTTGCATCCTTCAAAAGCCTTGTGGCTAGTTCTTGCCCCCTATATCCGCTGTCGCAAAAAGTATAATGAATGAGATGTCTCCTTCAACTTTACCTTCAGGTATCGCTCTGTGCACGCCTTATTTCATTGTGCGCATATGTTGTTGTAGTACAGTAATCTTGTGAAAAATAGTCGATCTTAGGAGCTTCTGCGCATGATGCTTCAGCGGGCCTAGAAACCAATCCAGTTAAACCTTGCGAAAGAGTGCAGCAATAAACAAATGCGGATGTTTGTTTTTCTGCCTGTTGAATGCAGAGTGACGGCTAGGTAAATCGCCAGCCCGAAAAAAACGGAACCGCTTTCTAGCGCTTTCCAGGAATGGCCTGGCGCATGGGCGGAGAAGTAGCAGACGACGCCGGGCGCGCGCCGCCCTTACAAGTGTATGCGCATGCACCGCATTTACAAATCTCGCCGCTAGTGTGCGCCGCGCGGCCTGTCAGAAGTAACAGACAGAGTATTGGTGGCAGAAAAGTAGAGATAAAGTACAAAAATAAATAATGGGGAAAAATAAGGTCATTCTGCCTAAGAGGCAGAGAGATGGACCGTGAATTTATATTTTTTTTTGGTATAATAACATAGATTTAATCAATGTAGATAAGGTATTAGGCCAACATAAAACAAGGAAGGGTTTTTTTTCTTCGAGCCTGGTGGCAGACATGTCACCGCCCCGTTATAAAGGGGACGCTCATAGCATCCATCCATCCGTCCAGCCTAAGGTGCCTTGATGCCCGCGCGCGGGGGCGCGCGCATCGAGGCACTCTATGTCAGCCACGCGTTCGCGTGTTCCCTCTAAGAGTGGACCGTACTGTACATATGTGCCAGCGCGAAGTGCGCACGCCGGTGGGTGTACCTCGTAAAACATCGCTGCATTGGCTTAAAAAGTTTAGAAATCGTTAAACACCCTCATGCTCGACAAGTGGCCACTCTACGTTAATTTTCTTGCGTTAATGTCATAATTTAGCAGTTTAATACCCCTGTCACACGGCAAATCTAATGCCATTTACAGCTAATGTCATTCGTTTCTAATGTCATTTGTTTGCTGTCACACGGGGAAACTAATGCCATTCGATGCAAATGACGTTTCCTGTCGAATGAGTTCCCGAAACACATTCGCATTCGATTTCGGACCGAATGCGTAGTCTCGACGCCAGGGACCTTTTAGGGAGATAACTGTTGACTTATGTATGCGTAACTTTTGTAATTCGTAAATATCTTATTCCTTACTAGATTAACTTATTACTGGTTTGATCACGTAACAGCACGCGCGAAAGTTTCTAAAAGAAAGCTACTCTCAACTACAGCGGCTGGACGTTCTCTTGTTGTTGCCCGTATCGCGGGTGTTGATCGGCCGATTGCACGTGTTTTGGTGATCAAGGTGGTGACTACATGAATTAGCTGCCGCCGTCTCATTTCTGCAGCCGGAGTGTCAGTCTCGTCAGCCGGAGTGTCAGTGCTCGCACGCTTTAGTTCATTGTACCATTGTACCAACGCCCGGTTATATCGTCGGCCATGTTGGTTTTCGATTGGTTCTTGGCTTGACTTCGTTTGTGTCGTACAGCTGTGACAAGTTGTGTAAAACGGCTGCGTTTATGTTCTTCGAGCAGCTTTTTAGTAATAGAAAATTATTTTCGAGGATACACGCATGTGAGATGCAAGTTTTAATAGATTTTTATTTCTCCCGACGTCACGGCTCTGGAGGGCTAAGGTCATGGTCATCATTTTAAAATGACATTTGTTTTCATCGTGTGACAGCAGGCAGGTAAAATGACATTAAGTTTTAATGTCTAATGTCATTTCTTGTAAAGGACATTAGATTTGCCGTGTGACAGGGGTATAAGTTCCTCGTGACGACTGCCACACTGAGGTGCAATCGCTTTGTATGTGCACAATAAAAAAAAAATAAAAAATCCAGCTTGCACCAAAAGTTGCATCCTTCATAGACCATACGTTGTCTTTTAGCATCTGCGCATAGCTCTGCAACACTAGAACCTATTACTCGATGGTGTCAAATTCATTTTCCATTAATGCACCACTATACTATACACTCTGGATTTCTGCTGTACACAACGCCTCTCAGTAATCCGCGCGTAAAAAATAAAAATTAAGTGCGTGTATACGTAAAAAAACTCCTGAAGGCTATCCGGTGCACTCTAGTACAACAAACTAACATTCCCTAGTAGCGTGCTCATGCAAATGCAGCTGTGTGGATGTAGCTCGTAAATGTTTGTGTGTTCAGCCGTATTAATCACGGCGACATTTGTCAAAAATCTATCAAAAGGTGAAACTTGTACACAGTTAGGCACTGCATGCCCACGAAAGTGCCTTTCGCACCAATACTATACTTAGTACATTTCATGAAGTCGCGCTTCCAGAAAATGTTTCAGTAAACTTATGTGAAAAATATAGCATCATCCAGTGTGACTTTAGCACAATCTCGGCTTTGAGACGAGTATGAGGTGATTTAAATTGCGCGGCGAGACCCCTATACCAGCGAGAATCCAGACGTTCTCAAAAATATGGCCACTGATGGAGTCGTAACAGAACGCCACAAATATTTCTGTGATAAGTGCTGCCGGATATAAGATCCAGTCCATGTTAGCATCAAATTCCTGCCTGCAGTGCGTGCACGGCGTACCGCACCTGCTCGGGCGTGTTCGCATATTGTATATATGGCTGACAATACCACGATTATCAGCGTATGTTCATCTCAGTGTGTAATTATTACGGTGAGAGGGTTCGAGCAAACGACGGCAACAGGTAAAACATCCTGGCATATGAGCGTGAGCGGTTTGTTCTGAAACACAGTCGACTACGGCTTCGAAATAAAGTGAATAAGCTTAGTGACGATATCGGCTACCGGCCCGGTAACCGTCGGCGGTGAAGCGGCCAGCGACGTTACGGAGAACACGGCGATTCTCCGTCGGTAATCGGCTACGTCGCTGTGCGGTTGCCGCGGATGGATTCCGAGCAAGCTCCACGTAAGTAAGTACTCCACGAGTAAGTTCCACGGCAAGCGAATCTTGACGTTGAAAACTCGTTCAATCCACGAAAGGCAACAGGCTGACGGCTAACATGAACACTGTAAGAAAAAAAAAGAGTATGCGTGACTCTTTTCGGGCAGTTCTGACTTGCCACGTATAGGACTCTCTTTAAATAGTCACGGTGACTCTCTTGGTGGGTCAGGGTCGGCTCGCCCTAGGAGAGTCCCCTGACCTTCTAGGAAGAGCGGAAAGACTCTCATCCGAAGGATCACGTTACTACTTATAGGGAGTCAGACGACTCTTGCCGGTAACACTCCTACGGGGGTCAAGTGAGCCACACCGAAGCGTCAAGCGACTCCACAAGTATTTTAAGCTACTCATTGGACCCTTGCTCTACTTTTGCGCGACACTGTTCAATAAGTCCAACAAGTCCAACAATACTTGCCGTTCTGCCCAGCGACTGCAAAAAAAGAATAGTTCAGTTTTAGCATTATTTTAATAAAACTCGTCAGAACAGCACATATTTTCCTGCAAAGTTATGTAGAAAGCGCGTAAAGATGGCTTTGATTTCCAATTAAGAAGTTGGGTATTCCTCATTTATATGCTTCTATGAGTATCGCCAACTAAAATGTGTGACTGGTGTGCATAGTGCCATATAGTGCAAAATAAACTGCAGAAATAGGCATCATGTTTCAATCTTTATTCCTTATGATTAAGAATAAATCAAAAAGTGGTGACGGCTGGAGGCATTAGACTTGTGGCTTGCTAGGTTGTCGCTCCTGTTCAGCGTGAGCACCATGAAAAACGGTATCTGAAAAGCAGAACGTGATATTATGATGAGAAAATGAAATTGCAGTAAAGGTTTGCGAAACCTACAAAATAAGTGGTTCACATAGACACAATGAAGGCTCACAACAAAACAACAAATGCAAACACGTATGGTAAGGAACCAAGTTTTTTGCCGTTATCGTGTAAAACACAACTTGCAAATAGTACCTTTTATAACACGTCACTTGGCGACAAACTTGCAGCACAAGATGATGTGAGCCTCTTTTAAACAACAAACGAAATTGGTTTGGGCTCCTTTGTGTGGGTGCCACTCACCTCTTTTCCTACGTCTTGTCCAACCAAAAGAAATGTAGGACCAACTGCCTTGCTGACAGGACGAACGCCGCTGTTGATTTTCCCATCACGAGCGGTAAGGCGCCAGACCAGGGCGGCACCTTCGTTTCCCCGAGTGTGGCTGTCAACTGGAGTGAAGAGGCGGGAGAAGTGATCCGGGATTCTGGGAATAACCAAAACACACACATTATTTGTATTAAAACCACCCTTTGTTCAACACACCGTTATTGTACACACATCTGCCACGAGTGTTTAGTTGAAATTTCGCAACGAAAACAAATTTTCACGTAAAAGGCAGCGGGAACCTCGTGTCGCAATACGCACTGGCTATACACGAATGAAAGCACTTATTTTCTGAGAAATCGCTTCAAAATTTGGTTTCAGAATAAACGCGGTTTTGCGCCGGCTTACCCCGACACCCAAGCACATCCTGCCCTCGCCCCTCTGCAGTGACTGCGGAGAGAGGGAAACCGTGGCGCATCTCTTCCTTTCCTGCTCCGCCCTCTCCACCCACCGCGAAGCGCTCGCTCGGGCCTTCAAGCAGCTGGGACTTCCGTCTGCCACGGTGGATGACATCCTGCACCCGGTAGAATCAGCCCATCGCGTGCTCCCTGCCCTGCGCGCGGTCCTCAACTACATCGAAGCCGCGCAACTGGCCGACCGTCTTCTCTGAACCACGCCGTCCAAGCCCCCAACAAACGGAACTTCTGTGGTTTTTTTTTCCCAGTCATGTGTTTATCGCGTGTTCCCTTTTTTTTTCTTCTTTTTCCCCTCTCCCCCCAGTGATGTATTTAACTCCCACAGGCCTCCTCCTCCACTCTAACTCTAACTTCTCCTATACTTTTCTCCCCTTTCCCCCCAGGTGTCGCGGTTGTGGTGTCCTCGCCTGAGAGACAGTTACTGCGTAACTTACCCCCACTATTCACCTAATTTTCCCAAATAAAGAATCTCTTTCTCCGGCAGTCAGGGGCACGCCGTGAGCGGTTACTGACCGCATGTTTTACAAACGTAACCCATACTGAGATAAACACATGCGATTACGAGGGCCCGAACGACACCCAGCGCGTGCGGACGCCGTCTAAGTCGAGATCAGACATGTCATATGCTAGAATTAGCACACATAACTCCCACAATCACGTACACTCACTTGATTCTGTTATAGCGTCATCGAAGATGTTGGCAAACCATGAAAACAGCAAACAGTAACGAAGGAAAAAAGCGCACGGCGGCGGCCGCAACAACGGGCGCCGTCGAAAGTCTCTAGCTTTTTCGCCTTACCAGCGAGGCGTATCCAACTTGAATAACTACCGCGTACGTTCTGGAAGCCACCGTACTATATCTGCACCTCAAACTACCGTCTTTAAGCCAACAAAAACCATTATATACAGTGCGTGTGAGCGGTCTGTACACAGGCTTTCTTTTTTTTAAATGCGAAGCATTTCTTAGCGAACCTCTGGCACTTTGAGCGTTTCTATCTACGTATCTATCTATCTATCTATCTATCTATCTATCTATCTAGCCGCCTACGTCTGGGTGCTCTCATGATCGCCTCCTTAACTTGGTGTAGACCAAAATTGGCATGAGAGGGTAACAAGATTTGACGAATATGATTGTCGGGTCGTGACATTAATAACGTGAAAAGCCTGTCACGTACGTCGTCAAACCCTTTCTACTAGACACGTTTGGCACATACCCGTTTACCACGGACCTAGGTGTACGGGTATGTGCCACAGGTGATTGACAGTTTATATCTACCCAGGAACGGCGAGAACAGACAATGGTAACTTCAATGCTAGAGCGTTAAGGAAAACCAACATCGGCAGCGTTGACTCGACGGATGGAAAGAATGAAAATTAGGATCCCAGGTGGAATCGAACCCAAGCACTCTGCGTGGCAATCAGGTGTTCTACCACTGAGCCACGCCACGTCTATAAACTGGTTTGGAAAAACAGCCTACGCAGGCGTAATATCGGTGCAACGTCAATTGTGGTTGTGGTGCTTGCTATCTAATTTTACAAGAAAACAATAAACACTACATGATATTCCTACGATGTGTACTCCTACGATACAGGCGTCATATCAGATTAACGTATGTGGTTCCAGTGTTGGCTCCACTTTTATAGCAGTCTAATAAACATCACGTTTGTATTCCTGATTCAGTAAGCTATATTGAAGCACAGCTCGACCCCGGAGGAATACATTAACGAAAGTTGCATATGATATCCACATCACCGCCCCGTAAAGTGCACTTCGTCCACCAGAACGACACAGTGTCCTCTTCATTTCTTACGAGGCTGGGCGATGGTCTCATGCTGACCGAGGATGATGCCACATTGATTGACAGCCGCTTTGTAGACTAGGCTACGTAGGCCACATACGCCCGGGTAGTCTACGAATACGACAAGCGCCCTCCACTGATGTTGGTCTACGTAGCACTATCCAGGCCCACCAGCCCCTACGGCCTAAACCTCACCAACGCGAAGAGTGACTTCAAATTCCGACATGTCGCCGACTCTATCGACAGACAATTTGTCGACGAAATGATCGAGGCATCCACGATTTACAACAGCTGTACTATACCACATACTCCACTACACAGGGACCCCTCGTCACCATGATCACGACCGTAAAGTCGTGACCAGCTGCTGGTGCTCACTGACCACGGTGATGATGCCCTTGTTCAAGAACTGTCAAGAACTTCTTCCACACATGCTCACGGGTTCGTGAAACGTGCGTGCGTTCTCGGGACAAGTATAAGCAATACATATCAGCTTACCGCTTCTGTTGTTGGTAATACCCACGTTGCCATTGGCAGCGTTACCCAACCGTAAACAACTGGTTATATAACACATATGCGGCTCTTCAACATATATATGAGTGCGTATAAAATTTATACAAATCTTTAGCGTCATTTTGTAACGTGTCACTTAGTAAAAAAAATTACGCCACAGTCACCTTCCCGCCGCATGCTTCGCATAACATCGACTCCCACGGCACGTGGGATCTGCCGAAGTTTTTTTTTTTTTTTACGTTCCCACGCGCGGAAGCACGCAGCACACTCAAGGTCGATGGATATGTTATTATGAAGTAGACTAAAGTGCATCTCAAAACGACATCTTGCACCTTCAGTAGTGCAGACACAACGTGCGATCAGCAAGAAATGACCCTTGATAATTGTTTGCATCGCTCACTTTATGGGAGCTTGTAGAGCAACGCGCATAACGGTGGCAACTCGTTAACTGACAGCTTTAGCTGGGCATCCGCAACAGCACCGCGGACACAGGCTGCTGTTGGAAATGGCTGGCAGATAACTTCCGCAGAGCTGCTGCAGACGCCCAGCTAAAGCTGTATAATCAGTGCCTACGAAAGCAGTACACTCACCGTTAACTGGCGCCCGTTGTCCGTATCCGCAGCTCCATGAATATTCCGCCCTCCAAGCGTCACTTCGTGCACGGAAGCGGCGTCAACACCACCGAAGACGCGCATGAACATGGAACTGATGAAACTTCAAGACACGCAACCCGCGCTATCAACGCAACCACGCAACGCATTCCAATAGACGAGGAGACAGACTGACTGAGACGACTGAGAGAGAAGCCAGAAGCGGCGCGCCACTATATATATATATATATATATATATATATATATATATATATATATATATATATATATATATATATATATATATATATATATATATATATATATATTGTCATGACGATGAGCAGCGGCCTAGCTTTGGCCCTCGTGCTTGACCAGCACGAGGAAGAGAAGAACGACGGGTCAGAATAGAACAGCCGGCCTGCATCAAGGGTGCTGTCTCTGTTTCTCTCCTTACAATGGCGCAGCCTACGACCATCGAACCGTAAGCATCCACACTTCCTCGACCATGGCACCCGCCAACGTGCAGCCGCAGTGAGCTCGACTTGTGGACGGCGTCCAGGCCTCCTCAGCACCTGCTCACCTTCCGCCGCTGCAACCACCGTTCGGGGACGGCGCCTAGGCCTCTTCGGCGGCTCGACACCGCTTCACCGATACGTGTTGACGACAAGGAACGCCGTTCACGCGTCCTTGGCCATGGGTCCCGCCGGCGGGACCACCGGGACCACCGCGTACTCCGCGAACTCCGCCTATTGCTCACCCGGCGCCTCAACCGTCAACGGAGCGCAACTATTACGTGTCCTGACGGAAATATCTCGTCAGCTCGACCGCTTGTCGTCCGGGAACTGCGGGTTCTCGCCTGCCGCTTCACCATCGTCGGCTGTTTGGGCAGTGCCGGTGTTCAGGACGACGTTTTCCTTTGGATTGACACCGTCAACGCGCTCGGCACCCACCACGCCTGGACGGACCATCAAAAATGGATGATTGCCATCGACAGCCTTCGCGATGCCGCTAAGGCATGGCATGCCTACGAAGGCGTCAGGCAGCAATCCTGGTCGGCATGGTGTGCAAAGCTCACAAATCTTTTTCGTCCTCTTTCACATGCCTGTGACCCTATCTCCTCAGACCCACCCTCAACCGCGCATAGGAGCTGTGAGGCACACCACCTCGACGGCGCGGCTCGGGCGTGCACAAACCTGCCCTCCGCCCTAGATCAAGCTCGCGAGGCACAGCGCTTCTGTGGTGCCGCTGTGCCTTTCACCAACGTGCCCTCTCTCGGGAATCGAGCTCATGTGAAGCACCAGCTCGATGGGGCATCGGTGCCCTCAAGTCTCACGAAAAAAACCCTCTCGAGCTGCCCTGAAACTGACGTCGGACACCGGTCCTGCACTCCGCTGCTAGTCTCCGCCTCTGCGCCGGTACACGACAACTCAACATCACTGAGAGAGGGCGAGACCACTCCTCGTCCAGCACAGTTGGAGGAGCCGGCGCCATATTCGCCTTTGCTGGGGCACACACAGACAGCAGCTCCTGTTGTGCTTTACACGCCTACAGTGCAGGCGCCGGAAGAGGCGAAGGTGTTCATCCCTGTGCTAGACGACGAATTTCATGATGGACGCAACCTCGGCGCTGAAGACACTCGCAGCAGCCTCTCCAGCGAGGGCAACGCAGAAGGCGGCGGGGCAGACATCGACACCGGCCGCGAGCAGAGTTTTCCGCCGAGTATCTCGAGTTCCGCGACGTTGCCAGAGACCACGACTACCTTCGCGCAGGTTCCAGCACCTCTCGTGCCTGGTCTGCCTTTCGCGAAGGCACCGGAAGAGCCGATGACACACACCAGTGACACCACTGTGCTCGCAGACCCACCGGAGCCGCTTCTGCTGCTTCGAGAGCATTCCTTAGCCGAATGCGCACCCGGTCACCTCATGTTGAGTGACAAGGTTCTCCGGGACAAGCGCAAGAATGTTGCCCTGTCGATAATCCGAGAGCCCATTGACATACTATCTTCTATCCCGAAGAAGCCTGCTGTAGAACCCCCAGCCAAGAGTCCCGGTGTGCCTTCTCGGATGCTGGTCCGGCAAGCTTCTTTGGCCGTGCCGCGTCTGCCGCTTTCTCCACGAAATAGTCGAAGCCCGCCGCGAAAGGTATCGATGGCAGCTGTCCACAAAAAGCCCCTGCGTGGCCGAGACCGACCACAACGATGTAGCCAGTCTCGCCCTCCAGATACACTTGTGCCAGATATCCGAACGAAATCGCAGCGTGGCTGGGCCAGACCACCGAGATGCAGTCAATGCCGCCCACCAGAAGCGTCATCGGCAAAGCTCCAAGCCAAGCCCCAGCACTGTAGCGAACGACCACAGCGACACAGCCAGCATCGGCCACCAGAGACATTGTCGGTGGCTTAGCTCTTTCGCAGTCATGGCCGAGTGTCATGATGATGAGCAGCGGCCTAGCTTTGGCCCTCGTGCTTGACCACCACGAGGAAGAGAAGAACGACGGGTCAGAATAGAACAGCCGGCCTGCATCAAGGGTGCTGTCTCTGTTTCTCTCCTTACAATACACACACACATATATATATATATATATATATATATATATATATATATATATATATATATATATATATATATATATATATATATATATATATATATTGTGGGGTCTGAGCGGAAAACGCCGCCGCCCTCGGAACACACGGAGACGGTTCACGCGGTCGTGCAACAAAACGTGGGGGTTTATTAAAACACTTCTTTACATAAGGCGAGCTCGCCGGCAGAATTAGTAAAACGTAAGTAACACGCTAACAATGAATACTGGGAAACATATAACGCACACTCGAGACAATGTAAGGCATGCAATACAACATAAGACATAGATAAGACATAAAATAAGACAACATAATACAATACAAATGCGAAGGCGGCGCCGCAGATGTACGACTCACCACGAGGGTCCGAGGGAAGCGAGCCGCGGTACCAACCCCCACGGACCCCAGCGTGGCCGTCGCCCATCCGCGCACGCTGCCACACCCCAAAAGAGACTCGCTGCCGTTTCTATGCGCCGGCCGAAATTCGCGGTGGCGATGCCGGCGCCACCGCGCTAAACTCAGGTTACAGAGCCAGCGCATCACTGACCTTGGACGAACGCCTCGGCTTACGCCAAGCACGTGCGTTCCAAACACAGCGGTCGCGCCCAAGCTACGGCAGTTGCCAATACAGGGGTGATATAGCACCACCACAATATATATATATATATATATATATATATATATATATATATATATATATATATATATATATATATATATATATATATATATATATATATAGAGAGAGAGAGAGAGAGAGAGAGAGAGTCCAACTTCCAAATTAAAGAATTTAATGTAACTTTAGTCTCTTAGGTGCCCGCGATATCATAATGAAGATTTGTAAGTGGAAGACCCTAGATTTATTTTTCAATTTACACAAAGACATCGATCCACCTCGTAACTCTTGGCTCGAAGCGAAAAAGGTCGCGTAGGCGACCTTTTTCGTTGACTGCGTCGCGTAAAATCGATTCATGCAATGAGTGGGGTTAGGCTTTACTTTGTTAAAACATGCGCGACACAGGAGAGAGTAGGTTAACGCTATCACGGGAAGCTTTAATTATATGCCAGTGATGTCAATTCAAGATAGCCGAAAGTAATTCTGAGATGGTAGCAAATACCATTTGCTGCCTATACACCTTGTGCGAAGCTGCGGTTATGAATCTGGACGAGTAATGGAGTTGCTCATTGGTGGCCGAACTTTTAGTAAAACCCTTTACTCATAAATCAAAACTGCGTACTATCTTTTCTCGGCACTTTTATAAGCAGGCATGTCGAAGGGTACCAATATGTAGGCAACCAAGAAATTACTCGTTTTTTTATTGCCGAGTAAGTTTGTGCGAAAGCGTTCACTGACTGACTGTGTCGGGATTGCTTTGTATTCTAAGTATCATTTTTGTGTTCTCAAAACCATTCACTACGGGGTTCAAGACATTTAGAGCGCAGCTCTTAGGCGTCCGTTCCTGCGTTGAGCGGCATCGCCGTTGGCGTCGGCGGCGTAACCGATAGCGCGAACGAGGACGAAAGAGAGCGAACGCGGAGTCTGTCGATATCACGAGATACTGGCCTCTAACCTCGCTTTCTTCCTCTGTCGCGCGCGGTGGCCCCTTGGTCGGAGCTCGTGCGCATGCAGGGCTGTCACGTGCGTCACGTGCACTGCGGCTGGCTTCGCTTGTCGTAACGGGGCTGTGGGCATTTCACTTGGTTCGCGACAGCTGCAACGCACAGAGTATATAGCGTGCGTAGCACTCGAGCGCTGGCAGTTTCTGTGGCAGTATGTAACGAATGTTACATTGCTACAACTGCGGATAGTCAAAACTTCAGACACAGCTGGCGTTGCCCGAACACGAGGCTGCGCTCAGCGAATTAGGCAGTATCGTAATCGCCGGTGAATTTTTTATTTGTCATAGCTTAAGTCGTCGCTTCAGTTGTTCATCAGCACAGCATATTATGCACATAAAAATTCGGTTGAGGGGCATTTTCCATTGAATGTTTGACTTGTCACTGGCCCATGTGCCGAAGTTTAAATGGCTGAAATGAAAAAGAAGCGGACATAAACAGCCTCCTGTGATATAGCTGCCAGAAAGGACGACCCGGGGACATAAGCCAAGATTTTAAAAAAATACCCTGAGCCGGCGTCAGGGGGGGCTCTGCCCCCCTATGAGGCAGTCCGGGGGGGCCGAAGCTCCCCAGCCCCCCCGGTATCCTCCGCCTATGACCAAGACGCCGGGCTGGCCGTGCTGCTAAGGCGCGCGCGGATTGGTCCAAGTTAACAGGGCAAGCTGCAGTTCTGAGGCTTTAAAGTGCGAAAAAGTACCCGTTCACGCCGCTTCAGCGTATAAGAGCTCGTCTGGGCACTACTGCGACGTCTTTGGATGCCAAAACAAGCAGTGCAACAGGAGGATATTACTTAGCGTTGTCTGCGACGATCCCGACGCGCCAGGGGTATAGTGTCGGTGCGGTGTTTTCAGCTTCGCTCCGAGTGGATAACTGCGATTCGAGCAGAACAACTAGGAGCCGAGTGAAAACGCGCGAGTAAGTACACTAACTGCGTGTATTCTGCAGTGTGATGCCCACCTATTTTATTTTACGAACCTAATTTGCGTGACACACAGCTGGGTTGAAAGCAAGCGCGAGCTTTGTGTTGGGGTGCACTTCATACCTTTGAGCGTTTCCTTTGACGAAAATGTAGTGCAAGGTAATGCTTTCAAGCACAAGCAATCAGCATGCTTTGTCACTTTCAACGTAGTATTAAGCTTTAGTGCTTTTGATGGCATCCACACCTTCAATATCTCGTCTTCAAAAGGTAATAAATGATACGGTGTTCCTCAACAGCTGGCCAGAATCTCGTGCTTTAATTTCAGTGTTTGATGTTCCCAGAGTTATTTGGACACAACGCATCCAGCTGCACATAATGCATATATTGGCACGTAAGTAAACACTACTCGTGCCAGTGTCCTTTACGTCGCAGGCGTAGCGCTAGCTCGAGCTTAACTCGGCTTAACTAATAGCACAGTTTCGCTTGTAAAGCATCATCATTACAAGATTAAAATCGCACAGATAGCTTTCAAAAGGGATCGATGAACGATACTGCAGGCGCTACTCCCTGATAGCACGCTTTTGTGAGCAAGACGCATTGTTGTAAGAGCTCTCGTGAAACAAAAATTACGTTCTGCGAAACTACCCGTAAAGCGTACTATAATTATTACGCGTTGCATCTTGAAATGATGAGCTTTCATAAAGCTCTGTGCACAACTTGTAATATGGGGCAACAAAACATCGTTTCACTCTTTTGCGAGCTGCTCTGCAATTACGGTTCACGAGTACTACAGCGAGGACGCTTTTTTACAAATGTAACAGCGCACGAGTAGCTGACGAGGTTGGTTCCGCGGCCTGCTCAGTACGTACTGTATACATTGTAGACTTGCATGAGCAAGGTGTTCTGGATGCTCCAATAAATGTCCAGGCTAGAAAAGACGCCAAACACGCTCTCCGACGGGCTGAGTTACGGGAGTTTCACGTTTGCTCTGTGTAACGTCTGCTGGCGTGGCAGCCCACGCATGTTGTTTCGTCGCGTGTGCGATAGATATCGCGACGCGCGATGCCAATATGACGATGCGCATGGAATTCGCTGTGTTCTGGTCTATACGGCGGCTCTTTCATGACGGAAGCCAATCGAAACGCGCTTCAGGAGAGTCCAGTGACTCCTTCCAAAATGCTAACTCTTTTTCTCCGCCTGTACCTTCCAAAAGGGGTCACATGGCCGCCCGAAGAGAGTCACGGTTCCATGACCCTTTTTTGACTCTTTTTTTTCTTAGAGTGAATAGAACTCGGGTATTATGCACGCCAAGATGCTTTAAATGTCACTGAGGCGCCAGTGCCAAATATATGTGGAACAGTTTTATCTTTTATAGCAAGCACGCAAATTCGCTTCAAACATGCTCTCATTAATAACTTGAGTGACCTCGTATATATTTTCACGAATGTCATTTAAAAAGTGTCTCCTTACGTATCAGCGAACGCTACATGCATAATAACGACCTCCACTGCACTAATACGCCAGAGCGTGTAGCGACGCATTGGTGCATATAAACCCCCGTTCTTTTACTGCCGTGGCCGCGGCGTGATGTGGTGTAGTGGTTAGCGTACGCGCTTGCTGATCGAGTGTTCGTGCGTTCAAATGCCTGTGTGTTTATTGTGAATTTTCCTGTGTTTTACTTCTGAATGTAATATGTGTATATGGATTATGTATGTCATAACATATGTGTCTAAGCCTCCAAATGCCCCAATAGAGCTTAAAAGGTGTCCTAAACGCGCCGCAGCTGGGATGCACCGTAGCTAGGACACACCGTAGCCAGGACAGCTGGTCACGTAACACGAGGAGGTCTCTATAGCCGGCATAGGAGTATCTACCGGGGGGGGGGGGGACAAGGGGTGCGCTAGCCCCTCCCCCCCCCCCCACTTTCGACAGTGGCTGTTGTCGGCTGCAGACTGGGAAACTAACAAGTCAGGCAAGGTTTTACTTGAACGTAGCAATAACGTAATTTTGGAATAAAATTTGTCCTACGATTTTGCTGTGACGACTGTCCTCCGTGTGTCATGACCACGCACTGTAGGCTACCTGCGGTGCGGGCTGCCTATTCCACGCTTGCGCGTCTTGCGCTCGAGCATTGCAGAGGAGGCTATCGGTCAGCAGGGGCTCTATAACATACAGCAATCTGTAATGATTTTATTTTGTTCTGCCTGGCCTGAAATTTAAGTAATCCGCGAAACAATATGGGCGGGAACCAGTAAACGTTTTATAGCCCGATCAAACGCTCTCCTTTTTCGGGAAATTCAGTTTCTTTCTTTGAAAACGAATAACATCGCCACTGCTCCGTATTCAGGCTGCTGTGACTTGATGAGTGTGCAGAAGTGTCCAGTATTTTAGTTGTGCCTAACCAGGACAGCTAAAAGAAATTCCCACTTTAGTCTCCGATTAGCCTGCTTCACTTGGCTTGTCATATGGTAGCCTGCAGCGATCGTGGCGGCTTGTAACTAGGCAGTGGACTCGAGCACATTGAGAAGCCCAGCTTTCATGTTTGCCCCGTTACTTGATCTACCTCACCAGGGAGATGATCAGCGTCCACGGTTTTCTGGACTACGAAGGCTGCCTACCTGCAAAGGATTGTGTCCGTTCCTAATAATGTTTATTTCTCTCTCTACCTTTTTGTCAGCGACGATGAGTTCACAGAGCGTTGTACACGCGCAAAAACAGCTCAACATCGTTATACTACAACTGAAAATATCTATTACACACATATGAATCCATATCGCCCGCTGCTATAAGCAGTCGCTTCCAATGTGATTGGCGGGATGCCTTCCTTAATTACGTTCAGAAAGAGACACTGTCTGCCTATTCCGAAAAAAATGAGTTATTGTTGAGCACGGTAATGTGCTGCTTATTCTGCAGACTTCATTTTAACGTCGCGAGTTTTCGCACACTTTTGACGTCGCGTAACAAGGAGGCGATTTTGTGGCGCATTGAAAATTTTTGACGAATAGCGAAGAAGCAATGACAAACACTAGGCCGTATTGAAAATAGTTCAATATTATTATTTTTTGCGCAGTCACGCGTACGTGGTAATTACGCGGTGGATCACTTACGCGTCATTTGTTGCGTCGTTTTACGACCAGGTGCTGTGAGCATGACCCAGAAAATTTAGAGCAATCATTAACAGCTAACGACCTATACGGAAGGAAAATATGCGGGGTTGTTTAATGTTATAGTCTCCCAAATTTTTTCAAAGAAAATTTGAGCTTACACAGTTTACGTAGGCTATTTCCTTGGGGGAACCGGAGGGGGGGGGGGTGGGGGAGAGTACAGGGCCACTTCAGCGCTTTTTCGCCCGCCCCCCACCCAAGCTGGGAAAAGTGGGAGGGCAAGGAACGACACCTAGTATATAAATTCATAGTCGTTTATAATCTTATAACTATACACAACCAGCGTAATGTGGTTTGCTTAAGTATTAATCTACTGAACTTGGTCTTTTTATCAATAAAGACATTATATTAGAGGCTCTAACAGTAAAGAAATTGGCACTCGACTTATCCTGAAGACTTCTGCGAAGTACCTTGCTTTGTCAGCGGCATGTTTTGTTTAATAAGTGAGAATTTGAGGTACTAGAATCATAGAAGGTTCTTCATACCCATCGTATCTACAACGCAAAACTAAGACTGGGAAGTTTGCTGATGCAATGCTCAGATGATCAGGTTAAATTTTTGTGTACTTTTTAATCTTCACAGTAACATTTTCAAAATGTTTTTCAACACTGGTGTGTTGTCGCGGCATAGGGCGGCCCAGCCGGCCCAGTCTGTTTGTGCAGATTCTTCCTTGCTTTAAAACACAGTTTTGTAAAGCAAGCCATCTGATCAGCTCTATGAATATAAAAATCACCTCAAAACATATATATATATATATATATATATATATATATATATATATATATATATATATATATATATATATATATATATATATATATATATATATATATATATTATTTCAAAGTACCTTAGAGGCCCCATGGGGGGCATTGAGTAAGGGGGGCAATACATATATACACTTCAAACTGGAAAAAAATACAAAAGAAACAGTTGGCTAAGGGGGGCAATACATATATACACGTCAAACTGGAATAAAATACAAAAGAAACAATTGACTAAGGGGGGCTGTCGTGTACGCGCACATCAACCGAAGCACGGCCACTCCAGAGGTTGTGCCTCGCTTGCCGGTGCTGCCCGACGCGCTCACGCGCATGGCGCCTTCCTCAGACTCTCGTCCCCAGCTCCTGCATATCGTGTTACGTCTTCTGCCCGCGCTGTAACTTCCTCTGCCTCCTCTCGTCCGCTTCTAAAAGAAAGCAATAAAACAGTCTCCTGCTAGCCGCTGTCTCGTGTGGTTCCTGTGCTGCGGGGCTCCGAACCCCCAACATAACACTGGCGACGAGAAGTGGAATTTTATAAGTGCGCAGCTCTCTAGGTTACGCCCATGGCTACTGGAGGAATGCAGGCCGCCATCGAGCCGTTTAGCGGCAAGAACTGGTCATCCTGGATCCAGCGCCTGAACTTCTACTTCGTGGCGAACGACGTCTGCGACGAACAAAAGAAGCGCGCGCTCCTCCTGACGCTATGCGGAGCCGACACCTTTGAAACTGCCTGCGCTCTGGTCGCGCCGAAGACTCCTGGAGAGGTGGGCTATGCCGACATAGTTGCCCTTCTGCAGAAGCACTTCGATCCACGACCGTCTGAGTTGTACAGCCGGTACGTGTTCCAGCGACGCGATCAGCGGCCGGAAGAGTCGATCAGCAACTACGTTGCAGCTCTCAGAAGCTTGTCAGCTGACTGCAACTTCGGAGTGCCAGCGACAACGTCTGTTACATCGACGCCACCGGCAGAAGGCCACGCAGCCGTTCTGGCGAACCCCACCATGCTGCCCCAAGATGTGATGCTTCGCGACAGGTTCGTGTGCGGCATCCGCGACGAGCATCTGCAGCAGCGACTGTTCGCGGAGAAAGACTTGACTTTTCAACGCGCGTTGGACTTGGCACTGTCGTCCGAAAGTGCGTCGAAGCAGCAACGAGGACTTAAGGGAGCGACGAGCTCCGTGGAGGTGCACAAGACTTCGCAGTCTAAAAAGGAAAGCAAATATTCGGCTCAGCAACGGCGCTGCTATCGATGCGACGGCTGGCACGAGGCTGACACCTGCAAATTCAGGACAGCGCAATGCCGTTTTTGTTCCAAAAAGGGTCACATCGAGAACGCCTGCATCTCCAAAAAGAAGAAAAACAAAGAAGGCAACCTCAACGCCCGGCAAGGAACTCACATGGTTAACGCCCAGCCTGTGTGCTACGACCTCGAAGACACCGATAAGTGCTACGACCTACATGCCGTGAGTGGGCGACAACCCTGTCCTAAATTCCTCGTTGACGTGAAAGTCGAGGGAAGGCCCCTGAAATTCGAAGTGGACACGGGCGCCGCATGTTCTCTCATCAGTGAGGCTACCTACCACCAAACGTGGCCATCGAACGCCCCAAAGCTTTCGAGAGAACCCCTAGACTTACGCACCTGGTCAGGGGAAGAACTTAGCACCCTCGGTTCGGCACAAGTTCGTGTGCGTTTCAAGTCAAAGGACTACGTGCTGCCCCTGCTGATAATGAAAGGGACTGGGTGCAACCTGCTCGGACGTGACTGGTTTTCAGCACTGAACATCCGTGTTCACGGAATAAACCAGGTCGCTGAACCAGGTCAAGAGATCCAGGAGGTTCTCGCACGCCATCCTGATGTATTTAAGGAAGGTATCGACGGCTACGTGGGTCCATTGGTTCACTTGGACTTGGAAGAAGGCGCTACACCCAAGTTTTGCAAGGCACGTCCAGTGCCCCTAGCTTACCAAGAGCCTATGGAGGAAGAGCTCGACCGCCTGCAAAAACAAGGCATCCTGGAGCCGACGCAACATGCCGAAATGGCCACACCTTTGGTGTGGGTGCGCAAAAAGGATGGAACATTTCGCGTTTGTGGGGATTACAGGAGCACAGTTAACGCGGTGGTCAAGAAGACGGCGTACCCACTGCCGACAACTGCGGAGGTGTTCGCAAGGTTGCGTGGTGGGACGACATTTTCGACGCTAGACCTGTACCAGGCCTATCAGCAGCTAAGAGTGGACGACGAGACAGCCGCATTGCTCACCGTCAACACCACCAAAGGACTGTTCAAAGTGAATCGCCTCCCTTTTGGAGTATCCGCTGCACCAGCCATCTTCCAGCGGATGATGGAGACTACACTGGCCGGAATTCAGGGGGTGAGTGTCTACCTTGACGACATTATTGTGAGCGGGAAGGATGTTAAAGAGCATGCGCAACGTCTAGAGGAAGTCCTGTCGAGGCTAAGCGACAAAGGTCTGCGACTCAAGCAAGAGAAGTGCCGCTTCGGCATCAGCTCAGTCCAATTTCTCGGTCATAAAATCGATGCTCAGGGTGTCCATACGACCGAAGAAAAGGTAAAGGCAATCCTCGAGGCGCCAAAACCGACTGACAAGACATCTCTGCAGGCTTTCTTAGGGCTTCTCGCCTTTTACGATCGTTTTTTGGAGAACAGAGCGACGGTAGCTGCAGAGTTGTATGGGCTTCTCGAGAAGAACACGCCCTGGAAGTGGGAGAAAAAACATCAGGATGCGTTCGAGATGCTTAAGAAGATGATTCGGTCTTCGACAGTCCTTGCGCATTATGACGAAAAAAGGCCTCTCATTCTGTCCGTGGATGCGTCACCATACGGCATCGGCGCAATTCTCGCTCAAAAGGATGCGTTCGGCCGAGAGGCTCCCATTGCATTCGCGTCACGAACTTTGGGAACCGATGAGAAAAACTACTCGCAGCTCGATAAAGAGGGTCTTGCGGTAGTTTATGGCGTCAGCCACTTTCACCAGTATGTCGCTGGCCGGCACGCGACCGTATTAACGGATCACCAACCGCTCCTAGGCATCATGGGGGAAAAGAAGCAAATCCCTCAGATATTGTCACCGAGGATGACTCGATGGTGTCTGAAATTGGCCACATACGACTACGATTTGGTCTACAGGCCTGGACGCCTGCACCAAAATGCTGACGCACTCAGCAGGCTGCCACTGCCCGCGCAGGTAGATGAGCCATGCTCCCCGGGAGATGTGCTTATGCTTGCATCCACGCCACGTTTCGAGCTGTAACCGCGTCAACTGGCTGAGCTGACCCGGAATGACCCACTGTTATCCCGCGTGATGACAGCCGTCTCAAACGGAGAGCTACGCCGGTTGCCCAAGCAGGAATTTTCGGCGTTCACAAAGCTTGGACACGAGCTTTCGCTACAGGAAGGCTGCGTTATCCGTGGTGCCAGACTGGTCGTTCCAGAGAAAGCAAGGAAAGACGTGCTCGACTTAGCACATGCAGGTCACAGGGGCGTGGTAGCTATGAAGGCGTGCGCTCGAGGCTATTTTTGGTGGCCCGGTGTCGACAACGACATAGAGCGGGTGGTCAAAAGTTGTGCAACTTGCTGCCAGCACCAGAAAATTCCAACTAAAGCACCAGCTCCCGAGTGGAAACGTGCGACAACACCGTGGCACACAATCCACGCTGACTTCGCTGGGCCTGTGGAGGGAAGGATGCTCCTAATTGTAGTGGACGCATACAGCAAGTGGCTCGAAGTGCGCACCATGCGGAACATACAGTCGCCGACACTGATCGAGGAAATGCGAAACCTGTTCGCAACTTTCGGCATTCCCGAAAGGGTGGTAACGGATAACGGCCCGTCTTTTGTTTCTGCGGAAATGGAAGAATTTCTGAAGAAGAATCGGGTGACGCACATCACAAGTGCACCCTATCATCCGGCCACGAATGGGCAAGCCGAAAGAATGGTGTATGAAACAAAACAGGCACTTGCGAAGGATCAGTCAGGTACATTTGCGTGCAGGCTGGCTCGTTTTCAGCTGAAACAGCACACCACCGTTTCAGTAACGACGGGCAAAACACCAGCTGCACTCATGTTCGGCCGCGAGCTCTCAACGGCACTGACACGCATTCAGCCGCGACCAGCTGAGAGGGTGACCACTGACCACAGCGCTGAGTTGCCAAGAAAGATAGAAATCGGGCAATCGGTCTTTTTCCGCAACTTTGCAGGGAATCCTGCTTGGGTTGGCGGAACCGTGTTAAAGAGACTCGGACATCGATCTTGGCTAATCAAGTCAAGAAGCGGAACGGTTCGTCGGCACCTTGATCACATAAAGCCAGGTGCAGAGGCCTACCCGACAGAAGATTGGCCGCGAAACGATCGAACGAACGGACCAGTAGCAAGTGATCAACAAGACACAGTGCCGGCTCCGTACGTGATCTCGCTCCCAGCGGAAGCGCCGCCGCCGCATGATCTGCCCACAACGCCCAACTCCGAGCATAGCGAAGCTGAGGCCGGGCTGGACACTTGTGCGACGCAAGCTCGCGATGACCAACCCAGCGGGTCCGCGCAGCACCAAACTGCACCGAGGCCCCAACGTGATCGGCGTCCACCTGACCGATACGGTGACCCCGTCTAAGGGGTAAGGGATGTCGTGTACGCGCACATCAACCGACGCACGGCCACTCCAGAGGTTGTGCCTCGCTTGCCGGTGCTGCCCGACGCGCTCACGCGCATGGCGCCTTCCTCAGACTCTCGTCCCCAGCTCCTGCATATCGTGTTACGTCTTCTGCCCGCGCTGTAACTTCCTCTGCCTCCTCTCGTCCGCTTCTAAAAGAAAGCAATAAAACAGTCTCCTGCTAGCCGCTGTCTCGTGTGGTTCCTGTGCTGCGGGGCTCCGAACCCCCAACATAACAGGGGCAATACATATGAGGCGTTTTTTTTCGAAATGGGTCAAATCCATCCAAAGAGAATTTGAGAAAACGGCCAAAATTTGCTATGCAAAATAAATACAACGCTGTCAAAGCTATTCTATGATATGTTTTACATGTCGGCTAGGGGAAGTTTCTGGCCACAATCAATTAAAAAATATGCAGCGGATTTCACCATTATTAGCATGATAACTTTGGATTTGGCTCATTTCGAATTGAGACATGGAATTCAATGCGGTATTCTTGAAAAAACTTTATTGAAATTCGGGCAGTGGCACATTCTTGCTTCGTCGGCGTCGACATTGCTTCTGTTCACGATGTCGTCGACGTCTCGGGACCGATCTCTCGCCGATCTCTTCACTTCCACCAGAATCCATGATAATCCAGCTCCGAAAGGGCAAAAAAAAAACTTGCACAAACACCCAGAAAACAGGCAGAGTAGTCAGGCTAGGCGGGAAATTACACGGAGACTTCCACGTTCGCCGAATCACGTGATCGCCGAAGCGCTCTACTATCGGCATACTGGATTTGACTCATTTCGATCCATACAGCGCATGGATCTGGCTCAATTTCGTTTTGAAACGGAATCTGTGAGCACACGTAGCTGTTGGTATTTGACTCATTTCGTTCCGATCTCTCTTTTAGAGGAAAGTTGAGAGAATGTACTTGCCAATGGAGCAATATTTGAGCTAGTTTCGGTTTCTGGATTTAGCCCATTTCGAAAAAAAACGCCACATATATATACGTCAAACTAGAAAAAAAATACAAAAGAAACAATTGACTAAGGGGGGCAATACATATATACACCTCCAAACTGGAAAAATATATACAAAAGAAACAATTCCAAAATAATAAGTCAAACAACAAGCATCAACATGTACAAAACAAAAAGCATCAACATGTACAAAAGTTCATGTTCGTACAATAGATTCACGCATGGTAACCGTGAACGAAACTGCATTTCCCGCGCATGCAACGGCCACAAGGCAGAATCCTCGCGCACATGGATGTGGCACAGGCACTCACAAAAACGGACCAATGAATCATGATACGGCATCTACTTGCTGAGGTTTGTGAAGTGGCTTGATAAGATGTGACGGAATGTATCAAAGTTTGTCTGGGATGCAATGTCGTCAGGCAAGCTGTTCCACAGACGGATAGCACGTGGAAGTGCGGACTGATTGAACGCCTTTGTTGAGCCGTATACACGGGAATAGCTAAGATGATTGTGTAGTCTACGTGAAATAAGATATGGTTTTTGCAGACCAGTAACGGTGATTCGGGAGGAATGTGTAATTTTGTGGAAGAATGACAGCAAGGCAATGTCGCGACGAATGTTCAAGAGCGGGAGTGAAAGTTCCTGTTTTATTTGTGATATACTGGAATGCGGACTGTAGTTATTGGCAATGAAGCGGCTTGCTCTATTCTGGACTCTTTCCAATGAATCAATTAAGTATTTTTGATGGGGAGACCAAATCGAACAGGCATATTCTAGTTGAGGGCGAACCAGTGTTAAGTAAGATAATTTGCGAATGCTTGGTGGTGCAGCTTTCAAGTTACGTCTCAAGAAACTCAGTGATTTCGAGGCGCTGGCAGAGATTGCCCTGACGTGGTCGGACCAGGATAGATTAGGTGTCAGTATTACGCCCAAGTACCGATATTGTGTTGCAGTCGATAGAATGGAATGATTAATGCTGTAAGAGAATTCGGATATGCTAGGTTTACGTGTGAACATTACTTTGCATTTTGAGACATTTAATGTCATGAGCCATGCACTACACCAACCATTAATTACGTCGAGGTCGTTTTGGAGTGACAGGTGATCTTCACTGTTCTTGATTGGACGGTAAATAATGCAGTCGTCAGCGAACACCCTGATGCAAGAAGAGACGTGCTGCGGAAGATCATTGATGAATATGAGGAAAAGCAATGGCGCGAGTACGCTGCCCTGTGGTACACCTGATGAAACGTCAGATAGGGATGAAGAGAAATTGTTAACTGTTGTGTACTGCTGACGATTCGAAAGGAAATTGCGAAGCCATGATAATGTAAGGGAGTCTAATTTCTATCTATCTATCTATCTATCTATCTATCTATCTATCTATCTATCTATCTATCTATCTATCTATCTATCTATCTATCTATCTATCTATCTATCTATCTATCTATCTATATATATATATATATATATATATATATATATATATATATATATATATATATATATATATATATATATATATAGATAGATAGATAGATAGATAGATAGATAGATAGATAGATAGATAGTGCGGACAGAGTGAGCGACGCCAGCCTTCCACTCGCGAACGAGTTGGTACGCCACTGATAGCCGGCCTTCAACTAGCCGGGATTCGAGACGAAAAATCTCCGGCCTATATTGAGTCCCGCCTATGAGATGAGCCGCTGAGAAAGCTACTACGCCGAGGGACGGATACGGGCGGCGCCGCCTACAGGTTGTGCCGGCTAAACAAACAGTCTATAGGCGTTACATTTTTCGTCTCGTTTCCGGGCTATACTACCATTTTAAACAGGACATGATTAAGCGTATACAAGACTTCAAGCATCTAGAATGTATAATGCGCATAGACGAGACGAGGTCTGAAAATAAGAAGGTGTACACAAATGTGGGCAATGCATTTTAGATCAAGTAAGGAATGCCTAAGCCGAAATGACTCGTCACCTTATTGCTGAGAAATAACATGCGGAATACTGTTTCACTGAGCCGCAAAATATCTCGTAAACCACAGACAACATAAAAACGTCTCACACAGATTATTTAAATATCAGGCAAGCTTCGCTCTCTCGAATTAACTCCTTGTAGAAACATGACCTGGTATGCTTCCAGTGAAACTGCACTTCTGAAAAAACGACACACAGTTTCAATTCGGCGTTATTATTGTGTAATATGCTACGATAATTACTGTTCAGTACAGTTCTTTTCTGTTCAGCTTCGTCATTGTGTTCAAATAATATTGCAAATTTTCTGGCTCTATTTGGTATAATACTACACGGGTCATCTTTCGTGTAACCCACTCCCCTTTAATATGCTTCGACGATTGAGGGTACGCAAAATAAATAAATAAAAAGGTATTATTTTAATATACACATATGTGAATAGCACATCTACAAGCAGCTTTTCGCTATATCATAGTGACAGAGTATGCATATGTGCGATGCCGAATTCAGAGGCATCGCTTTACCAAAATGAACATCCCGTGGATTGACTCATATCCGACGTTTGCAAGCATCCGAACGCGGACGCGAAGGCTTTCATGTTCTTGAGCGGAATGAAGCAGCGATTCCTCCAGGAGGCGTAATTCGCAAACGATGTGCTGGAGTTGGCGGCGCACCACTTGACGCAGCTGGCGATGAAGAAGAGCTGCTGCGCGTTGACGCGGAGCTCCATCAGGCACTAGGAACTGTCCCGTGGCAGAAGCCCCTTGCACGCTGCGAGCGCTGACGACGCCCGCGAAGTCCACCACGTTCTAGGAGTCAGCCGCTTCTCGCGAGATTTTGTGGGAGCGTCGCAGGCACCAAAGCTTTCGTCGTAGGAGTGACTGGACGACTCAGACCACTAGTCACGGTGCTGGCCGTCAATGTCTCACAGCATGCCCTGAACGTCGAACGCGTGAGTCATGTCATGCCCGATGACGATTACGAGGCCTCCAAAATTATAGGCCATCGGCGCACCGGGCGAGAACAGCGGAGGACGCAGTATGGTCGCCGGCAGAATAAGCACGTTGCCAATGGGAAAATAAGTGACATTCGTGGCGCGCAGTGAAAACTTTAAACTGCGATGTTTCCCATCTCCCAATGGATGTTAAGCTTTATCGCAGACAACCATGGCTGGAGAAGGCGACCGGAGACGTTCGGATTGCGTGAGTACACTTCGTCCACCTGTTTTGGCCGTAGGCGAAATATCTGGGATAGCCCACTGGGCCTGGAGGGCACGCATCTTGTCCCGAGCCGTCGACTTGGTGAAGTCGTCGAGCCAGCTGGCGCGACGGATCTCTTCGACGACAGACTGCCATATGCGCCATAGCATTTTCCTGGCGGAGTTGACGGTGCTCTCCGGAACGGCCATGAACACATAGTGCAAAGGCAGCGGCACCTCCATGGCCCTGATGACGGAGCGCAGATAAATGAAGGAGATATTGAGATATTTCATACGTGCGCTTTTGAGATATTTCATAGGGCATATTGAGATATTTCATAGGGCGCCAAAGTGCACACGAGCTTTCACGCTACCATAAGGCTCGTTGTTGCCTCTTCGAGGTTCCAATAGATTTGATCAAAGTAGGACAAGACGCTAACACTGATTTGATTTTTGTGCCCCCTCCAGTAGACGTCGCTGTGAGCCGCGATCAGGAAAGACTTTGCGATCAGGGCTTCCCAACTGCCACGACGTATGCTCGGCGGGTTGATCCCAATGTCTCCGACCGTCGAGAAAACGAGGCGGTTCCCGTTCTGCAGAGTGTCCTTCGTATGAAGACCGATGGCCGTTCTCAGATTTGGCTACATTCCTGACTAGCTGTTCTGAATGCTTCGTGACCGTCATTTATCATGCCGAGGTCGTAAAGGTGCAGATAATTAAAAAAGGTCATGGGCACGTTAGAGGACCTGAAACCAGATGAATTGGTGGGCATTGAGCGTGATTCTGAATTCACTAGCACCTTTGTAGAGTTGCGAGTCTTCCAGATAAAGCACGAGAAGAGTGAGCAGGTTATACTTTAAGAACAGGAACAGGACGCGGTCCAGGTCTTCCCGTGGGCGTAATCGGATGCACGGAGAGACCGTCGCTTTGGACAAGCTTCCTCAGCATCGCAAACTCGTCGAGGTCACCTGTACAAACCCTCAGGCTTGCTGTTGTACAAGGCGGCAGCCTTTCGGGTGGCACTCTCTCTTCGCTCGAAATATCTGACGGACGAAAGAGCGCGGTGTAGTGTGTCGTACATTTCTTTCTGCGTCTGCGTGATTGTCTCTGCCGACGGAATCCTGCACGCGCCGCAAGCGAAAGCGTAGAAGTCGCAGCACAGCTCTTGCGAAGTGTTCACGATGGGCTGGATGAGGCTCAGTATGCCGGTGTCTAGTTGCACTCCGCGCGACGTTTCGGCAGTGGTGGAAGCCGGGTGCGTGTTGTTGCCTCCACCTGAAAACATCGCCTGGCGAAAGGTGATGGAAGCGCACCTGATGGCCGCCATCAAACCGGTGACGACGACGACACAGGCTAGCCTCTTGACTCTCCCGGCGTACTTTAAGCACTCTGAGTCACACAGCTTATTGGCTTCGGAGTAGTGATGCAGAACTATCGATAAATTGACTATCGATAGTATCGATAGTTTTTATGAAACTATCGATAGTGTAAAGAAACTATCGATAGTACTACTATCGACAAACTATCGATAGTGCAATCAGTAGTACCATCGTTAATATTACAAGCGATATTACTGCCACGCGTGCTGATTGCTTTGTCTTGATGTATTCGAGTTTCACCCACAAAGACTCTTAGCACCGTTTGACCGCGCCGTAATGTTTGAGAAGCTTCACGATTGTTTCAGATCATTCTTTCAAGAATACGCGCCGGACGCGAATAGTCAAGTTTATTCGGGAACCTACGCGAGCACAAGCGATATCACGGGAAGGTACGATGACTGATGTGTAAAATACGACGCGTTCCACTGATGACCAGATTGCTCGACAGCCGATGACTGTTCTCGCCGCTATCAATACACGGCATGTATGGCTTGTTCGCCCCAAAAAAGAGCCTATTTCCCAGTCTTGCTGCAGCATTCTTCACCGTCACAACCACGTGACACTGCTATCGATAGTGGTGTGAATAATGATGCAGTTGCTGGTCGGCCATATTGCCAAAATATTTGCGATAGCCTACTATCAGCTTCGCTTAATTTTTGAGCAACTTTTGGCGAAAGAAATCAATTATTTCCTCAGTGAAAATGGCGGAATATTTCCACCAATAAATTCACACACAGAAACAACCAGTTACACCTTTCAATTAACAAACTTAGTTCTTGCTATTTTTTGTAAATTTTGAAATCATAAAACGCAATATAAATTTGAAGCCACGCAGTTCCACCACGTGTAACGCCTTCCTTTCCGCTACAGCTGAACAGTTTGATCCTATGATCATGTGTCAGCAAAGCCCTTTGGTGAATAACAAAAGCATGTCAACTGTCTTGCCCTTCAGCCTGCTCGTCCGGCTCCACCATGTACCACGCGCGCGTTGAACCAAGTTTATTCTGCACTGAGTTCGTGCTGTTCATTTTATACTATCGATAGTACCATCGAATTTTTTACTATCGATAGCGCTATCGATAGTATCTTTTACCATCGATAGTTCGATAGTAACTCAGCTATCGATAGTATCGATAGTACCATCGATAGTCCTGCATCACTACTTCGGAGTCCTGCGGCAGAGAAAGGTTGGGGACGTCGCGTGAGGGCGCGTGCACAATTTCGTAGAGACGATACGACTCTTTTGTAAAATATATATCGTGAGTGCGGTGTCCTGTCTCATTTTTCTTCTGTTAACTTTTTCTGCCATAGAAAATATATTTCAGAGCAGGAGCGATAGCACCAACTAGTCCTACTTTATTCCTTATCTATGATTGATTTGAAGCTTCATGCATATCTGACAAGGTTATTCCGCAGCCTGACACCTCGCCTTACACTGCTGTTTTAAAAAAATTCAGCCAGCTCCACATCGCGAACAATGTCTAAACAGCGAAGTTGATGCCCTTCATTCATGAGGCTATATCGTATTTCTGTTTTTCAAGTGTTGCCTTCGCTGGCGCTTAGCTTCGGGCTCCCTTGCGCGAGCATCATGGTTGGCTCGGCGACTATACATGCCCGTTCTCGCGACAGCTTTTGCTGGCACTCATGTCGGGTGGCTACTTATTGAGGAGAACGAGAAATGTTCGCCATTGTGAAAGCGCAAATTCCTGAACACTGACGCTATTTTACACTCCACTGCGCCTCACCGTCGCCTCATATTGGCGCGTTTCTCGAAGGTTCACCCCTCGACCGCCCTGGCCTCTCGCAGCACACTCGCGACTCTCGCAATACGCCCTCGATACTCGCAGCCCGACGCAACCCTCTGCTTCCTAGCGAGCCTGACTCTCACCACACTGGAAGGCCAAAGGCCACGGGATCAGATCTACACCGACCCCGAACAGTTCTACACCGACCCCGACCTCGAGCCTCGGCTACCAACAGCTTCGCTGTTAAAAAAAAACTACATAAACTCAGCCAGTTCCACGCCATCGATGCCACTGGACAGCGAAGTTGTAAGTGCGCGAGGGTACCTTTCTTAGGGAGACTTGGCATCTTAGTCTTGTGGGATGGCGTGTCAATGGAAGGACGTGTCCTAACATAAAACGTAACGACTGTTTATTAGCGAAGTAGCAGCAGCGGGGCGAGCATACCGACGCTGCGCTCAGTCGGGTAGCGAAGGAATGATCACTTCCTAGCTTGGCCGCTTGGTTTTATAGCCACCGTCGGTGACGTAAGCCTCCGGTGACACTGCGGTGGCGCTGTCCCTTATCGGAGGAGTGGTGTAGCATGCAGCCGTGTCACGCCGGGCTAGATAGTGACGAGGTGGAGGCTGCGCCGGTTTGTGCGCAGTGTGTTGCCACAGTCTCATCTAGAGGATCATCATCATTTTAATTTTGGCCTTCATCATTTCGTGTTATTTATTTCTTTATTCACTCTCCCTCGGTTTGTGTCACGTGATTTAGAACAGCCCCATTGTTAAAATTAGCATGCTGCGCGGCCTTAAAACCTTCGTGTGACGCGTCAGATCCAGAAGAGAAACTTCTTAACCTGACACACATCAGGTCCAGAGTTTGCGTCCTTACATAGATCATTTTCGCTGTATCTGCCGCGCGGTAGGGAAGAAAGAAGGGTACTCTTTAAGCATCCATGAAGCAAGCTTTCATTTTCGAACGCACTGATTGGATATGGAGGTGAACATTCAGGTGCAGAAGCGAAACTTCTAACCTCACATTCATCAGATCCAGAGTTTGGCCCCTTGTATAGCTTACTTTCTGCACATCCGCCGCTCGGTGGAAAAGCACGAGGCGTATATATACTGTAAGAGTCAACGAATCAAGCATGCATTTCCGTATGCACTGATGGATATACATGTCAACAACTGGTGGACCAGTGGCAATTGTAACCGCTACTATCGAGCCCAACCAGCGCGCACTGACGTGTAGAGTCCAGTTGGTGGACAGTTACACAATACGGCACCAGATGGCATACTAAGGAGGGCTAGAAGGCGGTGGCGACTTTTAGAGAGCTTTCGAGAGATTAATTTGAAGCACTAGGTGCGTCACTGTATCGAATACCTAATGGCAGAATGTTGAAGTAGTAACATTCAAATGCATACAAGAGCCAATGCAAAACCACTGGCTTCACCTGACAACATTCGTGCCCTGCTTTGAGTCTGCGCTTCTTACCAGATGAGGCGGTTTTGCAGACTTTTCTTTTAGGGACGTCCAGAATGAGGGCAGTTTTTAATGGCCAAGCTAGGCTTGGCAAAGGTATACCCTCGCCGTGTAAGTGACCAGCACCGCGCCGGGTCGACTAGGTGAGGTATATGTATGCAGTGTGCCCGAGCGGACTATTGTCGTGGATGGAATCACGGAAACAGAGGCGTAGTGTGCTGCACTGTGATCGTGTCGCAAAGTATCCATATCGCAGTTGTTACGTTGTCGGCGGCTCCGGCTAACTTCGCAATACCTTTTACGAATTCATTTGTCTATTTACTTCGCACAATCTAATAGCATTCCCATTGTTCGTTCTCTTTAGCTTCGTTATAACGGCAACTGTCTCTAGGCATTAAATGCTATTTCGCACCTACGCAGCCTACACAACTCAACTGTAGAGGCAGCTCGAGCATTTTCGTACCAAACACCACGCCAACAACGACATCTGTTACTTATGAAAAGTTATAGACCTCGTCACGTAGTTCGTGCACATTACCACCTAGTCTTCACCGCAATATGCAGCGGCGCTTCTGAGACTGGTGAATTTATCTAGACAGTAAGAGTTCCTTTCTCGTAATACAAGCCTCTGATTGGTGCAATAGTTGCAATATTCATTAATGAACATGCTACAGCAGCTTGCTCTTTATAGCACTTGTCAGGCCTTGTCCGTATTTTACTCGCGTAGACAGTCGGTACGAACTCTGATCGAACGGACAGTGTAGGATATAGGTAGGCAAAGGAGTTTATTGATTCATGAGGGTATCATGTGAGGGGAGTGTGGGCGAGGTGGAAGCAGGACGATGATGGGCCCTCGAGCCGCGTTAGATGGCCGGATAATTCTGTGCATCGGCGACGACTCTGGCCCAGCCCATTGTCGAGAGCTGTACCTCCAGTTTCGAGCTACGTAGAGCTGCTTCCCATCGCTCCTGGTGTTCTGAACCTTGCCACGGGGCCTTGGGTTTGCTCGGGAAATTCATATATACGTGATTGAAGTCGGCTCTGGTAGTAGACAAGTTGCAGTAAGGAGAGGTTCGCCATGCGTAATAAGGCAGAGAAGGGAAAGGTGTCGTGACTCTCGCCGTTTGACGTCTGTGCCACAAAATATGGCCACTTCTTGAAAAAGATTTATGCGTTGGGGAAGGAGGGTTACGTTAGGCGAGAATTTCAATGAGGCACTGTTATATTGTGCTAGCTGAGGAGTCGATCCTTCGCACTGCAAAGCAAAGGGAGCCCGTTTGACGCCGGTTGACTAGTGCTCAGGCTTGGGTGTGAATGTATGTGTTGCCTGGGTGTCCACTGTGTGCACGGACTGAAAGGAGGGGGATAGGCGATCAGGCAGATGAGATGACTTAAGGATTCTAGCTAGCAGCCGGAGTGTGGATTTTGAGATTGACGTAATTACAAATTGCGGTTAGATTCAGTGAAAATATACACGGCGGAGGAGTGCACAATTGCTAAGGCTATTGCTGCCTCTGCTGCTTTCAGGAATTCTGTCAAATTTGGAATCAACACGAGGTTTTGTATCCGTCTACAATGGCTAATACGAAAGCCAGACGATCTGCATATTTGGCCAGGTCTAGGTGAACTGTCGCAGTATGAGGAGGGAAGCACTTGTGAAGAGCCTTGGGTCTAGCTTCCAGTCTCGCCCGATTATGCTCGGGGTGGTTCTTTTGGGGGAGTAGCAAGATGCCGATGTTACTGCTAACAGCAATGGGAAGTGAGTGCGTGGCCGTGGTATGACCGGGATCGTTGATTCCGAGTCAGAAATAACGTTAAGATATTCAGTTCTCCAGTGCATTGACAGTGCCCTTTACCGCTCTAAGTAACTGTGCACGAAAGTTCTCCATATGCACCGCATTTTAACGGTACCACATATGTTGTCAACTAAATCAGTAAAGTAATTTTGCTTAGCAAAGGTGTAGACCATGCAAGCATCACATAGGCCTTCAGAACATTGATGTGGTGCTCAAGCAAAGCACATGTGTTGTTTGTGATGACATCGTACTGCATGACCACTTCATAGTCGTCTGCCACCAGGTCATCAGTCATAAGGGACTCAACGTCGTTGTCCAAGGCTGTAAGTTCCAAGCTGCTGGCACCTAAGTGACCGTGCAGAATTTGAAGTCCAGAAAGCTCCAACCTATTTGACTGGAGCACCTCTTTGACGGCGTCGATGATTTTTGTATTCTTGGCGCCCCGCTAGGTGCACTTCTTCATCACCTGCTCCATACCGGTTTAACCTCACCCACACCAAGAATGAAAGGTTCTGGTCATTATTTGCTTGATTTTCGGGTCGTCAGCACCAGATAGATTTGGAAAAACGGTGATTTGGCGTCTACAGGCACCAGTAAAAAGAGACGCAAAACTGAACATCCTTGTCAAAGAGCGTGTCCGATTTCCTCGAAGATTGCTTTGTTGTATGTGACTTCCCTGCGGGTAGTGGAAACAATTCCCGATTTCGAAATCGAGCTGTTACACCATCAAGGTCATTCTTCGGTTTTCTTCCAGCTTCGCTTCTTCCGTAGGCCTGTCACACAGGTTTACTAGATGCGCGCGCGAGCCATGCTTCTTGGGTTTGCAGCCGTCATGGTGTTGCATAAAAAAAAGTAACAAGCGTAGTGTGAAAATTAAAATCATTAGAAAAGCGGAAGTATTGAGCGCTTGGCCTATTGTGTGCATTGTACATGTGCACCGAAGGGACCGCTGTTTGCTTGATGGCATAAAAGAAAAAAATCATCGTATTGCAGGATACACGTGATCATTAACTAAGTTCCCCTTTATTTGAGTGCTTGTCTTCCTACTGGGTCAATCATGAAATTTCTTTATATATCTTAACTTCGGTTGAGTAGAGATGTTACTTCTTACATTTTATCTAATCCTCGCATCCTTTCTGGGATGCCGGTGAGACCGCTCATGTCCATGATCGCTTTTGCCTGGGCGGATACACCACATTTCGAAACACACATTATTGATGACAGCAAGCTGGTCTCACCTCTGTGTCGAAAACACACCCCAAATTGCTGCAGGTTTCTTGATATGTACACTCAAAGCACGTCTGCTCAATGCATTACCCAAAAAAAAACACCTATTGAGCAGAATCTAAAGATATTCGATGCAACTTTCTGTACCACCCTAAAGACCTATAGCAGCCTTACACTATCGCTGGTTTATCGGAAGTGTCCTATGGTGGTACAATCTATCTATCTATCTATCTATCTATCTATCTATCTATCTATCTATCTATCTATCTATCTATCTATCTATCTATCTATCTATCTATCTATCTATCTATCTATCTATCTATCTATCTATCTATCTATCTATCTATCTATCTATCTATCTATCTATCTATCTATCTATCTATCTATCTATCTATCTATCTATCTATCTATCTATCTATCTATCTATCTATCTATCTATCTATCTATCTATCTATCTATCTATCTATCTATCTATCTATCTGAATGATATGTGGACGGCAGGCACGAAGCAACAGGTTCAACTCCAGTAATAATCTCCTTGTACAAAAGCCCATTTTCTTGACATGTTTTGTGCGATATGAATAGCGAATTTCATTATATGCCAAGCACCAGACTCATGATTGCAGATCTAGAATACAGTGATAAAAGTGAATGGCATGGGGATGGCAGGTGTGTTTCACGTAGATGATGTCAATGTCGATGTGGATTCGATTAGATGAAGGTCGATGAATTTGAGACATCATTCGTGCCTTCGAGTTTATGGCTATGAAATTTAACACCGCTGAGGATGAGGGCACAAGTAATCTGCTAGTACGTCGCGGAGTCGGGACACAGGGTTGTGTGCGAGAAGCTGGACACTGCGCTTTCGCTGATAAAATGCAGGCTGTAGGTGTCGCGGAGGGGAATTCGGAGGAAGGGAGGAAGGACGATATCTCAACTCATTCTCACAAACTAAATGTTATGTGGAAATTTAGCATTTCGTAATACTGACCGAAACTGTAATGGTTTTGCTAAGGGAATCATTCACGCGTGCTGATCTGACCAACTGCTCTAAGCTGATAATGAGGCATCCATCTTTGCATTCGCTCCTAGTGAAAGTATGTAGGCTGCATAGTGGTCAAGTATGAGGCGTGACAGCTGGGAGTGACATTCATTCGCATGGGGAAAACTCCCCACGTAGATTAGATTGTGACATCTTGTTGCTACGTTCCCCAGAAGTGGTGGTAAAACTGTGTTATGTACCGCCTTTTACTCAACATGAGGCATTGATTTTAAAAGCGAGGGAGTTTTCCGCGGTCATGAACCGCACAAATCACGATCTCGGTTAACTTTTGCTTACAGCGTATTTAGACTTTCAGTGAGGCCATTGGTCTCTGTTTGGTAGGTTGTGGTCAGGCGGCGGCTCGTCTGGGCCAAGATCGCCTGAGTTAGCTCAGCAGTAAAGGCCGTACATCTGTCGGTGATGAGAACCTCTGGAGCGCTATGACAAAGGACGATGTTTCCAATGAAGAACTTCGCTACCTCAGTCGCGCTGCCTTTCAGCTGGGCTCTTTTTTTTTTGTGTAGCGGATGAGGTAGTCGATAGCTACGACAATCCATTTATTTCCACTAGCCGATTTTCGGAACGGCCTTAGTAGGTTATTCCCGATTAGCTGGAATCGTCACCGAGGTGGTTCAATCGGCTGAAGAAGCCTGCTAGTCAGCGGTGTCTTGTGTCGCTGACAATCTCAGCATGTCCTTACGTAGCGAGCAACGTTAGCGGCAAGGCACAGCCCTGTGGTACTTTTCCTGTATTCTCGCAAGTGTGCAGTAAACACCGAGGTGTCCTGCAATCGGATCGTCCTGTAGGGCCTAGAGGACTTCTGGCAGCATTGCGGAAGGAACCACAAGAAAGTAGTTCGCTCGAAGTGGCGTGAAGTTCTTTTGGTAATGCCATGTCGGGGGCAACAAAAGTGACGCCAGTTTTCAGTTGAATACCTTCGGAACAACGGCGGTTCTCCTACGTATTCGACAAGACGCGTGTTCCGGGTCGGCTTGCTGTCGTTCAGCAAGGTCGTCGGCACTTCTGGTTCCCCAGCACACACAAGGTGTGGTAGTTGCCATAAGCGTGCGCAGGGTTCCCCTTCAGGGGGGCGAAGGTTCGTCGTAGCGCCCCCCCTCCCCAATATGTCAATGTATGGCGCTGACATTGCGCCCCCCCCCCTCCCTGTGTCGCAGCGCTCCCCCTCCCTATTATGTCAATGTGTGGGGCTGACTTCACGCCCGCTCTGCCTCCCCCCATTGTGCACACCTATGGTGGTCGCTCACAACTCTGAAGGGCCTGCTATAGAGGGAGGGGCGAATTTTTGATGTGGACCAGATGACGACAAGGTACTCCTTTGTTGTTGTGGAATATAGTTGACTTCCACTTGAGATAACGACTGGCTAGTGTAACTGATAACCCTTTCTATTCCGTCAGTCCTCTGCACAAGGATGGCTCCGAACCCTATGCTGCTTGCGTCGGTGTGAGTTTCCGTGTCGGCGTATTCTTCGAAGTGCGCAAGTATAAGAGGTGTCGGCAAGTGTCGTTTCAGTTCTTAAAGTGATTCGGTTTGTGCCGTTTCCCACTTACATTCCACCTCGGTTTTCGTGAGGTGATTAGTGGCTCGGCGATCTGCGAAAATCCCTTTACGAAGAGTCTGTAATAGGCGTACAGGCCGAGAAATCGGTGTACGGCCATTTTGTCGGTGGGCGGCAGGAACGCCACCATGGCCGCTCTTTGCTGTGAGTAGGGCCAACTCCTGACTTGCTAAATACGCGGCCTAAAGACAAGAGTTCCTCGTAAGCTGGCGGCACTTTTCTGGCTTTAGGGTGTTTACGGAGGTTTTGATTGCTTGAAGTACAGTGTCAAGGGGTCGGAGTTGCTCGACGAAGGTTAAGGCAAACACAATGATGTCGTCCAAGTACACGAAGCATTTCTGCCACTTCAAGCAAGCCAGCACTGTATAAATAATGTGTTCGAAAATCTCAGGTGCCGAACAAAGGCCAAAGGCATTGACCTTGAACAGTGGTGTATATCACGGGGCAGGGGCGTCAGGGGGTCTTGACCCCCTTTGTATTCAGGATGGAGGGACACCCCTCGCAAGTGTCCCCCCGTGAGGCTCTGCTTTCGAACATCGTATTTTAATTGCTTGATAGTTAAACCTAAAGTACTCTCTGTAAAATCAACTCTCAAAGGTGAAGCCCTTCCAAGGAGCAGGAATGAAGTTCAAAAGTCAAAGCAACTTTCTGTTTCAAAAGGCACGAGCTTTCTGAAATGTTGCGGGTTACGTCTGACGTGCTGCAAATGTTTATTATGCTTGGCTTTAAAATGCAAAGCAAATACAAAACCCGAACATCTGGCAAAATTTATTTATGCCAGTGGTTTGGTGGAAGCAATTGATGATGAAGTACGAGTCCAATTGCTGGGCTATTGTGTTAATTTAAAAATAGTCACCAGGGAAATAAGCATGCACGCTTTACAAGCAAGAATCGTGGGAGGCTATTTCTGACAGCAAAAACACGATGGGGAATGGAGCTCAAGTTAAAGAAAAACTGTCGTGGGCGCGTTCTAACAAAAAGTGCTAGCATTTTCATTTGGTGGTTTAACCCGTTCGAATGGAATATTAATTGGAAATGCACTAGAGCCGCCCTACCAGCTACACTTGGAAACTAACTTCGTCAACATACGTTTTTAGTATTGGCTGCTCAGTGCTGTTAGGTTAGGCACCCTTACCTTGCGCTAAAGCCCATGCTGATTTTCTTAAGTTTAACTCTAGGTATGATATTGTTTATATAATTAAAAAAATACCCGTACCTCGGTTTATTTGGCTTCATATAAAATAGCTTCCAAGCTATATTCGCTGGTGATATTTTGCAGATGATATACGCATGTTCACAGGAATCTATCAGCCGTGAAATTTTGTGTCAGTACACCTTTAAGGCATAATAATTCGTGTGCATATGTGTATCAGTTGTGCGCCGTTTACGTGTCAAAATGACAATATGTTTATTAGGCACGCCATAGTGGGTAACACTGGCTTAAATATGACCACATGCGATACTTTAATGTGCACCTAAATCAAGTCGATTTTCAAAAGCATACAGAGAGTAAGTACCATCTTTCAATTTTATCGTCATACGTTTCTATCAGGGAGTGTTACAAGCTGCCACCAGCGACGCCAGCGCGAAGTCGGCGACGGGATGACAGCAGGTTAGTTAGTTCCGTACGTAAGCAGAGACAGTGAAGAGATCAGAGACGTGGGAAAACAAAACAAAACAACTTTACTCTAAGGATATTGCGGCACAAGAACTCTAATACAGCACTTATTACAAACTAACAACTACATACAAACTCAATAAATCAGATACAGGAGAGAAGGATTATAAACTACACAAAACTAACAAACACTAAAACTACTGATGCGAAAGTTCGAAGATATAAACAGGGGAAGGCATACGTGTGATGACCGGCAGCGTTGAGTCGACGACGATCGGAAGCGAGAAGTCGAAGAGAGTTCTGGCACGACTGCGATGTCGGTGATGTTGCAACGCTGGTGTTTCCGGGAGGCTAGTGCTTGAAGGCGATCTCGGGCAGGTTGAGCTAACCCGAGAGGAAGCTCCGATGTCTACGATGCGGACGTTAATTTCTCGTCACAACTAGACGAACGGCTAAGTTTAGGTGGCCAGCCGATACAGAGCCACACTAAAACTTCCAGAAGGGATACTTGTTGATCTGCTTCTACACCATGTTGGTAGCGACTAGACTGCTTAGCAGGGCCAAATCCTGCGCTTAAATCATCCTCGTGTCCCCTCATCCTTTTCCTGGGGGAACAAGGGACCTCTACCTGGGTCCAATCATGCGCGTTTCATCGTTCGAAACTCCGCCCTAAAATTACACTGACCACACCCCCTTTTAATTAGGAGAGCGTCCTCAACTGAGCGAGGGTGACAATCTGTTGGGGTGCTGCCATACGGCTTGTCCACCAGAAGTTTTTCCCGTGGGAACGGTCAGTTTACTTGGCTCTCAGCCGGAGCGTCTTGAAGTCAAAAGCTTGTTCGGAGTACCTCGCGGCCTTTGCAAGATCCTGCCGCCGCCGCCGTAGGTACAAAGGATCAATCGTCCGCGGCGACGTTCGAAGAAGGACACCCCATTCAGCACTTCCCGGCTCTTTTCAGGAGTACGCGGCTCCCGCCGGTCAGCGGGGAAGAGCGGCGCCCGTTAATTCGCCGTGATGCCGGGACGCAAAAATCGCCATCCGTGACAGGGAGGCTCGGGGAACTTGGATGTTGTGTTTTGACAATAGGGTGCAAAGGGGTGCTCTTGGGATGCAAAAGGGGCAGACGAATCATTGGGGAAGGGGGGGGGGGGGAGAGAGCTGCCATCCTTCCTCGTGCCCCTTCTGGTGCCACCTCTGTCTCGTAGCCTCTTTCTCCATTCGTTTCTCTGCGAGTTATCTTCCACTTGAGCAAACAGGAGTGCACCGTATATTCTCACTGCTGTCTACCATGGCAAGCGAGTCAAGCATTCCACTAAGGCCTAATTTCACCCCTTAGGATAGGTAGTCTTTCACCATCTAGTTAGCACAAAGCGGTGATTCGTTTTCGAGGTTCACACGCTTAGCGGACGCTCGCCTTCCAACAGTGGCGTAACTGGGCAGTGGGCACGTGTACCGGCGCCGCTTGGGAGGGGGTGCCGAACCGAGTCCACCCATCATGTGCCCGGAGACAACAATGCGTAGGGCACAAATGGGGCACTAGCCTCCCGTGCCCCTTGGAAAGGTTGTCAATGTTCTTTTGTGGCAAGCCGCACCTTTGTTCACTGTCATTAATCGCGTTAAGCGGGAGGCACTCGCCGGGCCGATTCTAAGGGCTGACGTATTGGTCCCCCGAAATGCACCACGAAATCACGGCCATTTTAAGGGTAGGTCACCGTAGCGCTCCAGCGAACGCTGGTTGTGGTCTAAAGACAGAGTCAGATTCAAGAGTATATAGCACAAACAAAATATATTCTCGATTACGGCAGTACAAGCATCACAGCATTATGCACACGTGGCTGGTTCCAATCAAAAAGAACTCACAGTAATTTAACAAAAAAAGGGGGAACAATTAATCACATGCGTTAAAGTCCAAACACTCCAGAATATTCCAGAACAATTAAAGTCCTTTCATATTCACTGGCTTGACGAGTCTCTTCAGTGCACTGTAGTGCTGACGAGTCATTCCTCTTCGCAGTCACTGATCACATGTCACATGTCTCCTCGGCGACACTATTCAAAATTTTTCACTGCTCCCTCGGCGTCCTGTCTCGACATTTCAAAGAAGCGACTGATGGCACTACTCGTAAAACTCACACCATCAGGGGCTCCGGAAACGGAGCGGGCGGGGGGAGGAGGCGGTAGGAGCCCTCACCCCAAAAGTTCAAGACCAGTGGGGCATTCCCCACATTCAAAGCTGTTCCAGCCCTCCCTTCCTCGCCCTGTTCTCCGCTGGTACCTCCAGTGAAGAGACTCCTTTAACTCGTTAAGGGGTATTCAGACGGGGGAGAAATGATCAGGGGATGAAGGCGGAGCCTAGTGACGTAAGCTCGCGAGGAGAAGTCTCTACAAATGCCCCCTACTCACACGGACGGGGCGAACGGAGGGGGAGACCAGCGTTACCAGACTACTCCTGTGGCTTGTACCGCCCGTTTCACCAGCTGCTGACGACGATGACCCCAACTGCCGACTGGACACCCACTGCCGCTCTCTGCAGGAGCAAGTGCAACAATGTGGCCAAACAAGAGCCCAAAATTCCGCCACATCCCCCACCGCCGGGGGATCGTTTGTCCTTTCGGGGAAAAGGTCCCCGTCTCCTCCGAGGAGCCGCGGGGGGGTCACACCCACTCGCTAATCCGTGACGTCGCGGTCACGTGATCCGCAATCCCCCCGTCTCCCCCGAGCATTTCTCCCCCGTCTGAATACCCCTTTAAAGGGTGCTCCCTTCCTTCAACAAATGAAATAAAATCTTCTGTAAGCCTGTCACTTCTGACATTCTATTTGTCGGCGCTTCGTCTGCGTAAGCACCACTGCCTGCTTTCGGCTAGTTCAGTGTATCTTCTGCTTTAAAGCTGTTCTTTGGGAGGTGAAGGCTTGCACTATATTCCGCAGCCTTTGCAGGAGCACGTCTCAACGCCATGACTTCGGTATGCCTCTCATTCCCCCCGTCTGTCCTTGCTTCTGTCCAAGCCCATGAAAACAATAATATAAGAAAGCTAATGTAAGCCTGTTCCCACATAAGCACGATTTTAACCATGAACCTATCCAGGGTTTTAGATGAAAACTTTTTTCTGGGGGTCTCACCTCCCTTTATGTATGTTCTTGCGTGTGTTTGTAGTGTGTGCATTTATATACACATACAAAATGTAATAATTTCTGTGTGGTGGGGGTTGTATTTACTGAACCACCTACTAGCTTTGCCCCTGGTCTTCTCGCTTGAAGTATTCGTTTTCTTCTGATTCGGCCATGCCCCCTTGGTTCTTCCACACGTAATGACCATAGTAAAAATCTGAAAGCGAAAGCATGGCCCACGGTACTGTTGCTGAGGAGTTAAGATCGAGAAGCTCCTTACCAAATCATCAGACATGTCAGCCTCGAAGCATGCGGCGGCCTTTCAATGACAGACGTCAGGACAAATTGATGATTTGAAATAAAAATATAAGTAGAGGCTTTTCTGCAAGTTTCCTCCTGATATTTTTTTTTTCAAATCAGAAACTCACTCACAGACTTTTTTCTATCAAAGTGCGCCCTTCTCCTCATTTTTCTACATGTATCGGCGGTTTCCCAACGACATGTTCTCTGATTGGCATGCGTGGGATGGAAGATGACGGCGAGGAATGATGTTCCCGAAGTAATTTTTGAAAAGACTTGTGGGGTCTGGGCGATAAAACCGCCGCCGCTCTCGGAACACACGGAGACAGTTCACGCGGTCGGGCAACAAACACGGAGGTTTATTAAAACACTTCTTTACATAAGGCGAGCTCGCCGGCCGAATTAGTAACACGTAAGTAACACGCTAACACGAATACTGGGAAACATATCACACACTGAAGAGAATGTAAGACATACAATACGATATAACATAAGACATAGATAAGACATAAAATAAGACAACATAATACAATACAAATGCGGCGCCGCAGATGCACGACTCACCACGAGGGTCCGAGGGCAGCGAGCCGCGGTACCGTCCCCGGACCCACCGCGCGCGCTGCCACACCCCAAAAGAGACTCACTGCCGTTTCTATGTGCCGGCCTAAATTCGCGGCGGCGATGCCGGCGCCACCGCGCTAAACTCGGGTTACAGACAGCGCATCACTGACCTTGGACGAACGCCTCGGCTTACGCCAAGCACGTGCGTTCCAAACACAGCGGCCGCGCCCAAGTTACGGCAGGCGCCTTTACAGAGGGTGATATAGCACCCCCACATCCCCCTAACCTTAAATCAAACACATATCCCGGGAAAAAACAAAACAGCTACACAAGCTCTACGAAAGAACAAGTGGCGTAAATGTCCCTAAGAATGTCCGTGCACCGCGACACAGCCGCTGGTCGACACCGCTGCACTGGCTTGACCTCAGTCCCGGAACCGCAAACGCAACGTGGCCGTCGGCGAGAGAGAGCGTCGCTCGCGCCGACACGTCTTCTGGTTGAGGGCAGCACTCAACGAGGGCGCTGATTTGAAGGCAACTACGCAGGTCACGGGCATGTCGGCCAGCGCTGAAGACGATGTGCAGCAGACAGCCAGCCGCGGGTTACAACTCCCACTGCGTACACTCTCAAAAGAACAGTGCAGTCCGGCTAGCAATGGCATTGGCGGTGACTGAGACGAGAAATGCAAGTGAACGGTTGCCTTTTTTAGTTTAATCGTGCCACGCAAGCTAAAATGAGGGAAGCTGAGTGCAACAACTCGACGCCACGATCCAACGGGTTGTGTCCACGTGGTTGTGTCTCACGTGCAACAGGCAGCTAAGCAGAGCCTTAGGCCTAACGACTCGCTCGACAACAACCGGCATCCAAAACAAGCACCCGCACAGGCGCAGAAGAGGCAGCCGCGAGGAGACATCAGCTCTGTGAGGTGGCCTTAGCGCTCGCTGCACACAGCAGCTTACCGAGCGATCGGCGTCCACCGTCCCGGACGATGTCACGACGCCCCGGCGTCGAGCCGCAATGCCAGCAGCAACGACACCCGTGGCCCCGGCTACACAAGCCGCGACTCCCAGAGTCAAAGAGACAGAAGAAAAGTATTTACAGAAAATTCGGACCACCTACGAGGCTTCTGTACTCACTCGCTTCGGGCTTGCCTACAATCCACGTGCTCTATGCCTCGCTCTCCCAGGATGCGGACCATGTGACTCTCGTACCGACACTCAACGACCTTCTTAAAAATAAAAATGAACCTCTTGCGAACATAGAAACTCTTAGCGAGCCGAGAAGTTCTAACACGCCACAGCAACCGATCTCCTCGCTCTCAAAAACACGCCGCCGACACTAGCGATGAAAATCCCCCCTAGATTTACTCTAACCCATATCACACAAATGCTGCCCCGAACCGCGAAAACTGTCGTCCGATGCCCCGAGAGCGCCACGTTGGGCAGCCAGTGTGAGGTCTGATCGATAAACGCCGCCGCCCTCGGAACACACGGAGACAGTTCCAAACACAGCGGCCGCGCCCAAGTTACGGCAGGCGCCTTTACAGAGGGTGATATAGCACCCCCACAGACTTCAAGGTGTGGGCGTCTTCACATGAAGAGAGAGGTGTCACGTGTGAACTCACTGTTGCTCACCAAATTAAAATTTGCGCTCCTAGTCCACAGACAACGTCACCTTTTCGGTAGTGCTTGCTGTCAACACGTTTGGGGGACTTCGGTTCATTGCCCCTTCTAAACTTCATGAGCCATGCGTCGTGATGTTCGTTATCCTTGAGGTGAAACCGTAAATGTCAAATCAAAACCTGCTCCTTTGCATGTGTTGCACATAATTGTGGCACACAGCACCAGACCAGAGCACCATGGTGGCGCAAACATTGGTCACGCTTTCCAAGCTCTTGTTGTTTCCAGATGGCAGTGCACATGAACTGGTTGTGAAATGAGGCTGATTAAAGTGGGAAACTGAAAGAAGAAAACGCTTTCGAGCCACAGGCTTCCCATCGTCAGAGCACGGTTCCGAGAAGCAAGGTGGGCATCACGTGATCCAACGTAGCATGTTGACTGCAGCACCTGTCTCCAGTGGTGGGCGTCGTGCACAATAGCACTAAAGAGATACAGAATGTAGAACTGTGTGGGGGTGCTATATCACCCCTGTAAAGGCGACTGTCGTAACTTGGGCGCAGCCGCTGTGTTTGGAACGCACGTGCTTGGTGTAAGTCGAGACGTTCGTCCAAGGCCAGGGATGCGCTTTGCTGTAACCCGAGTTTAGCGCGGTGGCGCCGGCATCGCCGCCGCGGAGAAGCTAGGCCGGCGCATAGAAACGGCATAGAAACGTCATTACCATTGACAGGCGTGCATCACTCCTGTTTGGCAGCACTGCGCATGTCCACGGTGATGACGGGACGGCGCGCACTATACCGTTGCTAATGCTTGCCACTCATTGGGTTTCATTTGACGCCGATGGCACTAACGCCCATCACGTCACGTTTCTCGTAATGATCACAAACGCAGTCCGGCCGCGATTTTTTTCTTTATTACAAGTCCGGCCGTGATTTGTCGAGAGCTATTCATCGTGATATCTTCCTCATTCATTTTTTTGTTTTTTTATTCTGCCGGTGAGCGCGGTGGTAATAACAGTAGTCAGGTGTAGTTTTACCCCTGTGATGTTGACTTCATTTATACGAGTGAGCTTCGCAGCGATTCATCGTCGGATTTCGCACGTGTTCTTCCGCTGTCTCCCAGAGAACTATGGGGTTTTGATGGTTTTGATCACATGCTACTTTTCTCCTCACTGGCACCCCACCTTCCGACCTTCGGATGCGTGTCGCATTTCAGAAGCGGATTAATTGGCCCTCCACCGCCCTGCTCTCACTGCTCTGCCGCGACTCTATTCACTGCATGGTGCCTCTGCTTGAGTTCTCGCAAAGAAAATCACCATAAATAAAAACGCAAAATGAAATACGCGCGCACATAAACAGTATTTGGGAATTGGACACCTCGCATGCCGTAGACGAAAATGAGGCTTCGCTTTCAGTCCCTTAGCGTACGCAGAAAGAGCTACCATCGCTGCGAGAGCACAGCGGTTCATTGCAGACTCACTGAAATGAAATCTTGGTTCCAGGGTGAGATCTTCGCTGCGAGGTTCAAAGTCTATAACCACATCCATCGCGGTAATCATGAAAGCTGCGGCCAAGCAGCGGCCATTCGCAGGCATGGTGACGCATGATGGAGCTTTATAATTCTCCAAGAACAATCGGATTTGTGACGAGATCGTTTCAGCACAGAGTCTTGGGCGACAGAAATTGAGTAAGAGATATTCGGTCTTCACTTTATCTCCACTAATAAGTCATCTTCTCACACCAAATCGAAACTGCACGAATTTTTCAGTGCCCCTGTTCATTTGAGCTCAACTTCATATTCCTCGTTAGTGCCCCTTTAAGACCCCTAACTGACTGTACGTACTGGACGCCCGAGCAGGAAAGTTGCACCAGAAAATAACAATAAGTTCATGTTTTACCCGCTACCTAGAGAGAGATGGCGGATCACGTGCTGTGGCGGCTACATGAGATGCTATCAGCGTTCTGGTCGATATAATCTCCGGATGCGGCACAAAACACGAAAAATTGATAACATTGCATTCGAAAGACCTTTCCCTTATCTGATATATGGGTCACTTCTGAAGGGGATTTAGGCGCCAGGATTCCAACAATATATCTACTTTCAAAATGACTGAAAACTGGACGGCGGTTCTGAAATGTAGACATTTGTTTAACGGCTATCTATCAACACATGTTGAACGAAGAGTTTCCCTCAAGAAAAAAAAATGCTTTAGAGAAGTCATGCTGGTGTAGCTCATGAATACAGTAAAACCTCGGTGATACTATCACGGCTCGTACGAATTTCGGGGTGATACGAATTTTTCTGTGGTCCCGGCCAAAGCCCATTAGCCTGCAATATATTGGAGTACGGTTGTTGCGAACCAATTTGCACCCCGTGACGTTTGATACGAACGTACGCTAGCGCACAGGTACGAACAGGTGCTGCCCGCGCTGTCGCGGAAGACGCGGCAGTCACGCGCGGGCGCGGGCATGCGCGCTGCGCGACCATCGACGGTGCGTCGTTGCCTCCGAGAGAGTGCGCGCGAATCTTGGAGGCCATTATGCGCCTTCGCGTTTAGATTACAGATGACGTTGACGTCGCGCTTTTTTTTATTCAACGCGTTGACGCGTGCTCCTGTGCTCGAGGCAGCAGCGTCTTCGTACTGTGTTAACACGTGCCTGCACCGTCGATGCCAGCCATATCCCCGCAATCAGACGTTCTATGAAACAAGACTGAAACCTGGGCTGCGGGTCCGTCATGAAGTCCCACGAAACGTGGACGAAGACCCCAAGAGACAAAGCGGACGGTCTTGGCGAAGGAGCTTGGCCGCCATCTATCGCGTGCGAAGCGCTTCTTAAGTCGTTTTCGCCACAATACTCTGTTAGTCATGCAGAAAAGCGTAGTAAGATTAGGAAGGGGCTACTAGCGGTCACGGGGCACAACACGTCTTGTTCAATACATATCTTGTTCACCGTATATTTACGAGTGTAAGTATGATAGTTGACGTCTAAAAACTTTACTGGCAGTCATTCATAGCTGCTAATGACATCGCTGTGGCCTGAGAAACACTAAATCAAAACGTATGCCAACTCTCTTTGTCACACACTAATTTTCCATGTCTTCTGGTGATACGAATTTCGGATGATACGAATATTTTTGGTAACCCCGTGAGATTCGTATCACCGAGGTTTTACTGCATACGTATTAAGAAAAAAATGCGACAAAGACAGTGGCCCCCGGACCACTGAGTGTGGAAAGCGAAGTAACAGAAAAAGTCACAGTTTCGCCGCAAGGGCGAAGCAATGAATGCGATAGCAAGAAACTAATGCTATACGAAGTGAGGCTCGCCAATGAATACTCTCACTTTGAACAGCGCTCCTGTTGCAAAGGCGGCCGAAGCAGCGAAGGAAACTAGCGTGCTTCAAGTGTCGAGCTGCGACACTTGATAGTTCGCGCTCATCTTCTGTTTGTTCGTTTAGCGGCGTCCCTTGAGCTCCAGTGACTTTCGTACGCTCCGTAACATGATCGCGGACATCACGGTGAAAGTTTGAAACATTACTCCTCCCCTCATTACGAGAAAACCGCGCGAGCAGACAGCGGAAGGGCAAGGTTCTGCCTGCGCAAATATAAGACGAAGCGAGCGAGCTCGCCGACGACTTTTAAATGCACCCGTCGCGCTCCAAGCGCCATCTCGCTGGTAATGAAGAAACGCTTATTATCGCCTGCCGTCTCTGAGTCCGCACAGCGGTAAAGGGTGTGTATATAACGCTCTCCGTTAGCTACGTGTAGGATCTGCGTTTCGTGGAGTAGTGGATAGCGCCACTCGCTGCGGAGTGTAAGGAGTGGGGTTCGGCGGGTCTCGTTACGGTAGCTGGCTCCCGCCGTCCGTCCCCATAGCCGAAGATTTCCAGTGAGGAGGCGCGTTCTTTCAAGAAGGAACGTAGATTTATTTACATGGTTAAGAGATTGGAGTGAAAAGAGAGAGCTCGAAATAACATCAAAAGTCTTCGGCTTTTATAGTCCCGAGACCGTCACTGCAGAAGCACAGGCAAACCGGTGTCAGCGTCTCCCGCCAATCCGGTGACCTGTCGTCCTGGCGTCCGGCCTCCCGAAAGGAGGCAAAGAGTCACACAATACACTCGCCACGCCCCGAAGACTCGTAGGTGAGAAGGTCGGCGAGGAGTTTCAGTCCAAAGGGGAAAGGGCCGATGACCTCCGCTTCCACTGCCAGTAATACTTGGAAGAAGCGTTGAATGATGGCTGCCTCGGGTGAAGGCACCACCTGGGTTGATGGGAGCGTCTTCAACGGCGCGATCCCACGCTGACCAAAACGCACGATAAAGCAGGTGTGTCGAATTCCGGAAAACACGCAGACCGCTCCCTCTGGCGCAGGTTAATTTTCCCTGCTGCGGTAGGGTAGAAGGCAGAAGTGGCTGGGTGAGAAACTCTCCCGCGGTGCTATCTCACGCAGGGAACAAGAAGCCAAAAAGGGGTCTCCGAATTCCGACGTCCTTTTTCTGGGAAATCCGTCCACGGCGACCTGCTCGCTCGCTCGGCATAGGCTCCTCCAGGAAGAATTGGCATTCCTGCCTCCGTCTAAGCGCCGATACGGGGGGGAAGGCAGCATTCTGGCAGACAGCTGTACGCTCAATGGCGTCTGCCCCGATGAATTTTCAGGCCAAACGTAACAGGAGCAAGAGGTGCCTGGTTCGATTCCGCGCTTCGGAAGCATTTTTCTGAATAATTTTTCTTTGGGGCTTTTATATATATATACATACTTATACATATACGGTGCATGACGGCGGCGACGGCGACGGCAAAATCCAGCCGAGACTGTCCATATTGGGCGCGAGGCCCACCACTGGAGACGCGGGCGCTGCAATCGCTGTGACGTGCAGGGTTGGATCACGTGACCTCGCCTCGCTCTGGCGAAGGGAAGTGGACGGTTGAATGCGTTGTTTTTAACCACGATTTCGCTTTTGAACAGCGTTGTTTTGCTCTCACTTCTTATGTGTGGACCCCTAGAGGCTACACAATCCGGAAAAGTGCAGTAAATGTTATCGGCGGCACGGTACTTTTCTGCTCCGTGTGACAGTGCGCTACGCACGCGAAGGGGCCAGGCTTGAGCTTTCACTTTTACCGCGACCGTGCTTTTCACGAGCCTGATGCCGTGAAAACCATGAATATTCACGGCAGAATTGTTCACAGTGAAAAATGAATGCGCAAGCAGTCCGGTTATGTATGTTTTAAAATATGTTGTAGGCAACGTGCGGACATGTGTGGAAAGTTGCCGTCATGACGATTAAGCATGTGCGCCGTTGTCTAGATTGTCAGAGATTCACGGTAAAGCCGAGAAATTTAGTTATTTTCTCTTCCCGTTAACCTTTGCCTTATCCCAATCTATTTCGTGGCCAGTTGCTTCTGCGTGCTCGGCCAGTGCCTCCGATGAAACCTTTCTTACGTCATACATGTGCTGCTTGAGTCTTTGCTGGAAGTTACCTGTCTCGCCGACGTAACTTCCACCACTGTTTGACCCCCCCCCCCTCCCGCCCTCGTTTTATTTTAATTGTCCTCGTGTCTTTCCCGACCACACGGGTCTCCGTCTCCGTCGAGCCCATGGGGTTCCTTGCGTATAGATTATTTCTGTAAAATGAGCCCATAGTCAGTGTCACTTGTTCTTCTCTGTGTTTTTTTACGCTACAGGCGAAAACGTGGCCAGCTTCAAAACTTAATCACCTTCTACCAGCAGCCGCGAAGTGTCGTACTGCTTATCAATGAAGCTTTATAAATGCTGGACGCCGGTATTTTCACAGCAGCATATTATGGCCATTTAGACCACGGTAAGTCATCAGCATGGTCATTCAAGTGCGCAAGTAATACGGCCGGCTAGCACACGGTGCATTTGCTATCGCAATTGAGCCTGATCGGGACCCTATTTTTCGATTGCCATTGGCCTCTTTGTGCAAGCTGAATAACGGAGTCAATCTTCGAAAATTTTCATTCCGATGTGGCTTGGTGGCGATCAAAAATGCACCGTGTGACAACCTTAGGAAATACGCGCAACGAGAAGGAACAGATAGATATTAAAATCGTGCCGCAGACAAACTCATGTGAAATGTTATCTAGCTACAACCACGGTATATCTTGCACCATGACTACAACACTGAATGAGGCGCGCGTACATATGGCTCTCGTGCGTTTGTCTCCAATCGTATGAGAAAGGTTGCGGCTGCATGAATCTCTAAGCATACTGGATTGCTTCCCACAAAGCGGAGAAACCGCTTTCGTCGTGCTTCATAGGGCTATGTGTACTAAACAGGAATGTAAATTTGCCCATGCTTGTCGTGTTAACCACGGCCCGTTTTTATATGCAAACCTACAACGAATGAAGTTGCACGGTTTTCCGCATTTCTTGAAGCAAAAAACGCCAGGCCTGCGCTGAAACCGCAGCACAGTCACAGCGAAAGCTGGAAGAGCGGCGTTTCTAGAGCCCGTTAAGCTCTCTTGGGGCTACAACACAAGTACACTAAAAAGGTACCCACTACGTCATAAATCACAATTTTTGTGAAGTTGGGAAGCACCTACTAAGCCATTATTCGTCATTCTGCGGAGAAGCGAGGCACCAGCTACACGTCTGTAAGGCATTATGTGCACTTTGTTGACGCGACGACTGATGACGATGAAGAATTATGGCTCAGCCCTTTGTAATGGGTTGGAATCTTTAAACGGCCCAACAGTTATGTAATTTGCATTGAGTGACGCCCGGTCGCTATTTCCCTCTCCCGTCATGCTGTATAACATACGTTGACGTGGGAAAGAGACGGGGGGGGGGGGGGTCGCGAAGAACTTTACTGAGACCCCGAGGAAATGGATCATGCGCTTATGGGCTTCCTTGACAACCAATACAAGTGCACTTGCGAGGAACCCACTACGCTATAAATCATTGTAATTTTACTGTGACCCCGAGGAAGTGGATCATGCGCTTATGGGCTTCCTTGGCAACCAATACAAGTGCACTTGCGAGGAACCCACTACGCTATAAATCATTGTAATTTTTGAGAAGTAGGGCAGCAGGCACTGTGCCATTTTTCGTCATTCTACGGAGAGCGTTGGTACCGGCTAAACCCATGTAAGGCATTATGCGCACTTTGTTGATGCTGTGCCTGATGACGATGAAGAATTATGGCAGAGTCCTTTGTAATGGGTTGGAAGCATTCAACAACCTACTCGTTGCGCAATTCGCATTGTGTGACGCCTGCTTACAGAATTCGCATTGTGCGACACTTGGTGCTTATTTTACTCTTCTACCACGCTATATTGCATATGCTAATGTGGTTCCTTCCCGACATGAAGCCTGTATAGGACCTTTTTGCAAAGCAGTATCAAGCACCGGCATGGCTCAGAGGTTGAATACTGGGCTCCCACGCAGAGGGCCCAGGTTCGAACCTCGTTCCATCCTGGAATTTTTTTCTTATTTAGTTTTTTTTTCTTATTTCGAGCGATACTGGTTACGGACACCGGCGGCGGCGGCGGCGGCGGACAACTACGGCGCCAAAAACGGCCGGTGAAATGATCTCATAACAGCTTTCGCTGTAAAAATATCTTTCTTTGTCGCAAGCACGCGCTAAAGCCCATTCGGCGCAAATTGATTCGTTACCTTTTACAAAAGCAGCGTGCGTGGCCCCCGTGGTTTCTATATCGGTGGCCATAGCAGACGACGCCGGCAGTCAGGACGCTGTCTAAGGCATTATGAGGACGTAACAATTTTTTTCTGAGCAGTTATTTAGCATTTCGTACAGTCAGTGATGAAGCCGCAGCAGTATTTTACTGATTTATTTGAAGTGAAGTACAACAATAATAATAAAAAAGCAGACGCGAAAGCGGCTGCGGGCTGAGCGGGAGAGGGCTGGCGGAGCAATCCAACCTTGCACGTCACAGGGATGCCTCCGCATGGTGCCGCCACGGTATGTCCTCGCGCCCAATAATTGCTATCGCAATAAAACGAGCTTTGATGTTATTACAGGACATTTTGCTTCATCGAAAGCAATAAAAGTCCTTTCCAAGTTTTTTCGGAGCCTCCTAGTGCGTAATATTTTTCATATTTGTGTTAATAATAACCAAATGATGTAAATAAAATGTTTAAGTATAAAGAATACATTTTCTTGGCAATAATTGTTCACAGTCAGCTTTAGTAACCTCCAGAATTTCACATTGAAGCTCTTCGCATAGATGTCTTTTGTTACACTGTATCGACATCTTTTGAATAGTTGGTTAATGACGTTTGGCACCTCGACATTGGCAGCTCCTTTTCCTGTACAGTGTTCCGAGTGCGTGAACTATGCATTAGGCGGTGGAAGTCATGTAAAGCCGCACAAAGAAGCATTTGTAAAGCGTAACGATCCATTTAACGCTACGCGAAAACTGTTTGTACGGCTACTCCTGCACTCTAAGAAAAAAGAGCATGTGTTACTCTTTTCGGGGAGTCTTAACTGGCCACGTATATTACTCTTTAAAGGGACACGTTAACTCTCTATAGGGTACCAAGATTCAAGACACTCCTACGAGAGTATAATTTGTAATGCTCTCCTTGGTCTAATTGCCTGTGGTATTCATTTGGGTGTGTGTAACAACGAAACAAACCCCTCGAAAAATTCCCGTACTTCTTTCACTCATCCAATGTCACGGGATGGAATCCCGGCCGCAGCGGCTGCATTTTCGATTCAGGCGAAAATGTTTGAGCCTGTGTACTCAGATTTAGGTGCTCGTTAAAGAACCCCAGATGGTTGAAATTTCCGGAGCCCTCCACTACGGCCTCTCATAATCATATTGTGGTTTTGGGACGTTAAACCCAATATATTATTATTAATATTCGTTCATTCATGGCGAGGGCCTCGGTGCGGTGCCGTTGTGGCCGTCGGAATCTATGGGTTCCGAGGCGGCGTAAGAAAGACGACCGAACACATTGGAGACCAGGAAGGGACTACCAGACCCTTTTCTTTATTCCTCGAAGCTGCCCGAGCGCGCGCGAGCTCGGCGTCGATCTTCTTGGTTTTTCTCCGCGCGAAAGCGCGAGACACAAAACCGAGCGTCGTCTGCTATCGCTCGTGACATGCCCGGGTTTTGAAACTAGTCGTCCCGACGTAATACAAACAGAAGATTGGTGAAACAGAACTAAACTAACCTAAACAGTCCGATTTTTAAATATTTACAAAAGTCAGTCAAAGTCTTTCCACTTTCACGCACGCCAAAGTACACACAAACACTAACAAATATTTACACTTCACGGCCCACATGTACGCACTAGTCCGAAGCATGAGGTTGCTCCATGTGAGCAATGGGGCTCAGATAGGGTCTCAGTTTTTCTACGTGCACTATGTCACTTCCCATGTTGTCTGGGAGTTCGATCTCGTAATTCACGGGAGACAGTCTATTCACTATCTTGTGAGGACCAGTGTACGACGTTGTGGATTTCACACCGGATGGTGGAGCCTTGAGGAGCACCAGTTGCCCTCTTTCAAACACAACGTCCTTGTGGTGCTTGTCGAAGTGCTTTTTCTGTTTTTCTTGAGCCAGTCGGATGTGCGCAGCCGCGAGCTCCCTGGCTTTTTGCAGTGGTTCGCGCACTACCGCGAAATAGCCAGATTCTTCTTTGAGCTCTTCAAGCTCTCTGCGGCTGTATACAACATCTAACGGCAGCACCGGATCCCTACCGTACACCAAGAAGAATGGAGTTTGGCGAACCGTGTCTTGGTACCCCGTGTTGTAACAGAATACAACATATGGGAGAACATCGGCCCACTTTTCTCCCCCGGCGGTAGTCAAGGCAATCATCTGCTTGATTGTCTTACGTATTGGCCCTTTCGCACAAGCCGTTTGCTGCGGGGTGATATGCGGTGGTGGCAGCATGTCTGATGCCCCGATGCTTCAGTAGAGCGCGCCATCATTTGAGTACCGCGGTCTGTGATAATCGTGGCTGGGCATCCGTGCTTCAAGATGATCCGTCGCTCAACAAACTTCTGGACGGTTGCAGCTTCTATGTTCCTCAGGGGTTTTGCCTCAACGAACTTTGTGAGGTAATCAATGGCTACGATGATGTACTTGTAACCTCTTGAAGTCTTGAAGGGTCCTATTATGTCCATCCCTACTGTGTGGAAAGGGCTGTGGACTTCTATTGGCTGTAGTAGACCGTAAGGCACCGATGTCGACATCTTCATCCTCTGACAAAGGTCACAGTGACGCACGTACCGCCTGACATCCGCATAGAGCTTCGGCCAGTAATACTTGCACCTTAAGGCATCGAATGTTCGCCTGATGCCCATGTGGCCACCGTATCGGCCTTCATGCATTTCCCGAAGTGCCTCAGCTTGCCGCTGGGAAGGGAGGCAGAGGAGGAATCGATTGCTGACCGGGCCTTGGTCTCTTTTATACAACACTTCATTGTTCGTAACGAACTTCTTCTGGGCCCGTTTCTGTTGTTTCTTTGTGCCCAGCGCACCCCTAAGTAGATCGAGGACTTTAGCGCAAAATGCGTCCTGACGCTGTTCCTCACCCATGTTGTCACAGGATCGCAGTGAGGGATATGACACTGCAAGAATTTGGCCTGTGTCAGCAACAATAGGAGGGTTCCTAGAAAGACAATCCGGTGCGCTGTGCAGGATTCCTGACTTATAGATGACGTCAAAATCAAACTCCTGCAAAATCAGCGACCAACGAAGAAGACGTTGGTTTCCTTCCTTGTAGCGTAAAACCCAGCAAAGCGCGTGGTGGTCGCTGACAACTTGAAATTTTCGGCCTATCAGGTATGGTCGCAGCTCTTCTAATGCCCATTTAACTGCGAGAGCTTCCAGTTCCGTCGAAGAATAATTCAGCTCTGCACCTTTGAGCGACCTACTCAAGTATAGTACAGGACGGTAGCGGCGCTCTTCATCCTCTTGCAGCAGCAGACCTCCCAAGCCGAGCCGAGAGGCGTCTGTGTGTACTTGGACACCAAATTCTGGCTTCTCAGAGAACAGCTTGAGGACAGGTGGCTGACACAAAGTGCGCTTTAAAGTCTCAAAGGCAACTCGCTGATCCTCTTCCCAAGAATAAGTAGAATTCTTCTTTAAGAGTGATCGAAGAGGTGCGGCGATAACGCTGTAATTCGGGATGAACTTCCTGAAGTACGATGTAAGCCCGATGAATGACTGTAGTTCCTGGACGTTTCGAGGAGGCCGGAACATCTGAACAGCTGCCAGTTTCGATGGGTCAGGAGATACACCATCTTTTGTAACCACGTGCCCAAGATAATTGATGGCAGTACAAAAGAAGAAACACTTCTGTGGCTTGAACTTTAAGGCTGCTTTTTCGAACCTTGTAAAGATGTTTTCAAGGTGCGAAACGTGTTCTTCAAATGTCCGACTGAAGACTACACAGTCATCCATATAGACAAGGGCATTGTCGTATTTAATACCGTCAATGATTGTATCCACGGCTCGCTGACAAGTAAATGGGGCACCTTTAAGGCCAAATGGCATCCGAAGGAATTCGTAAAGACCCCACGGCGTAACGAAGGCAGTCTTCTGTATATCATCTGGATGCATGGCGATCTGATAAAATCCAGACACCAAGTCCATAACAGAGAAGTACTTGCTTCCGGTGAGTGCCTGCAGCGCATCTTCAATCCTTGGAAAGAGGTAAACGATGTCCTCAGTGACTGCATTAAGACGTCGATAATCGACGCACATGCGCGTCGTCCCGTCTTTCTTTGCTACAAGGACCAGTGGTGACGCCCAAGGACTCCGAGAAGGTCGTACTATATTGGCATCAATGAGGTCCTTGATCATACTCTTGACGAGATCACGCTGTGCTGGTGACAATCTGCGAGGACGTTGCGATATTGGCTTTGCGTTTCCAGTTGGAATGCAATGTCGTTCAACTGTGCAGGAGCCTACATCCGTACTTGATTGCGCAAAGCAAGCAGAATGTTGCGCCAACAAATCCTTGACGACCTGCAGCTCACTGGAAGATAACGTTGTTCCGATGTTAAAGCTAACGTCGCCGATTGAGATTGACCGATGCTGCGGGTCGACGACTGTACGAGCTGATGATGCATCAAGGTCTTTAGGAGAAGGCAGGCATGAAACTTGGAGGATCTGTTGGCAGTCATCTGCAGAGAGCTGAATATCCTCAATTCCGCTTGCTTCTTCTATGAGGCCAATTGTCATCTGGTGTGGAAGCACGACGGCTTGAGATGAACAATTCGTCATCAAGACCTTGACTAAATTTTCTGATGCGTCTGTAACCATGGGCTCCACAATTACTGAATAGCGGTCGTACAAGAGGTTTGTCCCTGTGACGACCATTACATGATCCTTGTCTTCAGCTGTACGATGCCAGGTCACGGGAACGAACTTCCGAGATAAAGCTGGCAGTGCTTGCTCCCTAACCAGGTAGACCTTGCGTAGCCTTCGAGGAACAGACACAGCAAAGCTCTCCGAGCCCCAGTCGATGACGGCTCTTGAGGCCCGCAAGAAGTCGTCGCCTAGAAGGACTCCTTCGTGAGGTAACCGGGGAACAACGACAAAGTCATGCTGCAGTGTTTGGTCATCCACTGTTACCATAGCCCTGACTTGACCCAAATTTTGCAGCTGATGGCCGCTAGCTCCTACCAAACGTAGGGACGAAGGCCTTATGCTGAGTTTGAGTTTGTCAACTAGTGGTGCCGTAATCAAACTTTTGATAGCTCCAGAGTCCAAGATGCCTTTAAGTGTTTGTCCGTTGATGGTGACAGGAACGGAAAAAGTACCCGCTTCTGAGGCACACGACACCTGCTCAATTACTGGCGACTGCTCGCGGGTATTGGCGTCACCAGATGTCCGTTTCCCCGCTGTATTGGACTGGAAGATTCAAATTCTTCCTGCCACTTCAAAAATTCTGCAGTTAGCGGCAGACGGCACTGCGTGACAAAATGACCACTTCTGGAGCAGTTCAAACACAGTTTACGAATTCTCGGGGCGTTTCCTTGGGATCTTTCAAAAACACGCGTCCCGGAATGAGTCGAATGCCGAAACGGAGACGGCTTTCCATTTGTGTCTTCTTTTTTAGGCGCGTTTCTCTGTGCTACTTGATCCTCTGAAGAATCACTCGATTCTATGCTATCCGTGGGCTGACGATGGCGCATAGGTTTCCGAGGCGAACGCTTTGAGTTAACGCGGCGTTCAGAGGATGGCGTTGTGGATGGACTCTCGCGTTCTTCTGGATCCGCAGTCTGAACGCTTTCTTCAGAATTGCTGATCTGATCGAAGCGCAGAAAGGAACTTATCATATCGTCTAACTGCCTGGATGTCTTGTCAAAAAAGTGCTTCTTTGCCTTTAGTGACAGCGTAGCCATGATGACTTGACACTTTTCTGGTTGTAGTACGGGATAATTGCACTGTTCCATGAGGTCCAACTTTCGGTATGCGAAGTCTGTACAAGACTCTCCAGCGCGTTGTGTTGCTCCGAACATTCGCTGCTTAGACGTTACATCGCAATCCATGCTATAACGTCGGCGGAACGCTGCTTTCATATCAGCCCAAGTAGTGATATCAGCCACCTTTGTGTGGTGACGCATCCATGATGTGGGGTTGCACACGCAACCCATTGTCTTCAACGCGGCGGCACCTCGGCTTCGCGCTACGTTTGTACGCGCAGTGGCGAGGGGGGTTGCGTGGGAGAGGGCACGTGCCGCTCGCGCAGCCTTTCGCGCCCTGCTCCCTGGCCGAAGTCGAGATGCCCCGTTTTCCCTCCTTGCCCTTTTCTGGAGAGACTCCTCTCCAGACCCCAAGGGACGCACGCCGCTTCCTTGGGGACCGCTTTGTCTTTCCTCTCCAGACCCCAAGGGACGCACGCCGCTTCCTTGGGGACCGCTTTGTCTTTCGGCTCGAGCCGCGGGAGATTCGCTCGCTGGATTTCAAGCAAGACGGACGTGCCGGCCGCGATGTCCTGGATTACTCCTCGTACCTCTCGCTGACCGGCGCCCCGTGACGGACTCCTCGCCCGCTATGCCGTGCGCCGCTCATCGTCGGGACCTTCTCCGTTTCGTCGGTGTTGTGCATTGTGCCTCTGGCTGTGTTTCGCGGACCCGTCGCTGAACTCCCGTGACCGTTTCCCAATCTTTCCTGTCCTCTTTTCTCTTCGTTGGATGGATGTGCTCCTCTCACTTTTCTCTCTATTTTCCTACTATTCTTTTATTCCCTCCTTACCCCCCACCCCTACAAGGCACTGCGCCGTGTCGCCTATAGGCAGACAGAAATTAGGTGCCTTTTTCCTTTCCTTAATAACCACAGAAGCAGCGGTGACGACCACAGCTTGATCGAGTCGGGAGCCACCCAGACGCCATCACCCCCTGCGCAACGCCCGGTCTATTGTGAGGCAACTTTCTGCCTCAGGGCCGGACTGCGAAGCCACGAGAGGTGAGTCGAACCTTATCGCTCTCAATCTCGTGTGCTTCCCATTTTGTTCTTGTTTTCACGTTGTCGTGCGGAACTACTCCGCCGCTTCGTTCCTACCTTGTATTTTGTTGCGTTGGTGGCGCTTTTGACACAATAAACTGTGTCAGGCAAAGAACTTGTCTCTGTTACCACTGGCCTGAAACCCGCCGCGGTCGCAACTTTTCTTTTCTTTATTCCTCGAAGCTGCCCGAGCGCGCGCGAGCTCGGCGTCGATCGTCTTCGTTTTTTTTCGCGCGAAAGCGCGAGACACAAAACCGAGCGTCGTCTGCTATCGCTCGTGACAGTTATGCCGTTCGCTTCGACGAACTTCCAAGCAATATCGTACTCAGCTGTTTCAGGAGGCTCAAACAACGTATACACATAATTGTACCCGCGATTGAGAATAATATGATTCGAATTTTAAGCAACTCGCACGCCGCGAGTGCTAAGCAGTTTCTTGAGGAACCACGCCGAAATACGCTAGTTAACATCTGGAAAGCCTTTACAACTACACGATGTCACGGCAGCGGACACATTAAGGCGCCTTGATGCGCGCTTTCTCCGCTTTCGGGTGAGGTCATACAACTGCGGTGTCTAAACGGCGTCTGTAGTGAACTGAAATCGTTATAATTTATTATCATACTCTTACATTTTTCTTTATATTTCACGCTTCCACTAAACCATAATTGTGACGCCAGTAATAAACCAGCTCACGGCGTGCCTGCGAGGCTTGTGCTGGCTGGTGTTGAGCGAGGCTTCGGCTAAAAAGCAGATACGACTGCGCAAATAAACCGTCTCTGAAACAAAACTTTTATAAACGGATCTCATTCACGCGTATTATATTCTAGAATAAAATCCCACTCACCTGTATGGCATAACCAAACGTCGAAAGAAACAGGCGACGAGCAGTCGCAGAGTGAACGCTGACCTTGTCGTCTGCCTTCCAAGTTTAGCGGCCGTTCGTTAATTTTTATGCTCCGTAAAATTGTACATCAACGCATGAGTTTCCAAAGTTAAAATAAAACTCTTTTCCAGTGTGTCCGAACGGAACGTAAACCGAAAACGAAAAACGAAAAAAACGATATTTTTGACCGGAACGAAAACGTAACCGAAACTATTATTTCGTTCCGGAGTGAAACCGAAATTTTTTCAATCGTTTTTCGGTTCACGAGAAAACTTCGCAATCCGGAACAACTGAGCTCATGCGACGTGAGCAGTTATGCATATCCCAGGGTACAGTATTAGCGCGTACCTCAGGGAGGAATTCCAAAGCAAAGGTATGTTGAAATTGTGCGAAAAACGAATTCAGTGGCAACCATAGATGTTTATATTAACGCAAGTTGACTTTCGTGCGCCTGTCACGCAGGCCAAAGTGCAGAGGGCATTGTCGGCGCTCAATTTTGTTACAGCGAACGCTGTTATGAGATCACAACAGCTGACTTTGGCACCATAGTTGTCCGCCGCCGCCGGTGTCCGTGACCGCTATCACGTGATATAAGAAAAAATTAAATGAGAAACAAATTTCTAGGATCGGATGGGATTTGAACCCGTGCCCTCTCTGTGGTAGTCGGGTCTTCCACCAGAGTGGCACGCTGGTGCTTGTAACTCCTTCACAAAAACACTCTATACAGACGTCATGTCGGGCAAGGAATCGCTTTAACATAATTATTTAATATAGCGTGGCAGAAGAGGAAAGTAACATCCAGTCATCAGACAATGCTAATAGCACAAAGGGTGTGTGCTTTAATGCAGGGCTTAAAGTCGGGGGGAGCTTGGGGGGCCAGGCCCCCCCTTCCATTTCTTAAGGAGGGGCTGTATGTGTGTGTGTGTGTATGCACGTATATAGGTCGCCGCCCTCTGAGGGCCCTCCCCTCCAATGAAGAGAGACTTTAAGCCCTGCTTTAATGCTTCCCGCCAGTGTTGCGGAGTTGCCCCACCAGGAATGACACCGGAATCATTCCACATTTTCCCGATCCCGGCATGAAATGGGGACAACGCTTGGAGCAATGGAATGAAAATGGAATTAAGCGCATTTTGCACGGAATGGAATGGGAATAGAATTACGTCTTTTTCCGAAAATAGAGCATGTTTTCGTCTACGTCCTGTTTTTCAGACTTCAAACATTAGTAAGTCAGAGCCTCGAAACTAAGAATAAAGCAGTATTTTTAAAATGGCTTGGCTAATTACAAGCACGGTATATTTTTAAGCAACGCGCCTACTACAAACCGAGGCATAAGTTAGTGTACAAATGCGCTAGCCCAGCAGATACAGAAGGGAGAAAACAAACCATTTCTGCGCGTTGGTCCCATTGATAGACACGAAAGTGGCGAATACTCTTTATCTTTATCTCACGAGCAGTTTAGTACCTGACACAGGTAAATAACCTTTGCGACAAGGAAGACATTGCATACCTGCGCACAGGTGAACACAGAAAGTTCTCCTCACCCAGTGATTCCACTCCTGCGCCAACTGCGCCAAAGTGCGCCAAATTGTATTTACTGCGCCATCCTGATAATATCGACGAAATTTGCGCCAAACTGCGCCAAAGTCTCGGGTTTGGGGGCGTCTATCACCGGAAATCGCACCGCCGGCGCGTCAGAACATGTGCAGCTCCATCTTGGGGCTGCCAATAAAGTCGCAATCATGGACCAAGAATTATTCCGCTGAATAAATAGCGCTCGCGCGTGCGTTCCGAGTAAGCCACGATGCCATGCACGGTGCCGACGCAGCTTCTGTTCTGCAAGTCGGCTCGACAGCAAAACGCGCTCTCCGCAGAGGCTCGTGACGTCTAGGCCTCTCGGTAGCGAGAAAGTGCGACGGCGATTCATCGGCGGACGTCGTCTGTTCTAGAAACGCTGCTGATAGCTCGTTTCAAGCGTCGCACGGCACGTAAGGAGAGCAATGTTCAGTAATAACTACATGAGTGCCGCTAAAATGTCTGTCACTTCTGTTTCCGGACATCGCGGAATGAAATCTGGGATCGCTCGCAGTAGATATATGGGACAATATCGAATTTTCCTTGCTTCGCGTTTATGGAAGAGCACGCGAACGGTGGAAACGCGTTGACACTTTTCCTCAGATATATTTTATCCATGGATCTTCATCCAGAACAGCTTTTTCGTAATTCCTTCCGCCAGCACGTCCGAGTTTGTAATCACTCTGCGGTAAATACCCCCTAAAAGGCCCTGCCCTTTCGAGCTCACGTGCTAGGGTTCCAATTCGAATTTTTTGCTTGCTTTTTCAAAAATGTCATCTCATTAGTAAAATCATATCTCCTGGTCGGAGCAGCTGCAAATGCGCAGCTGTCAGTAGCGGGCCCGTCGCTGACGGCCCACAGTGAAGCGGCTACGCCATGTTACACGTCCGCCCCTCGCTTTCGGGGGTCAATAGCTAACGGTTAAAAAAACTCAGTTTCGCTTAAGAGCGAAGCAATGAATGCGATACCAAAAAATTGTATTGTGAAACGAAGTAAGACTAGCAGCTAACTCTTTTGGATCCGATCTCACGTAACTCAACAAAACGCTGGTTTAAGGGAATATGGCCCCTCCAGGAACCGATGCGTTTTCTTGCTCTGAGTTCTGTAAACGCGAAGTAAGCGTTGAGAGCACAGCATGTTTACCAGTCGTCTCCTGATGCCTTGAGATAGCGCGCGCGCAAGCGACTGCGGCCTTCGAAAGATGCGCCCCCCCCCCTTCTGCTCCCCTGGCGTCCCTTCATGCTCCTTACGAAAGACGGGCGGGGCGTTTCCTCTCTGTTTGATGAGCAATCGACGGCAGGCCCGCACGCGGGAAGATGTTATCTCATGCGCTGTCCGTGCGGCGGAGACAGACGGCCGGCTAGTTTAATCTCCGCTTCAGCCGCGTTCGTCGCCAGCGCTCGCGAGCTTTTACCCGCGGCTAGAATGCGCGTGGTGATGTTATTAATTTAGACTTTACACGGAAAATTACGGCAACGACGACGGCAAAAATCCGCCGAGTGTGTCCATAAATTGCTATTACAAGGGTCAATGTACGGGGCAGATTTTGCGCCCCACCCCTCTTAGGTGATTAGGGGGGGGGGGCGCCCCTCCTGTGCGCACACCTATGCTCCTGAGATGATTTTTTACATGAGATTTGCAATGAATCGAAATATTTCTAGCCTTCATAAGAGCCCCATAATAATACTCAGGTGCTTGAATGTATATGCTTCTGTATTGCACTCCAGGATGTAAAATTCGCTGCTCCAAAGTGCTCCCAGATGCAAAATTATCTGCTCCAAAGTGCTCCAATATGAAAATTTTGCTGCCCCAAAGTGCTCCAAAACGGAAATTTTGCTGCTCCAAAAACTGCTCCAAATCAGAAGTCCTCGGTAGCATCACTGCTCACACCATCCATGCTTGCGAGGCGCGCTTGACAAGCGTGAATGCTGACGAGCAGTGCGGCCCAGCGTTCCGTATTCGATGCAAAGGCAGAAGGTGGCCGAGCGGTGCACTGTTTTAATACCAGCGGATCTAGAGGGATTTCTTCCCCATTAACCAAATCTTAGTTTTCTCCATATTCTCGTCCGCTCCAGACGCGTGGCAAAACTGCTTAGCCTTCTTGAATACTACTTTCGTCAGAAAAAAAAACGCTATATCGTCATTTTAGCATTAGCAAATTTAAGCTTAAACAATACTAGAACACCGCCATTCGTTCAAACACGCTGACCATGCAAATACTATAGGTAGCAGGAGAACTGCCCCTATGGAAATTAGTAGGGTGGTTGTACTGCACAAGATATGTCACCACGCTACTATCCCTCGACCTCGGTAACGTGTTTTGCGTACGTTTGCAGTTCTTGATGCATCTAATGACATCAGCTTTATGGGGCGTTCATTCTTAACTCGATAAAACTATCAAGATGCCTTTCCTACGTTGAAGAATTGCAGGAATGGAATCGAGCTTCCCGGCCATTCCCAGTGTCCGAATGGGCTAAGTTTTTTTATTCCGAGGAATTGAAAAGAATGGAATCGCGGCAAGTTCTAATTCCCCGCAATGGAACTGAAATGGAATGGAGGCGCCCATTGCGCAGCACTGCTTTCCACCCACTGCAAAGTGCCCAACCATAAAAACTCATTATCATCAGCCACAGCACAAAGTGCGCATAATGCCTTACAGATGTGTAGCGGGTACCACGATTCTCCGAAGAATGACGAAAAATGGCATAGTGTAAACTTCGCTACTTCAGAAAAATTGTGATGATTTATGGCGTAGTGGGTACCTTGCATGTGTACTTGTATTAGTTGCCCCAAGACACTCTACGGATGGATGCTATGATCGTCCCCTTTAAAACGGGGCGGTGACATGTCTGCCACCAGGCTCGAAAAAAAAAAGAAAAAAGAGAGAGAAAAAAAAGAAAAAACTTCCTTGTTACATGTTGGCCTAATACCTTATCTACATTGATTAAATTATGTTATTATACAAAAAAAAATATAAATTCACGGTCCATCTCTCTGCCTCTTAAGGCAGAATGACCTTACTTTTCCCCCATTATTTATTTTTGTTCTTTATCTCTACTTTTTTGCCACCAATATTCTAACCGTCTCTTACTTATTTCTATCGCGGACGTGTTCAGCTTTCCATTGTTGTCCCTAAAACCGAAGGCTTCATGTAGACTCGTGCCCACACGTATACCTGGGTGAATATCGCCACATTCAATCAGTACATGTTCCATCGTTTCCTTAGTTCCCCCGCAGCATGTACATTGTCCTTCTTCGTTACTGAATCTCGCTTTATAACTACGCGTTCTAAGGCAGCCCGACCTTGCTTCAAACAGTAAAGCGCTTCCCCTTGAATTATCATAAAACCTTTCCCTCCTTATTTCGTTTTTTCCCTTTCGGTAGTTACTCAGAGCCGGCCTCTTTTCCATCGCTGCCTTCCAACAAGTCCTCTCCGCCTCTCTGACCTTCCGCTTAATGCTCCTTGTTGTCATATCGCCCGCACTGCCAGCCGTATATTTACTGGTGAGCCTCCTAGTTCTTTTTCTCCACTGCGTGTCAACGCTTTTTCTATACAAATACCTGAAAACCTTCTCTGCCCATCTACTGTTCTTCATTTTCCTCAGCCTCTCTTCGAATCTCATTTTGCTCTGGGCTTCCCTCACTTCAAAGCCTGTCCATCCCATATCACCCTTTACAGCCTCATTTGTCGTCTTCCCGTGAGCGCCCAACGCGAGGCGGCCCACCGTCCTTTGATTTACATCCATTCCTGATTGTACCTCTGACTTCATGCACACTACTGAGTTCCCAAATGTAAGCCCCGGGACCATCGCACCCTTCCATAGCCCTCGAAGCACCTCGTACCTATTGTATCCCCATAAAGCTCTGTGCTTCATAATTGCAGCATTCCTCTTTCCCTTTGCTACCGATGCTTTCTCTTGTACTTCCATATATATATCCCCCTGATTTACCCATACACCGAGGTACTTGCACTCGCTTACCGGGCTCTAACAGCGCCTCCTCTACCTCTACAAAGTCCGATCTTCCAGCTTTCGCTGTGACTGTGCTGCGTATTCCGCGCAGGCCTGGCTATCTTTCTATCGGAACAGCGGTCTCGCACATCAGAGAGTACACTCAATCACGTGCTACTTCTGAGATCGTGTTCACTCCCTTGACACAAAGCATTGAGCCCACTAAAAAAATTCGTGTTTGTCTTTTGAGAAAATAAATTTTATGACTTTGAAATTAATACCGGTTTGTGCTAGTTGGCAGGAATTCGTGGCACAGTTACTTCCACTCCTCTGAAGAACGTGTTTTACCCTTGTCCCACTTTCTTAAGCGGAGGGCAAGTAAGTACATGACAAATCCAATGTTTTTTTATGATCACCTTTCCATCGAATGTTTGCATACAAAAAAAAAAAACGTTACGAACCGTTACAGAACGTTTTTTTTTTTTCGATCCGGAACAGAAACGGAACGGAACTTTTTCCAGTGGAACGAAACAAAAACCGAAACGAAAAACATTTCGTTCCGACACCCTGGCTGATTGACGCGACGAGGTGACCTTCTCTGACGTAGTCGGAAGGTTCTCAGATAAGAACAAAATGCTATTCGCTGCGAGATCGACCTATAGGAGGCAGCACCGTCGCCGCGTTAGTGTGGAGAGGCGGTCGGCGGCGCGTATAGAAATGCACACAGCGGCGCTTCGTTGTGAGCGGTTTGAGCCGATTGTCGGCGAATAAAATGCGTTGATTGCAGCTTACTGGTAATATATACGCTCTTCATTGTTGAATCGATGCACGAAGATCATCCAGCGTTACTATTACTAGTGAGAGAAGCGCAATCTGTCGATGAAAGGTATGCTCGCTCTGGGTGACAGTCTGCGCTTACGCACTACACGACGTTTTTGTGGTTTTCTCTGTACGTGTTTACCTTGTGTGCTGTGTATACGCACTGCTGTAGCACGCCTGAACTACTTAAGTGTTTGCTTCTTCTTCATTTATATACCAGCCCATATTCCTGTGCAATGAGTTCAATAGCACTGTTCGCGCGAATACGCACACGCATGTAAGAGTGTTTAGCACAGAGTTTTCATCGACTGATTACGTGCACGACAGTGATGCAACAAAGGTCCAGTTATTTTATGGAATAAGGGTTTCCTTTTTTTCTCGAACTAATGATGTCCGCTGCCTTCCATCAATTTATAACAACTCCACACAAACTCTCAAGATAATGTAAAAAAAAGGATGAGGTTTTGCGTGACATTATACGACAAAAATGTAAGGCACGCCGTCAGAATTAATTTTAAACATTTGGTTCTTCAAAGCGTACCTAAATCTAAGCACACGGATGTTTCTGCATAAATTTCGCCCAAAGTTAAAATTGCGCGCGGGAACTCCGTTTTATCACTGCCGTGTCATTCCATTGTCTTTTTTTTTTTTTTTTGAGGGTACAGTTTGAGTACTGAAGTGTGAGACTTCACTTGATAGAAATATTTCGCTGTAGTGGGACCACGACCGTACAATAAGAGGACATCTTAAGCACAACTGAAGCTCATCATGAACTACAGTGCCGCAGTTATACACTTCACAACAACGCGAAAGTGCATGAGCCTCGCTTTTGTTTGCCACCGAGTCGCTAAAACGCGGCATTCTCACAATATTTAATGCTCCTTATGTTTGGGACTATGCCAAGCGCACTTTAAGGTGTGCTTGAACCAGAAAGCGGCACCAACACTGAAATGATTCTGGCGAACGATACACAGCCCTCTCGAAAGTCGCACTCACTGATCTTATTACAATGCGCATGCAGCCGAGCAAGCCCATTTGCTTCTGTACACCATGTTAGGTATACGTACGAGCAGTTAAACTCGCGCTAAGATAACACATCAAACCGCCCTTTGAGAATGTGCATGACGTACGCGCACATGCAAACACGACGTGGCTAGCAGACGACGCAGGGAGCAATCCATACTAGGCGCGCTTCAGCCAGTAGCCGCCTGGCGGCAACTCTGCTCGATCTTGTGGCCAATAGGAAGTTGGAAGGAGAAGAACTACGCCGGGAAAAAGGGAAAATTAAAGATTTTGTCGACGGAAAAAGAAGCATAACAGAACCGAAACAATTCAGTGATGTATGAGAGAGCACTGGTCATGCAGATGATACAATAAAATATGTTGCATCAAAAGCCTTCATTAAAGACAAAGAATTCGCGCGGATCATCTCTATTTCATCTTGATATCGGTGAAGTTTACTCCGAAAAACGTTGCTCGTGAGGCTGCGCTTGTCCTGCGAATTCGGGATGTCGTTTGTCCCGTTTAATGTGAGCACTCATAAGACACGCAAGTGCGAAGAAACTGGGCATGCCTGTATTTAAGCAAGTACGCTGCTACGTCCAACGATGCACGGGTATACGTTAGAGGAGCTTAAGCAGACCTCAGCGTGGCTCTGAGACACCTGCAACTTTGAAAAGAATATTTTACTACAGTCTTAATCGACAACTGTCCACTCCTTGCAGATTCATCGCTACATAACAAAGAAAATATGTTGAGATGTCGGCCAGTGACACTATCGCCGCCTAGCCAGTTTGTAGACCACCCATAATTCCTTTATGAACTACTACGCCTAGTTGTACGTAACATTTTGATTCTTTACCCATTAGCCTCCCCACAACAGTTGCAGGTAAAGGCACGGGGGCTAACCTGGCTGAGCCCGGTTGGCCACCCCTCACTGGGGAAAGGCAGAAGGAGGATAGAAGTTCGCACTTTACAGAAATCGGCGGTGCATGTGAGATGTACACAGAGAGAGAGAGAGAGAGATAGAGAGAGAGAGAGAGAGAGAGAACTTTATTCACGGCACAACGAGGTCGTTAAAGTCAGCTTGCCGGCAATTCGAAGGGTGGTGGCCAGTACATAGCCACGACCGTTTCGGCCCTGTTAATCACTTCTGCCTGAATGCGGTAGTCAGTTGCTGGCAGGAGTGACTCCAACGCAACGAGGGAGGCAGCTGGCAGTATTGTCTTAGGAGGTGGGCTCCCCTCGCATTGCCAAATAATGTGATTTTGGGTAGACTTGCAAAGCCTCAATGATTTCCTGAGACGATGTAGAGACCACACAGGATATTACCGTAATAAAATGTGCCTAATTAGCGTAATAGTGCCTAACAAATCTACGCATACACGATTTCACGAGGTTATTAAAAGCACATGCTTTTCATAACCTCGAAAAAAGCAAGTTGACAGGTAGGGCTAATAAAGTGACGTTTCTTTTCTCCTGAACACATCCGCAAAGTTATGCTCAGGTCAAGCGTAGAGTTATGTCCCAGTTACCTTTCTTTCATCCAAGAAAAAAGAAGGAAATGAGGATAGAACGTCTTCCTAACTTCGCCTGCGAAAGCACACGTTAACATGACGTCAGGTAGCGTGCTAGTTAGCATGCCGAGGCTCGTATAATGTGTTCGCTGTAGTCGCGGTGCGACAACGACGTCGTTGCAATATTTTCGAGACGCTTCGGCGAGCTTGACGGAGCTGTAGATTTTCGCGAGGATTCCAGCAACTGATCTTGTACGTACAAGACACGAGGCAACGTTTTTTAAAGCCAGCCCATCAGCGACATTTTGCAGCCACCCTAATTAAACTCCAGACACCGGACAACGTCACCGCTAGAACGAACCGGAGGGCCGCGCGCGTGCTTGGGCTTCACAGCGTCGTTACAGCCTCGTCGGGTTATGCAAAACTCCATTTCCCTTTCCGCGAGACGAGACAGCAAACCTTATCGCCATGAATCCCAGAGAAACATGTCTTCCGTGCTTCTCCTTGTGTCGTTTTATTTAAAAGGTGATGTACGTTCTTTTCTGAGGTACACAGCCATTGTGGCCCCCACGAGTAATTAAAGAGACAGAAAAAAATTACAAAATCATGATTACAAAGAATAACGGGCGTATAGTCGTATGCACTGCAGCGGCGACGTTTTGCATTATGACGGGGGTTCGCAGATGCACGGAGCGCGCCAGAGAAAACGACCGCCATAATCGTGTTTTATTCTCGAGATTTTAAAAAAAGAGATAGAGAAAATGCGCGTTATGAATCTTGTAATGCGGTTAGCTAGACAGTATGAGGTCAATAACACGCCCTCCTTCATGTTCTTTCGCAGCGGCGAGCCACGGGTCAAATCGATGCCGTGGGATAACGCTTGTCTGGAGGCGCCATTTGCTGGCGCGGTTTCCCGTTACTCTTAGCTTGACGTGTTTTTGGACACTTGAACGTGAAAACCCGACTAAGGAGAAGGCAAGGAGGTCAAGCAGACGCGCGTCCGGTTTGTCACCCTAATCTGGGAGAAAGGGATTAAGGAATTTAAAGAAAGAAAGAAGAGACAAGAATGTACTAACAGTGTGGGACAGGTGCACCTGTCCATTGCGAGCCTACAAGCGATCACTTGACCTGGTCGATTTTAAACACAGTATCAATGCCCGCTTCGCTTTGCTGGCCGGCGACGCGTAGGTCCACGGTCCGAGTACCTTCTTTTCCGAAAACGGTCTTTCGTCTAGCTAGTTTGTTCAGCGCAGTGCGAAGAACGTTGCGTTCGGTCACAAGGTGAACACGAAAATGGTAGATGTCTTATCGTTTCGTCACTGTTTCAAGAGTCACATCTGGAGGGGTCTGACATTCCCATGCGAAATGAGTATGTTTTCGTGAAAGCCACTCCTATAGAACCACAGGCGGCACAGTGAAGTTGCGTCACGGTGGGAAAGGTGCGACTAACCGACTCTGAAACGAAAACATCCTCAAAGCGAGGCACGCCGCCTTGCATATGTGTGCTTTTAAAAACAAAGCTCTTTTCATAGTTAATCGGAACGTAAACGCTTATTTATTTAAAAAATACAGTCTCCCGTGCACAGATAACGTTTCCACAATCTCGCCGATGTGGAATCTATATTACATATTTGAAACAGTGCTTTATGCTTTATTGTTCTTTCCCTTTGCATGTTTCCATTATGTCTTTATTATTGTATGGCAATTGCTTTTCCACCCACCTGCCCTTAATTAACCTACGTAGTACCGATAGGAGATCCCACAGACAATTTTTCCTTTGCGACCTCCTCCTGTAACGCTGTTGCGCTATGGTATACTCCTATTTTTATGAATTCACAACAAACTTCAGCTACAACGTAGTAAAATTTATTTTACTGTGTTGAAGCGGAACAAATCAGATGTCATCCCGACGTGATTATATGAAGTTCCACAAATTCCTTCAAGCTATATATAGAATTTTTTAAGGCTTTGCAATGCAGATGATTTGCACGACAATGTCTGTAAGAGGGCCGAGAACATGATCGCGGTGGTGGTGCTTCTACAAACACCACTTTTGAATGGCGACAGACATTCCGCGTATTATGCCTTCCGTCGATACCTTGGCCGTTGCGGACAGCCCGACGTCCTTTTATTCCTTTTTACATGCCCATTGTAGCGTATGTTGGTTGGCCAACCGGTCACTCTGTCATATGAAAATGCCACTGACCGGAAAACGAATCATCGTGCTGAGGCGCGCGCGTGTGCGTTGAAGGAAAAGGGGGCGGAAGTTGTAGAGGTCGCGACTTACGGCTCTAATTAGCGAGCCACGTTTTCCAACCACTGCGTCTTAAAAGCCTTATTGGAGTAACAATATACAGTATGTGAGCATAAGAAGGACTTGACCGTAGCGTAAGTTGGCCAAAACGGATAGCATTCATTGAACATTGCGCAGTTATGTACACGCTCGTTGAACATTTAGATTGGTGGGTGAAATTGCTGGGTGAATTTGACAGGCGAGATTGGTGGCCGGAATGACCCAAATTGCCTCCGAAGTGTTGTTGTAGATATGTACATATGACAGAAAATGAGAATTTCTTTTAGATTTTTGTGACGCCTCTTTCGTTCCAAAATCGAAGGACATTGACAATTTTTTTTAATGTTCTTTCTTTCTTTGTGCCGTTAACTATATTCACTTTCTTTTTTCGGGCCGCCACGGTGGTACAGTACGGTGCTCGGCTGCTGACCCGAAAGACGCGGGTTCAATCGCGGCTGCGGCGTTCGCATTTCAATGGAGGCGGAATGCTAGACGCCCGCGTGCTGTGTTATGTCTTCGCACATTAAAGAACATCAGGCAGTCGAAATTTCCGTTGCCCTCCACTAAAGCATGCCTCATGATAATACCGCGGTTTTAGCACGTAAAACCCCAGGAAATTGTTATTGTCTATTCGCTTTTTAAATTTTCTGTCTACATAGCTGTACCAAAAGTAAGGTTTCCATATTTTTTGCAAATAGAAAACACTTCTTATTGTTATTAATTTATACATCGTTGCAAAGCTTACACTTTTGTATATTTTTCAACATAGTCTTCATTTTTTGCGACACACTTTCGAAGACGGTGCTCCAGCTTTTGTATTCCTAAGTCGAAGTCTCCCGCCAACCCGTTGAGGAGCGTATGACCTCTGCTCGGACTTCATCGTCGCTCTTGAAGCGTTTGCCACCTAAGTGTTCCTTTACCTTGGGCAAGAGGCGGTAATCGCTGGAGGCTAAGTCCGGGCTGTACGGGGGATGGGGCATAACAGACCACCCAAATTTCTTCAAAAGCTCCTGTGTTTGACGAGCGACGTGGGGTCGAGCGTTGTCGTGAAGAAGCACTACCCCCTCCGTCAGTCGTCCTCTCCAACGATTCTGGATCGCTCGCCGGAGTTTGGTCAATGTTTCACAATATCTGTTTCAGTTTATTGTCGTCCCAGCTTGCATGAAATCGGCGAGGAGTACCCCCTTCCGATCCCAAAACACAGTCGCCATAACCTTTCCTGCCGACTGCGTTTGTTTGAATTTCTTTGGTGGCGGTGAACCAGAGTGACGCCACTGACGAGATTGTTGTTTTGTTTCGGGGGTGTAATGAAACACCCACGTTTCATCTCCCGTGACGATAGAGTCCAACAACTTCTCCTTGTTGCCTCCCCCCTCACATTGTTGAAGAAACTTGCGAGCACAGTCAAGACGTTGCTCCTTGTGTCCGTCAGTCAGCATCCGGGAGAACTAGCGAACACACACCTTGCGATAACCCAACGTTTTTGTTAAAAGTTCTTTCAATTCTTTCAATTCAGCTTCAGGAATACGTTCAACAAGTTCACGGACAGTGGCCTTCCGATCTTTGAGCAGCTCACTGTTGATCTTCTGGACAATCGCATCCGAAACCGGCGGTCTTCCGCTCCATTCTTCATCGTGAACTTCTGTGCGACCCTCAGCAAAATCCCTGCACTATTTGCGGACATGCTGAACGGACATGCACTCTTGACCATAAACCTCAGTCAGCTGCCGATGAATCTCCACGGACGGTAACTTCCTTGCGTGGAGAAAACGGATTACTGCTCGAACCTCGCATTTGGCGGGAGCGGCGATCAACACTTCCATCTCTGACGGCTGCCAAGCGAACACTGAGCGACGTAGCGAATCGCGGACGGCCGGGATCGAGAGAGGGGGAACCACTGCGCACGGCACTGTTGTCTGATTTAGCCTAGCACCTTCCCTCGAGGCTGTAGCTCAGTGGGAACTTTACTTTTGGTACAACCCATATGTTGACTATATATAATATATTGCATTCCGAGCTAAGGTGGCCACCGCAGAAGGTTCACTTAGATCCTCGCTGATCTCAAATTTATTGCCTACGCGATTCCCAGGGTCGTGCCAAGATTGCCCATGACGCAGACTCAGAAAGCGACCCGAGTGATTAAAGGGACCGACAACTGATTTTTCTCGACCCAGCTTTTTACGGCGCGACAGGACGCTTACCCTTCGTAGCGTTTGTAGCTGCAGTGGTTTATCCTAAAAGTACGTAGTTATTTTATAAGCAGTATTTTTCGATCTGAAAGGCTCCAAACACGCATGAAGGCTTGCTCCAGCAACGCTGAGAATTGATAGCAATGCCGCTAGCCCTTGTGAAAGCTGTCGTTGTTCCGATTGCGCAGGATTTACTGTAGCTATGCTTAACCACCTTTATTTTGAGCTTTCCAGCCATTTTTGAAAATAGCAAGCTGTTACAATCAGATGATGTGGCTTTATACACCTTCTCGGTATTTGTACAGCGTTGTGCGCGCCTGCGACCAAGGTTGCCTGCGCCTGTGTCATGGATGGCTTTTAGCGGCATGGGATCATTACGCCAAGCGAAGGCAGCGCCACTTTGTTGCATACAACTAACGCAGGCCTATATGTACATTTTCATGGAGTAATATCTTTTAATATAAAGAAATGAACAATATTTCAGTACTAACAGAAAAGTCATCGAACGCATACACCAATCAATGGTCACGTGACCGGCTCCATCGGACCGTGCATGATTTTGCCGCCAGAGGCGCCAAAGGTCATTTTTCGCGACTTTCAATGAAGAAATAAAAAGATAAATCCGCCTCTCATTAGATAAACAGGGTTGGTTTGAGTCAATGCGACGGACAATCTTTCCATCAGTGCAGTCATCTTATTTCATGTTCTGGGCAGTTGTCGGTCCCTTTAACTGCGGTGTCAATATGGCCTCTGCCGTGATGGGGAACTTTTCGTGTTCTCCGTGTTCTCTCCTGTTTTGTATTTTATTCTCCTGCTCCGTACCCCATGTGTAGGGTAGCAAATCGTGCGCGCGTCTGGTTGACCTTGCTGCCTCTCATTTTCTCGTTTCTCTCTCCCTCTCTTGTGTTTGGAAGTTTTGCGTAGTGTGTTTATCAATTGTCGCTTGTATATACTTCCCAAATATCGCGGAAGCCGCATTGATGCTAACGACGTGTGGCCAGTCACGTGACTCTTCATGACGAGGCATCAGGCGTTGCTAAAAACACAACAAAGTGGCCAAATTCTAGCTCTCTTATCACATATTGCTTAACAGCGGAAGGGGCTAATCTGGGCCGTCGCTAATTCCAGGCACGACTTTCCAGGCACTAATTCCAGACACGTCCTTTGAAGGAAAGACATGACGCAGAGCCGACGCGGTTGCTATGATGCAAGTTGCACAATGTTGCTTATTTCGCTCGGGACTTTCCTGCGTCTGTTGCTGTGCTCTGACCAAAAGCGATGTCGACATATCTCGTGTAATCGCACCGCAGAGTGCGGTCTATACGGAATGAACAGGGGCGCAAAAGAAGGGAAGTGGATCCAGGGAATGAAGCCGGTCTGTCATTTCCATCTGTCTGCCGGAAGTGGGAGAAGCGGGCACACACACAGAGAATAAGTCAGCGCGGAGACTTGCACAACGACGCACGTCTTACTGAAAGTGCGGTTAGCACGTCAGCCGGCGGTGACCGCTGCCTGCGAGAAGGGACACCTCCTCTACAAGCTCTTTACGCAGTGCCCGCCAGAATGGCGCCTTAAAAGCAAAGCTTTCATGAGAATGGCAGCATGTAATACATGTTGCACACAACTTCTAACACTTTTGATTTGACCTGTGCTTCATAACAACTGTGAAGGCTCTAAGTGAATGTAATTGAAATGGGGACAGCTAGGTATTTGCGAACGTATGTCTACATGTCGCCATGTATCGCGTTATCTTCTTTCAGTATTTTTAATAGTATTTTACATTGGACATATCGGCCTTGTTTAGGAAGGGCAGCGCAAAGACACGAGTACGAAGAAACGCAGTAGACGTCACGGGCGCTCACTAACAGCTGGTCTTTATTGCGATCACCTGTACATATATGTGACGCAAGAAGACAGTTATGCCTGGTAGAAGCCGAGGAGGAAGAAATGCGTGGAATGGAATAAAAGTATGGCGTATTTGTAATGTTTCTATTCTGTAACCTCCGTTATTCTAAAGTACTATAAGTTTATAAAAGCACTCAACTCTTGGCCAACCCACCACAGTGGGTGTGAGCCACAGTTGAAGGTGAACAAGAACAAGAGCCACGGCCCGTCTCCTATTCATAGCGTCACATACATATGAGCCAAAAACAATTTGACATATGTTACGGAGATGGATAGATGCTTTGAAAGCTTGGTACAGGCTAAAATGTATTTATATTCGACATTTCTACATGGACTTCCTGAATGTTAACTCTCGCAGGCAGGCATTTATCCAGGGATCAGGAGAGATTACTCCAAGCTCTACAGGTTAATATTCGCACACCAAACCAGAAATCACCTCGAAGATCCTATTCAACGCTACCCGCACGATCGTTTCTGCGGATTAAGCTGTATCCCTTCGACATATGATACGAAGCTTCAAAGAATCATCAGTAAAGCCCCCCCGCCTCTCAACCTTTATCAGTAAAGCCCTTCCGCCTCTCAACCTTTACCACACCAACGAGCTTTCGGAGAGAGCCTTGACTAGCTCGAGAATCCCCTAAGACCCAGAACGCGGCCCTCAGGGCATCCGGACATAAATACACATCCACGAAACATGTTTCGCAAATCGCAAAATAAAGATGTTTATTCTTTCTCCACATCCTGTAAACTCCGCGTGCTTCTGAAGGTATACAAATATAATAAAACTATGTATCGAATCGATCGGCGCCGGAAGGGACATCTAAGGCGTTGGTTTCACGGCTGCCCTCGGGGAACTTTCAATCTTCCTCCTTGAGGCCACAAGCTAGTAGAATTCACGCGGCACACTTTTTTGCTTGCTTTCTTCGTCCCTTCACGTTAACCGACCGAATGACATGTCTGATCCTAAAATCAAAAGTACCAGTCAGGTGTTCGTGGCACTGCCCTTTTTTCATGTCACTTGTTTTTATTCTTCTTCTTGCCGAAATCGAATTATTACAGCTCTCCGTTTGAAAACAAGAAAAAGAAACGCGTGCACGTTGTTCCTTGCTTATGTATTTCAAAACGCCATTTGCAAGCTTCTCTTCAAGGAACGCTGAGCAACTAGGTCGTCGACTTCAAGTTTTAAACCTGCGAGAAACCGGAAATTGGTACATACGATCACTAGACAATGCGGACTGTGAAAGCAGAAAGCGTCAGATGGCCTAGGGCAACTTGCGGAATCACAACACAGATTTTTCTTTCGTGCCCCCGATGCAAGTTTAAACGAATTCGTCTGTCGTCGGACTGGATCACCCAGTACGCATGCGTACTCTGTAGAAGACGCGCGACGAACAGGTTAAACGGTGAGGTAGGCAGAAAACAATTCTAAGTGCCATCTTTAATCAAACCATCCACTGAACCGGTTGCTGAAGAATGTGACCGCGTTGTTGGGAGTCAGCATGCTCCTGTTCATTATCCCCTTCAGTCACTGTGTACACAATTGTGTACGCGAACTTCGCAGGCGCGTCACACGCCGCGTGTTTCTTCAAACTGCCTGAAACTCAGTGTGAACATTCTTGCAGGCTTCCTGAGTGGGCAACTAGCGGTCATTTAATTTTATTGTGGTGCATAATGCTGTAGAGGATCAATTTGCTGGAGACACTACCATGTCAGATGATTCTTCGACGTGCCGCGCTCCAGGACCGACGTCAAGAGTATTTTTTTTTCTCCGCTCGAAATGAATGCAACCAAAAACAAACTGTGCATGCATTTCGGTCCTAATAGTTGATTCTTTTTAAGAAAGTATTAAAGCTGACTGATGGCAGAATAATTAGATAATGAGTTATAAGCTAATTAACATTAATTACTGAAACTCTCAAAAAACAACACATTACTTCATTTTTTTTTCTTGGAATGTAATACTGAGTGCTTTCGAATTGAACCACGCGAGTTTGACGCATTTGCAGACAGTGTATCATAATTCGTGACTGAAGGGGATTTATAGTTGCTTACAATCTACGCTGCGGCTCAGTGGATATAATGCTCTTCTTCGAACCACCGCGCCCCGAGCGCGATTACAGCCTGCGAGCGAAAGGCCAGGACACCAGTGCCGCCGCATATCGGTGTGTGTTGGAGAACTCCTCGTGGTGAAAAATTTATTCCACAGCGCCCTATTACGGTGTCCTTATTATTATTATTTTCTAATGTTCAGGCACTTACATTCAGAGGCGTCTTAAACAGTTCGCTGTCATGCTGTGGGCGCCATCTTGTCAATCGCCTGCCAACGTTAGACATTCAAACGCTCGCTTTACAAACAACCACATGCACGTCCTCCTATATGACGTAGCATTTCTGGAACGGATTTCTGGTGACAGCGGCGTCGCACAATAAGCCACATAATGCTCTCGCATTGAATGAGAGAGAGGGAGATAGAGAGAGAGGCGATTTTGACAACTATTAGGAGCTGGCTCTACAGGCGCAGCTCACGCGAAAGAGAAGTCTTCTTCTTCTTGTTCTTCGAGCGTCTTCATGATGATATTACCGCAGGCAAAACCACATATAGCATAACCAACTGTAGCATGCGCACGCTCGCGCGAAAGAGAAGTCTTCTTCCTCTTGTTCTTCGAGCGCCTTGGTGATGATAATAATGCAGGCAAAACCACATATAGCATAGCCAACTGTAGCATGCGGCGCTCGCTCCACGCTTGCGCGTGCTGTAGTTTGATAGGAGACCGCTAGAGGGCCACAACTGCGCGCTTCCTCTCTCTTTCGAGAGTCGTCAGTCAGTGCGCTTCGATACTAACATGAACGAAGAAGACAAGGCGGTGGAGCTAAAGTCCCTAGATTTTTCCCTAACGAAAAATCTAGGGACTTTAGGTGGAGCGGCTCGCAAGGCAGCAGCATCGCGGGCTTACCGCCAAGACCCTGCGGTGAGAGCTCGCGAGGCCGCCGAGAGACGTCAGCGTCGTGCGGACCCCGAGATACAAGCCCGCCAAGCCGAAGCAGCGATGAAGCGGCGGCAAGAGAACCTCGAAGAGGTACGGGCGAGGGATGCAGCGGCCAATCGCCGAAAGCGGTCGATAACTGAAGTTGGTGGCGCCGACGCGCGCTTCAAACACGATTTCCTCGACCACACGTTCAGCCACAGCTGCAAAGTCTGCGACCACTTGTGGTTCGACGACAACATGACCACAATCGCTGCTATGACAACGTGTCACGTCTTTATATGACAGTAGAGCAATTGTACGGAGCATTGACGGTGTAAATAACGAGGACCCATGGTCGTAGACTTGCAACACGTCTTTACTGTGCAAGGGCTAGCTCCTCCTCCACTTCGTTCTCCTCCTCCTTGCGATCCTGTCCCCCCCTCAAGACTATGCCCCACTATTCTATTTTCAACATCCTCCGAGGGGGAGAGGACAAAAAACGTCGCATCAGTCATTTTGTGGCTTCCATTACACACAGGTTTTGCACCGGCCGGTTCACCACGTGGCCAGTAGCCAAACAAACGGAACAGGCTGTGACTATCGCGTCCGTGATGCAGTCATGTCACTCGGACAGCTGTTCTTGCACTGTCACCGCGTCTCAGACGCCAATCGGTGATGAAGCCTGCTCATCCGACGTGTGAATGAGGTGCGCGCTTCCATCTCCGTCGTTTCCATGAGGGTGTGGCATTGGTGGTGCACTCCGCACTCAGGTTCTCCTGCAGACGGTTTACTGCAGCGTTTGGGAGTCTTCTCCATGTGCATAGATACCTGCAGCGACGTTTCTTGCTGCGGCCCGAGCCCTGCGATATCCCGAATTTCGAGAAGGTTGCCGATATCGACGCTTGTTCTCCTGATCGGTTCACCACGTCAGTGACGAGTCCCGGTGCCTGACTCTCCCGCTTCTCGGTAGGGATATGTTCGTTGAGATGCTCGCACAGTAGGTTCGCGTGGTGGTGGTATTTCTTCGGCTTCGTTTTCGGGACCCTCCACCTCTCTTCCCGAGGCAGAAGCAGCGCTTTCTCCTCCTTGTGTACGCGCTCCTTCCTTCGCTCAGTCATAACCTCGTCCAGTTCCACGAAGCTGAACGGAACAAAATCCTGACATCCAGGCTGTGCATCCAACAACGAAGATTCCAAGAAAAACACGGCACGACTGCTAGCTCCGTCGAAGGAGTCATTGTTGCAGGTGGGCAAGCTGTCGGCAACTTCTTCCTTTCCACGCTTCAGTTGCTCACTGGAGACAAACTGTTCGTCAACTTCAACCTCATTATTCATTCCACAGCTTCCACCATTTTCACGACTGCCGCCTGTACTTTCGAGAATGCCTATCGCTTGATCCTCTTTCGGTTCTTTATCCCTCTTCTGAATACTACCACAGTTCTCCAATGGCTGTTCCTCTCTTGTCCAAGTAACAGCGTGCAACGTTTGCTCAGGAGGATCTTCCACGCACATCATCGTCGCTTCGATGGTATTCTCTTTTTCATCCCTTTGTGGACTCGCAGACAATCCGCTTTTGTGGTTGGAATCTGAGCCTTCGAAACTTGTCATGTCTCTTTGCATGCCTTCGGAGGTGCTGTCACAGTCGTCGGCGATTTTACACGAACCAGCTCGGTTGTAGCTTCCGCTGTCACGTCTAGCGTAAGCAAAAGGGGAATAGCACGTGTCACGCAGGAGAACAGACTGTTCGCGTTCAGACAGGAAATACTGCCCATCAGCGATAGCATACAAGACCTTCTCATGATATTCTGCAGACTCGTCGAGTTCCTTGTCAAGTTCCTCGTCTTCAATAACGTCGAGGATTTTCCTGTCTAACTGGCGGAGCTCAGTTTCTTTGCTCTTCAAAAAGTTGACGTGCTTCATGACACGGCGCGCTTCGGCATCGGGATTCTGCAGCAGTTCTGTCAGGAGCGTAATAATACGAGAGACGCTGACCCTGAGAGTTCCACGCACCTTCCGAAGACGCTCGGCCGAAGTAATTGTAGTCCACGAATGACCATTCCCGGGTTTCACGGTCTGCGAGTCCAGAAAAAGGTCCGAGCATTTCGATCGAAGTGGAAGCGAATAACACTGAATCGGTGGTGATGCCGTGCAGAAACATTGAGCAATCGAACCGGGATCCAATGATCGAGGTCTCTTTTGGCGGTGGCGAAGCGGCGACGACGTGCGTGAAACAAATGTAAAAAATTGGCCGCGTATCTGCGTGCTTCGCTGCAAATGTCGTGTAAAGACGATAGAAGAGGCGCTGTGTGAGATATGGACGCCATCTGGCAATACGTCGGGAAACATGAGTGCTGTGTTGCGTGCTGGTAGTCCCGGTGCAGCAGCAGGCGAAGACCGGCGGTGACCAACGCGACCGGCGGGGACGCCAGCCAGCCCGAAAACGCGGTTTGGCGCGAAGCGCTGAAGCAGAGAAACGTCCGCACTCAACGAGTACTCTCCACACACTCTTTTATTTACACGTCGCCTGGGGGCCTGGGTAAAACAGGAACGTCAGAGCGGCGCCCACAACCGGCAGCCTGAAGGCCGCCCACAACGCTGCTTTTTCATTTTTTAAATATTTTTTTTCACCTTGTTGGCCTTCTCAAAACTAAAGTTTTTCAACACCAACCCATGGCATTCGTACAGTGCAATACAGAACCGAAACCGAAACACAACAATGAGCTCGTGCGAAGGGCACGGAGGAAGGCAAATTTCAGCGCAGTCGCATTTTCAGCTTTGTTGAAACAGCGCTCACTAGACGACGACGAAGTAAAAGAAGGCACACGACAGGCAGCGCCTGTCCTGTGCCTTCTTTTACTTCGTCGTCGTCTAGTGAGCGCTGTTTCAACAAAGATGAACGCATACCAACTCGCTCAAGCTTCCATTCTTATGCATTTTCAGCGCAGCTTAAGAAACTAGGGTCCTTAAAATTACGTATGTATGCATTTTCTATTAAAGGAACACGCCACCTAATACTTACCTAGTGATGTTGCACCTCAGATATGCATGATATTTACTTTTTGATCGACAACGTTCACAAGTATGAACAGCCATACCAGTTCAAGACGGCTGGCCCTTGGGCAAGTGGTTCAACTTTGGCCGAGTGGCTGAATCGAGGGACGTGGCGACAAACAGAAAGACAGACCAAAATTTCTGCGTTTAAGTTCCCCAAGAAAGACTATCGTCTTTAATAACGAGGACCCATGGTCGTAGACTTGCAACACGTCTTTACTGTGCAAGGGCTAGCTCCTCCTCCACTTCGTTCTCCTCCTCCTTGCGATCCTGTCCCCCCCTCAAGACTATGCCCCACTATTCTATTTTCAACAGACGGTTACCCCATTATCTCCGAGCCAGCTCCTGAATCATCATTCACTTCGTGGATATGGCGTGATTTTTTTTTTTTGTTAACGGAGAGTTACGAAGTCAGCTGTCCCTCACCGTGTATAGAACACGAATATTTCGCATGCACAGAACCATCGATGAAGCCAAATTTATAGTGGCATACCAAGTTTAAGTAATCCTGAAAAACCTCCAGGCTCAATCTGGTTATATTGCAGAGTTATGCGGCCCATCCCAATAGCTTTGCTCATAACCTGAAAAATAAAAAAAGTGCTACATGAAATTAATTAAGCTGTCATTGCATATTTTAAACAAACGACTGCAAGATAATGAAGATGCCTGGACGGGAGCCGTTTAAATGTCTTCTACGAATTTCTCACCAGGTAAGGGAAATGTTAAACAAAACATTTACACCATCTTCCCGTAGGGAACCCTGAATAGAATGCGAAGCAGCATGAGGTCGACGCAAGTTCCCATTAGTTTCAGTTCGTCGTTTCTGTTAAGTTGAGGTTCGTAGCTACCGTTATATTTACCGTTTGGTTTCCATGGTAACTACCAAACAGGGAGCGGAGCGCGCGCGCGCGTAATTTATACCGCGGAGCTACAGTGTCTCCCCCAGTGGAGTATGCAGCGCTTAAGGCCTGAACACACGTACGCGTTGCAGCGTGTCAGCGCGTTACCTTTTGACGCCGCGACCTCTCCCTATACACCAATTTCGCAAGGAGGCTTCCATTTTTAAGGATGGATGGATGGATGCTATGAGCGTCCCCTTTAAAACGGGGCGGTGACATGTCTGCCACCAGGCTCGAAAAAAAAAAAAAGCTTTCTTGTTTCATGTTGGCCTAATACCTTATCTACATTGATTAAATCTATGTTATTATAACACAAAAATATAAATTCACGGTCCATCTCTCTGCCTCTTAAGGCAGAATGACCTTATTTTTCCCCCATTATTTATTTTTGTACTTTATCTCTACTCTTCTGCCACCAATACTCTAACCGTCTCTTACTTATTTCTATCGCGGGCGTGTTCAGCTTTCCATTGTTGTCCCTAAAACCCAAGGCTTCATGTAGACTCGTGCCCACACGTATACCTGGGTGAATATCGCCACATTCAATCAGTACATGTTCCATCGTTTCCTTAGTTCCCCCGCAGCATGTACATTGTTCTTCTTCGTTACTGAATCTCGCTTTATAACTACGCGTTCTAAGGCAGCCCGACCTTGCTTCAAACAGTAAAGCGCTTCCCCTTGAATTATCATAAAACCTTTCCCTCCTTATTTCGTTTTTTCCCTTTCGGTAGTTACTCAGAGCCGGCCTCTTTTCCATCGCTGCCTTCCAACAAGTCCTCTCCGCCTCTCTGACCTTCCGCTTAATGCTCCTTGTTGCCATATCGCCCGCACTGCTAGCCGTATATTTACTGGTGAGCCTCCTAGTTCTTTTTCTCCACTGCGTGTCAACGCTTTTTCTATACAAATACCTGAAAACCTTCTCTGCCCATCTACTGTTCTTCATTTTCCTCAGCCTCTCTTCGAATCTCATTTTGCTCTGAGCTTCCCTCACTTCAAAGCCTGTCCATCCCATATCACCCTTTACAGCCTCATTTGTCGTCTTCCCGTGAGCGCCCAACGCGAGGCGGCCCACCGTCCTTTGATTTACATCCATTCCTGATTGTACCTCTGACTTCATGCACACTACTGAGTTCCCAAATGTAAGCCCCGGGACCATCACACCCTTCCATAGCCCTCGAAGCACCTCGTACCTATTGTATCCCCATAAAGCTCTGTGCTTCATAATTGCAGCATTCCTCTTTCCCTTTGCTACCGATGCTTTCTCTTGTACCTCCATATATCTATCCCCCTCATTTACCCATACTCCGAGGTACTTGTACTCGCTTACCCTCGGTATTTTTTGGCCCTGTATAAAGACCACATGGTCTTCGTGATCATTGAATACCATCAATCCACATTTTGTTGCACTAAATCCTAGCCTCACATTCCCTTCCGCATATATCTGCCAGTCGCTGTATATCATCTTGACTGTCCGCAAATAAGACAATATCATCAGCATAAAATAGACCTGGAAGCTTCTGCTCAACCATCGTGCCGACCTGCTTGTGTGACAAATTAAATCCAATGTTGCTACCTTCTAGCGCTTTTTCCATCATCACCATGTACAGCATGAATAACAGCGGGGACAAAGGACATCCCTGTCTCAGCCCCTTGCTAATTTCAACGCTGTCCTTGCTACTTATTCCTTCCCATTCTACACAAACTGTATTTTCTCGGTATATTTCCCTCAAAAGCTGTATACAGTCGTCACCTATGCCCACTTCTTTCAGTATATCCCACAAAATTTCCTGATTAACGTTGTCATACGCCCCGGTAATATCTAGATAAGCTACGTATAAGGGCCTGTTTTCTATTTTCGATATTTCTATACACTGGGTAAGAACAAACAGATTATCGTCTAACCGCCTGTCAATTCGAAATCCATTCTGAAGTTCTCCCAAAATATCATTTTGTTCTACCCACGCTTCTACCCACGCTCGCCTAAAGCCCCTATACTTACGCTCGCCACCGCCGCAGCGCCGTCTAGCGTCTGTGATGTTTCACCGCCGTTCGGTGTGTGGGGTTCCGCGTCGGTGTATGCAAGGTATTGCTGTTCTTCGCGGTACACGGGCAAAACGGAGCAACGCTTCGCGAGTTTAAAGGCGCTGGTAAATAATCGCTTAGCTGTCAGCTTCAAAATGGCTGAAACAGCAAGCAGCGGCGGCCCACGAGACGTTCCCGCAGCAGTGCCGACGATGAGTAGAATGCCAATGCAGTTTTTAAGCAGCATCTGTAAATTGGCAATTGCTTTGTATGCTTTGTTATAGCTGACCTCGGTGTGGTTCTTGGAATATGCGCTATAAGAGAGCGTTAATATTTAGGACAACTCGAAGTAATCGGAGAAACGTAAATGGAGACGAGCGAACACGTAGGCCATTGTCCGGCTGCGCGCTAGGTGCGCGCACTAGAGTTTAAGATGACTCTCGGGTTTCCGTGCCGTGATTATGCAAGTTAAACGTAACTCTAATCCCTAACAGATCATTTGGTTCCGCTTAGCACGTCGGAATACAATGTTCATGGAACGACAGGAGCACAAACACCGATGCCTGTGTTAATTTGTGTCGCCGTCGTAGTTGAAAGCTTGTGGCCTCTGATCGTTGCACAGGATAAACAGATGTACGACGGGTGAGCTCAAAATTCGGCGTAGAAACAACACGATGATAAAATGAAAATAAGCCTGTTGCACGTCTGGAAGCATGTCATAGCGTAAGTTCGATTCGGCGCGAGCCGCCGCCACTAGCGATACGCCAAAAGGGCGCCCGCTTTTGGTAACATTGTCAGTTTGTTTTCTGGCGAGTATTTGAGAAGCATTACGACGAGCGCACGTGTCCAAGTAACGACTTGGCTTTAACGAACGTGGGCCGATTATTCACGACACCCAGGTTGCCGCGCGAAAAAAAAAAAAAAAAGGTGCGGTTGTCATAACGCTACCTTAGTTATCGTCACAAAATTGTCAAGTCGAGAAAGAACGTGCTCTCGACGAAACGTTAGAGACGCGTACCTATGCCAAAGCACATGTCATGCAGGCCTTTCTGTCATGTAGATTGGAAAGTGCTAATTCGATAACCTCGAAATTGCACGCACAAAGATGGAACATTTTCTAACCACAGGCATTGTAAATCATGTGCTGTAGCATAGAAATAAGAGAGGTTGATGTTATGAGAGAACAACTCTTGGCCAAATATTTTGTGTATTAATCGTCAGCCTTGACATCGGTTCTCTTTGGTGCAGATGATAAAGTGTACCAGCACCCAAGCACAATCACAAGCTGGTGTGATGACTTGAAAATGTGGACATAAGTGAAGATACCATATATAATATACTATTTGCGGGAGAAGAAGGCGTGCGACCTGAGAAAAGCGAAGTCATTTAAAAGCATTGTGCACTTCGCATGCCTTGGCTGCCAGTTTTTCAGGCTTCCGCATAGCTGTTCCCGCAGCCAAACACAGCGCAGTGGTAGCTTGTCGACTTGTTCTCGTCCGACACTTCGATTTGAGGCAGCACAATTGCTTCAGCGCGTCGAAAAACGGAAACACGCTGACCTCTCACGCACCACGCAGTGCAAAACTCGGGAATCCGCACACACCAGCGGCAGCGGTCGGCCGAGGTGGAGAGAGAGAAAGCGGTGAAAATACACCTGTTCGAGGCTACGCTCCTCAACGCTTAGCGGCGCTGCTGGATGGATGGATGGATGCTATGAGCGTCCCCTTTATAACGGGGCGGTGACATGTCTGCCACCAGGCTCGAAGGAGAAAAAAAAAAAAAAAACTTCCTTGTTTCATGTTGTTTTAATGCCTTATCTACATTGATTAAATCTATGTTATTATACCAGAAAATATAAATTCACGGTCCATCTCTCTGCCTCTTAAGGCAGAATGACCTTTTTTTTCCCCCCAAGATGGCGCTGCTCTTGACAGGCAGCGCCATCTCTGGCAGAAAGATAGAAACTGGGGTGTAAGCAGTGCGCGTTTTCCCTTCTCTCCACCGCGTTGCCGCTCGCTTCTGTGCACGTGCAGAGCTCTCGCGGCGCCTCACAATGTACCGCCTGCAGTGCGGGTTCAAAGAGATCTCACAGCTGGACAAGCACTTCCGAAAAGCGAACTTGATAAAAGGAGAAAGGCTCGTCAGTCACGTTAACGGTGAAGAGCAGACGATCGACGACAACGACGCCCGACTCAAAGCGAAATGCATTTCCCAAGTCGCGATTACACCGTGCAGGACGTATACCTCCAGGTAAGTCTCATTCTCATTCTATCATGTTAAAGATGAATAATGGTCCACATGCACTCCGAAATGAAGCCGTACACGCTATCGATGTTCTGCGGTGTGGACTACGAATCATATGATTGTTGTTTTGATATGGCATGCTTACAGTAGCAGCCGTGTACTTTCGTGAACAAACGTTTGCGGCGTGCGAAAAAAAAAAGAAATTATACGGCCATGGCACTGTTTCCTGAGAAGGTTAGAGTCAAGTCCTCCGTGCCGCTGGAGAATCACCTGCCGATCAAGACGCGAGGCAGCTAGCTGAGCTTTAACCACTGTGAAGCAAGATGAACTGCTCGCCCCGTTTTTTCAACTCTCGCGTCATGCTTGCAGTCTCTTTTTGTGATATCGACTTGACAGGCGTACAAAACCTGCTGCGCGAACGCGGCTAGAAAATCGCACAGTCAGGAGGTGGTTACTTCAAGGTTGCAATCGCAAAGCATGTATTAAGTGCCAGTTATATTTAGCGGCTTAAATATATATCACACTAATAAAGTGACAAAAACAAACCAAAGCTGCAGAACGATGTCAAAGCTTGCTGAAAATGCACAGACGTCCGTTCCGGCGTGATAAAGCAGCCTTCCCGACGCGTGAATTGCAGGCGCCGAACTTCTGACAATGTGCCGAGTTCAGTTGAATTCAACCAACCTGGCAACGCTAACGGTATAACGCGAGTGGCAACGTTCAACAACGACGGGTAGGTCTCACGAATACGAGGAATCAAAACACAAAGTGGTTTCACCTACAACCGCAACTGAACTTTCACAATGCGAGAAGACAGCGAGTAATCATTGCTGTAGTCGCTGAGTGCATGCGCCGCGTTACTTACCGATTCAGGTAGTCGAAACGAACGAAAGCGATGAACTCAGACAGCCAAAATAGAAGGCGGGACAGCGCTGTCAGCTATCCATGCTTGCCGCCTTTATTTCACGTGCGACACGCCCGGGAATCGATACAGTTTCACACGTGAATCGCGTGCCTTGGTGCTGTCTGCACTGTTGTGGCAGCGCAAGACGCTGCAATACTTCGACCTCGCGTCCACTTCCGTGGGGTCGCTTCTGCCATCGCGGAAATGCGCAGCTTCGCACAGCAAGCATCTCGGTTCAACGTGCCGAGCTGACGGCCCCCCAGTTACCCGCACCGACAGAAGAATGCGTGCACACGTGCGCTACCGCTACCGTGAAAGGGGCTGAGTCGGCCGCGCATAAGCTCCAGAGCTTTTCGACAGAGCCGCGGCGCTGTCGTCGTGCCGCAAACTTGAGCTTGGGTTCCCTATGGGGAGAGAGGGCGCGTGGCTACGCGAAGCTGCGCGCCCTCTCTCTCTCCATAGGGAGAGGGCGCGGCGCCGCGTCAAAAAGTCATGCGCTGACATGCTGCAACGCGTACGTGTTCAGGCCTTTACCGTCGCGCCTGTAACCCTTCGCGGTATCGCGCGCGGATCCGCAGGCTCGTTGCGCAATCCCGGAGAGGAGAGGAGACGAAGAATGCCGGAGAGGAGACAAGGAGAGAAGGGGGAGGAGGATGCCCATGCGTAGTGGGGGTGTGGACGCCGCACGGCGGAGGGAGGATAGCCCGCGTTTCAGAGGAAGAGTGGAAAGGGAAAGGGGTGAGGGTATGGGAGAGGGGAGGGGGAGAGGGGAAGGGAAGAGAGGAAAGGGGAGAGGGGCAGAGGACAGAGGGAATGGTGAGGGGGAGTGGAGGGGAGGTGTGTGGGGAGGGTATGCGCATGCGCAGTAAGGGTGGTCACGCCGCACACCACCACCACCACCACCGGATTGAGCTCCGCCTTACGATACTTCGCATCTAAAACGCGGGCACGACCCTTCCGTGACGTGTAAATACTACTATGCCAAAACAGAAAGTGAAAGACCGACAGCTTTCCGAGCGAGAGTCCAAACCGCGTGCTGAGAGGAAACGAGGAAACGAGCGAGGGTGCCAGAGTGGAGGTTATTGGGAAGGGGGAAGGGGAACAGTTAGGGCCACGTGACTAAAACGGCTGCCTGTCTCTCGCTTTCTCTCCCTCTCTCGCGCGCCAGGCACGCCTCACACACTCTCTCACTCTCTCTCTCTCTCGTCGCTGCATACTCGAGAGTCGAGCCAGTCGAGCGCCGGAGTTTCTGGACCCCGGCGAGTATGACCGAGGCACGACCGGCACGCGTGCCGGAGTCGAGCGGCAGACGGCACGAAGCGCGCACGCCTTGCTGCGACCGCGACTCGCCGCAGCTTCAGCCTAGCCTTATACACGAGCGGGGGGGCGAGTGTTGTTGCTTGCTGCAGCTGCCTGCAGGAGCGAACAGCCGCGTACGCAGTCGAGTCGGGCTATCGTTGGCAGCGAACTTCTCAAGAGCTGTCTTTCCGCGCATCATCGCTGACGGACAAGCTGCGATCAGACAGCTGCTTCTGATGTCACCAGTGCACAGCGCGGGAGCCGCGTGAAGTGACAGGCATGAGGTGGCAAGACCCCGGAAGGAAGGACTCGACGTTCCGGTGGCTTCTGCTGTGTGTTTCCTGCATCGCAGTGCAGCTTCTGTGCGGCGTGCTTCCAGCGGCCCGAGCAGTAGAGGCTGGGTGAGTCGCTGGACAACGGCTCCTCCACACTAGTGATCGCAATTCCTTAACGCTGTCCGCAAGCTCGACTCGCTTCAGAGACAATGTACGTAGTTTGCCGGGAGCTGCCTATGCAAAAACCTTTAAAGGACTCTGATTTGAAAAATAAAAATAAAAAATAAAGCACCCGCGGAAGCACCCGTGGAAGTCTGTATACCACGTGGTTAAAAATGTCAAGAGCAACACTGACTTTAAAACCGGCACAGGTCGTTGGCTTTTATGTATCTTGGAGACTTCTCGATACTCTTTTTGCACCATGCCTTTTCCATCAGTTATTCGCAATCCTCCTCGGTTATTCGTCGCAAAGATTCACAGCACCGTGCATGCTTCATGCAGCAAGGTGTTTGTAAAGGATCAAGCAATAAAGAAACAAAACTACCGCGGCTAGCTGCTTGCAGCCGCTATTCAATTCCTCAGAAACTATGTAATTATTACGTTTGGTTGAAGTATATATTGAACATAGAAACGGGCGTCAACTAGAGGATAACGGTCATTTATATCGTTGTATTTTTGTGACCGACTTGCTGTAAGGTGCCTAGATAAGAGAAGTGAAGTTTTGCTTGCGTATGTCTTTCAGTTCAAGTGTTTACATTTTAGACAAGCGTGTTGAAATCTTTCCTACTGCCTTGTCCATGGCTTGTCAAGAAAAAGAGACAAGAGCTTGGAGTGGTCACTTCTATGATTCTTGAAGTGCAAAAGTGAAAAAAAAAAAAGATAGAGAGCAGCCACGGAGGGCGAAATCTACGTCAACGATTTCAATATTTTGTTTTCTGAAAAATTCGAAAGGTCCTATTTATTGGAAGTGATGGAAATGACTAAGTACTACGAAGATTTTAAAAATAATACTGGCAGAATTGACGCTGTCAGAAGAAGACGGCTTAGATATAATTCGTTCTTGCACTAGTTGTAAACTGACGTCGAAGCAATGATTCCAGGCGACATCTGAAGTTTACAGCAGTTTGACCATCCAGGACTTACTACACCGTTTATGACTAACCGACGTAATGATATCATTGCCTTCTAAGCAATACGCACGTGTACGTTTTTGATCGTAGTATATGAACTATATAGTTGTGAGTTGGCAAATTCTCACGCCACGCTGCCTAAAGAACACTTGCGGTGTAGTTGTCATGTAAGCGGTTGTACGTTAAGTAGTTGTACGCAGTCAACTGTAACATCTTCCTCCTCGTGAAGAATAGAGCTCTGCAGCGACGTTCTATCTGAACCTGTTTTGTGCGTCTCTACTGCCCGCAGGTTATCGCACAAAAAATGCAAAGAACAATCGTGCAGCTTGTCAAAGTTAATCGCGACGATGGAATTATAGGAACTTGAACACAGATGCGAATGTTTTATCATACATAGTCAGTTTTTTTTAGAATGCCATGTCAGTGAGCCTAAATAGATTCAGATAAACTTAACCTGACAATTTACATTAGACCTGCATTATGTTTTTTTTGTCACGCTGGAACTAATATATAATAATGAAGAGCGTCATACGCCTACAAACAAACACATATCCCAACATACATACTCGCAGCAAAATGCGGCCGCCTCATTAAGCTGACTGCTGCCCTTCGTGTGGCGGCGCATAAACACGCCTTCACGTCACAAAGACCATCAGAGGGCTACGAGCCCCTCATCACACGCAACCAATTCGATAGGTAGTGGGAGGTGCGACTCGCCCGGCAGGACCTGGGAAGCCAGCAGGTAACCTTGGACCAGGCCTAGCGAGCCGCTCGAACCAGTGGGGTAGGGGGACTCTGAAATAGGGGCTCCACTCACGGGAACCTCAGTTTCCTGCTTGAATAAAATGTTTATACCTCCTCCTGTAGGAAGTGCGGAGCAGTGATTCGCCTGTCCTTCAGCGAGGCTCGCGTTCACGGGCAAGCGTACGTGTGCGTTCCCAACGTGCAGCCTGCTCGGTGTCCATGGCGGGAAAGGAAACCTTTATTTGTGATGCAGTGCAACGCCAGTTTCAAGGCCTGCCCGCTCCCTCCGTGACGTCACAGACCTTGTCCGACGGAGAGGTTCACTGTCACCCGTGGCTGCGTCAGATGGGGGCTCCGCCTGCAGTGTGCGGCTGTGATCTGAGCCTTTCTCGTCTTTTGTACAGCGTCGACTGACAGAATGCGTCCAATGATGCCACTGTATGAACGAGGATATTGCGCCACGGACGGCAGCGTCCGTCTCCGTCAAACAAGCTCTGTGACGTCATGGAGAAAGAGCGCAGGCCTTGCAAATAGTCTAGGTGGCTTTGTGCAGTGGTTTGAAAAACAGTGGTGATTTTGATTTGTCCAAAGAGGCAAATGACCTACTTATAAATAGAGGATTACGTGCCACTACCACCTCGTAAAAGTGGGAAAATAAAGCTGCGTCAACTCGTCCCATATGTTCCCTGCTCTTTTACTTTCTTCCCTTCGCAGTTGTGGAGCAATACTAGGAAGTGCAAGTGTACGACGAATTCACCATCGCCGTAAACATGGCCGTTCTTCGATTTCACGTGCCCTCCTTCGTGCGTGATGACGTAATCGTCGTCTCGTGGGAGCAGAAGATTGACGACAAGACCGACGTCATTGTCAGTGGTCTGCATACTTATGTTTATTCTTCTTCATTTACAAAGCTCTAACAGTTAGCTCTGCCATATAAGCTTGCTGTTCACCGATATATTTCAAATTTTTTCCTGGTTACCTATGTTTAAAGTCATATACGATTAAAGTACACGTAACCAAACACCATGTTTTTATTTTCTATTTTTAATCTTCCTGTTCTGTTACTCCTTGCGTTACTGTGAGGAAATCGTATATTTTTATGTACAAATATAAAAAAAATGAAGTTGTGAGCTGTATGTTCGATCCCTTCTAGAGCTTAGGAGTTGCCGACGCCTTATTTGTCCGCCAACATCTCGACACATCACATCAGTAAAAAAAAACGCCTTTTTTATTTTGTCTACACCAGTAACACCAGTAACGCGTAATGTTAGCCTGATTTCAGAAAGCAAGGTTATTCTAAGGGTTAAGAAATCTTTGCAGACAGCGTAATATGGTGTGCGCGAGAACGTTTTCTTGACCTATAGCTGGCAAAAGGTGTGCCACTTTGTAATTTCTTGTTCACGTTTTATTTGCTTGTTACTGCACACATGTGTGCGGGGGCTCAGCGTTCGATGTTGCTTACAACCTTTACAGCTCTGGATAATAACCTAAAGAATGCAGTAGATCAAACGCCTTGCTATAATATACATCGAGCGAAGCTCCTTCACACTGTTGCATTTTCAGCCGACGCTGAGCAAGAACGTGAGGGAGATAATAGAAGTGGATATTATTCGCAGGTTAGGTGATCAATGTGTTAGCTCTGCGTCGGTACTATTACCGCGTAAAGAACTGCCATTTGTATAATTGGGGTGTAGCGGCTGATTGAAGAGCGTTAATCTTGTGACATGCGCAGGCACGTGGTTGACTGGTTCTATATGTAAAAATAAAGGGTTTCTGGTAACACTGTTGTGAATTCAGCCCTGTGGTGAATTTTTTCTTATTTTCATCGTCGTGATGGTATGCTGGTAGATTGCAATTCTACACCCACAAGGGCAAGTTTTCAATATTTTGTAAGACATGAAGTCAACAACAACCATTGGTAAAGTCTACCTTATCAGTACGTCCAGCGCCGCTGGGCTGTTTTTAGAGCCCACCGGCGAGTAGCAAGGTAACTGACGTTATAACTCAGCCAAGCAACTCCGACGATGCTTTCGCGATTGATGCGAAACACTTGTCAGCAGCGTGATTAAGAGCCTTTGCGTAGCAGCTTTTACTCGTATTATGATTCACTCCTACAGTTTGTAGAGCGCGCGCAGGAAGAACCGAGAGCTTCTGGTTAGGAACTGTTTATTCGTTTCCCAAAAGCGCGAGCCGGCGCGCAGGGCGATGCGAAAGGGAAAGAGGAGAAATAGGAGAGAAGGAGCGCGGTTCGAGTTGTCCCCTCTTCCCCGCGCCCCCGGACCGGCGGCGGCGGCTTAGCAAGAGAGTTTTTATTTTGTTTCCTTGCGATGCCGGGCAGGCGCCGGTTCCGGGGCGCGACATAAGAGGATGCGCTACAGAGCTCCCCCCCCCCCCCCCCCCCCCCAAGTGAGGAGGCCACTGCGACGAACGATTACCATTGCCGCGGTCAAAGTGGGCCCCAGTGAACCCTGAGCGCAGGACGGGATGGGGATGAGTGACAAAGGGACAGAGGGGAGGGGGGCACAGTGAGGCAAGATGCCGAAACAGAAGAGAGCGCGTTTTCACTGTCCCACAACAAAGTTCGAGGGGAGACGATCCAGCACGGGGAAGGGTCCGAGGTAATGAGGCTGCAGCGAAGCACGCACAGGCCCGTACCGCACAAACACGTGTGATGCTCTTTCTAAGTCTGGCATGATGTAAGCTGCCCGGGCTGGGTTTGGACGCGTCGGCTGCGGTCGAAGATTCCGTAAAGCTGTGCGAAGCAGGCTCACATATTCGCTGGCTGTAGGAGCGCTTGAGGTTGCTGTGGCGTCGAAAAAGTCGCCGAGGAGGCGAAGTGTGGTGCCATAAACAAGCTCTGCTGTGGCTCCCGACAGCTCTTCTTTGTATGCCGATCGGATGCCCAGAAGAGTGAGGGGAAGTGTCTCGACCCTTTTGTTTCGGGACCCGTGCGCTGTCAATGCCGCTTTGAGGTGCCGATGAAAGCGTTCGACGAGGCCAGTTCGCTAGGTGTCACTAATAAGACACCTAGCGAACTGTTCCTTGGAAGGAAATTGCGAACGCGTCCATCTTTGTTGAAACCAGATATGACTGAAGCAATGAAAAACAAAATGAAATGACTGAGAGCAGTGCTAACAAACGTCGCGGTGCGACTAGACTTTTTGCTGTGGGGGATGCAGTCATGGTCAGATCTGTCAGAGGAGAAACTATTAAATGGTTTCGTGGCAAAGTGATAAAAGTTGTGTCTAATGTTACATTTTTGGTCCGTGTGCGACAGCGCATAAGGTTCGTGCATGCAGATCATTTGAGGGCAGCAAACAGAGTGCCTGTGAGTACCAATGATCACGATGTGCAACCTGATTGGGCATCGTTCCCTGACAGCAACAACAGTAACACACGTGTGGGAACTGCTAGTCCTCCTACTTCCTCCCCAGTGTTGCCGCGGCGCAGCACTCGTACTCGGCGGCCACCGGACCGATTTATGTACGAATGAAATTATGCAAGGGCAATGAGTGATTGCATACGGTGTTGTTTGTACCTAAACTGTACTAGTGCCCTAAAAAGTGTTGTTTATGTAATGTGACTTTTCGCCTAAGAGGGAAGGGATGTTACATATGAATAATGGCACGCATGACGCCTTTCGGCTGTGCGCAAATCGGAGGCTATCTGTGATAAGATCGGTGCGGCCACTATGCTGACTGCTTGCATGCCTGTCCACGTGTCTATGATGTAACGCCCTTGTGAAGGCTATAAAAAGCCGGCAGCTATCTGTATTATCAGTCTTATGTCTTATGTTTGGTTCCTTGTACTGAGACGCCCCTGATGCGTCAGATAAAGCAGTAAGCCCCTGCTATCAAGTTCGCCTGGTTCCCGTCTTTCTTTGTCACGATACAGCAGTTTGGGGGTGGTAAGCAGCTGTTCTCAAACGGGCCGTTCCGAGGAGCTTTAGAAGTTCTGCGAAGAGCGATGACTCAAACTGACGGCCACGGTCAGTGAGTATTGTTGTCGGGCAGCCAAACCGTGCAACCCAAGTGGAGACGAACGCTTCGGCGACTGTGGCTGCTGTAATGTCAGCAAGTGGCGTTGCCTCGGGCCACCGGGTGAAGCGGTCAACGCATGTCAACAAATACCGGTGGTCTTGAGAAGGTGGAAGCGGTCCGACAATGTCAACGTGCACCACCGCGAACCGTTCATCAGGTTGCAGGAAGCGGCGGGGTGGCGGTACCGGGTAGCGGTGAACTTTAGCACGCTGGCAAGGTGCACACACGCGCACCCAATCGCGAACGTCCGCGTTCATGCGAGGCCAGACGAATCGAGCCGCGATGAGCTTTTGCGTTGCTCGAATTCCAGGGTGGGCGAGATTGTGCAATGAGTTGAAGGCTTGCTTGCGAAAGGCGACGGGTAGAAATGGCCGTGGTGTGCCTCCTGAGGTGGAGGTATCACAAACAATGGGTACACTTTGAAAGGTCACTGGCTCCAGTTGCAGAGAGGTCGTCGCGTTGCGCAGATATGTCAAGTCCGGACAGCTCTCTTGCGCTGTTGCGAGCTCTCGGAGGTTGAATGGAAACGAGGCTGTCGAGCTGTTCGAACGACTGCGCGTGACGGCGTCCACGTGGCTGAGAGCGTCCGCCGGGGCGTTATCACAGCCGCTGATGTGTCGAATGTCCGTCGTAAACTCCGATATGAAGGAAAGCTGGCGTACCTGGCGTGGAGTGTATATGGACTCGGAACGACCGATGGAGTAGGTCAGGGGCTTGTGATCGGTGTAGATGGTGAACGATCGGCCTTCGAGCAGGTGGCGGAAATGGCGCACGGACAGGTACATGGCGAGGAGTTCGCGGCCGAACACACTGTAACGGGTTTGGGCGGGGTTCATGCGTCTAGAGAAGAAGGCAAGAGGTTGCCAGTCTCCATCAACTTCTTGTTGAAGAACCGCTCCCACCGCCGAGCTGGATGCGTCGGTCATGAGCGCCAATGGAGAGGCCGGATTTGGGTGAACGAGGAGGGTGGCTTCGGCCAAAGCACGCTTAATTGAAAGAAAGGCGTCCTCCGCGGCACTGTCCCATACTAGTGGTGTGGCAGACTGCTGTTTGCCGCAAAGCAAACGATCGAGCGGTTCCAGTAGCGCGGCACAGTTTCTTACGAAGCGTCGGTAAAAATTCACCAGACCAAGAAACTGGCGGAGCTTGGTAAGCGATGTCGGCTTGGGAAACTCTACGATTCCATTCACTTCTTCGGGAAGTGGGCGGATGCCGTTGGTGTCCACATAATGGCCGAGGAATGCGAGAGCGTGCACTCCGAATTCACTCTTCCCGCTGTTGATGACGATTCCGTTGGCTGCCAGCCTCTCAAAGAGAAGCCGGAGGTGTTGCACATGCTCTTCGAAGGACGAGCTTGCTACAAGCAAATCGTCGACGTAGGCAAACACGAACGGTAGTCCACGTGTCACTGTGTCAATGAAGCGCTGTGAAGTTTGCGCAGCATTTTGGAGTCCGAATGGCATACGCAGAAATTCGAAAAGGCCGAATGGTGTCGTTATGGCTGTTTTGGGGATGTCTTCTTCAGCCACGGGGATTTGGTGGTATGCACGAACAAGATCGATTTTGGAAAATATGGTGGCACCGTGCAGAGCAGAGGTGAAATCTTGGATGTTGGGCAGTGGGTACCGGTCAGGGACGGTCTTGGTGTTCAGGAGCCGGTAGTCTCCGCATGGTCTCCAGTCACCTGACTTTTTAGGGACCAGGTGGAGGGGGGATGCCCAACTGCTGGATGACGGTCGAATTATGCCAAGTTCCAACATGTGCTCGAACTCAGCACGGGCCAATTTGAGCTTGTCGGGGGCAAGGCGCCGTGGACGGCAGAAAACAGGTGGGCCGGATGTTATTATATGGTGCTGAATGTCGTGCGCAACAGGTTGAGTCCAATCTGGTGGGGATGTCAGGGATGGGAATTCATTTATCAAGGCGGCGAACGGTTCTGAGGCTACTGCAGCGCAGGAAGGTGCCGCATCAGTAGTTGCGCCCGCAGCGATGCCTTGGACAGACAGGCTCGTACGTTAGTCCAGGAGACGTTTGTGTCTGAGTTCGACAAGGAGCCCATGCTTGGCAAGAAAATCGGCCCCTATTATTGCGGACCCGACGTCGGCGACTAAAAACACCCACCGGAACAGTCTGCGAAGCCCCAGGTTCAGCGTGAGGGAACGTTGTGCGTACACAGGAATGCGAGTGCCATTTACAGCTTGAAGGTATAAAATGGCAGGCAAAGTACGTTCTGACCTTGCTGCAGAAAGGACGCTGACCTGGGCTCCGGTGTCGATGAGAAATTTCTGTCCTGTGGTGTGATCGGCGACGTGGAAGAGGCGACATTCCTCGAGGCCCTGACCGCTTGTCGCCGCTAGTGGTCGGCCGGCGGGTTTCCCGTCCAAGCTCATGGCAACAGGCAGTGGCGAGCTTCGGCTCCAAAACGGCGATGGTAGTAGCACAAGCTTGGGCCTGTAGACGCACTCCGATTACGTTCTCCGGTACGGTGGGGGGTTGAGGATCGGCCACGTTGTCGCTAACGGCGTGGAGCATAGTCTTGTCGCGTGGCTGCCACGATTATTTCTTCGAGCCTGTCACAGAGGTGGTCGATGTGGGAAGGCGAGGTGGTAGCGGTTGTCAAATTAGAAGCAGCACATGACGACGGGGGTCGTGTAGAAGGAGTGCTGACGGCAGCCACTTGCAAGTGCTGCGTCGCCACTTCCATGACTTTGTCGGCGAGTGCGGCGAGTGACGGTAAATCCATAGTGGATGCGGTGGCCAGCACCATTTGCACGTTGGACGGCAAGCGTTGGAGAAACAGCTCGCGTAGCACAGCATTGTCCATTGCGTGGGCGCGCGAACCGAGGAGCTGCATCATCTGACGAAGCAGCCGCGTGGGCCTCCGGTCGCCGAGCTCCGCAGTTGAGAGCAACTGCTGAATTCGCGTCCGTTCCGATGCAGCGGTTCTGTCGAGCAGCGCTGCCTTGAGTTCGTCGTAGGGAGCTGCCGGGAGGTTCGTCCTGAAGGAAACCAGTATGTCGGAGACCTCTTCTGCTGCAGCAGGTGGCAGTGCACTGACGACGTGGTGAAATTTTTGAAGCTGAGATGTTACGCTGCTAATGTGGAACTGCGATTCCACCTGCAGGAACCAGACGGTTGGGTTGCGCTCCCAGTATTGTGGCAGGCGTAGGGATACCGCAGAGACTGCGTCACCGGGGGCGTATGCAGTGTGGGAATTCTGGCCGATGTTAGGGGGATCTGTCTGGTCTTGTGGCATGGTGGTTCCTAGTGTCAGTTGTGCGTCCGGCTCTGCGAGGGACATGACTCAAACTTGAATTAAGGGCGTGTATGCAACAGGGTCACCAAATTCTAGAGCGCGCGCAGGAAGAACCGAGAGCTACAACATCTGATTAGGAACTGTTTATTCGTTTCCCAAAAGCGCGAGCAGGCGCGCAGGGCGATGCGAAAGGGAAAGAGGAGAAATAGGAGAGAAGGAGCGCGGTTCGAGTTGTCCCCTCCTCCCCGCGCCCCCGGACCGGCGGCGGCAGCTTAGCAAGAGAGTTTTTATTTTGTTTCCTTGCGATGGGGGCCGCAGGCGCCGGTTCCGGGGCGCGACGTAAGAGGATGCGCTACAAGTTTAATGGCCCGAAATGCAAACAAAAACGTAGCGGCAGGCACGCATGTCATAAACGCTACAATGACGTGTGTAACAACGTGTAATTAAGGATGGCGGCTTGTGCTGTGGTTTCTTTCTGTTATGTCTTATGCTGCAATGCTTTCATCACTTAATTTAGATGCACGGCTATACGAAGGAATTTTGCAAACTAAAAGGCGATGACTCCAGGAGTAAACAACTGATTCCTTTTTTTTTTTCTAGGTGGTCGGATGAGCGTATTTAATAGTGGAGTAGTTGCAAGTGCGCCAAGTTCAGCAGACCGACGCTTCCACCAAGTTTTGCTGTCGTACGTGGCACAGGTTAACCGGAGAAACCAAGCTCAGCTCCTACGGCAGGCTCATCATGACAGATAACACTGGTTGGCAGTCTATTAGTTACGAAATCTACGCTATATTTAGATTACCGTTCTTTTAACACGAAAGTGTTTAATGCCGGGGTCTACCACGGCTCCACTGACGCTTTTCCGTCACGGATATGACGTTGTAAAATATAAAGACTAATTTATGGCAAAGAAAAAACTAGAAGAAAAAAATAGGCCGCGTATCTGCGTGCTTCGCTGCAAATGTCGTCTAAAGACGATAGAAGAGGCGCTGCGTAAGATATGAACGCTATCTGGCAATACGTCGGGAAACACGAGTGCTGTGTTGCGGGGTGGTAGTGCCGGCGCGGCAGCAGGCGAAGACCGGCGGTGACCAACGCGACCGGCGGGGACGCCAGCCAGCCCGAACACGCGGTTTGGTGCGAAGCAGAAGAAACGTCCGCACTCAACGAGTACTCTCCACACACTCTTTTATTTACACGTCGCCTGGGTAAAACAGGTATGCTAGAGCGGCGCCCCATGGCATTTGTACAGTGCAATACTGAACCGAAACCGAAACACAACAATGAGCTCGTGCAGAGGGACCGAGGAAGGCAAGTTTCAGCGCAGTCGCATTTTCAGCGCAGCTTAAGAAACTAGAGTCTTTAGAATTACGTATCTATGTATTTTCTATTAAAGGAACACACCACCTAATATTTACCTAGTGATGTTGCGCCTCAAATATGAGTAATGCTTGCTTTTTGATCGACAATGTACACAAGTATGAACCTAGCCACCAGTTCAAGATGGCTGGGCGTTCAGCAAGTGGTTCAACTTTGGCCGGGTGGCTGAATCGGATGACAGACAGACAAACAAACAGAAAGACAGACCAAAATTTCTGCGTTTAAGTTCCCTAAGAAAGACTATCATCTTTAAAAGTACCGTCACCGGGAGTCAAACTTGCGGCCCCTCGATCCCAAGCGCGCAGCGCGAGACGACTCCGCCACAGACGGCTCGTTCCTCGTCCTATATACTAACGGCGTGCTATTTATATACACAATTTGCCTGTGGCGGTACTCAGAGATCGGGGTACATGAGCGTGTTTTCATTATCAGTAGCGAGATGGCGCGAAGGGCTCGAAGAGCGTAGAAGGGCGCGCTTTAAAGGTCGTCGCCCCACGCGTTGAGATGAGCGTGCTCCTCTACAGGCGTGGTCAGTCCTGCGCGCGCGCTTATCTTGTACGTCTTGCGCTCTCGCCACAAGCTTGCGTTGAAGTTACAGAGAGCACGAATGTCACTTCGCTCACGGCAGCGGCCGCTTTTGAGAAAGGAGCGCGCTGCTCACAAACAAATTAGTTACAACTGTGACAGTTCGCGCTCATACTGCGTATACTTGTGCGTTCGTTTCGTGCGTCCTCCTTTGTATTTGACCAGTGCGCTTTAACTGTCGAGCTGTGACAGTTGTTAGTTCGCACTGATCCTGTGTATGTTCGTTCCGTGCATCCTTTCTGCTTGAGCAGCGCGTTGCAAGTTTGGAGCTGCTTGCCGTTCTTCGCGTGACATTACAACTTGTAGCATTCATTCCTTCGCCCTCGGGGCGAAACAATGCACAACAAACGCTCAACTACGTCTGTGAAGACACGTTTTACTTTCGTGTTATACCGATTCCCATGACAGAGGGATCAGCCATGTTTTTTCTTTCACATTTTTATTGAACATCACCTTGTGGCTGACACATCACAGCCACTGGTGCATTTGTACCATGAAACCCAACATAACCTTGCTTGACATCCTCTCGACAGAAGTGGCAACCCAAAAACACGTCCCGTGTTTAGGAGGAGCACGAAAATTGTTTGAACAGTACAACATGTTTCTTTTAGGTCTAAAGACCCGAAAGCATCGAAGTAAAAAAAGAAGAAATGGGATATAAAAAACGCCCAGATTAGAAAAAATTTCCCTTTCCTATAGAATGGGAAAATAAAATAGCCAGTAAGCTATGCATAGGTGTCGACGTAGCCCATGCGCGAACTGAAGGAAGTCAGCACGAGGGGTCAACTTGAAAGAGCTATCAATGCAGGACAAGTAACAATAAAACAAACGTAGTAAACGCACACTCAAGCTTATAAACCACTCATATGGCCCTCACAGACCCAGAACTCATAAATGGCCACACTTTATCATGCTATGCAAAGCAGGAGCATATGTTGGTTGAACCTGTCGAAAATCATCGGCATATCAAACGAATATTATATAAACAGAATATGATACGAGGGTAAAGATGCATTGTCTGGGGTTACTGGGAAAAAAGAAAATGACGAAGTGCCGTTGTCCATAAATTCTGCAGCGAGTGGCAGCACCCACTTATCTTTCGGGAATACACCTTGCGAAGCCTATGGCTTCCTACTAAAGTTTTGACTCTCAAAGCGGGACTCTTCCTGGATTCCTGGATTCCTTCACGATTCCGTTGGCTGCCAGCCTCTCAAAGAGAAGCCGGAGGTGTTGCACATGCTCTTCGAAGGACGAGCTTGCTACAAGCAAATCGTCGACGTAGGCAAACACGAATGGTAGTCCACGTGTCACTGTGTCAATGAAGCGCTGTGAAGTTTGCGCAGCATTTCGGAGTCCGAATGGCATACGCAGAAATTCGAAAAGGCCGAATGGTGTCGTTATGGCTGTTTTGGGGATGTCTTCTTCAGCCACGGGGATTTGGTGGTATGCACGAACAAGATCGATTTTGGAAAATATGGTGGCACCGTGCAGAGCAGAGGTGAAATCTTGGATGTTGGGCAGTGGGTACCGGTCAGGGACGGTCTTGGTGTTCAGGAGCCGGTAGTCTCCGCATGGTCTCCAGTCACCTGACTTTTTAGGGACCAGGTGGAGGGGGGATGCCCAACTGCTGGATGACGGTCGAATTATGCCAAGTTCCAACATGTGCTCGAACTCAGCACGGGCCAATTTGAGCTTGTCGGGGGCAAGGCGCCGTGGACGGCAGAAAACAGGTGGGCCGGATGTTATTATATGGTGCTGAATGTCGTGCGCAACAGGTTGAGTCCAATCTGGTGGGGATGTCAGGGATGGGAATTCATTTATCAAGGCGGCGAACGGTTCTGAGGCTACTGCAGCGCAGGAAGGTGCCGCATCAGTAGTTGCGCCCGCAGCGATGCCTTGGACAGACAGGCTCGTACGTTAGTCCAGGAGACGTTTGTGTCTGAGTTCGACAAGGAGCCCATGCTTGGCAAGAAAATCGGCCCCTATTATTGCGGACCCGACGTCGGCGACTAAAAACACCCACCGGAACAGTCTGCGAAGCCCCAGGTTCAGCGTGAGGGAACGTTGTGCGTACACAGGAATGCGAGTGCCATTTACAGCTTGAAGGTATAAAATGGCAGGCAAAGTACGTTCTGACCTTGCTGCAGGAAGGACGCTGACCTGGGCTCCGGTGTCGATGAGAAATTTCTGTCCTGTGGTGTGATCGGCGACGTGGAAGAGGCGACATTCCTCGAGGCCCTGACCGCGGCCCTCAAAGCGGGACTCTACCTGGATGACATTTATTAACAAAAGAATGTAGAGTCACTCTGAAAGCCTTGGATCTGGTTATGAGAGCGCAAGAGTCTACTGTGGAGCCTCATAGCACGTCTGAGCTAGTACTGCTCTAGAACCCAACAAATTGAAAACAAATATTCCTGAAGTAATCTAGCAGCAGCTAAAGTGCATTGCTGACCTCTCTAGATCGGCTACCTTAACTAAGGGAGGGTCACAAGCGCCATGACTGAGAACTTTTGTACGTTGGGGACGAACGAATCTGTTCAGTACTTCGGTTTTGGCAAGTTATCTGTGGTGTAGTGCAAGTTACCAACACGCAAGACGATGCTCTTCGTGCTAGTTAACTCGCAGAATGCTTTAGAGAGAGGTGAGATGAAAATGTGAGATGAGTTTAACAAGAAAGTCTAATGACTTCTGACATTTCGGTCATTTGACTGTCTATTGATATTCTTAAGAATAAATTAATGTACTTGTAATGTCATTCAAAAACATATTGGCCAATTATTCTGATGCGTAAATACAAGTGATTGTCTGGTGCGTGAATACAAGTGATTGTCTGATGCGTGATTGCAAATGATTTTCTGGTGCATAAATACAAGTGATTGTCTGATGTGTGATTCCAAATTATTCTCTGATGCGTGAATACAAGTGATTGTAGCAAAACAGCCATTTGGGCTAGTTGGTAACGGTTCATATCTTAAAGCAAATAGGCGCACTAAGTGCGCTTTGTGTCGTCGGTTCCTCCCTTTTGTCCTTGTTCCCATAGTGCGCCTATTTGCTTTAAGATATACAAGTGATTGTCTAGTGTGCATGAAACGACTATCGTCATCAACCGTCATTTGACTGTTTAATGTTATTCTTTAGAATTTTCCTAATGTACTTGTAATGTCATTCAAAAACATATTGGCCACCGTCATTCTGATGTGTCCTTACAAGTGATTGTCTGGTGAGCACAAAATGACTTCCAGCATCAACAGTCATTCGACTCTTTGATGTGTTCCTTCAGGACATCTTACTGCGGCTGAAAAATATATTGGCCACATTGAATCGTTCAAAACATACTGACAATTGCACTTGTGTGTTGTTGAGAGTGCTTTCCTAGCAAGCATAAAACATCTTATTACAATGACCAGCAGCCAAGCTTGAGCATTGTGGCCAATGACACCGAAAACAATCATAAAAAAATTAGCTACCATGCATAATAACACTTGTTATGAGTGATCAGATGTAATTATATTTGTGCCTGACCATAAATTCAATGATTGACATATATGAAGCCAGTATAACACAAATGTGCACGTATGCATGTTCAACCAACATGCAGTTGTGCTCGACAAAGGCATTTCTCAAGAAAATGAATAAAAAACATTTATTGAGCAGAAGTAATGGGTGAATAAATGAAAGGGAAATATGACATCCACATGGTTGTCATATTTCCCCTTCATTTAATTTCCCTGCTGAGCATCGATGAAAGGCTATTTTTTAAGTGAAGAGTGCTCGTTGTAAACTTGCTGCACGTGTACCCTGTGAAAAAAAGAAGAAAAAAAATTAATAAAATTTCTTGGGCAATTCATCACTGAAACATCCACTGCATTTACCCAGCTGAGAAAGTATACATCCAGCCACAAATGGACTAAGAAATGGTGATGAAATAAGAAAGGCAGCTGGTCTTCTTCAGCATTTTTAATAGTCACATATTTTTGGAGGGATATAGATTTCCTTCACGCAGTTCATCAACTAGCCCAACGTGTTTATCTACCCAATTCTTGGTTCAATTATTGTTCTGCAGTTTTCGAGCATCTTGTTGCAAGAGCATACTCTTCGTGCAAGCTGGCAGCAACAACATGCCAGTTTAACTCATTAGACTTCATCCAAGATTGTAGGCTTGTGCGAATATTCGAGCACTTCGAATATTCGAACGAATATTACACTATTCGAATTTGCTTCGAAACGAATTTAAATTCTAGGAAATTTCGAAGTAATCGAAATGAACGAATAGACATATATAAACCGCATATAACCCCCTGTAAAAGTGGTTTCACTGCAGTGGTGGTGTGCTATAGCGTGAAGACACCTTTCCAGGAGAAATGGGCACTGCCGCGAAGCCCCACTTCAGGTTAAATGAACATACAGTAAAACCTCGTTGATTCAAAGTCACTGGGACTGTGAAAAATCTCATTAAGCGGGTTTTCGAATGAACCAAACATACAAAAAGCGGGATGCAAGGAACATTTAATTACTGGAAGTAATCAGAGGTGGTCGTTTGCTGTGCCTGCTAGTTTTCGGCTACAAAGGTTATGTTTCCCAGCAATACCTGGCCCCAATTTTGCCGCTAAACCGGGGAAACAGCGGGCCTCACCGCTGCCAGCGCAAGAAAAAAAAAAGAAAGAGGAAAAAAACCGGTCTCGTGGTCAACTGAAATGCGCGCCCGCGGAAAAAAAGACATGCTTCGCTGCAACACAGTGGTGACACGCGGGCAGCGTGTCACCTGCTCCTTGCAGCGTCAGCGCGTCACGATGCGACCATTCGCCCATTCTTTCTGTTAAAATAAATAATTCAATAATGACCAGTGTGACGGAATTCGCGATGTGTTCTGGGTGGAAAAGATGATCGTTGAAGTTTTCGAACTGAGTTTTCGAAGTAGGCGTTGCAGGCAAGTACTCCGCCAGCAGTACAAGTGCGCAAATTGTCGGAACAACCGCCACTCTGAGGTTCGCATACATCGCGAATTATGTCAGACCGCCTTTCATTCATTTCTCAATTTTCCCAGAAAGAATGGGTAAATCATGACACGCTGACGTTGAGAGAAGCATGCGTCATGCTGCCCGCGTCTCACCGCTGTGTTGCAGTGAAGCACGTCTTCTTTTCCGCAGGCGCAAATTTCAGCTGACCACGAAACCGCCTTTTGTTTTTTTTTATTGCCCTGGCAGCAGCGAGGCTGGGATGCTTCACTTGTCACCCATTAGTATCGCTACATTGCATTGCCTTGTGGCTCCTAACGGCCATCGTTTCTGCGGATTTGAGGCTAAATCGGGATCCGGAATTGGCACATGGCACCTAAAGTTTTCGAATTAACCGGGCTGGTACTGACCGCCGCTTCAAATTATCCACTTAAATTTACATTGCAAAATACGGCGCCGCAAAATCCTTCTAATTATGTGGGATTTCGAAATAACCGAGTTTGAATTATTGAGGTTTTACTGTATTACCCTCAAATCGATTCATCATTTTTAAGTTTAAAAGCTTGTTATACCGGCTTATATGCTGTAAGTATAGTAAATTTAAAAGCATAACATATTTTACATGTTATCACTTGCATTCTACCGAAAGTCAAATGCTGCTAATACTCAAAGTTGCTTCCACTTCCCTTTGAACCAAAAAGAATGGCATATGCATATGCCTTGTTTCAACTTAAAAAATATTGCACTGGTTAGTTTGGTCATGACAAATATACTCATTTTTCTTTATAATATGTGATATAAACTATTCGAATTCGCTTCGAAATTCGGTTCGACCAAATCACTATTTGCTTCCAATTTGCTTCGGACCTAAAATTTAATATTCGCACAAGCCTACAAGATTGTTATGATATGTACTAAGGCATAAATACCATCTATCAATAGCAATCTAACCGCAAGGTCTACACATTACAGGAGGGAGGGGGTAAGGTAGGGGTGATGATTACCTTTGAACTTCTGGGACCTGAACATTTTGATATGACAATTTTCAGCATCAAAAAATGGCATAACAGGTAAACCATACAAACACTAGGTTCCAGTATAAGAAACATGGTAAGTCACTCACACTTACGTGACAATTGGCTTATTTTGAAGGTAAACCTCACCTTCAAAAACCAGGCATTTATATTGCTTCTTGCATTGCTTCCATCATCAGTGATTAATTTTTAGCTAAACTTGACAGGTCTGCTTCGGAGGATTTTGCTAACACTAAAGTGATGTAACATTTTCAGATACAGTGTTGATTCTTTAATTTCGTTTGGACAGCAATGTTGCATCATACAGGACTGACATTCCTGCTGTGTAGGGTCTGATGCGGAATTATTTTGAAGTCTTGAGCTAACCCATGAATTTCCTGTGAATGGTGAAATTAGGTTTTATGATGTGAGGCTATTCTTGAATAATGGTCGCTCTTGGTGGATGTATCGACCGCGTGGGAATAGACATTGTTTCTTTTCATTCTGTGCATTTCAAGCTAGTTAAATGTGACATTGTAAAATCCTGCTTCATAAATTCTTTACGTAAACCTTACAAACACAAGCCTATTTTCAGGAGCAAATCCCAAAGGCTGACTATGGCCGGTTATCCAGAGATGTGCAAGTTTCTGTCACCGAAGGCCTTTTGCATGGTTTTCAGAACACTAATGTAGTCCAGCGTGATAGAGAGACTTACTTCACTGATTCCTCATATGCATAAAATAGGGCTCATTTTCAAAAAAGTAGTGCAGCAAGTGAACGTGAACGTGCTTTTCTCGGCCCCACAAAAATTGAGCATACTGTGCAAAAAAGTCTGTCCCAAGGTCAGAACCAATCACGGGTGTACTATCAAGCATACAAATAAATTTAGGATTGTGTTTGCAATGTACTTTGCCGGCTACCCTTATCCTGTTGAAAATATTGCATTGGCCAAGCTGGTGATTGCTGAAGCAAGAGGTTGAAGGAACATCTGTATAATGCTGATCAGTCAAAACAAGGTTGGCTGTCTGCTCATTGTAGCACATGTGGATGTAGGCCAAGGCTTTCCAATTGCAGCATTGGTGCAAAATGCAGAAATTGCACCACACGGGAAAGAATTGAGGCTGACAAGATTATTTCCTCAAGGGATGATTGTGTCAGCATCCCCTCTATCATGATCACAGATAAAAAAAATGATGTACTTAAGTGTGCTCATGTGATGAATTTTGGCTTTATCACTGATACGCAGTCTTCATCATACTGTACCAACACTCCCAATCCTACTGTCTATGTATGCTTTAGCTCCTTTAAAACCAAGTACCACACATCCAGCTCTTAAAATGTCCACGAGCCTTAAAATCAACGTAACTGGTATCAAGAACTCAAGCTTTATAACAGTAAGAAAGATTACTTAATCATAAGCTGTAGAAGCATGCAGAGTTGGGCAAATTGGTGCGACAATGCCAGCATCAAGAGCGATAAACTTGTTGATGAAAAACAACACCGACCAAAGGAACACAGGACTGACAGGAAAGACACCGTACTTGCAACCGAGTGTGACATGCACAAATAATCCCATAGATGAGAATAGTGCATGCACAAGAACTAATGCAACCCCTATGAAAATGTTTAAACGAAAAAGGAAATCATAAAAAAAGCAAAAAAACATATGCCTTGATCATACCATATTATGCACATATTAGAGATCATATGATGTCCTGAAGTTAACTAAGCAAAGTTATGCAGGCACCTGCAGATGCTTCGTTTTGACAGTGATTTTAGAATCTAGTGTAACAAATTGGCCGCAGACCTGCGTGCTTCGCTGCAAATGTCGTCGAAAGACTATAGTCTTCTGCCGGCCGTACTACTATGTTTTGCCTTGCCTCAGACAGAGCCTCCTCTATGTTGAATCGGCCGCATCTAGCCGGCATTGATGAAATAGAGGAGGCGCTACGTGAGATATGGATGCCATCTGGCAGCGGTTTCAGGAAACATGAGCTTGTGCAGAACCCAGGGCCACTGCCAGCGGCAGCACCATATCGTCGGCAGAGGGCTTTTTCGTGCCTAGCTTCGCATTTCGTGCATAGCGTCGCATTTTCGGCGCAGCCTAAGAAATACTAGGGTCTTAGGGTCTTTAGAATTACATATATGTAATGTCTAGGAAAGGAACACACCACCTAATACTCGCGTATTGATGTTGCGCCTCAGATATGCGTAATATTTGCTTTTTGATTGACAATGTTCATAAGTATGAACGCAGCCACCAGTTCAAGATGGCTGGGCGTTCAGCAAGAGCTTTGTCACAAATTAGCGTGTTATAAAGCGCGCGCGGTTGCTTTCGAGCAGCTGCGAGACAGAACAGCACGAGCCACGCGCCCAACAAGCGCGAAAGACGAAAAAAAACAAGCATCAAAAGACGCCGGCGCGCCGCATTCTCCTCACCCACTCGAGCCAGACGCAGTCAACACGATCGAACGCCCGGCAAGGCCTGGATCTTTCTAGAAGAAGGGGGTGACGCATCCGCGAGCGATGCCGCCGCGATTCGAACCTACGAGAAAGCTCTCGCCCTTTCCCCAGGCTTAACTGTATTACGCGCCGGAGAACACTCCCGACGCTTCTAGAAACCGGGGGAGAAGGGATAAAAGCGTGCGACGACGAGCAGTTAAGAGGTCAGTGAAGAGTCGGAGAAGTCAGTGAGGGAGTGAGACAGTCAGCGAAGGAGTGAGCGAGTCAGTCGGCCCGGTGATGGTGAAGTTATGCGAAGTGTGGCTCCGTTAGCCAAAGAAGACGTGTTTATGATGGTGTGCGGTCAGTCGATCGACAATTTGGAAGAATTGGATGACGACGCCGTGTGAGCCGTGACAAGTCACGACGACGGTTGAGCTACGACGATCAACGCTGGAGCTGGCGTGAGTGTTTCCTTGAAGAGAAGCATTCGGTTACCGTCCAAGTATTGTGGACTGGATACGCCATTGTTTATTCAGGACTTTAACAGACGTTGAATAGTTGTAATGCCTGCGATTGCATTCGTAGCGTGTGATCTGTTTGTTTAGCTCCCGTTGTGTAAACACCATCTGAATTATATTGTGAAGTTGTAACTGGTACCAGCCGAGTGTGCATGTGTTTGTGTTATTTGTATTGCCTTAACTGAGAACATATTTCGTTTTCGTTTGTGTTATCGACTCTCGGCTCTGACTCGGTCTTTGGACCACAACCGGCGTTCGCTGGCGCACCAAAGGACCAACTCTAAATTGTCCGCACTTTCGTGGTGCCTTTTCGGAGGGCCGTGACGCCAGCCCTTAGAATCCGCCCGGCGATTGCCGTCCCCATTAACGGGATTAGTGACAATTATTCTGGCGTCCGCGACAGGACCTTTTTGGTGCACAGTGTGTCCAAAGTAGGGAGAAAGAGCCTTGAGACGTTGATAGTGCTTGCGAACGATTTTTGGTTGTTGCACCGCGTTCTCGTTAACCTGTGTGCAGAAAGTGTTTTTGTATTCGAAGTTAGGCAGAGGTTTTGTGAACGCTGCTAGGTTATCGTTGACGGGCATCATGGATCTTGAGAAGTTAGTTGCCCTTGGTGAGAAGATGGGTTTGTCTGGGGCCGAACTACGAAAGTGGGTCAGCCAAAAGGAAAAAGAAGAAAGAGAAAGAGTTAAGGAAGAAAAAGCAGCAGAGCTTGAAAGAGAGAGGTTGGCGGCTGAGAGGGCCATCAAAGAGAGAGAAGCAGAACTAGAGAAAGAGAGGCTGGCAGCTGAGAGGGAGAAAGAAGAGCGAGAGGCGAAGGAGCGACAGTTGAAGGAAGAAAGAGAACAACAATTGAAACTGGAGCTGGAGAGAGAGAGGCTAGCAGCTGCGAGGGAGAGAGAAGAAAGAGAGGCGCAAGAGAGACAGATGCAAGCTGAGATGGCTGAGAGAGAAAGGCAACGGCAGCATGAATTGGAAATCGAACGGCTCCGTTTGCAGCAGCGCATAGAGACTCCCGTCCATGCTAGAGTGGAGAGCAGTGACAGGGAAGATCATAGCTTCCGATTGAACCCAAGCAAACTGCTTGTGGCGTTTGATGAGAGGAAAGATGACCTTGATGCATACCTGCACAGGTTTGAGACGATAGCTAGAAGCCAAAATTGGCCGGAGCAGCAATGGGCAACAGCTTTGAGCACTTGCTTGAGTGGCGAAGCGCTTAGTGTGTACGGTAGGCTGACACCTACCGATGCAGCTAATTACACGAAAGTGAAAGCTGCTTTGCTGAAGCGATTTAGATTCACCGTGGAAGGCTTCCGAGATCGGTTCCGTACGGGAAGGCCAGCTGATGGCGAGACGGCAACGCAGTATGCCGCGCGGCTCAGCCATTATTTTGATAGGTGGATCGAACTTTCAGAGACGGCACAGGAGTACGGTGAGCTTAGAGAGCTTTTAATCAGAGAGCAATTGCTCACCAGTTGCCACCCGAGCCTGTCACTGTATCTGAAAGAGAGGAGAGCTAAATCGCTTGAGGACATGCTTGAATTGGCCGATCAATTCTTGGAAGCGCAAGGTGGCACGAATTTGGCCAAAGTAAAAAAGGAAGTTCACGAGGAGTCGAAGAAATCGGCACCTGAAGAAAACAAGCGTGCACCGGAGAGTGCTCCGCGATGCTTTCTGTGTAACCGAGTGGGTCATCGCGTGAACAGTTGTCGGACTAACTTCTCATGCCCCAGTGTGATGAAATGCTTTAAATGTGGACAGACGGGGCACAAAGCCGACGCATGTCGAAGCGATGCGAGTAAAGTCCACAAAGCAGCTTGTGCGTATGCACCGCCAAACGAGGAAACAGAAGCGATCAAAGATGAAGTGGCCGATGTGAAAAGCGGGAAGAAGATGCATTTCATTGGTGCTGCGGTGACAACAGACACAAAGAAAGGAATGCCGACAGTTAAGGGGAAAGTTGCTGGAAAGAAGTCACAGTACTAAGAGATAGTGGATGCACTACTGTGATCGTACGAAAGAAATTGGTCCGAGAGAGTGACTTCACAGGCAATTCCACCCCGGTTCGCTTGCTTGATAGTTCCATTCGAATGCTTCCCGAAGCCAAGATTGAGGTTGAGACCCCTTACTTCAGCGGGAGAGTTACTGCCCTGTGCATGAATAATCCCCTGTTCGACCTAATCGTGGGAAACATCGACGGAGCTCGAGGGCCATACGATCCTGAACTTTTGGGAGAAGCCCCGAAGATGGAGCCCTCGTCAGTTCGGGAACTGCAACAGAAAGGAACCGCAGAAGGGGATCCCATGAAGGATGCCGCCCGAGCTCGAATTGAGGCCGAGGTATCACGGAATATCAGTGAGGGAGCACCAACGGTCGCTGTACCGCCTCTGAAGACGTGCCGAGCAGGTGATGTTGCCACCAAGCGGCCACCACCACCCGTGAGTGGAATGATGACGAAGGTGGTCGTCCAGGCAAAACACCACGACGCGCAGAAGTTGGCGAAGCACCGCGAACGTTCGAACGAACGCGACCACGCCTTGCCGGTGTCGAATGTGTCGACGGCAGCAGAGACGCCCCCTCCGGCACCATCAAATGGAACGGCTCGCAAGAAAACGAAGAGGAACAAAAAGAGAGCGAGCGAGCACCGAAAGAAGGGGCGCAAGCGCGAGTCTATTTGAACAGGACAGGGCGTTGGAATTGAATTTGTTTGAATGTGGTTGAAGTGTTTTGAATGTGTTTTATTATTATACCCAGTGTCGAGTGTGTATGGCTAGTGAGCCCAAGTGTTACTTGCATTATTTTATGTGTACAATGCTATTGATATAATTGTATATGCATTATAATTGAAGAGCTTTGTTTTGAGCGTTCGCATTGTTTTATACGAAATGTATGATGGCGTCTTGTACTTATGTACTTGAGTTTATCTTTTGGATGTCGTGACATTGAAATGCCCTGCGAATTGTATTGAGATTTCTGTTGTGAATACGACGCGCATTTTGTGTGGACTGAGTTATGGACTCTGTCTGTGGGACATTTTTGGACGTGTATGTGCGCGCTAATTTGTGTTGTTTGAATATTATGTGATAATATTCTTGAAGTGGGGGCAGTGTCACAAATTAGCGTGTTATAAAGCGCGCGCGGCCTCTTTCGAGCAGCTGCGAGACAGAACAGCACGAGCCACGCGCCCAACAAGCGCGAAAGACGAAAAAAACAAGCATCAAAAGACGCCGGCGCGCCGCATTCTCCTCACCCACTCGAGCCAGACGCAGTCAACACGATCGAACGCCCGGCAAGGCCTGGATCTTTCTAGAAGAAGGGGGTGACGCATCCGCGAGCGATGCCGCCGCGATTCGAACCTACGAAAAAGCTCTCGCCCTTTCCCCAGGCTTAACTGTATTACGCGCCGGAGAACACTCCCGACGCTTCTAGAAACCGGGGGAGAAGGGATAAAAGCGTGCGACGACGAGCAGTTAAGAGGTCAGTGAAGAGTCGGAGAAGTCAGTGAGGGAGTGAGACAGTCAGCGAAGGAGTGAGCGAGTCAGTCGGCCCGGTGATGGTGAAGTTATGCGAAGTGTGGCTCCGTTAGCCAAAGAAGACGTGTTTATGATGGTGTGCGGTCAGTCGATCGACAATTTGGAAGAATTGGATGACGACGCCGTGTGAGCCGTGACAAGTCACGACGACGGTTGAGCTACGACGATCAACGCTGGAGCTGGCGTGAGTGTTTCCTTGAAGAGAAGCATTCGGTTACCGTCCAAGTATTGTGGACTGGATACGCCATTGTTTATTCAGGACTTTAACAGTCGTTGAATAGTTGTAATGCCTGCGATTGCATTCGTAGCGTGTGATCTGTTTGTTTAGCTCCCGTTGTGTAAACACCATCTGAATTATATTGTAAAGTTGTAACTGGTACCAGCCGAGTGTGCATGTGTTTGTGTTATTTGTATTGCCTTAACTGAGAATATATTTCGTTTTCGTTTGTGTTATCGACTCTCGGCTCTGACTCGGTCTTTGGACCACAACCGGCGTTCGCTGGCGCACCAAAGGACCAACTCTAAATTGTCCGCGCTTTCGTGGTGCGTTTTCGGAGGGCCGTGACGCCAGCCCTTAGAATCCGCCCGGCGATTGCCGTCCCCATTAACGGGATTAGTGACAAGCTTAAACTTTGGCCGGGTGGCTGAATCGTGTGACAGACTGACAGACACACCAAAATTTCTGCGTTCAAGTATCCCAAGAAAGATCATCGTCTTTAAAATGGTGCAAGGCGTGAACACAGGTAGAAAAACAGGATGCACCTACAGTGGTTAAAAACAGGATACACAAGAGGAAGGTGACAAAGTAGTAACAATTAACACGGAAGGCCATCAGCTCGTGAATAACGATAACCCCCTACTGAGGGATGTACTGAAGGTACACTGATAGACATATTTACAGTTGCATAAGTACTGTCTGCTTCAGGAATGTACTACTACCTGCCTCAGGAATCTACCTCTCCAACCTGCCCCTAATACGGCCAAACACCTTGGCATCATCGAAGAGAGCAGGGCACCCCTGCTCCCTGCAATGCATCGGAAGGAGAGCACCGTTACTCTGGACTTGCTGCTGGACAATCAAGTGCTGGCCTGTTTAAAAAAGCATGCACCACCGCTTGTGCCATGCACCACGGAGGTGGTGTATAGGGTACCGCTCAGCTGCGGTACAGCATACGTAGGACAAACTATGCGCTGTCTAAATGACAGGCTGAGAAAGTGTACAGCATCATTGAGGGTTCAGAGTAATGGTGCTCACCTCTCGACGCGTTGCCGGGAGTGTGGCTGCTCTGCCCTCTTTGATGATGTCAAAATGTTAGGCCGACTCGGACAAATGCAGCGCAACTTCGACGAAGACAGGAGCCACATAAAACACAGGCAAGCGCCGCTTTATGTGTCTCCTGTCTTCACCTAAGTCGCGCTGCATTTGTCCCAGTATGTACCAACTCGCCCAGGTCAAGGTGTTATTGTTAGGCCAAGTTAGGAGCAGGTTGCAGAGGTAGATTCTTCAGGCGGATAATATTTATGGAACAGCAGATTTGTGTACCAGAGTACGATCTATACAACTTTAAGTGAGGGAATTATTTTTCTCGACGAGTTGATGGCTTTCAGTGTTGTTACTTCTCTGTCACCCTCCTCTTGTGTATCCTGTTTTGAACCCCTGTGAATGCACCCTGCTTTTATATCTTTTCACAACTTACACCATTTTCACACTAAATTCAAAACTCACCGTCAAAATGAAGCATCTGCATGTGCCTGCCTGCATAACTTTGCTTAGTTCACTTCAGGATGTCATATGTTTTCTCCTTTTTTTCTTTTATGTTTTTCTTTTTAGTTTAAACATTTTCATAAGAAATGCACTAGTTCTTGCATATGTGCAGTTGACGTCCAGAGAACCCTTCATGCCTATCAAACTTGGTTGCAATTAGAGCATCTTTAATGCCAGTCCTGTGTTCCTTTGGTCGTTGTAGTTTTTCATAGACCAGTTTCTTGTTCTTGATCCCAGAAATACTCAATGCCTGCATTAATATTAGAGCTGTGCGAATAGCAAAATTTTGGGTGCGAAGCGCATTCGAATATTGAAGTGTGTGGGGATCCGAGGCGCGCCCGAAGCCACTGCGCGGGCATTTTGCCATTCCGCGATTCCTTTCCCTCTCCCGTTCTCCCGCGACGGCAAGTGGCGCCATCTTGCGCTACGCGCCGGCTCTCGTGGCGGCGCTGCACGCGGTCTCGGAGCCGCGAGATTCGGTGTGACTGACGCACGTGCACGCCGGGAGGAACTCTCTCTCTCCTCGGACGCCGCTGGGTAAGCACGTATTTCTTTCCGGTCCAACGTCCCCTTTGGGAATCGCTGGGCTGTAGCCTGCCTGGGTGCCTCGGCATCCTTGCAGGCGTGTTTACCTCAGTGTTAGCTCCGGTTCGTACGCTAAGCCAGAGAGCGGTGCCTAGTGCTCGCGCGCGGTCGTACCACGCCGAGCCGCCGGGAGAAACTTCGAGCAATCCTCGATTTCCCCGCGCCAAAGGACGTACGCGGCCTGCGCCGCTTCCTTGGAATGGCCAACTTTTACCGGTCGTTCATTCCGTCCTGTGCCCGAGTGCAGGCGCCCTTGACCAAGCTCTTGGGTAAGTCTGCGGTGTGGCGATGGGGACCTGAGCAGCAAGAGGCGTTTTGCCGTCTGTCTAGCGCCATTGCGGAGACAGCGCAGCTCAAGCTCCCCGACCTGACCAGACCGTTTGTTGTCCAGACTGATGCGAGCGATCTGGGATTAGGAGCAGTTCTCCTACAGGAATACGATGGCGTGTTGCAGTCACTGGCCTTTGCCAGCCGCTCGCTGATACCCGCGGAGAAGAATTATTCCGTGACTGAGAGGGAGTGTCTCGCCATCGTGTTTGCACTGCGTAAGTTTGACGTCTACCTGGATGGGACGAAGTTTGTGGTGCAAACAGATCACAGCGCGCTGAGGTGGCTGATGCGGCTCCGTGAGCCTGCGGGCAGGCTGGCGCGCTGGGCTCTCTTAATACAACATGATGACTTTTCAGTGCAGTATCGGAAGGGGAGCACTAACGTGGTAGCTGACGCGCTATCCCGTGCCCCAGTGTCTACCGGGAGCCTGGTTCCCGGTGCGACAGCCGCAAGCGGTGCCTTTGCGCAAGCAAGCGACGAGGGCGAAACGGCGGCCGAGCCGCCGAGCGGAGAGAAGGGTGAGTGTGCCGACGAGCAAACCCTTTCGGCGAGCCAGGCAAGCAGCGCGCCGCGAAGCGGGCGAGAGGGTGAGCAACACGAAAGCGAACCCATGACGCCGACGCAAGCGGCAGCGATGGCTGCAGTCCTGAGTGGGAACGATACCAGGCTCCCCTTTGGGAGAATGGGAATCGCTTTCAGCAGGCAAGAGCTACTGAAGGCCCAGCAAGATGATCCGTTTTGTCGCTAGTTGAGCGACGGTCTCAGAGAGACGGAGCGCCGTGACACTGCTGGTAGTGCGGCGGGCGCAGGGGGACGGGAACCGGCGTGTGTCGCTGGGTCCCCCGCGGATACATACTTGCTGGACCATGACGGGCTCCTGCTGAAATACATAGCCACCGATGAGGAGTCTGTGGACCCGTTTAAGGTGGTTATGCCCAAAAGTCTGAGAGCCGCACTGTTGCGATCCTCTCACGACGAACCCATGGCCGGTCACCTGAGTGGCTCCAAAGTTTTTGCAAAACTGAGCAAGACTGTGACCTGGCTTGGCATGAAGCGTGACATTTTTCGCTATTGCCGTTCCTGCCATGTCTGTCAAGCGGTGAAATCAAGGGGTGGCAAGCCGCCCGGCCTGATGAAACCGATTGTCAGTGAGCGTCCGTGGCAAGTAGCCACCTGCGATCTAATGGGGCCGTTCCCCAGAAGCAAGCAGGGGTTCATACATCTGATGGTAGTCGTGGATCATTTTTCGAAGTGGGTGGAATTGTTTCCGCTTCGGAAGGTGACAGCGCGAGCGGTGCTTGAGAGGCTGCAGGAAGTGTTTTGTCGGTTCGGCTTTCCGGAAAGACTGACTACTGACAACGCTTCGTATTTCACCGCTCGGGTGTTTGGTGATACGTGCCGTTCCCTAGGAATTAATCACTGCACCACTTCGCCCTACCATCCCCAGTCCAATTTGACGGAGCGAACCAATCGTACGCTCAAACCGATGTTGGCGGCCTTTGCCGAAAGTCAAAAGGACTGGGCAGACCATTTGAGTGAGCTCGCGTTTGCAATCCGAACCTCCGAGAGTCGCTCTACTGGTTTCTCTCCTGCTTTCCTCAACTTCGGAAGGGAGTTGGCAAATCCGGTGACCAGTGTCATGCAATGCCAGCTCGGAGACGAGGAAGCACCAGCAGACTGTTCTGCTTATGCGTCAACACTTCGGGACAGGCTTTGTCGAGCTCTCAGTAGAGCAAGGCAGAGTTTGGCATCGGCCAGGGCGGAGCAGAAAGCCCAGTATGACCGGAAACATCGCCATCTTTCACTTAAGGTAGGTGATCTTGTCCTGAAGCGTAACCACGCTCTTAGCGACGCGAGCAAGGGGTTCTCAGCCTCGCTCGCTCCTAAGTGGCTTGGTCCGTACCGAGTGGAGAAAGCTTGGACTCCGCTCGCGTACTTGCTGAAAGATCCCCTTTCGGGAAAACTCAGCCGTGCCCACATCGCAGACCTGAAAGCCTTTGCGTCGAGGTCTGACGAGCTCCCGCCAGCGCCCAGTGGCACTGCGCGCAAGCAACGGGGCACACCCGGTGCGGCGGACCGCATTCGGACCCCGCATCGGTATAATCTGAGGAAGCGGTCACCTTTGTGATTTCGCGCCGGACGGCGGACTCTGTTTTCCGCAACCGAAGGCCCTCACCTTTCTGTCTAACCTCAGTAGGCTAGCTTCTTTACAGCCAGTGCTCGCAAAGGAGTCGGCCCCGCCCAGTTTGCTGCTGTTTTTTTGTTTGAGTGTTCATGTTTACTTGATGTGTTTTTTTTCTCGTATTTTTTTTCGCATATTGAGTGTCATTTTGTTTTGTTTACTTTTTCGCCGTCTTTTTCTTTTGCCTGCGGAAGGGGTCGTGAATACTGGTGCTTATGCGGGGGGAGAGCGACGAAGGACGCTTCGCGTCTTCCGTCGCGTGGCGCGTTGGGAGAGGCCAGTCTTCGGAGGTGTGTGTGCGTGTGTGTACGTGCGTGGTGCATCTGTGCGTGCCCTGGAAGTGTGCGGCGTGGTGACGACACCATAGGAAACCACCTTCACCCTATCGCCGCGGACCCTGGAGGTGTTCGGGGACCCGCTGACGTCAGGCGGACCGCCCGGATGTGTCCTTGTCTCGACCGTCGCCGAGAAGCCTTGCTGCCGTTTGCCTCACGGCTGCTGCGCGGGGCTAGCTGACATGGCAGCTGCGCCCGGCCCCCTGCCGACGCCGGGACGCCTTGCAGCCAATTTGGTTTGGCGTCAGGATTACAGCAGACCTCGCTGTCCCAGCGAGGTCTTTAGTCATCCAGCCTGGAATCCGGGACCTCCGAACCACCACCGAAGCGGCGTTCGTCGGACTCGCGGGTCTGTCGTCGACTAGATCGACGAGCCGAAGGTGAGCCCGTTCCGGGCATGCGGACATCAAAACAGGCCTCTTGCCTCGCACTCTGGCCGGCAACATTACGCGCCGCCTCCCCTCCGCGCCGTGGACGCTCTCCCGTGTGAGCATCACGAACACTCGTCTTAATTTCTTTTGCCCCCTTCCGTAGCACCATATTGTAGTATAGTGTATTTCAAGTGTATTGTGTTATTTTTTTTCCTTGTTCATTGTAGAGTAATTAGCAGCAGTTGTGGGCCTGGGCTCAGGTTAGCTGTTGCTCATTGCATAACGCCTTCGCATACATGGGCGACGACCGGCTGCCTTTGCAGACCGGTATAGGGTAATTTAAGGAGAGGAGGATGTGGGGATCCGAGGCGCGCCCGAAGCCACTGCGCGGGCATTTTGCCGTTCCGCGATTCCTTTCCCTCTCCCGTTCTCCCGCGACGGCAAGTGGCGCCATCTTGCGCTACGCGCCGGCTCTTGTGGCGGCGCTGCACGCGGTCTCGGAGCCGCGAGATTCGGTGTGACTGACGCACGTGCACGCCGGGAGGAACTCTCTCTCTCCTCGGACGCCGCTGGGTAAGCACGTATTTCTTTCCGGTCCAACATCCCCTTTGGGAATCGCTGGGCTGTAGCCTGCCTGGGTGCCTCGGCATCCTTGCAGGCGTGTTTACCTCAGTGTTAGCTCCGGTTCGTACGCTAAGCCAGAGAGCGGTGCCTAGTGCTCGTGCGCGGTCGTACCACGCCGAGTCGCACTTGCCGGAGGCCCACGCGTACGGAGATTGCCCTAGCCCTCGCGACCAGGCCCAGTGGTCATCGCGAGAGTGCGCAGCATAGCCGCGAGGGACCTTTTTCCCGAGCGGCGTGTCAAAGTTCACCATTGCGAGCTGCGACGTGCTTCGTGGAACCCCTTGGTGTATCGTCCGCGCGGGAAGCCCTTTGCTTCCCCGTGCCCCGGGAGCGGACGTGTACTGTGTGTGTGTTGGGGTGCCGCCGAAGGCAAATAAAGTGTTTGTGTGTATGTTATCTCGAACACTGTGTTTATGCCACACGGCGCTCAACGCCTTTGCTAGCTGAGCGCGCGCGGAGCGGTGCGCTAAACGTAAGCAGGCAACGGTAGACGCGGCCCTGTGGCTCGCTAAGCCTGAACCCGCGGTAGTCTTCGGCTCCGGTGAGCATCGAGGCTACCACAAGTGCGAGTGCGAATCGAATCGAATATGTTCGAATATTTCTCGTATACTTCTAGAATATTTTTCGAATACTTCGAAGCGAAATTGCAGAAAAAAAGTTAGGGAGAATTCTTAAGCCTATTCTTATGAGATAGCAACATGAAAGTGTTTCTTTTCGCTAGGTTGATGAAGCACTGGACGGGTGGTGTTTCATAGTTTTCTTATCAAGAATGAGGCAATGTAGAGGCTGAATTATATTTATGTACGTGATTTGGTGCAACCAAAGTGTTGCTGACAACACTTTACACGTGATAGGCAAAGATGCCATTTCCTCAGCCTCTCCTCCTCTTCCAACTTCTGTGGAAGCCCAACTGATGTGGCGGACAAGAGTGTGCTCCCTTCAAGTCCGGAGTTCCAAATCTGCCTCGTAGACGTTGATATATAAGAACATCTGAAATTTTGGATGCTAAAATGCTTCGGCTTCCAATTTTTCGGACTTCCTGCCCAAATTTCAGGTCCAAAACAGCATTAATTGAGCCCCCATCTCTGCCACATCTTTCATCTCCATGTTGGAACCAGCGTTTTCTTGAGTTAGTACATTTGCGACCGCAGCAGAGCTTGAAAGGCAGCTTTGCCGCAATACTGGGGTTTAATGAGGTGAAGCATATTGAAAATCTAGGGACCACTTTCAATCGGACGTTGACTGTGTCTTGGCAAAGTTTGACCGTAACGGAGCTTGAAAGGCAGCTTTGCCGCAATACGAGAGCGTAATGAGGTGAAGCATATTGAAAATCTGAAGGGGTCAATTTCAATCGAACATTGACTGTATTTGTTTTTGGGAAGTTCGAATAGTTCGAATAGTAAAATTCCAGTGCGAATCGAATCGAATAGCAAACACTATTCGAAAAATATTCGAAATTTCAAATATTCGCACACCCCTAATTAATATTCAACTAAGGCAATGTCGTATGCTTTCATCTATTTGACATATGGGTCGCTGTATAAGTTATCATTTTCTATTTTATGTGATCTATTTATATTTTAGTCAGCTTGATTCCTGATGTTTTATGGTGAGAAATAATTTGCTCGTTTTCTTTCGTTATTGTTTATTTGTTCTCAAATATTCATCATGCCCCATTATCAAATTTGGCTGAAGAGGCCAAGGAAGATAATGCCTTCGAATAGAGACATGAAAACAATAATACTTGAGTGCATTTCTAATTAAGTGTATTATGCAAACTACTACATACCGATCACAGCTTCCAACCTTACGCGGTCCAGTCCCTCCTTTGCTGAGGCATCCTTGTGGGCATTCGAGCCTCGGCCATACAGGGACTTTCCCCGGAGCTCGTCCTCTGTGAAGACATGCTTCAGCAGGCCACGGGCAAACTTCGTCGGTAGGTTATGGCAGTGTGCATGCAGCCGCGAGAGTACTACCTTTTCTACATGCACACCGCCTCCTATGTCAACCTGCATAAAAAAGACAACAAAGAGACACATTAAGACTTCATTGCTCTAGTTGCAATCAATGTAGTCAAAGTAGCCAGTATCATAATGCCATAAATGCCTGAAAGACTTGCATTTCGCCAAATAATACCAAAGGTCTAATATAAATACTGCATATGTGCACGGTCATCTTTTCATTTGTGTGTATGTATATAAGAACAAAAGTTTAACTACACCCCTCCCCTCGCCCACTCCTGCCATAAAACCATACAAAGGCCAGGCCTTGCCAGCACATAGTTGAAAAATCCAGCATATGAAGCCAGGAAAGGGCAGCATCTAAATCAAAATATACTTTCTTTTAACATTTTTGTTAATCCTCGTAAATACACAGTGGACCGACATTTCTCTCTATGGTCACAGCAAGAAATACTCATCATGCCAGAGACGAACTGGAATGTTTATGATGCTGGTCCATAAAGTATTCACATAGCCACGACTTCTCTCCCATGAAGACATAATGGCGCTAGCATGAATACATACACTCTGCTGATCGCTTCTATCGCCGTTATCGCACATCCCGTCAGGGTGGCGGCGTACTCCTAGCCGTTTGCAAAACTCCCCGCTCTTACACCATTAACATAACTTATCTCCAGATTGTCTGGGTATGCACAGAACTCACGCACCTAAAGCTTATTTTTGGTGTTTGCTATTGCCCTTCGAATCTCTGCCAATTTCATTGGTAACCTACACGATGCGATAAATGCTGTGCATACACAACACCCAACGACACCCGACGCCATCTATCTTTCTCCTACATCCAGCCAACATGTGGCAGTATTGTGTGGATGCATTTTTGCAGACCTCCTTATCGTCTTTTCATATCAAAGGCCCATACATTATTTCAAAGTCTGAAGTGATTGTGCAATTCCTGCGTGATGACAACCCTGAAAATTGTGACGCCATAAGCATTGACGTAGAGGACCTTTTTTTATTCGTTCCCCCATAATAACCTTTTGACTGCTGTAATAGAATGCATCACGTCTCACAATGATGAACATGCCTTCATTGCTTTAAGTGGCATTTCAGTTTAATCTTTTACAGAACTATTGTCTTTTTGTCTTGGGGTCTCTTGTCTATTGTCTTGGGGTCTTTGTTTACATCTTTTAATGATGAGGGGTGTACCTGCAAAAGGCAGGAGTTTGTATTGGGTCTAGGCTGGCACCGGTTCTAAGTGATATTTTTCTAAGCAGAGTTGATCGGGCACTTCAGACAGTTTTACAAGCATCCGCAATCAAGGTCTTTCATTATGTCGATGACTATATTGTTTTTTTTTTCGTAAGGGTATACTCATGATACGTCGGCAGGTATTCTAAAGAGTTTCGAGCAGCTTGGTCTCCACCTGAAGTTTACTTCAGAATACTGAAAGGACAACTGTATCCAATTTTTGGACCTACAGCTCAAGTTCACACCCAGGGATGTCTATTGGTACTACGCCCTTAGGTCTGTCAAACCCATGTTGAATTACAAATCAGGCCACACAAAATAGTTGAAAAATGCCACAGCACTGTCTTGTTTCATCTCTGTGCTGAAAAAACCCTGTCCTCATTTAGTTGAAACCTGTTTTTCTGGGCAGGTGCACAAACTGAGGTAGACAGGCTTCCAACGAGATTTAATGTCAAAGGTCTGCGAGAAATTGGTCAAGAAAATTAAGAAAGGTGCCACAGATGATTGTAACTTGGCTGAGAAGACAGGGCAAGAAATTTGCTGCTTTTGCATATGTGCATGGTTTGTGCGTTTGCATATGCGCATGATACTAACGACTGTTGTATTCTACGAAATGATCTTCCATCTCAGAATGGTGTAACTTGTGGCTAATATAACTTAATTCATCTAAATGTAAAGTTTTAAGTGTTTCTCTTGTGTCGTCATGTTCTTCTGGTACATATTACTTTAAATAACATTTTGCTCAAACAGGTCGAGTCATATCGCTACTTTGACGTTCACATTTCCTCAGCCCTAACATGGTCGCCTCATATCTGTGTCATAATCAACAGAGCTAACAGAATGTTAGGCTATCTGTGCTGTAATTTTTCCACCGCCCCCACCTTTTCAAAACTAACATTATACAAAATCCTTCTTTGTAGAAAAACTAGAACATGCATCAGCCATCTAGGACCCCTGTTCTACTGACCTAAACAATGCGCTTGAGCTCATACAAAACAATGCAGCCCATTTGATTCCAATGAACTGCAATCGTACCGCAAGTGTTACTACCATAAAAAAACATGCTTAACCAACCACCTCTAGCATTTCGTTGCAAAGTTTCCCAGTTATGTTTGTTTCATAGGATTTTTAACCATTGCCCCAATCTACGTGGTGAAATCATATCTCTTCCATATTTCATCTCACCCTGGCTAGATCATTCTCACAAAGTAGGCACAACTTGATTTCAGACAAAATTTTGTTCACAGTCCTTCACTCCCTGCACATCAGCAGACTGGAACCATCTTCTCGGTTTGATAGCCGGCATGCAGGACAATGCTTGCTTCTGTGATAACTGAGCTAACGTTGTATACCTAGGCTAGCAATAATTTGTTGATTAGTTCTGTACTACCTTGTTATTTTTACTGGTAAATACTTGCCACATTATGTACGGTTGTATAACCCAGGAACATTACTCCTGTATTTTGAATGTCATTTCTTTTTCCTATATTGCATTGTATATGACCACATCCCCCTGTAATGCCTTTGGCGTAGAGGGCATCAATGATTAAAAAAATAAAGAAAACATGAAAACATACTATGTAACTGTGCATGCACATTTGTGCAAGGTGTAACAATGCGACAAAAGAGGTTAAGGAGGAATGCAAGCCATGCATTCATTGCCATGTTGATGAGTAGCAGCAGTAATAGCATGTAAAAAAACACAATAGCCTATAACACTTTTGAGTAGCACCCAGTGTGCTTTTCATATTTTTACGAGGCATTGCATTTCTTGTAGGCAGAATAGCAGTCTATAATTATCAATGACAGGTAGCTGGGTAAGACAAGTATAGTTTGCAGAATTGTAAACTATACTTGTCTTATTCAAGTACCTTTCACTGAAAACTCACAATCTCTCACAGCCTACATTTACTTCTTTTGTTAATCCATTTCATTCAGCTTTCGGTATACATAGCTGATGACCTCCAATGCTCTCTTACAACCACGTAGCGTAACATAGCAACAGCCGACATTTTCTTCTACGAGTGTTGCACCCAAGTATCAAGCCAAATATTAATTTTTTTGCGGGAAGTAGTGCAGCACACAATCGACGCAAAACACAAATATGGCATTGTCTTCGTTTTACCTTTCATGTTTAGCTTATGTTGTACTACACAAGAAAAAAATAGCGACAAGCTGAGCAAGTCACTTTTGTGTGTCAAATATTCATGCAGAGAAAAATATCAGCAGAGGATCAGGAAGACTTGTACGCACACTGGTACTAGAATGCAAATGCACAGTTGTAGTGTGTAAGCTTTGCATGAGATTACCTACATGAAAGTTCTCCAACACTCACTAATGGAGCATAATGACAAGCTGTATTTAACAAACGGGTTCTGCCATACTATTTAGCATGAGAATAAATATTTCAAGAAGCTGATAACTTACTCTCTCAGCCTGCACCACTGCGGTGGCCCTCGGTGCCTGCAACATTCCGTCCAACTTCTCCACTAACTCCTTCGCATTTCCCAAGAGGGTGCACGACTCTGGAACACGTAAAAAAAATAAGACACAAGCATTGCATAGATTCATATGCACAATTTCAAAGAAGACAAATGATATTTGTATTGGGCCAGCACAGAAGGACATCTTCAAGGGACCCCGAAACATTTTCTGAAATTTAATAAGCGTTTAGACCACAGCATCATCAAATCATTCGCGCCATAAGTTAAGCGATGGATGGGAGCTACTGACCATCACACGTTACCCTCCTTCTTTGCACTGCTTCTCCTCCTTCTTGTCTAGCATGCAACTGTTGCTGGCGACGGCAGCGCACGCGACAAGTAAAGTGGCATTTCCTTCTGCGCTGAATCCGCAATCTACTCCAGCAGCATGCCATCACGCTGCCAAAACAAATCGTGGGGGCCGTGTAAACACATTGCATGGTAGTGATAAGCTGCGCCAGGTGTGGCAACGTTATTAACCGTTCACATTTTATTCTGCAGAACGCCGATAATCTGCAAATGCCAAGAAGTATGAGGAAAAAGTAACATAAACGAGAACAATCACCAATAAGCGTAAACACGAGCAATGTGTTTTGTCTCTGAGGGTGAAGTTATGGCCTCAGACAAGTGGACCCTGGCGAGGACTGGACAGCGAAAGCCTAATGCTCACTGCACCAATGAGCTGAAGCGACTTCGCTCGCCAGTTACCGTTTACACAATGTCACAGCTTGACATGTCATCAATTGCCAGATTTTGAGCTCACAACGCAGCTAGAGCAATTCATGGTGCTCGAGAAAACAGCCCTTGAGATAAGCACTTTTGCACAGCTCACGCCAAGAAGCAGCACGTTGTAACACAGGTAGACGACGCTTGCTGTCTACCGCAGGTCCCCAAGTGTGGTGTTAAATTGAGATTGTGTATACTCCTTCTGCTACTACACTTTTAAAAAAATGATAAAGCGTTTCGACCATTACGAATAGCATTTGTTCACTATTAGGTTAGGAAAATAGTCAGGATTGCATATATCCGATCACATCGGTCACAGGTGCACGTACGGTGGAAGAGGGTAGTTGAGAGCGCATTTGGCTGAGTCGTGGCAATCTGTAGCTATTCGCAAGTTTCATTTTAGTCTTGTAATAAATTACACACTTTACACAGAGAGCTTAAATCATAGTCTGCAAATTGTCCTCAGGACTGGCTCCAGTGGCTCAGTGCGTTTTAAAAAATCATCAAAGCAATCTCAGTGCCCCTCATAGATGACATAGAGACATCAATTACGGCAGTAATTGTAGTAGTGACAGTGAAGAAATTTTTCATAAGGGGAAACAGGCAGTTCGGTCGAATGAGATGACTGAAGTCCCTCTTGCGTATAGCTCCACTTTGAGCTTTCCTAAAAGCAGCCGTTAGTAATATTTTGTGGGGTGATGAAAAGTGATTAACATTGCCAGCGAAACAAAAACCAAAACGCCGAACGGCACTATTTGATATCGCACATCGTACACTACACCATGACAGATATCCCGTAAAGGCATCCGACAGTGCCTTACAATTTATTATAAAAACTAGCGATTTTCCAAAGGACTCCTTCTGGAAGGTGCCGTTCCAGAAAATACTAGATTTTTCAAAGTATTCAACTGCACGGAACGTGTGTTTTTATTTGTTCAAGTTACCTGCAACACCTTACATATAAACACTTTGAAGTATACACTACGACAGCATGATGGGCGTTGACAGGGGGGTGCAAAAGGGGCACTTGCTGCCCCGTCCCACCCCATACAAACACTAGCTCCCCGCCAAAGCGCTTTCTTCCACCCCCTCCCCCCCCCCGCCCCTCACCGCGGTGCAACACGGTTTTGCACACCCAAGACAAATACTTCCAACACCTACGGACAGCACAATACCGCCGTCTGCTATGCTGCTTACTTCCAACATACAACTTTAATTTTTGGGTAAAAAGCTCCCTACAGCGGAGCACATCAGAAAAATTGTCCAGGCTATTCGCATGTGCGCTATGCACAGCCAATTATTTATTTGTGAAAGGCGTTCATAACAAATATAAAAAAAAGAAGCTGATAACGCTGCGGAAAGTGAATCCGCCTAGTACAGCCGAGGGCACTTTCACTTGGCTGCGCATAGTGCGTATGCGCATACTCTAGACCATTTGTACGCGCGCGCGTTCAGTGTCAATGCACCGAGTTTCACCGGCGCCCACACTGCTCAAATTTGCGACAGCGACCTGCTTTCGTTTCTACGATGAGACACGCACTTGAAAGCGGCTCCGCGCAACAAGGCGGCTGCGAACGGCTGTACGTTGCGCTTAGGTTGCCGCCAATTAAAAACGTGCACTGGGCTTACACTACGGCTACGTCACGTGCGCGCTCGGGTATATAAAGTTTTCGATGACAAGTGACGGTGGTGCGTTCGTCATCTGCCTCGTATGGCGCGTCCGTTAAAGTTGTTTCCATCCATTGAGGTCGGCACGATTGATATCGGCCGATCTCTGCACTTCCCGAAAAGGCAGAGGACCTTATGCTAGGGTCCCTATGCGGCACATAGCCCACTCAGCTTTCGGGTGACGTCCACTCGCACTCGCCGCTTCATGCTGCAATAATCCCAGGCATTGTTTTCTGTTTCATGGCGCTCTGTTTCACGGAAGTAAGAGACTGTCACTTAAAGTCGAGTTGTTGGCTCATGGCAACAAAATCACGGACGACGAAACACCCGACGCGCAAGCAAGCCGGCGCAATCGGCCGCACCACCACAACAGAGAAACCACAACCGCACGGCCGGCACCTGGCCGGCACGGCCACGGGCACGCTTTCAAACACGACCTGCTCGTGCTTTCAAACAAGAATGGTGGTGCCCTCTAGTAAACAAACCTGCAAACGCTCCTTTCCGCGCGCAGTAAATTGCATAAATGGGCATTGTATTTTTCCTAAAAGTAGTTTATATAAACAGCAAACAATTTTCGTCCAATTATAATACGTGAAAACACTTGTTTACGATTTATATTGCGAGAATTTGAAAAATTTGAGTGTTTTCAAGCGCCATATTTAGCTCGCGGTGAAGGAGTCGTTTCTGTGTGGGAGCGGCTCGTGCACCGCGCGGCGCAGCAGCCTCTGCCATTATTTTAATGGTAACAATGATAACTTACCAACACGTCGCTGCTCGCGTGGTTATAGCTTTATCACCTCAGTTTTTCCTCTAGTGTCTGTTCTATTAACTCTATGCAAACAGCGTTTCTGTTTTGCGTCGGTGAAGCTATTTTTCGAACTTAGCGGGAGTCCCAAAGCCAGCCCCAAAAGGCTTTGCATCAAACACGCATGGCGGCACCCACTGTAGTGACGGCTCTCAGAGTGCACTAAATGGGGCTCGAAACGTCTAGCAGAGCGACTAGAGAGCGCTGCTAGAGATCGCTACCGCTTTCTCTCAACCAACGCGTGCAATGGAGAATGGTTCACTAGACGCGGTTAATCTCGAATTTGATAGTCGATTTCTTGGCTCGTGTTCGCAACAAGGAAACACTTCGCGGCAATGCAAGAACACCTCTTTCTGAATTAAAGCTCACCTGGGGCAAGACATAATTGGTAAGTGCAAAACCTTATTCGAAAACGCCTTGCTCCTGCGTGCCCCAACGCTAACACCCGCAAAGCTCTTTGGGGCCCCTATTCAAAAACTCCGTATTGTGGCGTCGGCGTTGACACTGCATACCAATGAAAAGAAAAATGTCCCTTTTGCGATGTCTAAAAATCGTGTCAGTACTCCTTTAACGTACCAAGTGACAGAAAATTTTATGCAGCCAAACCGCCATATGCATTAAAAGAAAAAGAAAAACAAAAAAGGGGGGGGGGGGGCTTTGAAATCTGTGCCGGCACGCTTACATTCACGTGCGAACATTTAAGCGCGAAATTTAAACAGATACCTTGACCTCACTTTTCTCTGGTATTAAAGGGACCGACAACCGATTTTTCTCGACCCATTTTTTTTACGACGCGACAGAAGGCTTACCCTTCGCGGTGTTTGTAGCTGCAGTAATTCATCCCAAAAGCACATTGTCATTTTAAACGCACTATTTTTCGATCTGAAAGTCGAAGAACACGGATGCACCCTTTCTTCTAGCAACGCTGAGAATTGATAGCGATGCCGCCAGCCCTTCTCGCGATTTGTGAACGCTTTCTTCGTACTGCTTTCGCAGAAGTTCCTGTAACTATGCTTAACCACCTTTATTTTGAAGTTTTCAACTTCTTTTTAAAATAAGAAGCTGTTACAATGTGACGATGTGGCATTATACACTTTACCTCTATTTGTGCCAACGTTTCTAGAATAGGTACCTGGATTCTAAGAATATAAACGTTGATTTGTACCGCGTTGTGTGCGCCTGCGCGCAAGGACGCCTGTGCCTGTCATGGGTGGCTTGTCCCGGCGTTGTTACTATCTCGATACCCCAGCCAAGCCAAGTAATCGAAAATGTCACTACGCATATGCGCGGCCGCGCCGAGTAGCAGTGCGCGTCATTTCTGGGACGAAGTGTAGGTAGCAAAACTATGTCGCGCAAAATCTTAAAGACCTGGAAACGGCGTGCGAGGTTGCATGAGCACGCTGAAAGGGCGCCACAGGTCATTTTGCGCGACTTTTAATGAAGAAATAACAATATAAATCTACCTCACGAAAATAACAGCCCTGTTGGCTTGAGTCAGTGCGACGGACAATCCTTCCATCAGTGGAGTAACCTCATTTCATGTTCTGGCCAATTGTCGGTCTCTCCAATAAAACTTGGACGTGGAAAAAAATATAGTATAGTTCGTGAAGAATAATTTATCAGTCTAAATTGATTCATTGTTTCCCTTTAGTGTTAAGTGTACTAATGCATAATGACGGGACATGTTATGCACCTCTTCAGAGCAATATTCAGTAACACAATAATAAATTGAAAGTAGCTGCAGCGCAATGAGTGTTATATTAGGCTATATATAAATGCAGCACACAAAAGTACGTCAATTAGAAGTATGTGATAAACAAGGTTACATATTTAGAGGATATCTTACCTTGTTTGTTAGTGGCAGCTTCAAGTTTTTCTGTGAGCTCCTGTACCTGGACCTCCAGTTCAGCAACCTTCCTTGATGCCTCGCAGTCACATGCACCCTCCAACTGTGCCCAGAAATAATGCATGAGCTAAGACAATTGCTTTACCAACAACTAAATACAATTGAAAGGGGAGGGGCGGGGGAATCCGAGGGAACAATGCCTGTGCATAACTCATCTTACTTATCTGACTATTCGAAATCCATGAAGACGAACCACAATATCAGGTACTCCATTTTTAAAATATAGTTGACTACTGCAGCCACTTTTAGACATTAAGGAAAGATTAAATGGCATACGCTGCATATACATACTACAAGAACGCTAGCAGAAAAAGAAACGCATTTGACTATTTCTCGGTCACGCACCGTGCAGTGCCGTAGAACGGTAGTGCGAGCCTCTGTAGGCTAGGCCCTCCCGTTGACACATTGCGCAGGCGGCCAACATCCTGGGTCGTGCCGCCGAACCTTTCAAGTGTTCGAATATAAATGCGCGAGGTTAGTCGTGAAAGTTCTCTCTATTGATAAAAATCATTGCATTGCAGATCACGCAATGATTTTTTTTTTTTTGCGTCTCGAAGTGTGGTTGCAATAATATTACTGTTCCGCAACGAGTAATATACGTGGTAGGTGGCGCCCGTACTGTCTACAGTGCGTTGTCTTCTTCGCACCTCGTTGTTTTCATAATTTCGCGGCATTGTTAGCGGCGTTGTGTGAAAACGTACATACGAAACTGTGGTCGAACATATTACATTGTGACATGCACTGTTGCACTCAACTAGCCACCATAACTCAACGCATGAACTGAGCGTGCCCATGGTTGCGCTGATTATGTTACCCGACACGGTACACAGCGCCTCTCAGCATAAATTATCTGCTGTATTAAAAAAAAATAGACGAAACAAAAAAGGCTACTTCACAATCTTCTCTGGTACACTGCTCATTAATACAAAGCTTTTCTTCACTGCATGCAAAGTTCGATATGTCCGAGTGCCCATACGCTTTTTAGATTTACACGTCATCACCAAGCTAAACTCGAACGCAGCGCAGCGTGCCTGAAATGGTTTGATTGACGCCAGCACCGCGTAGCTCTGGCTTCTGTTGCCGAGATGTTACCAGTGCATACCGCCATACTATCCAAGCATACGAGGCATTTTGGCAACAGCGCCCAGCTCTTCGCGATTGGCATCAGTCAAACCAGTCCAGGCCATGCTGCGGAGCGTTCGAGTTAAGCTTGCTGACAACTGAACGTCTGAAAGACCAGTCCGTGGGTGTACGCAATAAGCTGAACTTCGGCCGCAGCTCTAGTCAATACGAAAATGATGAACAAATCATACCCTTCTCTTCTTCTGCACGGGTGCCACCTGTCCACCTCCAAATCCTTTCTGGGCCTCTTTGACCAGCTGGCTTCTCTTGCGCTCCATGAGCTTGGCTCCGCCTGCATATTTCGTTCGAACAGCATACATACAAATTGCAATTTCCAATGGCATGCCATTTTGCACTCACCGAAATCGAGCAGCTGCGCCTCCGCTGGGGGGGAATCAGCGTTCCACTTGATGTCGAGTACCATGCTCCCGCGAAGTGTTTCTATGGCGTTCTCTTGAGTGACGAGCCGAAAACACATGGCCGCGTCGGCTAGATCGCGTATTGGGTAAACATCCCAGGATTCTTCGTCAATTCACTTAACCAAAACGTGCATGTTTGATAAATAATTATGCTGCCTCGCAGTCAAAAGGGAAACAAAGATACACGGAAAAAAAAGACTATGCACGCTGTGACGGAACTAGAATGAGCAGTGAAGCGACCACTGGGGAGCGACTCTAAGGCACCGTGCATACGTTAGGAGCCGCCACAGTGGATGGATGGATGTTCGTCCCCTTTATAACGGGGCGGGGACAAGTGTGCCACCAGGCTCAAAAAAAAAAAAAAATCTTTCTCTTTCTCCCTCCCCCCCCTTTTTTTTTTGGCAGCTGGGCACGCCGGCGGCTATTCAAACATGTGTTTCTGATTGAAAACAAGCGCGCGGGATCATTCGCGTCGTTTTTGCGGCCCAGTACTCGTTCTACCGTGCTTGTGTAAAGATGGCCACGTGGAGCGACGATGCTATACGTTGTACTTTCTCTTATTGGTGGAGCAGTTCCCGACCGACACTTTTGAACGAATATTTGTTTGTTTGTTTGTAGCCCTTACATATTGGCACATACCCACTCAGGGGGATTGGCCAAGAAGACGTATGGTGGCCTATTAATGATAATTATATTAATGCTTACCTCCTTATCATTGAAGTAGAAAAAAATAACTAAGATAAAGAGCAATAAAGTGAGAGAGGAAAAAAGAAAACAAAAAAGGAAGGAGAGAAGTTCTTTCACAATAACGGAAGTCTGAATATTTGATCCGACCAGACAGCTGAGTTTACCAGATCCGATCAAATTCGACTGTATGTCGTGCTTTTACTCAGATTTTATAATTATTGCACGAGTCTGCTTTCTAGTATTTCTTAAAGTGGACATTATGTTGGATTATGTTTAGTGGCAAGAATGAAATTACACACAGCATTGAAAACTTCTCTGTGGCACTGTCCCAAAACTGCGGCACCGAAATTTAGAACATTTTCTGCCGTTAAATTTAAACCAATCTTCGAAAACGGAATAATCAAAAGTCTTTTCCTAATTATTGAATAGTTGCGACATCATATAAAGTAATGCTCAATAGTTTCTGTTTCGTCGCAAAATGGGCAAAGGGGTGATATCGCAAGACCAGCTCTGTGTAAATATAAGTTTAATGGGGGGACACGGCATCGAAATTTGGTAATGATCACTTCAAACTTTCTAGATTGACTCCACTGAGGTTTCCATGAAAATTTAAGATGCTGATATTCTGTCCATTTTGTTATAGTTTCCATCATATCTGTACAAATTGCGAATTTGCGATATCTGATCGCTGCTATTCTACTCCTGGGAGAACTGAAAGTATTGGTCCATCAAGGGAAGCCCGGGCTAAAGAATCGGCCAGTCCATTTAATTGTAGCCCGCAGTGACCTGGGACCCACAATAATTTCAGGAGTTTCAGCTGTGGTGGTACTATTGTGCGCAAAGTCATTAGGGCTCGTGGTTGTTCTGAAGCTGTGTGTGCTGTGCATACCGAAAGCGAATCTGTTATGATGATTGCACTGATTTCAGTTGAAGGCGGTTTTCGAAGCGCCAAAATAATTGCCATGAGCTCGGCTTCAAAAACAGGAGTAAAATCTGGCAGCCTCATTGAGAATGACCAGCCAAGTAAATCGGAAGCAATTCCTACGCCTGCCTTTTGATTATTCACTGAAGCATCTGTGGCTATTATGTTTTTTGTTTCTGCATGTACCAAGTAATCTTTTAACCTGTTATTCAAAAATCTGAGATTGGAATTTAGATTTCGGGGGTGAAATTTCATCATATTCTATTGTAATATTACTATGTGAGTGAGCCATTCGTTTCAATTACCGTTCTAATGTCTACCTTAATGCTGTCTAGTTTCTTTTGAACAAAAATGATTTGGGGTGTATGAAATCGTGGCCAATGAGCAAAAAAGGAGTCGGGGTCTCTGATAAAGGCGTATATCTGCAGATCCTCGTCGTCCTCAACCGATAGCGCGAGAGCCATAGCCACCAGGGATTTCTTTCGCGCAACCTCCATGTTCAAACTGAGAACTTCCGTAGCGGTACGTCCTTTCCTCCTAGCTTTCGTGTTGTCACCTGG